>NC_139543.1:70495521-71133878 GCF_965153285.1 Podarcis tiliguerta | reverse complement strand
GGAGTTGTTTTTCTCTTTGACATCTGGGGGGAGGGCATTCCACAGGGTGGGCGCCATCACCGAGAAGGCCCTCTGCCTGGTTCCCTGTAACTTGGCTTCTCACAGGTAGGGAACCACCAGAAGGCCCTCGGCGCTGGACCTCAGTGTCCGATGGGCGTGGAGATGCTCCTTCAGTATACTGGACCGAGGCTGTTTAGGGCTTTCAAGGTCAGCACCAACAATTTGAATTGTGCCTGGAAACGTACTGGGAGCCAATGAAGGTCTTTCAGGACTGTTGTTATATGGTCTTGGCGGCCGCTCCCAGTCACCAGTCTAGCTGCCGCATTCTGGATTAGTTGTAGTTTCTGGGTCACCTTCAAAGGTAGCCCCACGCAGAGCGCATTGCAGTAGTCCAAGCGGGACTTAGAGGGCTTAGAGTGTCAGAGTAGGACCTGGTAGACCAGGGTTCAAATCCCCACTCATCCATGAAGCTCAGTGGGTGGTGACCTTGGAGCAGTCACTCACTCTCGGCCTGGCCTACCTCACAGGGTCGTTGTGAAGATAAAATGAGGAGGAAGAGACCTGTATACACTACTGTGAGCCCCTTGGAGGAGGGATGGGGTATGAAAGTGATAAACACATGAAAACAAGGCCACTTTCGGCAAAAGTCCTCAGATCAGCCTTCCCCTACCTGGATTAGAGAAATTCACAGAGAACCATGATGGAGTCGGATGCAGCAGTCCTCTCATTGCCAGTTCCCCTTCTCTCCTTCTCTTATTAATAAAGCTATTTATAATTATTAGTAGTTTGCATCATATATTTACACCTATTATGATTTCATGTTATAGCAAGTTTCTAAAGACTAGATTGAGTCTTTGTAAATTGTGTTTCTAAAGGAACTTTTGTTATTGCCAAATGCTAATGCGTTTGCATTCTTAAGTTTGTTATGAATAAAAAATGATTTTAAGTTAGAGCTTCATAATTATTTCACTTCTAATATACTTCTTCTTAATAGAAATTCATAGAAAATCACTTGTTTCCCCGATTCTCTTGCTTTCAATGCCAATCTGCTTTATTTTCCAATGGCTTTGAAACCAGCCAGTACCCACCATAATCCCCCGAGTGGTATATACATTAGAGGGCATGGAGAGTTAAGTCTTACACAACTCCTTTGAAATACAGAGAAAGCAGTAAGTAAAATCTTATTCAATGGAGAAAGAGATAAAGATGAAGTTTATTGGACGTTACATTTTTCTGATCAACAACCAGGAGATGTAAGCAAGCAAACCGACCACCAAGCAGCAAGGAGAGATCATAAAAGGATGTAGAGATGGGGTCCTTGCAGGAATATCCCCTTTCCTTTATCTGAAGGGTGTGTCTTCCTGACCCTGCCTTCTCAGGTGATGAGACACGGCGACTCCATCCTAGAGTTTGTACTGACAGAGGTACGAACGAGCAGAGTTGCAGTTCTCATCGTTCCACTTCATGTATCCTGGAAAGCAAAAGAGAACCTGTGTCTCATGCTCCACTCTGAGATTTTCCAAGGTTTAATATTGTAATGGATGTCACTGAGATATTGCTAGGGATGTTGGAGAACTCAAGCAAAAATATGGTCAGTTTTTGCTGCTGCTGCTGCTGCTTCCAAGTCCACTGTGAAGGTAAACGCCATTTCTGTGCTCTGCTCTGGTTCACTAGAAGCGGTTCATGCTGGCCACATGACCCGGAAGCTGTCTGTGGACAAATGCCGGCTCCCTCGGCCTATAGAGCAAGATAAGCGCACAACTCCAGAGTCGTCCACGACTGGACCTAACGGTCAGGGGTCCCTTTCCCTTTACCCCAATGGTTAATAAGATTCAAAGAAATCTCTCCTTCTGCAAGCACACCCTCCATTCCTAGGAGGTCCCACAACCGGGCTGCTCAGTTCATTGCCCCCCCCCAACATCTGCACATCACTTGGGCTCACCCACTGGTGGAGGAAGGGGGTGCGGAGCGTGAGGTCCACCCTGGGTGTCATTCTGGGGGGGGGGTGACATCACACGCTGCCCCCAGGACACACGCCGCTCACCATGCACCCCCCACATGCACCACGCCCTCGCATGTGCGCTGCTCTGGGTGCCAGAGCAGGAAGCTCTCCCTCTGGGCTCACCTGTGTCAGCCTTAAGCTCGACGCAGTTCTCGTTGTTGTTCTTGTAGTTGTTGGGTTCTCCAGCATTCCAGTTCTTGTAGCTGTTTGAAGACCGATCCGACCACTGCCACTGCCGGCTCTGTGCGGGCAGGAAAGCAGTTTGGTTGTCAGGGAAGACAGCAAAGATGCCCAGACGAGGCTCTCGCTAGGTAGACGGGAGACCTGGAGTCTCCCTGCGGCAGCTGCTCACACTCTTTTTTACATATAATTAAATTTTCTGTTTTACAATTTAAAATACTCATTTTTACATCCTTAAGACGTCAGTGGCCTCCCTTCTTCTCTTCTGCAAATCATAAACCCCTGCATATTTTACAGAAACTATACTATTCAGTATTCCATTATTGCATCCATCAAAACTTGTTTACACTGTTGAAATTATCTTAATGCTGCCAGTGTTTTCAGCTGTACTCAGTTATTTCCCATATATTCAATCAATGTTTTCCAATCTTCTCTAAACGTGTGTCCTTCTTGTTCTCTTATTCTATACATTAAGTCTGCAAGCTGCGCATATTCTGTCAACTTAAGTTCCCATTCTTCTTTAGTTGGGACCACTTTCCGCTCCTTGGAGAAGAGGAGGGACACAAATGCAATAAATTAAATAGTAACCACTCGGCCATTGTGACCGCAGTGCATCGTATTTTTAAAAGTTAAATTATTCTGCTACTAATAAATAGATATGAAAATGGTTCACAACAATGAAGAATCCCAATGAATTTCCAAATACCGTACTTTTCACTGTATAAGACACACTTTTTCATTCCTAAAAAGTAAGGGGAAATGTGTTTGCGTCTTATGGAGCGAATGCGGGCTGCGCAGCTATCCTAGAAGCCAGAACAGCGAGAGGGATCGCTGCGCAGTGCTCCCTCTCGCTGTTCTAGCTTCTGGCTTAGCCGGGCGCAGCCTCTTCAGGATAGGGGGAGCCTTTATCCCACTGCCCTGAAGAGGCTGCGCAGCTATCCCAGAAGCCAGAACAACAAGAGGGATCGCTGCGCTCCCTCTTGCTGTTCTAGTTTCTGGCTTAGTCGCACTCTGTCCCTTCCCCCACCTCCCGCAAAAGCCAGCAAGAGCCACGCTCCCTTTAAAGAGCGTGCAGAGGGTGTGTGGGGCTCTTGGGGGCTTTTCCCTGAGGAGGGAGAAGGGCAACCCATCAGTGACAGCCCGCAAGCGCCACACACAGGCTTCACGCGGCTTGTGAAAGGGAGCGCTGAGCAGAGCCTGGGATGCATACAGGCTCTGCTCAGCGCTCCCTTTAAAGAATATTTTTTTCTTGCATTCCCCCCTCTAAAAACTAGGTGCATCTTATGGTCAGGTGCGTCTTATGGAACGAAAAATACCGTACATTCCGGGGCGGGGGGCACCCCGGCCTCTTATTAAGTTCGGCATCTTTCTACAAGCCCCCCCCCCCCCCGCAACCTGCATTGGAGTCCAAAAGCACCTTAGAAGCTAAAATAAGCCAGCAAACCCACATTCAGGGGGGCACGCAGTCCAATCCAGACATGACTTCCATTTTTGTGGTATTTGATGATGTACTTGGCCAGCTCAGCAGATTGTTCTGCGCTGTGGATGGAGGCCAGGTGACCGCCGAGGAAGTAATCTTGGCAGGCAATCTGAGAGAGGGCAAGAGAAACGTCATTTTTGCCCAAAGAGCAGGAAATCAGGGAGGATTCAGTAAAGGGCAGGGTTGAGGGAACATGCATGGAAGCCCAAAGTGTTTGCAGGTGGGAAAGAGGATCTTGGGCACTTTCGTGCCACCCCAAAACTCAGAGTAAGCCCTGAATGCTGGCGGCAGAGCTTGTTTTCCTGCCCTTTGTCTAAAATTGCACGTATACCTAACTGGGGCACTGACGTCACGTGACCCGTTCCCCCCCTGCCAATAATAGTAATAACTCAGGTGGTTAGGAAGGCCCAACAGAGACTCCATTTCCTCAGGGTCTTACAAAAGAACAATGTTAAACGACAATTGATGACCTTCTTAGACCGGTCCACAACAGAAAGTGTCCTCTCATATTGTATCACAGTGTGGTACGTTGGCTTGACAGCCACAGACAGAAAGTCTTTACAGAGGGTAGAAGTAGGAGGCCCAGGGTTCGCTCTGATTGTTTAGAAATACACAATCGCTTTGAGGTCCTCTCCCCTAGCATGGAAGACGAAGAGCAGACTCCATTTGAGGATCTCTCCCTCATTACAGTCGATCAGGTATATGAAGACGAGCAGCAAAGTCAGTCCTCAGGGAATGTGCAGGCGACCTTGGAACGGACAGCTCACGGAAGAACCCTGACCAAACCTAAGAGGAGGCGTGTAGTGGTGATAGGGGATTCCCTACTGAGGGGAACAGAAGCAGTGATCTGTGGGCCTGACAAGATGTCTCGGGAAGTGTGCTGTCTCCCCGGGGCTAAGATCCAAGATGTAACTGAACGACTGCAAGGAATCATAAAACCCACTGACAAATATCCCTTCCTCTTGGTTCATGTGGGAACCAATGACACTGCAAGCAATAGCCTCCAGAAGATCAAAAGAGACTACGAGGCTCTGGGCAGGAAATTGAAGCAATTAAATGCACAAATTGTCATCTCATCTGTCCTCCCAGTTGAACGACGTGGCCCAGGGAGAGAGGGAAAAATAGTGGAAGTGAACAGCTGGCTTCGCAAATGGTGTAAACAGGAACGGTTTGGATTCTTAGACCACGGACTGCAGTTTCTTGAAGATGGACTTCTGGCAAGTGATGGGCTGCACCTCACAATGGTTGTGGGGAATGTTTTTGCCAAAAATCTCAGAAACCTCATCAGGAGGGCTTTAAACTGACTAATGTGGGGGAGGGAGACAGTGCTCCTGAAGGTAGGAGTCTATCAATTGATGAAGATGATCATCCAAATGTCATAGACCAAATGGAGCAAACAGCATGCAGACCTAGTGGTGGGAGGAAAAAATCCTTAAATAAGAGACACGGGGGAATGATTAATGGACTTCAATGTCTGTACACTAATGCGCAAAGCATGGGAAATAAACAAGTTGAGCTTGAGCTCTTGGTACAGCAAACTAAATATGACATAATAGGCATCACTGAAACCTGGTGGGATAAGTCCCACGATTGGAATGTGATAATGGAGGGATACAATCTATTTAAGAGAAACAGACCAGACAAGAAAGGAGGAGGAGTGGCGTTATATGTCAGGGATGTGTATACCTGTGAAGACATCCAAGATTTAGAACCACAAAGCCAAAGTGAGAGCATTTGGGCCAAAATTAAGAGAGAGAAGAATAACAGTGACCTCATTGTGGGAGTTTACTATAGATCCCCAAGCCAAATGGAGGACATAGATGATGCCTTCCTGGAACAGATGGCCAAGCATGCAAAAGGAAGGGAGATAGTAGTAATGGGGGACTTCAATTACCCGGATATTTGTTGGATGTCAAACTCAGCCAAGAGCATAAGGTCAAACAGATTCCTCACTGGCCTTGCAGACAACTTCATTGTCCAGAAAGTGGGAGAAGCAACAAGAGGAACAGCTATTTTAGATCTGGTCCTAGCCAATGTTGATGACCTGGTTAGTGGGGTAGAAGTGGAAGGATCATTAGGCGCAAGTGATCATGCTCTTCTGAAGTTTACTATACAGCGGAAAGGAGCAGCCAAGCATACTAGGACTCAATTTCTTGACTTGAAGAAAGCCGACTTCATAAAACTTAGGGAAGTGCTGGGTGAGATCCCATGGACAGTAATACTAAAAGGAAAGGGAGTTCATGATGGCTGGGAGCTTGTTAAGAGGGAGATAGTAAAAGCACAACTTCAGGCAATACCAATGAGACGGAAACATGGAAGGTGCCTAAAGAAGCCAGGGTGGCTATCTAAAGAACTTTTAACTGAGTTAAGATTTAAAAAGGATGTGTACAAAAAATGGAAAAGGGGGGAAACCACCAAAGAGGAATTCAAACAAATAGCCAGCACGTGTAGACACAAAGTCAGAAAAGCTAAAGCACAGAATGAACTCAGGCTTGCTAGAGAGGTTAAAATCAACAAAAAAGGATTACTATGACAGCTAAAAATGGGAACTTATATAAAGACAATTATGATAAATGTTGGACTGAGATAAAGAAAGATTCAGAAATATGGTCATATTTGAAGCTCTCATTATTAGGCCGTATTGCTGTGATAAAGATGAATGTATTGCCTAGAATGTTGTTTTTATTCCAGACATTGCAGATTATAGACAAAATTGACTGTTTCAAGAAGTGGCAGAAAGATATATCCAGATTTGTCTGGCAGGGCAAAAAGCCAAGAATAAAATTTAAAATATTAACTGATGCAAAGGAAAGAGGAGGCTTTGCTCTGCCAGACTTAAAACTTTACTATGAAGCAGCAGCTTTCTGCTGGCTGAAGGAATGGCTACTTCTTGAAAATACAGATATACTGGACCTAGAAGGATTTAACAATGTTTTTGGTTGGCATGCATATTTATGATATGACAAGGTTAAAATGCATAGAATGTTTAAAAATCACATTGTCAGGAATGCATTGTTTAATGTTTGGATTAGGTATAAATATCTGCTTGAAAATAAAACCCCAAGGTGGTTGTCACCAATGGAAGCAAAAGCTCTAAAAAAACTCAATATGGAGGCCAATTGGCCAAAATATTGGGAGATTTTGGAGCAAGAGGGAGATAAATTAAAACTGCAGAGTTTTGAGAAATTAAAAAGTAAAGTCCGAGACTGGCTTCATTATTATCAGATAATGGAGGCATATAAATTGGACAGGAAAATTGGTTTCCAGGTGGAAAAATCAAAATTAGAAACAGAACTGTTAGAACCCAAAACTAAGACTCTGTCAAGAATGTATAACTTGCTGTTGAAATGGAATACACAGGATGAGACAGTGAAATCTGCAATGATTAAATGGGCACAAGATGTTGACCACAATATAATGCTGGCTGACTGGGAACAGTTATGGACCACTGGCATGAAATTCACGGCATGTAATGCTTTAAGAGAGAATATTATGAAAATGATATACAGATGGTACATGACACCAGTCAGGTTAGCAAAAATTTATCATTTGCCCGATAATAAATGTTGGAAATGTAAAGAAACTGAAGGTACATTTTTTCACCTTTGGTGGACGTGCCCAAGGATTAAGACCTTCTGGGAGATGATCTATAATGAAATGAAAAAAGTGTTTAAATACACCTCCCCGAAGAAACCAGAGGCCTTTCTCCTGGGCATGGTCGGCCAACAGGTGCAAAAGAAGGATAGGACTTTTTTTATGTATGCTACACCAGCAGCAAGAATACTTATCACACAGCATTGGAAGACACAAGAGCTACCCACGCTGGAAGAATGGCAGATGAAAGTGATGGACTATATGGAACTGGCCGAGATGACTGGCAGAATCAGAGACCAGGGAGAAGAGACGGTGGAAGAAGACTGGAAGAAATTTAAAGATTATCTACAGAAATATTATAAGATTAATGAATGTTAAAATGACATCAACTGTATTTAAAAGGTTATTAGTATAAAAGTCGTAAATTGTAAAGATTTAATGTTTTAAGATTTTAAGGAGATTAAGTTATATAAAGATGTTAAAATTAAGACAAGGATTAATTGAGACAGAGGATAGGGATTTGCTGATCAAATAGGTGTTTTGGAATAGAGTGAAGGGAGGTTTGGGGAAGTCGGGAAATAAGTAAATGAAAGAAATATTATAAAGATGAAACTGTTTTTATTAATGTTTTTTCTTTTTGATCTGTTTTGTACTATGTTGTTGTTTTTTGTGTTTTTGTATTGTGTATCTTTTCTGCTTTTTTCTCTTTTAGTTCTGTTTTGTCTTATTTTTTGTGTAAAAAACCCAATAAAAATATTATAAAAAATAATAATAAAAGCAACA
Organism: Podarcis tiliguerta; assembly: GCF_965153285.1. Taxonomy (NCBI): domain Eukaryota; kingdom Metazoa; phylum Chordata; class Lepidosauria; order Squamata; family Lacertidae; genus Podarcis; species Podarcis tiliguerta. The sequence continues at coordinate 71,125,839 of NC_139543.1, read as the reverse complement.
AAAAAGGCTTTTATGGGTATGTTCGTAGCAAAAGGAAGAACAAAGAAACAGTGGGGTCACTCAGAGGAGAAGATGGTGAAATGCAAACAGGGGACACAGAAAGGGCTGAACTCCTCAATGCCTTCTTTGCCTCAGTCTTCTCCGATAAAGAAAACAATGCCCGACCTGAAGAATTTGGAGCAAATGATTCAGCAGAGGAAACACAGCCCAGAATAACTAAGGAGATAGTACAAGAATACTTGGCTAGTTTAGATGTATTCAAGTCTCCAGGGCCAGATGAACTGCATCCAAGAGTATTAAAAGAACTGGCAGATGTGATTTCAGAACCACTGGCAGTCATCTTTGAGAATTCCTGGAGAACAGGCGAAGTCCTGGCAGACTGGAGGAGGGCAAATGTTGTCCCTATTTTCAAAAAGGGGGAAAGAGAGGACCCAAATAATTATCGCCCAGTCAGTCTGACATCAATACCAGGGAAGATTCTGGAGCAGATCATTAAGCAAACAGTCTGTGAGCACCTAGAAAGGAATGCTGTGATCACCAATAGTCAGCATGGATTTCTGAAAAATAAGTCATGGCAGACTAACCTGATCTCGTTTTTTGACAGAATTACAAGCCTGGTAGATGAAGGGAATGCAGTGGATGTAGCCTACCTTGATTTCAGCAAGGGATTTGACAAGGTGCCCCATGATATTCTTGTAAAGAAGCTGGTAAAATGCGGTCTTGACTATGCTACCACACAGTGGATTTGTAACTGGCTGGCTGACCGAACCCAAAGGGTGCTGATCAATGGTTCCTCTTCATCCTGGAGAAGAGTGACTAGTGGGGTGCCACAGGGTTCTGTCTTGGGCCAGGTCTTATTCAACATCTTTATCAACGACTTGGATGATGGACTCAAGGGCATCCTGATCAAATTTGCAGATGACACCAAACTGGGAGGGGTGGCTAACACCCCAAAGGACAGGATCACACTTCAAGTATAGCATCTAGATCAATGAGTATAGCATCTAGATCAAGGGAAGTAATAGTGCCACTGTATTCTGCTCTGGTCAGACCTCACCTGGAGTACTGTGTCCAGTTCTGGGCACCACAGTTCAAGAAGGACACTGACAAACTGGAACGTGTCCAGAGGAGGGCAACCAAAATGGTCAAAGGCCTGGAAACGATGCCTTATGAGGAACGGCTAAGGGAGCTGGGCATGTTTAGCCTGGAGAAGAGGAGGTTAAGGGGTGATATGATAGTCATGTTCAAATATATAAAAGGATGTCACATAGAGGAGAGAGAAAGGTTGTTTTCTGCTGCTCCAGAGAAGCGGACACAGAGCAATGGATCCAAACTACAAGAAAGAAGATTCCACCTAAACATTAGGAAGAACTTCCTGACAGTAAGAGCTGTTCGACAGTGGAATTTGCTGCCAAGGAGTGTGGTGGAGTCTCCTTCTTTGGAGGTCTTTAAGCAGAGGCTTGACAACCATATGTCAGGAGTGCTCTGATGGTGTTTCCTGCTTGGCAGGGGGTTGGACTCGATGGCCCTTGTGGTCCCTTCCAACTCTATGATTCTATTATTCTATGATTCTAGGGTGGTGAACAGCTCATGATATCATGGGCTGTTCCCTGAGCCCGCTAGACGACATCGCAAGGGATCTTTGCCTTAGGAGAGTGAGGAAAATTCTCAGGGATAATTCACACCCTGGCTAGCACCTCTTTAATCTTCTACCCTCGGGCAGAAGATATAGAAGTATAATCAGCAGTACCAACAGGCTAAAAAACGGTTTCTATCCGTGGGCTGTTAGGCTGCTGAACAGAAAATAATAATATTGTGCAACTGACTTTTGGGGTTGGTGTGTTGTGCGACAAGCACACAGAGTGCCATGAGATTGATTGTTTGTGTGGTGGGGCTCAGTTAATTTTAGTGTACACAGGTTGTACATTGACAATAAAGGTATTATTATGAAGAAGATATTTGTATTTCTAGTGCTCTGCATTTGGATGTTTTTAAGGTTTGCTGCAGGACATTATGGGCTTGTTGTGCAAAACTGGCATGTAAGTAAACCAATCAATCAATCCATCAGCTCTTGACCAAAGCCAAGAGGCTGCACTTACCTCTGCCTCAGCCCAGCTCACTTTATCGCTGAAGAGTTTGTAGCAATAGGAACCATACGGCAGCCACTCCATGAGGCAGCAGGCGGCCTCAGCACCTGCTCAGGGAGTCAAAGGAAAAGCCCAGTCAGAACCTGGCCTGGGGTTGATGTTCATTTATCTCTTTAGATATTTGCAATCCTCACTTTCTCATCTGTATCTAGGCAGCTCACGACACACAAAGCGGAACAAAATCAGTCGGTAAATATCCATAAAATGTAACGAAAAACATAAAGGAAACATCTGCAGATAGCAGTTGGTTAAAAATGAGAAACAGCTGAGGGAATGGAACGTGAATTGACCTTGTAAACACTGTGGTGAACTGAACAAAGGAAGATAGCAATTAAACGGCTCAGCACACCAGGTCTGAGAACAACATCTATGAAGGACTACACAGGTGAAATAGGTTTTATATTTATGAGAAATAACAGAGGCACTGTATGTAAGGAAAGAATTATGGTCAGATGCGAGAATGGTCTAACATCAAGAGAAGGATTAAATGGTTATTAAAGAAGAGATGTCTTGGGCTGCAAGACGATCAACCCTACCCATTCTGAAGGAAATCAGCCCTGAGTGCTCACTGGAAGGACAGATCCTGAAGCTGAGGCTCCAAGACTTTGGCCACCTCATGAGAAGAGAAGACTCCCTGGATAAGACCCTGATGTTGGGAAAGATGGAGGGCGAAGGAGAAGGGGACAACAGAGGACGAGATGGTGGGACAGTGTTCTCGAGTGACCAGCATGAGTTTGACCAAACTGCAGGAGGCAGTGGAAGACAGGAGTGCCTGGCGTGCTCTGGTCCAGGGGGTCACGAAGAGGCGGACACGACTAAATGACTGAACAACAACAAAGAAGAGATGAAGTGGCTACATGAGGAAGTGATGGACATATGTGTGCAACAGGAGCGGGAAACCTTTTTTTTCTAATAAATTGTATTAAATTAAAGTAATTTGGTCTAATCTGTAATAATTTGGAAAACCAATAAAAAATTAGGGAGGGAGAGAGAAGGAGGAGAAATTCACACTGTGAGTGCCTGCCAAAGCAGCACAGTTTTCAGACGAAAGCAGGGGTGGTTCCTGACAAGCCTCTAGTGGCAGGGAGTTCCACAGGGCAGGATTTGCCACACCAAATACCCAGTCAGCCAGTGAAGGTCGACTGAACCTCGAGGGCCGCATGGGGAGTCATCAGAATCATCAAAGGACCCCACGGATCGAAACGAAACATAAGGAATCAGACAGTTCTTGAGGGTTGTGATGTTGGGGTAATCCGGGAGGGAGGGGTGTCCGTGGAATGACACTCATGTTTGTGAGAAGCAGGTGGAGGAGAAGGGAAAGTGGTGCAGGGAAACCAGCGAAGAATCTTGTGATCTTGTGGGGACAGGAGAGCAGAGGATTTCTTCCAGTTTAATAATTTCATGCAAGGACATGGGTGTCTGAAGAGAGAGCAAGGTTTTAAGAATGCTAGAAACTTGCCCTTTCAAAAGAAATGATCGTTGGAGGGGATGGGGCCACGTCAGATATTTTTTTTTTGATTTTTTTAATATATAATTTTTATTCAGTTTACAAATAAGACAAATTAATACAATTCAAACAATTTATAAAACCATTCTCTCATTTTTTGACTTCCCTCAACTTGGCTGGTACTCCTTCCCTTCTCAATTTTCCACACATTTCTTAGTTCTTATCTACTTCTTAAATTAAATCTACTTTCAGTCCATAATTTTAACTTTCTTTTTTACAAAGCTTCACTAAACGTTGCAAGCGTTATTTGTTTTCACTTAAATTATGCATATATTCTGAAAATTTTTCCCAAGGGGCCACCTCAGATATGAGGCAAAAGTTTCAGGCGCCATTCTTCTCGTTTTTGTGTGAGAAACTAGCCTGCTCAATGTTTTGAGAAGGAAATCCCTGCAGATGCCTATGCCCACAGATTTTTGTGCAGAGACAGTTCAACAGCACAAGATTTTCTGGAACGATCTCGTGAATCATTTGGGAGATGGCAAAATCCTCCTTCTGGGACTTTCCCAGAATCATCAGGCTGAAGTAAAGCTTTCTATGACTATAGCTGTGGGAATAATAATCCAGAAACGTTTATGCACACCACAACTGTGCTTAACTGGAGTTGGAGAGGCAACTCTGCACTTCCCAAACTGGCACAACAGACCTGAATGCTTGTTTGTTTGTTTGTTTGTTGCATTTCTATCCCACCTTTTCCTCAAGGAGCCCAAGGTTCCTCCCTAGCTCTGTCTGGAAGGAAGGAACTCACCTCTCAAGAAAGGAGCAGCAATTAGGAAGCTGAGACCAAAGAAAGCCAAAAGCCCCATCTTCAGTTTTCCTTCCTTTTCTGTGGGGAGAAAAAGGGTAAAGGTAAAGGACCCCTGGACGGTTGAGTTCAGTCAAAGGCGACTATGGGGTTGCTGCACTCATCTCGCTTTCAGGCCAAGTGAGCCGGCCTTTGTCCTCAGACAGCTTTTCGGGTCATGTGGCCAGCAGGACTAAACTGCTTCTGGCGCTATGGGACACCATGACGGAAACCAGAGCGCATGGAAACGCCGTTTACCTTCCCACCACAATGGTACCTATTTATCTACTTGCACTGGTGTGCTTTTGAACTGCTAGGTTGGCAGGAGCTGGGACCAAGCAACGGGAGCTCCCCCCGTCGCAGGGATTCGAACCGCCACCTTCTGATTGGCAAGCCCAAGAGGGTCCTTGGTTTAGACCACAGCACCACCCGTGTCTCACATCAAGGAGAAAGAGGAGATGGGGCTGAGAGAGGCGATCGGTGCCCAACCTTTGGAATGCCCCCCATCTGTGATGACAATTGCCAGATCCAACCTGAGGGCCCACCCTCCTTTGTGGAGTGTTCCCTCAGCTTCTTATCTCCTCTCCTCTCCTTGGGAGTCCTCTGGGTAGCTGCTGCTGCTGCTGCCATCCCTGGTCTCTGAGCTGCCCCACCTGCCCCAAGGAGAAGTGCCTCCTCACACTGCCCCACAGGGGCCTGGGACTTGTCTATCCATTCACAACAGCAAGGGCTGGTGGACTGGCTGGCTGTGCTCCCTCACCCGCTTGCTTGCTTGCTTGCTTGCTTGCTTACGCCAAGGCCACCTCAGCTTCTAGCACCCAGCACCGCCTGGCCAGCCCCAGAAGCACCATTAGCCGGTGGATCTTGTAGCCAGGGCTGCTGCAACAAACAGCTATGCAAGCCTTTGGGAGGCAGAGATGTGAGAGGGCGTCAGAGGAGGAAGGGAAGGACAGAGGGACAGAGCCCAGTGTTGCCCAGGAAACCCGACCATCCTTCAAGGCACCCCAGGGTGCCACGGCACACTGGTTGAAAACCACTGATCTTAGGGCATTGAGGTGCCCCCAAAAGTCATACCCAGGTCGAGAGAATTCACTTGCACAGGGCAGTAGGATTCTTCTCCAGGGATTTGGCTGCTGTTGAACCCTGGACAAAGGGACCAGCTTGGCTACTCACCTGTCCACCTGGATGAATGGATGATGTATCTGCTGTGGTAGCAACTCACACTTCACCTGAGACAAAAACAAACCGTTCTGCATCATTTATATCCCCTCGAGAGTTTACTGAGAGTCTAGTGGGTTTGTATTTGCATAAATAGGAGGAAGCACAAAAAGGCATTGTTGATTTTTGTTTAAGAGCAAACATGACCCAGAAATAAGGAAACATTGTGTTTGTAGTGGGACAATAGTGTGCTTCAAAAGAGTTTTATGTTGTACAAACACGAGTGTATGAATAACGTTCCCTGTTTAGGTCTCCCGTCTAAAAATACGATGCACTGCGGTCACAATGGCCGAGTGGTTACTATTTAATTTATTGCATTTGTGTCCCTCCTCTCCTCCAAGGAGCGGAAAGTGGTCCCAACTAAAGAAGAATGGGAACTTAAGTTGACAGAATATGCGCAGCTAGCAGACTTAACGTATAGAATAAGAGAACAAGAAGGACACACGTTTAGAGATGATTGGATAACCTTGATTGAATATATGGGAAATAACTGAGTACAGCTGAAAACCCTGCCAGCATTCAGATAAATTCAACAGTGTAAACAAGTTTTGATGGATGCAATAATGGAATACTGAATGGTATAGTTTCTGTAAAATATGCAGGGGTTTATGATTTGCAGAAGAGAAGAAGGGAGGCCATTGACGTCTTAAGGATGTAAAAATGAGTATTTTAAATTGTAAAACAGAAAATTTAATTATATATACGTATATGTAAAAAAGAGTGTGAGCAGCTGCCGCAAGGAGACTCCAGGTCTCCCATCTACCTAGCGAGAGCCTCGGCTGGGCATCTTTGCTCTCTTCCCTGACAATCAAACTGTTTTCCTGCCCACACAGAGCCGGCAGTGGCAGTGGTCGGATCGATCTTCAAACAGCTACAAGAACTGGAATGCTGGAGAACCCAACAACAACAAGAACAACAATGAGAACTGTGTCAAGCTTTGGGCTGACACAGGTGAGCCCAGAGGGAGAGCTTCCTGCTCTGGCACCCAGAGCAGCGCACATGCGGGGGCATGGTGCATGTGGGGGGTGCATGGCGAGCGGCGTGTGTCCTGGGGGCACCGCGTGATGTCACCCCCCCCCCAGAATGACACCCAGGGCGGACCTCACACTCCGCACCCCCTTCCTCCACCAGTGGGTGAGCCCAAGTGATGTGCAGATGTTGACGGGGGGGGGGGGGCAATGAACTGAGCAGCCCGGTTGTGGGACCTCCTAGGAATGGAGGGTGTGCTTGCAGAAGGAGAGATTTCTTTGAATCTTATTAACCATTGGGGTAAAGGGAAAGGGAAAGGGACCCCTGACCGTTAGGTCCAGTCGCGGACGACTCTGGAGTTGTGCGCTTATCTTGCTCTATAGGCCGAGGGAGCCGGCATTTGTCCACCGGAGATCATCGACCAGTGCGACCAAGGCAGTTTCTGTCCCATGGTGAGGCCTGAATCCTGACTGGAAGGGATCCAAATGGTCCACATTCTCCAGGTCCATGCCTGGAGTTGTTCCACGACCACTCGGCACATTATACCTGAAGGAGATTCTCCACCCTCATCGTTCAGCCCGGACACCAAAGTCGAGCTCCGAGGGCCTTCTGGCAGTTCCCTGCGAGAAGTGAGGTTGCAGGGAACCAGGCAGAGGGCCTTCTCAGTAGTGGCGCCTGCCCTGTGAAACGCCCTCCCAGGAGATGTCAAAGAAATAGACAACTATCTGATTTTTAGAAGACATCTGAAGGCAGCCCTGTTTAGGGAAGTTTTTAATGTCTGATGTTTTATTGTATTTTAATACAACCCCCAAATGGGCGTGGTATAAATAATAAATAACAAAGGTTGTGCATATGAGAATTTCTAGTTTGTAAAAAAGGCAAATAAGAGGTAACAGGATAGAAATTTATAAAACTATGAATGGTAAAGAGAAAGTGGATAGAGAACAGCTTTTCTGCCTCTCTCCTAAAACTAGAACGCCTGGTATCCAATGAAACCAAATGTTGGAAGACCCAAGGCAGACAAAGGCAAGTGTTGCTTCTGAAGGCGCCGCTCATTAATTTTGATTCATTGCTCCTGTTGCTTGCCTGCTACTTCTCGTAACTTGGGCGTCCAGAAATGTCATGTCTTGTGTGGTTATGCCATGGGAACATAGACTGAGCCCCAGTGCAAATATCTGGTCAGAGGTCTCAATAGCGAAGCAGAAGAAGAAAACCACCACAAAGCCACCAACAGCACAAAGTACTGTGTTGTTCCTCCAACACAAGGAACAAGGAAATGACTTGTTCCTGGGCTGTGGTGGTTGGGCTGCCAAGGGTTATTAGAAAAAAGGCTATGCAATCAAATCAAATAAATGAATTGAACCCCACCCTTTCTCCCTGGGCTAATGACCACTTGACACCTTCATTTATCATCTCTCAGGTTCATGAAAAGACACCCAATGGCTCATCACCCAACCCTTTTTGCTTTGTGGTCAGTTGTGTAGGGTTTGTTGGCTTCACCTTTGTCTCCCTTCTGCATTGTCCTCTTCCTATAAATATGCCATGGGGTGGACAGCACCTTGCACAGGCTGCAAGAATCGCCCTCGACTCCAGATCAGCCACAGCAAGACAGTAGCAGAGAAGGACACAGGTGAGACCCATCTACCTCTTTGCCGTTGCAACCCTCAAAACAGTCTTGCGTTTCCTAGCAGAGAAATGGTTCATGAAAACAGGTCAGCAGCGCCACAGACCCTGGGGAGAAAAGGATTCTCCACTGGTCTAGAATGTATTTTACTGGAAGGAAGAGGAAGCCAATAAGGGAATGGGCACCCCTTCTGGGCCAGCAGGAACGGGGCAGGACTGGGAATGTAAGATGGCAGCGATTTCCATTACAACCTGCATTCCTTGCAAGCAGACCTGTTTCCATTCTGCTGCAGTTCCGTCTCAGTATTTGTCGTTCCTCTCACCATCCGCTGTTTAGCGTCAGCTGTGTAACTATTTATGCAACTTATATCCATGCCAATGTGAAGGAAACATCAAAACAATGTAAAAGGAAAAAAGGAAAACCTCACAAACATTGTTTCATATCGTTTGTGAGCTTAAAAAAAATATATACTGCGATGTGAACTAATATCGATCACATTTGCTTACTGGTTGCTGTTGCTGACCACAGACCATCTCAGGAGCGGCAGCAATTTCCAATTCCTTTTCTGTATTGGGCAGAGTTCTCCAGCATCAATGGGCAAGGCTTGGGGGTGGCAAAAAAAAGGTGGAAACACAAAGACTGAATCCCTGCAAGCAGGGGAGGAGGAAGGGGGCGGTGGGGGCAGTCTGCCCTTGGTGTCACCACTGACTGGGGTGACAAAATGGCATGCGGCACTCACCGGAGGGCTTTCAGTGCGCCTGAGCCACGCATCTCTCCTGGGAGTGACACGGTGGCTTGGGCATCCACGGGCTCCATGCTGCCCCAAACGGTCTACCCGATGCCTCCCCCTCAGCTGTAGGGCTGCTGAATGGGAGGAGGCAGGCAGATTCTGATAGGTTTCTATTTATTGCCACTGTGCAGTGCTTGGAGTCACAAGACTCTGTTTACATTCCAGAGGCTCCAGGCTGTTGGAAGTCTCACGGGAGACGGATGTTTATATTACTGGTTTCCTGTTCCTTTGTCCCAGTTGCCTCTCTGCTCTCACAGAGAGAGGATGTGCTTTTCTTTTCTGTCTGCGTAGTTAGAAAATAAAACTCGTAGCATGTAGCTCATATTTCTCGTCATTCCACATGCTGCTGTCTACTCTGCGTAATGGGGGAACGTGCCTGGAGCCTCATCAAAGGCTCAGGTCGTTAATCAACATAGGAGGGCTCGACCGGAGGAATAGCTCGGCCGAATGCAAGTCTGACAGATTCCTCAGAGGCCCCATGGAGCATCCTGCCCTGGCTCACCCAGTCTCATGGGCCGATGGCCCCACCCCTGGGTGCAGCGCATGCGTGCTGCCCCAGGTGCCCAATTGGCTTGCTCCGCCACTGCCTGCAAAGGCTTGTATGATCCCACACTGAGCCCCTCGGTGCAGAGCCAAGGCACAGGGTAAGCCGACCATTTTGGGCTGTTCCATTGGGGAGAAAGACGCATAACTGTGGCTGCTCCCCCCTCTCTGGAAACACAAGAAGTGGTTGCTGTTCCCCAGGTCTCTCTCTGTCCCCTGAAAGGTAGAAAAGAGAGGCAGAAAGGGGAGGAAAGAGGCAGTCCGTATATTAGCAAAGGCGGGAATTAATTTTAGGTGTTCCAGAAGCAGAAACCAAACTGGGTGACTTTTCCCAGTAGATGTTCTCTCGTGGAATAAAGTAGCATATTCAGGGGGTGTAAAAGCCTCTTCTTCCAGTTTAGGGTCCTGGTGTTCAAAATGGTATTGCCCCCAAAAGCACCTGGAGATTTTTCTTACAAACCGCAACACAGCTAACTTTGCTTTTCGTATGACTTGGAAAATACTGGACCTGGCTGCTGTGCTGCAGCAATATTTGATGTTGTCAAAGCAGATGAGATAGTTTGGGTCTTATAAGCAACTTAGCATGGCCTGTTTTTTGAATTTTGAATGATCACAAGCTCAAAGCCCAAAAAATATACAGAAACCTTGCACCACACTATGGATCCATCATTTCTGGAAATGCCATGCCCTTCGCTGGGATGAATGTTGCTGACATCTTGTTTCCCCAGGAGAACCAGAAGATGGGGCAAGTGGTCTACCTGGGACTCTGCCTGTTGGGCTGCCTGATCCTGAACCCTTTGGCAGAAGGTGAGCATTAGTAGAAGGGGAAGAAGTGTTGGTGCTGACCTTTAAAGCCCTAAGCAGCCTCGGTCCAGTATACCTGAAGGAGTGTCTCCACCTCCATCGTTCTGCCCGGACACTGAGGTCCGGCTCCGAGGGCCTTCTGGTGTTTCCCTCGCTGCGAGAAGCCACGTTACAGGGAACCAGGCAGAGGGCCTTCTCGGTGGTGGCGCCTGCCCTGTGGAACGCCCTCCCACCAGATGTTAAAGAGAAAAATAACTACCAAACTTTTAGAAGACATCTGAAGGCAGCCCTGTTTAGGGAAGCTTTTAATGTTTGACACACTATTGTATTTTAATATTTTGTTGGAAGCCTCCCAGGGTGGCTGGGGAAACCCAGCCAGATGGGCGGGGTATAAATATATTATTATTATTATTATTATTATTATTATTATTATTATATCACAAATCAGACGTGGAAAATCCCCTGCTGGAGCTGCATAGACAACACTGTGCTGCAACCATTTTGGCCATAACGTCTCGGTTCCCATAAGAGGGTGTCAGCAGGTGGCAGGTCAAGGGGGAAAGCTTAGTTTGGAAAGAGCCAGAAGTTACCGCCCGATTCCTAACGCCAGGGCTTCCTCGAGGGGCTCCATCTGTCCAGGAAAGGGTTGGTGGTCTGGGGCAGCTATTCCAGTCTCAATCCAATTCCTCACAGGTGCCGCCAATCGCACCCAGAGCGCTCGCACTCACTGCCCTGCAGGAGCTGTCTTCTACAGAAAGTACTGCTACGAGTATTTTAGCTCCAGCCTCTCGTGGGATGATGCCGAGGTAAGTTTCACCGGGGGGAGTGAGAAGAAAGAATAAAGTTACTAAGAACTTCACATAACAAAAGACCAGAAACATACCTTTTGGGAATATTGAATAGTGATATTTCTAGAGAAAATACTAAATTCTTTCTGTACGTGACGTGAGAATTCTGGTGGCTGAGTACTGGAAGGGTAACCAGGTCCCGACCAAAGAGGAATGGTTATGTAAATTATGTGAATATTAGGAACTGGCCAAATTGACAGACGTAACAAGACTACAGCCAGTGATTACAGTCAAGAAGGAATGGAAGCGCTTGAATGATTATTTAGAAAGACAAGGTTCTAATGTAAATATTTGGCTGTGTCTAGAATGACCCCATGAATGTAAAAGGGGAAACATACATATATGCATATCTATATATTAAGATGAAAATAATACTGAAATACAGATAAAATATTAAATGTGAAAGGAAATGTTGTGAGAGTGATGGAAGTCTATTACTACTATTATTTTGTAAAATAGTGTTTATTGTATTGAAATATTATACTTTTCTTTATTCTTTTACTGTCTACTTTTCTTTGCATTTCCCCCCTTCATTTCCGCCCCTTTATATTATTCTTTATGTATGGTTTGGTATTGATGTATTTACTTTGCAATAATAAAAAAGGAGTTGTGAAAAAAGAGATGGTGAGAGAGAGAGAGAGAGAGAGAGAGAGAGAGAGAGAGAAGAGCAAGGGCCGACTCCTTGGGAATCCTGGCTCTGGGCAGCATCTCACTGGTTTCTCCCTTTCTTCTCTCTGCAGATCAGCTGCCAGAGGAGACATGGGTCCCAGCTGGCCTCTATTCTTTCTGCAAGGGAAGCAAATGTGGTTTACAGTTACCTGCGACAATATGGCTCCAGCAACGTCTGGATCGGCCTGGTAGCTGACCGTGGTACTTCGGTAGGTGCCTCTAGGACTCTCTGAAGATGCTGACTGTACGAGCTCCTGAGCTCCCTTGAGGTCCTTCAGATGTAGCTCCCTGGCTCTCACTTCCCTCTGAAACCACTTCCTTCCCCAAACGTCAAACCTTGAAGTCCTCATTTGGAGATGGGATTATTTCTCGGAGTGGCTCTGTGGGAGGTTCTGAAGCTCCAGCTCCAGATCCTCATTGCCTTTCCTCCTTGCCAACTCTCATTGTGCTATCTATAAAGTCACAGATTCTGTGACATCTCCCCAACACCGTACAAATTGTCAGTCCCCTTTCATCTTTATGGCTCCAGCCGCTGGAGACTCAAACCAACCCCTTGGCCTTGTCAGTTGCGCTGATTCCCCAGCTGTGTCCTCTCTGGGGATGTGGGGAGCAATGGGCTTGCATTACCCTTTTATCACAAGACCTTCCTTTCTCCTTCTCTCTCTCCAGAATATGATCTGGGAATGGAGCGATGGATCTGTCTTCTCTCAACCCCTCTGGGACGGCCGGAGCATCAGCCACTCAATCTCTCCATACGAATGTGTCTCCATTTCTTATTCAGGTATGCAGGAAGAGAGACTGGGGAAGGAGGAGGAAAACCCATTCCATTCAAGGAATAGGTAAAGGGGCCCCTGACCATTAGGTCCAGTCGTGGCCGACTCTGGGGTTGTGGCGCTCCTCTCACTTTATTGGCCGAGGGAGCCGGCTTACAGCTTCCGGGTCATGTGGCCAGCAGGACTAGGCCACTATAGAGAGGAACTAAAACCAAGCAGAGAGGGACGCGGGCGGCGCTGTGGGTTAAACCACAGAGCCTAGGACTTGCTGATCAGAAGGTCAGTGGTTTGAATCCCCACGATGAAGAGAGCTCCCGTTACTCGGTCCCTGCTCCTGCCCACCAGCAGTTCGAAAGCATGTCAAAGTGCAAGTAAATAAATAGGTACCACTCCAGCAGAAAGGTAAACGGTGTTTCTGTGCGCTGCTCTGGTTTGCCAGAAGCGGCTTAGTCATGCTGGCCACATGACCCGGAAGCTGTACGCCGGCTCCCTCGGCCAGTAAAGCGAATTGAGCGCTGCAACCCCAGAGTTGGCCGTGACTGGACCTAATGGTCAGGGGTCCCCTTTACCTTTACCTTTAAAACAAAGCCATCCTCAGACACTCTGAATGTTGCAATGCAGTTCTCCAACGAAGTGAGCGCAAAAACACATTTAAAGTGTGCTTTAAAATGCTAACATCTGCAAAGGTAACATGCAAAGGTCCGTTGTATATGGGGAAATTGCGTTGCAAAAGTGTGTTGACTGGTTGATAGTAAAGGTAACGGGACTCCTGACCGTTAGGTCCAGTCATGGACAACTCTGGGGTTGCGGCGCTCATCTTGCTTTACGGGCCGAGGGAGCCGGCATACAGCTTCTGGGTCATGTGGCCTTAAAATGTTGATGAATGTTCAGGAGGAGCTAAATAATCAAACCCACCAAAAATCAAAAAATGATGTGGAAATATAGAGAACTCAAGAATGGGGAAATGGGAAACGGGCAAAAAATGAAAAGGACAGACTTACTTATTCCTGTGTGGAAAGGACTTGGCAAGGAAACTGAGGACAGGAAGAGATGGGGCCTGTTACCGGAAAAATCCGAGGGCTCCCTTGGGCAAAAAGTAAAGACACCAACCAGAGTAAATTGGAGCAAATCAGCAGCCTGTAGGCTTGGCCTTTATTGTACTGTTGCAGCAGGGTGTTCCCCTCACTCGCAGGAGAGAGGAAAGACCCAGAACAATGGTGTGCAAGACCTTATAAAAACTTTTGAAATTCCCCTCCTCTAGGTCAAGCCCACCCCCAGAAACATCATGCTTACATTACAGAAAGGAGGGGTTGAGGGAGGAGTTGTGGTGGTAACCTGAGTGTCCTGTCACCTGGCTGGTTCCTCCTTTCTGCCCCTCCCCATGAGTACTTTCCAGGTGACAAAGGGGAGCTTGCAGTTTCCTGCCCCCTGAGGGGAAATCCAATCACTGTTCTTTTGTTATAGTCCATGTTGAATCCACTCGTGTATGCAGGGTTGATGGTCTTTTGTCTAGGACCATCAGGGTTGGCATAGCAACTGGGCAGGGCTCTTGTGGATGTGCTCCTATGCTCAAGGGATTATGGTGGCCTGTATATCAAACCTTCCCCATTTTGTAGTCCTTCCTTCATGGAGTAAAATAAAAGTGGAACAGTGCAAATCTGATGTATGGTTGATTTTCTATGAATTTATAACAGAAGTGTAGCGTATGTAGTGTGTGAGTGTGTGTGAAGTCTGCACAAACTGAATGATGGGGGGTGGGGTTTCCTGCTACAGGGCCCCAGAGAGAGAACTCCACTAGTTTCCTCTTTACACTTGGCACTTCGTATCACCTGGGCTGCATTTTTGTTTTAGAATTGTTACCTCCACTGGGGTTGGTAGGCAAAGTCTAGAGTGGTTCTTTGGCTCAGAGTAGGGAAGAGGGAACTCTGCCCCATGGAAAAAGTTGGAACTTAATTTAAATGCAGAATTCAGCTTTTTGATAGGCGGCTTCAGTGAAGTTTCATTCATGCAGGCATGGGGGATGCTAGAAAACATCTCAAACATCACAAAGATCTCACAAACCAAGGGTCCTGTATGACACAGACAGACAGACACACACATACCTTACTGGCAAAAGCAGAATGGCTTGTTCAAAATACTTCTGCTTATGTATTTATCAAATCTCTTCATTGCTTTTCCTCGTAATTGTCCCCCTCTCCAAAACAGGAAAGGAAATACTTTATTTACCCAAAAGGAAGTCTACATTTTCTCTCAATTTCTGGACACTCCCTAACATTCTCTCTCAACCTTCTGCCCTGCAGGTTCCCAGAAATGGATCCAGCGTTCCTGTACAACCACCTTGCCATACCTTTGCAAATACAAGGCCACCTATTAGGCCTGAAATGCCACCCTGGGCCTGAGAGGAACACCCACAGACCTCCAGCTTCCCAACAGGTCCAAGGCCAGTCCCCTTTCCCACCTGCTCTGTCCATCTGCAGGAAATCTATTCCCTCCCCTCCTCTATTGGCCTGGAGCAGAAAAAACAAGAGGGGCTTCCCCCAAATAAATCCAATTTGGACTCTTGATTCCACTAAGACCTAACCAAATCCAAAGCTTGAGGGTGTGAGCAACAGTACACCCCCCCCCCAACTGGGAAATTTGCCCCATGAGATATGACACCTGTCTCACTTTTCTGCAAAGAGATGAGATGCTTTTGTGGACTGGTTAGCTGCGTAAACGAAGCTTTCCTTGGGCTTTGCAAAGTGATGGGGCCAACATTGGAACCCCCTTTCCCAGACCACATCATGGAAATGCAAACCTTTGCAAGTTGTCTGCTCTCTCTCTCTCTGGCCAGCTCCCGTCTTCCTCCGGAGTGACAATAAACCTCCTTCTGTGCATGCAATTCTGCGTCCATGTCCTCTGTCTTCTTGAAATAGTTGTTTATTGTGACATTCAGATCCCCCCCTCTCCCCCCCCCCAAGAAGGTCCATGTGGCAGGCATGGTTCTCCCTCAACCCCATTCCATCCTCAGAACAGCCCTGTGAGGTAGGCCAAGCTGAAAGATCCCGATTGGTCCAAGGTCACCCAGCAGGAGCATCATAGCTGTGTGGGGATTCGAACCCTCATCTCCCAGGTCCTATGAGTGTTAGAGCCAGAATGGCACAAGCCGCTGGGGTGGGGGAGGGGATGCCAGCCTTAGGATACCAACACAAGAACCTGAAGACCTGCCTTTGCTACTTCTGTAGGGATCCCCAACCAGCCATCAAGACATTTTAATGTACAGTGGTACCTCGGGTTAAGTACTTAATTCGTTCCGGAGGTCTGTTCCTAACCTGAAACTGTTCTGAACCTGAAGCACCACTTTAGCTAATGGGGCCTCCTGCTGCCGCCGTGCTGCCGGAGCATGTTTTCTGTTCTCATCCTGAAGCAAAGTTCCTAACCTGAAGCAATATTTCCGGGTTAGCGGAGTATGTAACCAGAAGCGTATGTAACCTGAAGCATATGTAACCCAAGGTACCAGTGTATTCTTAATCTTCGTTGGAAGCCGCCCAGAGTGGCTGGGGAAACCCAGCCAGATGTGTCGGGTACAAGCAATAAATTAGAATTATTATCAAACATACCCTCCTAAGATTCAGGGTTTGAGAGAAGAAGAAGAAGAAGAAGAAGAAGAAGAAGAAGAAGAAGAAGAGGAGGAGGAGGAGGAGGAGGAGGAGTTTGGATTTGATATCCTGCCTTTCACTCCCTTTAAGGAGTCTCAAAGTGGCTAACATTCTCCTTTCCCTTCCTCCCCCCCACAAACACTCTGTGAGGTGAGTGGGGCTGAGAGACTTCAGAGAAGTGTGACTAGTCCAAGGTCACCCAGCAGCTGCATGTGGAGGAGCGGAGACGTGAACCCGGTTCCCCAGATTACGAGACTATGGCTCTTAACCACTACACCACACTGGCTCTCAGTCGGAGGAAAAGAGGCACTCCAGCAACAGCAAAATTCATTCCACACCAGCATAGTTGCTCCAAGCTCAGTCTAGCTAAGTGGTGGCGAACCTATGGCACACATGCCAGAGTGGGCACTCAGAGCCCTCTCTGTGGGCACGCTAGCCATCTCCCCTGCAGTGCCATTCCTGGGTGGTTACAAATTGGGCTCGCCCCCTCACGCCTCTCTGGGTGGGAATTGCCACCCACATAATTGTCAGGTGCAGTTCCGCGTCTGCCAATCAGCTGATTTCCAGCTGTTCCACTCCAACCCCCCATTGCATTTGGTGTGATTGGTCAGTGCCGCTATCAGGAGATAGTAAGCAACGTTAGTTCAAGAAGGAGTTCAAGAAGGACACTGACAAACTGGAACGTGTCCAGAGGAGGGCAACCAAAATGGTCAAAGGCCTGGAAACGATGCCTTATGAGGAACGGCTAAGGGAGCTGGGCATGTTTAGCCTGGAGAAGAGGAGGTTAAGGGGTGATATGATAGCCATGTTCAAATATATAAAAGGATGTCACATAGAGGAGGGAGAAAGGTTGTTTTCTGCTGCTCCAGAGAAGCGGACACGGAGCAATGGATCCAAACTACAAGAAAGAAGATTCCACCTAAACATTAGGAAGAACTTCCTGACAGTAAGAGCTGTTTGACAGTGGAATTTGCTGCCAAGGAGTGTGGTGGAGTCTCCGTCTTTGGAGGTCTTTAAGCAGAGGCTTGACAAGCATATGTCAGGAGTGCTCTGATGGTGTTTCCTGCTTGGCAGGGGGTTGGACTTGATGGCCCTTGTGGTCTCTTCCAACTCTATGATTCTATGATTCTATGATTCTATGATTCTAGTGCATGCGTTAGTTGGCTGCGTCAAGGACTTTTCTGTAATACCTCGGGTTACAGATGCTTCAGGTTACAGACTCTGCTAACCCAGAAATAGTTGTTGTTTAGTCGTGTCCGACTCTTTGTGACCCCCTGAACCAGAGCACGCCATGGCCCTCCTGTCTTCTACTGCCACCCACAGTTTGGTCAAACTCATGCTGGTAGCTTCGTATCACAGGAAGAAATGACGAAGTTGTCCGTGGTGACCCAGCGCCATCCACTGAGTCCACAGTGTACGCACATCAAATCACAAGTTGAATGACCTTATTCCTTAAAAAAAAAAAAAAATTATTAACCGACCAATCAAATCAAATCAAATCACATAAATTCCAAATTACAAAGCCGAATTTTTAAATTTTTGTGGGGGGTACCCATATTTCAAGTTCCGAAGGGGGGTCCAATCATCTTCTTGCTGCTGCATTAATGTCCACAAATCTGTCCAAATAATGTTCATAATTCTATCCAATCCTATCTTGCTGTTTCCCACATCTCATCTTGTTATTTTTGTATATTTTTCCTTCTCTTTGCGACCTCTTCTGATAATCTCCTTAAGCAGGTATAAAACAAGTTGTAATCCTGTGTGAATTTTTCCGATCGTCCAATAGCCATATCGAGATGGTTTCCATATATCATCACTTCCATAGATAAAAGCACTCTTTCCATCATTAATCTTCGCAAATCTGTCGCCTTCTTTAGTCCTCTGAGGAGGTTCACCCGCAGTATAAAAACAGACCCGTTCCTCCTCCCAGACATAAATCTTTCGACAGAACTTGCCAAAATGGCGATGCTGTTTTTTGCTGCGTCATCCCAAAGCTCTTGTACTTTCCTCAGTCTCCTTAAAACATGCTTTTGGTTAGAGGTTGTTTTCACACAGTCTTAAATCATCCAGCTTAGGTCATTTGATCGCAGTTCTGACTTGGGGGGGGGGGGATTATTGGTTAATCACAACTTCAGGCAATACCAATGAGACGGAAACATGGAAGGTGCCTAAAGAAGCCAGGGTGGCTATCTAAAGAACTTTTAACTGAGTTAAGATTAAAAAAGGATGTGTACAAAAAATGGAAAAGGGGGGAAACCACCAAAGAGGAATTCAAACAAATAGCCAGCACGTGTAGACACAAAGTCAGAAAAGCTAAAGCACAGAATGAACTCAGGCTTGCTAGAGAGGTTAAAAGCAACAAAAAAGGCTTTTATGGGTATGTTCGTAGCAAAAGGAAGAACAAAGAAACAGTGGGGTCACTCAGAGGAGAAGATGGTGAAATGCAAACAGGGGACACAGAAAGGGCTGAACTCCTCAATGCCTTCTTTGCCTCAGTCTTCTCCGATAAAGAAAACAATGCCCGACCTGAAGAATTTGGAGCAAATGATTCAGTAGAGAAAACACAGCCCAGAATAACTAAGGAGATAGTACAAGAATACTTGGCTAGTTTAGATGTATTCAAGTCTCCAGGGCCAGATGAACTGCATCCAAGAGTATTAAAAGAACTGGCAGATGTGATCTCAGAACCACTGGCAATCATCTTTGAGAATTCCTGGAGAACAGGCAAAGTCCCAGCAGACTGGAGGAGGGCAAATGTTGTCCCTATTTTCAAAAAGGGGAAAAGAGAGGACCCAAATAATTACCGCCCAGTCAATCTGACATCAATACCAGGGAAGATTCTGGAGCAGATCATCAAGCAAACAATCTGTGAGCACCTAGAAAGGAATGCTGTGATCACCAATAGTCAGCATGGATTTCTGAAAAATAAGTCATGTCAGACTAACCTGATCTCGTTTTTTGACAGAATTACAAGCCTGGTAGATGAAGGGAACGCAGTGGATGTAGCCTACCTTGATTTCAGCAAGGCATTTGACAAGGTGCCCCATGATATTCTTGTAAAGAAGCTGGTAAAATGCGGTCTTGACTATGCTACCACTCAGTGGATTTGTAACTGGCTGACTGACCGGACCCAAAGGGTGCTCATCAATGGTTCCTCTTCATCCTGGAGAAGAGTGACTAGTGGGGTGCCACAGGGTTCTGTCTTGGGCCCGGTCTTATTTAACATCTTTATCAACGACTTGGATGATGGACTCAAGGGCATCCTGATCAAATTTGCAGATGACACCAAACTGGGAGGGGTGGCTAACACCCCAGAGGACAGGATCACACTTCAAAACGACCTTGACAGATTAGAGAACTGGGCCAAAACAAACAAGATGAATTTTAACAGGGAGAAATGTAAAGTATTGCACTTGGGCAAAAAAAATGAGAGGCACAAATACAAGATGGGTGACACCTGGCTTGAGAGCAGTACATGTGAAAAGGATCTAGGAGTCTTGGTTGACCACAAACTTGACATGAGCCAACAGTGTGACGCGGCAGCTAAAAAAGCCAATGCAATTCTGGGCTGCATCAATAGGAGTATAGCTTCTAGATCAAGGGAAGTTATAGTGCCACTGTATTCTGCTCTGGTCAGACCTCACCTGGAGTACTGTGTCCAGTTCTGGGCACCACAGTTCAAGAAGGACACTGACAAACTGGAACGTGTCCAGAGGAGGGCAACCAAAATGGTCAAAGGCCTGGAAACGATGCCTTATGAGGAACGGCTAAGGGAGCTGGGCATGTTTAGCCTGGAGAAGAGGAGGTTAAGGGGGGATATGATAGCCATGTTCAAATATATAAAAGGATGTCACATAGAGGAGGGAGAAAGGTTGTTTTCTGCTGCTCCAGAGAAGCGGACACGGAGCAATGGATCCAAACTACAAGAAAGAAGATTCCACCTAAACATTAGGAAGAACTTCCTGACAGTAAGAGCTGTTCGACAGTGGAATTTGCTGCCATGGAGTGTGGTGGAGTCTCCTTCTTTGGAGGTCTTTAAGCAGAGGCTTGACAACCATATGTCAGGAGTGCTCTGATGGTGTTTCCTGCTTGGCAGGGGGTTGGACTCGATGGCCCTTGTGGTCTCTTCCAACTCTATGATTCTATGATTCTATGATTCTACATAGAAGAAAGAAAGAAAAGTTTTTTCGCCTCCCCCATTCAGTCCCGCTGCCGACATACCGAGCCTTGATGTGTCTTCTCATGATATATTCCTGTTTATCTGACCTGTCTTCTTTCGTAGAGGTCCCTTTACTCCCCATTCTTCACTTGAAATATGTGCATTTCCTTCTTCCTAATTGTTTATTTTCAAGTTGCTGCAGCTAGTGGCGCGATCAGAGACAGCGTCCAGGAGAGCCGAAGTCCACACAAGGGCGTTCAGCCTAGTGCCCACACCCCCTCGAATCTGGGAGTGATTTATGGGCACAGCAGGCAAAGGCAGTCCTCCCCCCCCATTCCCTTGGGGGGGCAGGGAGGCTGCATACTCCCATTACAGCCTCTTAATTACCTCATGTGGGTCGGAGAGATGTTATTGTCAGCCATCTTCCAATGCGCCCCTAGTGCCCGCCCCATGACCTTATTCCAGTGGTTTCCAAACTTTTTTCAAAGAGGGCCAGATTTGATGAAGTGAAGGGCCATGAGAGCCAACCAAAGTTGTTGAGCTTTTTTAGGACTGAAGTTCTTGAGCTTTTTTTTTTTTTTTTATAGGATTGAAGTTGTTGAGGTCTCTTTTTTTTAGGATTTTACCCCACAACGTAAACTGCCACAGAGATCGGATTACTTTATTCCTTGCATGGGGGGGGGGGGGCTCTGCCCGCAAACAGATCAACAGCAGGTCTTGCTTTCTTACTGGCCTCATTGTGTTACCTCTGACGGGAGACACAAGGGATAAATTGTACCTGGATGTCTCGTGTGTGTGTGTGCGCACTCAAAAGTCAGAGCCCCCTTTTTTCTGCTCATTGTGCACCAGTACCTAAAACACGGATGGATCTAATCTCGTGGCGTGGGGTGGGGGAGGGAAGGATTTTGGGGTGCGAGACCCCACTTTGCATGCGGATTGCCGGGATCAGCCCCTCCCCCATCTCCTTATCCACAGGAGGAAGAAGGGAGGGGGAAAACCTTCCTCTCTCCCCCCCTCAATTCCTCCCCTACCCTCCTGGCACATCCTTCTCTCACCCCGCCCCCACAACCCCAAATCCCGCCCCCATCCATTGCACCCATTTCTTCTCCTCCTCTTCCACCCCCATGGATGTTGCAGGAAAGGAAAGGAGAATCTGGAGCGAGGACAAAGAGGTAAAGGGGTCGCGGGGGGAGGCGAGAGAAGGATCCAGAGACCCCCGCCAGCTCCCCAAAGCGCCTTTCGTGGGCCCCACGGGCAGGGCTTGGATTCCTGCATGCGTGCTGGGAAGGGGGCTTTCCTTGGCCCCTTAGGCGCCCTGGCGGGGGCGGACATGGCACACCCACCAAGGAGGTCCCTACGAAGACCCCCTTGCCCCGTTTTCCCCACGCTGGGATCCCTGAGGCCCTGTGGGCTCTGCATAGAGAAAGGCGGGTCATGAATGGGTTAATGGGCGCGAGGGATGCCTGGATAGAGACCTCCGTGTCTCTATGGAGGCATACTAATTGGACAGAAAAATTGGTTTCCAGGTGGAAAAATCAAAATTGGAAACAGAACTGTTAGAACCCAAAACTAAGATTTTGTCAAGAATGTATAATTTGCTGCTGAAATGGAATACACAGGATGAGGAAGTGAAATCAGCAATGATTAAGTGGGCACAAGATGTTGGTCATAATATAATGTTTGCTGACTGGGAACGGTTATGGACCACTGGAATAAAGTTCACGGCAAGCAATGCCTTAAGAGAGAATATAATGAAAATGATTTACAGATGGTACATGACACCAGTCAAGCTAGCAAAAATCTATCATATGCCCGATAATAAATGTTGGAAATGTAAAGAATCTGAAGGCACTTTCTTTCACCTTTGGTGGACGTGCCCAAGGATTAAGTCCTTCTGGGAGATGATTTATAATGAATTGAAAAAAGTGTTTAAATACACATTTCGAAAGAACCCAGAAGCCTTTCTCCTGGGCATGGTTAACCAACAGGTTCAGGCGAAGGATAGGACTTTTTTTATGTATGCCACAACAGCAGCAAGAATACTCATCGCGCAGCATTGGAAGACGCAAGAACTACCCACACTGGAAGAATGGCAGATGAAGGTTATTGACTATATGGAATTAGCAGAAATGACTGGCAGAATCAGTGACCAGGGAGAAGAGACGGTGAAGGAAGACTGGAGGAAGTTTAAAGACTATCTACAGAAGCATTATAAGATAAAGAACGTTTGAGGACATCAGACTAAATTTAAATGAATATTAGCAAAAAAAAATTATGATTAAGAAAGACTCATGTTTTTAAGATAAATGGAAATGTAATTATGTTAAGAGATTAAGATTAAGTGAACTTTAGATATGTCAGAGGGAAAAAATTTACTGTCAGAATATAAGATCTGGAATACAGAATGGGAAGGTCTGGGGAAGTCGCAGACACAGGATAATGTTAAATAATGCAAAGACACAATGATTGTTTTTAACTTTTTTCTTTATTTTTTCATTTTTTATACATTGTATTTTATATTGTTTGACTGTGTTGTTTTTATTTTATGTTTTGTATTTGTTTGTTTGTACTGTTTGTCTATTAATTGTTAAAATAAAAAAAAATTATAAAAAAAAATAGAGACCTCCGTGTGGCTCGTGTGTGGGGGGGTGTCCTCTGGATGGAGAGATGGGGCGCGCAGGGTGAGGGGTGAGCCAGGCCAATGAGGCCTCTGGGTGCAGGGGAGAGAGAGAAGGGGGGGAGAGAGGGAGACCAGACTTTAGTGAGAGGTCTCCATTGTGGAACCCAAGGGGAATCTCCCTCCCGCCCAGGAATCGGCCACCCCTTCAAGGCGACCAGAGAGGGATCCCTGGAAAGTGGGGGGTTCAGTCCCCCCACCCCTTCCTTCCTGGAAGCTCCATGCTCTTCCCACCCTATAAGCCCCTGCCCTGCCCAGACGCAGCGGTTCAAATCCGGAGAGGAAGAGGGGAGGGGAGAGGCCTTCTCAGAAGCGGCTCTTTGCCATCGCCTTTCTTCCAAGGAGCAGGCGTCTTTTAATTTCGTGACTGCTGTCACCATCTGCAGTGATCATGGAGCCCAAGAAAGTAAAATCTCTCACTGCCTCCATTTATTCCCCTTCTGTTTGCCAGGAGGTGATGGGCCCAGATTACTACTGGACTGAAAAAAATGGGGAAACAATGAAAAAATTCACCATGTGCTATCTGATAAAAAAACTTCATGAAAATGTCTTTCAACATGTGATGGACATGTCCCCAAAGTAAAACACACACACACACACACACACACAGATGACCTATGAGGAACCAAAATAATAAATGCTAGGACGCACAATTTTTAAGAAACCTGAAGTAATCTGTTTTGGCATTCTAACATCCCAAATGAAAATAAAAGAGTGTTTCTTGACGTGACAGCATTGGCTAGAATGTTAATAGCAAAATACTGGGAAATGAGTTAATACCAAGAAAAAATGAATGGCAATTTAAAGTTGTGCAAGTACCTTTAACTAGCCACAATGACAGATTTAATATTTGTAATATTTAACTTTAAAGATGTCCCCCCCCCCCGTAATTTCCGTAACAAGACAGATCAGGAATAAATTCATATCTCAAGAAATAACACAACTTCAGGTTGTTAATGAATCAGTACTACATATTCAAGGTTGACGTTTCCACTAAGTACAGTTACCACCTTGACTTTAATGTCCATCTTTTTCAGTGCCAGATTAGGATAATCCTGTGTCAGAAGACGGGTGAGAGATCAGGCAGCATATCATTATTATAACAATTGGGGTTGGTTTTTCCGTCTGGGATTCCCATGCGCCAGCTGCTTTCCTTCTGCTTCTCCTGCTCTCTCCATGCAATGTGAGGCATGTAGACAGAGGTCCATCTCCCAGAACAGGAGCTTCCCTGAGCACCCATTCAGCTGACCCCAAGCACCAAGCCTTGTCACTAGTTTTCTGACTGACCCAGACCACAGTCCCTGGAAAAGACTTAGACCTGGGTCTCCCAAAATGGTCCACTTGGACATCTTGAGGCCATTGGGACTGTGAAGGTAACTCATGAAGATCTAGAGGTGGATGGAGGATTATGATGCCGAGGATGGGAAATGTCCAAAGGAACGATGGACCAGAGAAAGAGAGGGCCTTTTCATGGACAGAGAGCAGCTGCATTTCCTGTCAGGAAACAATTGTTGTGAAAAGGCTGTTTTCCAAGATGCTGCTTTATTAATGATGATTGAGGATGATGAAAGGTTGCTGATGCATTACTATCATTTGATGACATTGCATTTTTCTTTCCTAAAAATTCAGAACCTGGGTAGGAGATGGGGAAATGTAGGATATGTTGAAATATGAGGTGGTGCTAATTGCATCTGATATGCTCTCTTTTCCTTTGTTCTCTTCCTTGAATCCCAAACAGGATTTCCTTTCCTCCCACGCTCGATTTCCTCTTGTTGCTCGACATGTGTCTAAAAGGACAGATACAAATAGAAACTGTTTCCTCTAGAGGGAGCCTTTGTAACTGCTGCAGGAGTGGAGTGGAGCTGGGGAATTTTCCAGCCGTAGAATCAAAGACGTGAGAAATATAGTGACCTTGGACAAGAATGTCAAAACAAGAAGCCCTAGTGAATGCATTTTGCAAGATAAGTGCTTTACGGATGTGATGATTACTAAAATTGACCAGCTGGGACAAAAAACAACCGATTTTGGACAAAAAGTGAACATTTGTACAGAAAATCTTCAGGCATTGACTCAGGAACCCAGTTCGAAATGGCAAGCTGTGGAGAAGACGAAGGAAAAAGCTGCTTTTAAATCTCAAGCAATACAAGTGGAGGTCTCGTCTTCGCAGAGACAATCTGATGGATATAAGCCGATGCCCTGTGTGATTGATTTTGAAAGTCAGATTTGGAGAGAGGGTGTCCTGCCTGAATCGGAGAAGGAAAGTTGGACAGACTCCCTTATGAAGGGATGCTCTGGACTTTGTGATTCGGATCTGGGCCAGGGGGAGATTGGAGTTGTGGAAGCCTTCAGCCTCGAAGGGACTTTGGAACATGTCCTGAAACACCTTTTGGATTTTAGTTCTGATTATGGAGTATGGGCTGACCTGTCAAGAAGGAATAAAGGAACTGTCAAGATGGAGTTCAAAATGGAGCACCATGATTCAAAAGCATCAATTCTTCGGCAATCAGCCTTCTTTATGGTCCAGCTCTCACTTCCATACATCACTACTGGGAAAACCATAGCTTTAGCTATACGGACCTTTGTTGGCAAGGAGTAAGGTAAGGTAAAGGGACCCCTGACCATTAGGTCCGGTCGTGGCCGACTCTGGGGTTGCGGCGCTCATCTCGCTTTACTGGCCGAGGGAGCCAGCGTACAGCTTCCGGGTCATGTGGCCAGCATGACTAAGCCGCTTCTGGCAAACCAGAGCAGCGCACAGTAACGCCGTTTACCTTCCTGCCGGAGCGCTACCTATTTATCTACTTGCACTTTGACGTGCTTTCGAACTGCTAGGTTGGCAGGAGCAGGGACCGAGCAACGGGAGCTCACCCCGTCGCAGGGATTTGAACCGCCAACCTTCTGATCAGCAAGTCCTAGGCTCTGTGGTTTAACCCACAGCACCTTCCTGTAAATACGTGACCTCCCGCTTGAGGGATTATGGCGGGGACCAAGTGGTTTCAAAGCCCTTAGCCAATGATGCAAATTGTCGGTGGAATGAAGAGAATCGTTGAAACCAGTGATTTTCTATGAATTTCTAAGCGTTTTTGGCTATTCACAATACAGACAGTGGGTTCGGATATGACCCGACTTGCCCTCGCTACATTGGATCCAGTTTTATGAGTGGATTACAAGGTAACGAGCTTTCAATGAATTTAGCCCATTGTTCTCTCAGCAGGCGCTGTCATCACCTTTTCAGCGCTCACTGAATCGGGCAAGATAGCTGCGCTGAGCAGTTCCTGCAGAGCCATAGCATTGCTGGGATTGGCTGAAGGGCTAGATGTGACGCGATTTGATTGGTCAGGATGCATCCTCATGCAAATAAATTGTTCATTGATAAAATACATCGTTCATTCATACTGCCTGCCTGTACATAGCACCAGGATACGCGGTCAGAAATGGCGCTTTACACTTGGGGTGTTGGGGTTTTGTGTGGTGCAACGTTGTGAAAGGAAGAGGGGAGCCCTTGTATAGCGGGGTTCCCTTGAGGTCATTGCCTCTGACCCTATGTGGTTTACTCGGCAGTAAACTTCTGTTTATATGCTCCCCTCCATTCCGTAACAGTGGGAACTGTTGGGGGCCACATTGGTTATTCCGTTTTCACCTCTCCTCTGGAATAGTGCTCTTTCTTTTGGGGTTTGATTACTTCTGCCTCATTCAGTGCCCACTGCATCCTCAGCGAGGTGCAATACTGTCCTTTCAACTTCTGTAACCACTGTTACCGGAAAAATCCGAGGGCTCCCTTGGACAAAAAGTAAAGACACCAACCAGAGTAAATTGGAGCAAATCAGCAGCCTGTAGGCTTGGCCTTTATTGAACTGTTGCAACAGGGTGTTCCCCTCACTCGCAGGAGAGAGGAAAGACACAGAAAATGGTGTGCAAGACCTTATAAAAACTTTTGAAATTCCCCTCCTCTAGGTCAAGCCCACCCCCAGAAACATCATGCATACATTACAGAAAGGAGGGGTTGAGGGAGGAGTTGTGGTGGCAACCTGGGTGTCCTGTCACCTGGCTGGCTCCCTTCTACCCCTCCTCATGAGTCATTTTCTGAAGACAAAAGGTAGTCGCAGTTTCCTGCCCCCTGAGGGAAGATCTGATCATTGTCCTTTGTTCCAGTCTGTGCTGAATCCACTCCCATATGCAATGTTCTTTGTGATCTTCTGTATGGGATCATCAGGGTTGGCATAGCAACTGGGCAGGGCTCCTGTGGATGGGCTGGTATGGTGAAGGGATTATGGCGCCCTGTATCAAACTTTCCCCATTTTGTAGTCTTTCCTTCATGAAGTAAAATAAAAGTGGAACAGTGCAAATCCGATGTATGGTTGATTTTCTATGAATTTATAACAGAAGTGTAGCGTATGTAGTGTGTGAGTGTGTGTGAAGTCTGTACAAACTGAGTGATGGGGGGGGGGGTTCCTGCTACAGTGATAAAAGCTCTTTCCTCACAGCCTCAGCCTCTCTTGGCCGAGATAGAGACAATAAAATACATAGACATACACAGAGCTGGGACCATCAAGAAAACCTCCCCCTCTTCCCCTGCCGGGGAGCACTGACTTTTTCTTGTGGACAATTTGACTTCAAAGTAATTACCCGTGAGTAGAGCTGGATCGGGAAAATTGGATTTCTAAAGTTTAACGTAACTTGGCATCGAAATGGGGAGGTTTAACACAGGAAGTCCGCCTCCCCCTTTTGTAAATAGACTGAAGCAACGAGGCTGCAAGCTGAATTGTTGGAAAGCCCTTTGTAAAAGAATAAATTTCCACCGGTAAAGAATATTACCCCCCCCCCTTGGAGGCAGGAGAAGAGGGGGGGAAGCTGTGAACCGAGTATGCCTGCAGGAGAGAGTGAGGAGAGTTAAAATACCGCCACTCCGATCCTGGAAACGGGCTGCTAGCAGGACTGACGTCTTTTGGAATGCGTATTGACAGTGCTTAGAACATTCTTTGACAGTTACTTAAATAAGAGAGATACATTGTTTCTACTATCTTTGGCTGCCTCTAAAAAGGAGTAAAAGTAACTGAAAAAGGAGTAAAAGTAACTGAAAACTGAAACTAACTTTGGAATGTTGGAACTTTGTTTAAAAGAAGACATTATTGACTAATACAAAAAGAAAATGATTCCCTCTAGTGGAAGTCTTTGAAACTGGTTGTTTTGCAAGAGCTGGGCTAAGGGAATTTCCAGCTGTAAGATAAAAAATGGTGAGACTCTGGGACTGACCTTGAATCCTTTAAGTGTTATGGCAAATGGAAACAGATCAGTCAACTGCTGAAAAAACATTAAGGCTCAGGAGAGGCTTGACATCAGGCCTTTCCGCTTCTCCTGTTTTTGCCTCTCCATTAGTACAAT
Source organism: Podarcis tiliguerta (assembly GCF_965153285.1). Classification (NCBI taxonomy): domain Eukaryota; kingdom Metazoa; phylum Chordata; class Lepidosauria; order Squamata; family Lacertidae; genus Podarcis; species Podarcis tiliguerta. Next base: position 71,097,313 of record NC_139543.1, on the reverse strand, counting down.
CAAAACCAAGAGGAATGTCGACAGAAGAAGTCTTAGAAGAAGTCTTATTAAATAAGATAAATGACTCATTGGTACAGCTAAACAGAAAAACAGATGTGATAAATGCAAAAGTTGATGCTACAACTATTAAAATTGACTTAAATACAGAAAGTATAAACAGTCTGGGACAAAAGGTCAACACTAATACAGAAATTATTCAGAAATTGATACAGGAATCTACTCTGACACGGCAAACTGAGGAGGAAGTTAAGGAGGAAGTTGTTGCGGATGAATTTGAAGTAGTACAATTGGAGAGAAAGAGAGTCCCAGCCCTGCAGTGGCATTTTGATGAACAAAGGGTGACGCTTGCTAAGAGTGAACTTAAAGAAAAACAGATGAATTTGAGGATTGGAGCCCTACTTGAATTGGAGGGGGAAAGCTTGATAGATTTTCCCATACAGGAATTTGCTGAATCTTTGGACTTGGACTTGGCTCAAAGAGACTGTTTGATGCTAAAGAAGAGAGAGATAGAGTTTTGGGTTGGCATTACCAGAAGAACCTGGAAGTACAACAGTCAACAGTGGAAACCTCTAAAGATGCCTTGAAATATCTTTTGGATCCTCGGCCTAACTATGGAGATATTGTTGCCCTGCTGAGAAGGAATAAAATCATCTTCAGGTGGAAGTTCCCCCAAGGACTATCTTTCAGTTTTAAAAGAAGGAAAATAAAAATAAGATCAGTAGAGGGCAAAGTAAAGTTCTTCTTCAAATACGAAGAAGGTTGATGGACTATATGGAATGGGCGGAAAGGACTGGCAGAATCCGGGACCAGGGAGAAGAGTCGGTGGAAGAAGATTGGAAAAAGTTTAAAGACTATTTATAGAAACATTGTAAAACTATGAATGTTAGAAAAATGTTGGAATGAAGTAACATGGCTTTAGTAGAAATGTTATAAGGAATTAAGTGTAAATAGACTAATAGAGTATTAAAGGGGAAAATAGGGTTAGAATGTATTAAGATGATTACAGGATAGAAAACAGAGGAAGATGGAAAGGAATTGCTGTAATAATTAATGGAAGTGGAATAAAAAAAGGAAGGCGTGAGGAGGTCGTGGAAATAAGTGAATGAAAGATAAGATATTGAAATTATTGTATGTGTTTGATGTATTTTAAATTGTTTTTGTATTGTATTGTATTGTACTGTACTGTATTGTTCTTTTTTTCTCTTCTTTTTTCTTTGTTTCTTTTTTCTTTTACTTCTTCTTTGTAATTGTTGGGAAAGCAATAAACATTACTTAAAAAAAAAAAAACCAAGTTGAAAAGCCATGGGTTCCAATACTGATCTATAGGGGACTCCACTTTCTGCTTCTCTCCATTCACAGGAGTGTTCGTTTATTAATACGTGTTCCTCCCTCCCCCCATCCTTCTGTGCTGTGGAGGAAACCCTGCAGAAAAGTTCTGGGGTGAATTTCGCTTCCCCACACATCCAACACTGCTCAGCATTCAGGGAAATGGAAGAGGAAAGCTGGCCACAATCCAAGAGACTGAGGTCAGCAGAAAGGGAAGGAAAGCCTACTCACAGGGAAGCCGCTCCAGCTTCCAGCCCGTCTGTTCCCACAATGGCTGAAGAAGAATTGCCCTTTGGGAATGGCGGAGCTGAATGGAAGCGGGCGAGGAATCCCCACAATCGCTGCTGCTGGAGGAATAGGGGCACTGACCCCAATACTCAAAGGTGGTGACCTGGTCCTTTAGGAGCACTGTTACGCCATCAGGAACCGGGAGTCCCCCACACCTGCCTCCCCCACACCTGCCTCCCTCGTCTGGATTCAACCTCAATCTCTTAGCTGCCGTCCATCCTCCAACCACCTCCATAAAGGCACACAGGGAATTCACTGCCTTCACTGGTTCCAATTTAAAAGAGAGGAAGAGATGGGAAGAACCTCCCCATTGTCTTTTCCTGCACAAATCCAGTCTTAAGGACACATTTAAGATATGAATAGGGTGTAAGGCTGTGACCTGGCACATGAGCTAAGTATTTATCATCACAAAAGACTGGCCAGGCTCCCCAGGCAATCCAATCAAGTGACCATTAACAGGCAACCTGGCAGACAGGAGGTAAACAAACCACTCAGATTTCTGCTGTAAACCGCCCTTTCTGTGATGTAGGTATGATGTATCCAGGGGGTGGTCTTCGGTTACACCCCTTCTGTGATGTATTTATGATGTATGGAGGGATGGTCTTGAGCTCCAGGGCAGGGCATTTAAAATGTCTATAGAAGGCCTTGCGCTCCATTGTTCTGGGTTCCTCCTCCCTCCTGCGTGTGGTGAGTGAGGACCCTGTTGCAACAGATCAATAAAGATCAGGCTTACTAGCTGCTTCGCTTCTAAATATTCTCTGGTTGGCCTCTGTTATTTTCTCCCCATTTCCCACAATACATTTTTTCACAGCATCATCCATACATAACAAATGTGTCACAAAGTAGGAGTGTTTGGAATTTAGAAACATGAGCCCGTCACCCTGCCCTGTCAAGAACCCCAGTTTCCCACACCTTTTAACTACCCTCTTCCCCAAAGAACCATAATAGTATTTACACATCCCTTAGCTGCAAGGCTTTCCTGCGATTCTCCTTCGAAAGTATGAGGATTCAATCTGCCATCCCGATGGATTTCTGTCCGGGGCATGTGCTGCTGCGCTTGATCGCCTCCTGCCTCCTAAGGGAATGTGGATTATGAATTGGATCCCCCAATTCCAGAGCAGCCAACCAGGGGGTCCCCACGAGGGCCCCTTTGTCCCGTTTCCCCCACGCAGGGATCCCTAGGTGGAGGGATCCCTGCGTGGGGGAAACAGTCCGATTCATGGTATCCGCTTCTTGCTACAATTGTATAGGCTGCTTCTCTGAGCCTCTTTGCTGTTATGCATGGAAGGTGCCTGTGTCAATGGTCATTGTCCTAGAATCATAGAATCATGGAGTTGGAAGAGACCCCAAGGGCCATCGAGTCCAACCCCCTGCCAAGCAGGAAACACCATCAGAGCACTCCTGACATATGGTTGTCAAGCCTTTGCTTAAAGACCTCCAAAGAAGGAGACTCCACCACACTCCTTGGCAGCAAATTCCACTGTCAAACAGCTCTTACTGTCAGGAAGTTCTTCCTAATGTTTAGGTGGAATCTTCTTTCTTGTAGTTTGGATCCATTGCTCCGTGTCCATTTCTCTGGAGCAGCAGAAAACAACCTTTCTCCCTCCTCTATGTGACATCCTTTTATATATTTGAACATGGCTATCATATCACCCCTTAACCTCCTCTTCTCCAGGCTAAACATGCCCAGCTCCCTTAGCCGTTCCTCATAAGGCCCCGTTTCCAGGCCTTTGACCATTTTGGTTGCCCTCCTCTCGACACGTCCTGGCCTTAGTCCGAGGCTGTGGTGGGGATTTGGGGCTTGGGGGAGTCGTATAACTGTCCCCCCATCCTGGTCTGAAGAGCGGCAATACCTAAAGCAAGGACGGATCCAAGCTCATGGCGTGGGGTGGGCGAGGGAAGGATTTTGCAATGTAAACATTGGGGGGGGGACCCCACTTTGCAATTGGATTGCCGGGGTCAGCCCCTCCCCCGCTCTCCTGATCCACAGATGGAAGAGGGGAGGAGGGAAACCTTCCTCTCCCTCCCCCCAATTCCTCCCCTCCCCTCCCGGCACATCCTTCCCTCACCCCGCCCCCACAACCCCAAATCCCCTCCCCAATATGTTGCTCCTCCTCCTCGCCATCTGACCTCTGTTCCGGGAATGGGGGGGATGATCCCCCCTCCCAACCTGCCTGCTTCTCCCGCAAGTGGAGCTTCTGCGCTGGTTTGCTGCTCTGCGCCGTAGCTCTAGGGGCGCGCGCTTTCGGAAAGGGGAGGGAGGAGGCAGGGGAGGACACCCCACCCCCGTGGATGTTGCAGGAAGGAAAGGAGAATCGGAGCGAGGACAAAGAGGTAAAGGGGTCGCGGGGGAGGGAAGAAAAGGACCCAGAGACCCCCGCCAGCTCCCCAAAGCGCCTTTCGTGGGCCCCACGGGCAGGGCCTGGATCCCTGCACGAGTGCTGCGAAGGGGGCTTTCCTTGTCCCCTAAGGCGCCCTGGCGGGGGCGGACATGATGCCCCCACCCAGGAGGTCCCCACGAGGGCCCCCTTGCCCCGTTTCCCCCACGCAGGCATCCCTGGGGCCCTGTGGGCTCCGCATGGAGAAAGGCGGGTCATGAATGGGTTAAGGGGCGCGAGGGACGCCTGGATAGAGACCTCCGTGTGGCTCGTGTTGGGGGGGGGTGTCATCTGGATGGAGAGATGGGGCGCGCAAGGTGAGGGGTGAGACCCGCCAAGGTGGCCTCTGGGTGCAGGGGAGACTCAGGGAGAGAGGGAGGGGCTCGAGGAAGTCGGGGAGAGCATCCCTGGGGCAGGGAAGGGCAGTAATGGGGGGTGAGCAAGGTAGACCAGTCTGTGGGGCTTGACTCCATCATGGCGCCCGCTGCATTGGCTTCTCCCTCCCGCCCAAGAATCGGCCACCCCTTCAAGGCGACCACAGAGGGATCCCTGGAAAGTGGGGGGTCCAGTTTCCCCACCCCTTCCTACTTGGAAGCTCCATCCTCTTCCCACCCCATAAGCCTCTGTCCTGTCCAGACACAGCCATTCTGTCCAGTCCAAACTTGGGTCCTCCTGGAGAAGAGAGGAAATTCCAAGAGGAAGAGAGGAGGGGAGAGGACTTCTCAGAAGTGGCTCTTTGTTTCTGCAATCCCGCCCAGGAAGCAGCCAGAAACCTTTTCCTCTCTCTCAGGCTTCCATCTTTAATGTCTTTTCCACTGCCAGCTTCATTGAGGATGAGGATAATGTACACCTGTCATCAGAGACAGGGGTGCAGAGTCCTTGGAATGGCTCTCGGCTTGATATAGAAGTTGCACCTCAAAAGCTTTTCTGTTCCTCTTATTTTTGGTAGGGAGTGTCAGAGTGACTGACAAGCTGAGATTCTTCCCAGTCAAAAGAGCCATTTTCCTTATAGACAGTGCCTGTTTCTGGAGGCTCTACATACAAGGTGTGCCTATACAGGCCAATGACAGCCAGTATTAGCACCAGTGAGGTGTGTGACCTCCCCTAATTTACAGACTGTGTGTGAAGGAGAGTTTGTGGGTGGGATTACCCTTTATGGCATCCCTGTGATTTTCTCCACCCATAACATTTCATGAACTGATATTGCAGTACGAATTCCAAAATAACTACAAAAAAACAACAGCAATATAATAAGAATGATTGTACTATTTCTACCCTACCTATCTGGTTGGGTTTCCCCAGCCACTCTGGGCAGCTCACAGTACATATAAAAGACAGTAACACATCAGACATTCAAACCCTCCTGATATAGGGCTGCCTTCAGCTGTCACCTAAATGTCAGATAGTTGCCCATTTCCTTGCCCTCTGCCTGCTTCTCTGTAATTTCACTTCTCACGGGGTGTGGGGAGGTTGAACCAGCAGAAGACCCTCGAAGGAGGACCTCAGTGTACACACTGAGCAATGAGGTTGGAGACGCTCCTTCAGGTCTACAGAAAGTGAGGCTGGTAGGGCTTTAGGTCAATTATCTTGCTCCTCCAAAATGATCTCCAGAGCAAGTCCGACATACAATTAGCAGAGTAGGAAAAAAAGCTCAGAGACAGCAAAAAATTCCTTCAGCAAATAAATTGGTGACTAAAGGCATAACAGGAATCTATGCCTGAAAAATGCAACCGAGACAATTTAAAGGTCAGCACCAACAATGTGAATTGTGCTCAGAAATGTACTGGGAGTCAGTTAAGATCCTTTCAGACTGGTGTTATGTTGTCTCATTGGCTGCTCCCATTCTGTTGTCTAGCTGCCACATTCTGGCTTAGTTGCAGTTTACGAGTCACCTTCAAAGATGTCCCCATGTAGCGCATGGCAGTAGTCCAAGCGGGAGATAACCAGAATATGCACGACTCTGGGGAGACAGTCTCCAGGCATGTAGGGTCTCAACCAGCATACCAGATGGAGCTGGCAGACAACTGCCCTGGACACAGAACTGACCTGCGCCTCCATGGACAGCTGTGAGTCCAAAATGACCCCCAGGTTGTGCACCTGGTCCTTTTGGGGCACAGTTACCTCCATCAGGTCTAGGGCGTCTCCCACACCTGCCTGCCACCTTTCCCCCTGGGACAGTATTTCTGTCTTGTCAAGATTCAACCTCAATCTGTTAGCTGCCATCCATCCTCCAACTGCCTCCAGACACTCACACAGGACGTTCACTGGTTCCAATTTAAAAGAGAGGAAGAGCTGGGTATCATCCACATACTGGGGAACACCCAACCCAAACCCCCTGATGATCTCTCCCAGCAACTTCGTATAGATATTAAAAAACATGGGGGAGAGGACGGAGCCCTCAGGAACCCCACAAGTGATAGCCCAGGGGTCTGAACACTCATCCCCCAACACCACTTTCTGGACATGGCCCAGGAGGAAGGAGGGGAACCACTGTACAGCAGTGCCCTCAGCTCCCCTAGAGGGTCCAGAAGGATACCATGGTCAAAGGTCTCCAAAGCTGCTGAGAGATCCAGCAGAACCAGGAAAGAGCTTTCCCCTTGGTCTCTAGCCCATTGGAGATCATCAAGCAGTGCAACCAGGGTTGTTTCAGTCCCATGATGAGGCCTGAATCGCAATCAGAAGGAAAAATGGTGGCAAAAGTTTTCCTGCCCCTGCCCCTCCAAAAGCTCCAGGCCCAAGACTTTCATTAGCTTTCAAGGGGCCATCGGAGTTCCTGGAAGGAGGTGTGCAGGACACCATCCAACCGCCTTAGAGAGTCCATTCTGGATTTGTGTAGTTTCCCCCCATAGCCTTTGCTTCTCCTGAAGATAACACACAAGGCAGCTTCCGGAAGCCAAAGGTGATAGCTGAGTGCAGGGTGGGGACCAATGGTGGGTAAATTACCCCATAAGGTGCATGACCTTTCCCCCACCAAAGGTACTACCGCTCCCCTAACACCCAATGACATCGTATGATTATGGTATTTTAAGACAGAACAGGAATAAATTCATGTCCACAGAGATAACACAACTTCAGGCCATTAGGGAATCAATACTACATTTTCAAGGTACTATACATTGCACTACAGTTTATCTATTTGCCTTGAATATCCTGCTTTTCAGTGTTATTTTAGGATAGTCCTGCGTCAGAAGACGGACATGAGATCAGACAGCACACCATTCTTTAAAAAATCATGCTGCTTTATGAACATTGATTGAGGATTTGGAAATGTTGCTCATGAATTACTATCATTTGACATGGCAACTTCATTTCCTAAAAATTGGGAACATGGGTAGGAGGTAAGGGAATGTAGGAGACGTTGAAATAGGAGAAGGTGCTAATGGAGCTTGATTTGTTCTCTTTCCCTTAATTCTCTTCCTTGAAACCCAACAGGATTTCCTTTCCTCCCACTCTGAAGAAGGGGATGGAGAAGACAGTAAAAACTCCAGGGAATGGGGCACCTTTCGTTTCATTAGGAATAGAAATCAAAATGTGGAATATGCTTCATTGAATGGGCACACATAGTTCACATCAACTACCTCCAAAAGGGGAGATACCATTTAAAGGTATGGAGTGCGGAAAGAGCTTTAGTGATAATGGAAAACTTACAAAACATCAACAGAATAACACGGGGGAGAAACCATACAAATGTATGGAGTGTGGAAAGAGCTTCAGTCGGAGTGGACACCTCAATATACATCAACACACACACACAGGGGAGAAACCATATAAATGTATAGAGTGTGGCAAAAGCTTTAGTGATAATGGAAAACTTAGAAAACATCAACGGACTCACACAGGGGAGAAACCATTTAAATGTATGGAGTGTGGAAAGTGCTTCAGTCAGAGTGGACACCTCAATATACATCAACACACACACACAGGAGAGAAACCATTTAAATGTATGGAGTGTGGAAAGTGCTTCAGTCAGAGTGGACACCTCAGTATACATCAACGGACTCACACAGAGGAGAAACCATATAAATGTATGAAGTGTGGAAAAAGCTTTAGTGATAATGGAAAACTTAGAAAACATCAACAGACTCACACAGGGGAGAAACCATTTAAATGTATGGAGTGTGGAAAGAGCTTCTGTTTCAATGCAAACCTTAGAACACATCAACGGATTCACACAGGGGAGAAACCATATAAATGTATGGAGTGTGGAAAGAGCTTTAGTGATAATGGACAACTTAGAAAACATCAACGGACTCACACAGGGGAGAAACCATTTAAATGTATGGAATGTGGAAAGAGTTTCAGTCGGAGTGGACACCTCAATATACATCAACACACACACACAGGAGAGAAACCATTTAAATGTATGCAGTGTGGAAAGAGCTTTAGTGATAATGGACAACTTAGAAAACATCAACGGACTCACACAGGGGAGAAACCATTTAAATGTATGGAGTGTGGAAAGAGCTTTAGTGATAATGGACAACTTAGAAAACATCAACGGACTCACACAGGGGAGAAACCATTTAAATGCCTGGAGTGCGGAAAGAGCTTCAGTTTCAATGCAACCCTTAGAAGACATCAAAGGACTCACACAGGGGAGAAACCATTTAAATGTATGGAGTGTGGAAAGAGCTTTAGTGATAATGGTAATCTTAGAAAACATCAACGGACTCACACAGGGGAGAAACCATATAAATGTATGGAATGTGGAAAGAGTTTCAGTCGGAGTGGACACCTCAATATACATCAGCAGACACACACAGGAGAGAAACCATTTAAATGTATGCAGTGTGGAAAGTGCTTCAGTGAGAATGGAAGCCTTAGAACACATCAACGGACTCACACAGGGGAGAAACCATTTAAATGTATGGTGTGTGGAAAGTGCTTCAGTGAGAATGGAAGCCTTAGAACACATCAACGGACTCACACAGGGGAGAAACCATTTGAATGCCTGGAGTGCGGAAAGTGCTTCAGTGAGAATGGAAGCCTTAGAACACATCAACGGACTCACACAGGGGAGAAACCATTTAAATGTATGGTGTGTGGAAAGTGCTTCAGTGAGAATGGAAGCCTTAGAACACATCAACGGACTCACACCGGGGAGAAACCATTTAAATGTATGGAGTGTGGAAAGTGCTTCAGTGAGAATGGAAGCCTTAGAACACATCAACGGACTCACACAGGGGAGAAACCATATAAATGTATAGAGTGTGGAAGGAGCTTTAATGATAATGGAAAGCTTAGAAAACATCAACGGACTCACACAGGGGAGAAACCATATAAATGTATGGAGTGTGGAAAGAGCTTCAGTCAGAGTGGACACCTCAATATACATCAACAGACTCACACAGGGGAGAAACCATTTACATGTATGGAGTGCGGAAAGAGCTTTAGTGATAATGGAAAACTTAGAAGACATCAACAGACTCACACGGGGGAGAAACCATTTGAATGCCTGGAGTGCGGAAAGAGCTTCAGGCAGAATGGACACCTTAGAAAACATCAGCAGACACACAGGGAAGAAACTGTTTAAATGTATGGACTGTGGAAGGAGCTCAGTCAGAGTGGAACCCTTGATTTATGTCAAGAAACTCACACAAAAGCCAAACCTTATAAATATCAGGAAAGTAGAGGTTCAGTCCTATTGGAAGTTCTAAATCAACAGACTCAAGGACAGGAAGAACTTTAGGAGCTGAAACCCTGCAAACCATCAACAAACTCAGAGAGGAGAAGCAGTTTAAATGAAAAGATTGCAAAAAGTGCTTTATTTACAATGGAGTGTTTAAGGAAAACCCAGAGACTCTCACATGGAAGAACCCATTTAGATGTATGGAGTGTGGGACGTCTTCCTCGCAGAGTCCACTCTTTTCTTCAAAGAAATGAACTCAGCAGGAAATCAGTCATTGACACATGTTGTGTATGTGAAGTTCTGGTATTTATGTGTAAAAGTGTATAATAATGAAATATTGAAGGCAATGTCAAACAATGTGATTATAATCTAAGACGTAAAGTACCTTTCGATAGAGAAAGGGTGAGGGTTTATCTGGATTGCTGGTGGTCAGTGAGGATTAGGGCTGGACGATATATTGTCCCATACTGGTTTCTAGACCACATCATGATAACCTTCCAAAAACAATTGATATGGCAACACACCACAGATCACAGTGTGTGTTTCTGGGATGGCCATTTGCTTGGAAGCAGACGGCAGAAAGCTTTGCTTTGTGAAGCCCCTGAATATGCTGAGTTGCTGACTTCCCTCCAAGACGACAGGAAGCGAAAGACACACATCCATTGCCCTATGTCCTTCCAGCCTCTTTCCTCCCTTGCTCCCTTCTGCCGGTGTGTGTGCCTGACTTAGATATTCTGTGTGGTGTATTTTTTTATGGCTGAAACTGGTTTTGCTCTCAGGAGCTAAGTTTTGTGCCTCACTGGGGACCCAGTGAGAACTGTATGCTTTGAAAGCTCAGTAAACTATTACTGAAGAAGTCCTGCTGCCTCTGTGTGTGTTTTTGACCTCAGCATGGCAATTGCTTTACACGTGGCCCCTACCCTGCCAATACTTGGCTCATGCCCTGGAGTTGCTTTACTCAAGCATGCAAGACGGGTGCATCTGTGTGCACTCCAAAGCAAATAAAGTACTCGCCTTTCTATGAGAGTGCAGTGGTACCTTGGATTACAGACGCTTCAGGTTACAGACACTTCAGGTTACAGACTCTGCTAACCCAGAAATAGTACTTTGGGTTAAGAGCTTTGCTTCAAGATGGGAACAGAAATCATGCGGTGGCAGCGGGAGGCCCCATTAGCTAAAGTGGTGTCTAGGTTAAGAACAGTTTCAGCTTAAGAACGGACTTCTGGAAGGAATTAAGTTCTTAACCTGAGGTACCACTGTAATGTGTTTTCAACTGTTTTTATTGTTGTTTTTTAATTTTGTAATCTGCTCTAGGAGATTCGGATTACAGTAACGATGATAATGATGTTACATTGCTTAACATGCCCTCTCCCCAGTGATACTTGCAGGCACTCCTGGGTCCATCATGGTCGCTTGAGGCCCATGTCCAGCTCAGGCTAGTTCCCCACCCCACAGACCTTTTGGGACAGAGAGGACATGGCCCTGGTCCTCCCTGCTCTGCACCAGATGGGATGGTTGCAACGCTCTCTGTGTGGAACTGCCTTGAAGGCGACTCAGGAACTGGTCCAAAACACAGCAGCCAGATGATTGGCTGGGCTGCCTCTCTTTATGAATGGCATTTCTCTCCCACCTCTTTGTCCAAGGAGATCAAGGTGGCATCCATCGGTCTACCCCTCCCCACTGAGTCCCCCCACAACAAACACGTTGGATTCCTGTTTTAAAACAGTTGCACTGGTTGTTTCCATTCCAGCAGGACCTCTCCTGCTCTCAATGACTTGGCTTGTGAGACCTCCAGTGGTGCTTTCATAGAACTATAGAGGTGGATGGCACCCCAAGGATCATCTAGCTCAACCCCAACCCCCAATCTCAGAGAACACACTTGCATCTGGAGGAAATGAGCACTGGAGGAGAAAATGAGCACTGCAGGATCAGGCCATAGGGCTGCCTCCTATAGGGGAGACAGAGCAGAGGAGCCACCCATCGCCCTGTCCTCCTCCTCCACAGATTGGCCTCCCCCTCTTTTAACGCCACTTTTATTGGTGGCCTCTGCCTCTTGTGGGAGGGAGTTCCACAGGTTTTACTCTGCCCTGCAAGAGGAAGCACTTTCTCATCTCTGCCTTCCTTCCTTCCTTCCTTCCTTCCTTCTCCTTGCACAGGTGAGGTTTTAGGGACCAGGGTATATTTCATGTCTGAATGTTTCCATCTGTGGACAACCTCTGTTATAAGAGGGGACTGATCCATACATCTGAATGCGGTTTCTCTGCATGCATTTCCCTGCTCCTGGATCCAAGGGGCCAGCAGTACATCCATGCAAAGGAAGACCAGAACTGCCGCCCTCCTGCGACCCTCCGCGCCCTGACTTGCCCCCCTCTTGCCATGCAGCGCTGGGACCCCCGCTCTCCCCATGGGCCCTATCCTGGGAGAGAGGAGACTCACCGGATTCCAGCAGGCGCCCCCAGGCAGCCTCTGCAGAGCCGAACCAACGGGACCCCCACACGCCCGACTTCTTGCAGGAAAGGGAGGGGTTGGGCTTTCGCTCTGGAGGACCCTGCACCCCCCCCCCCGTATTACTTCCCTGTCTAGGAATCTAGCTTGTTTCCGTTTAACCCTTGGCAAGCCGAGCTCACGCCTCTCCCTCTTTCCAGAGCCGTAGCATCGCGCACCAATGGCATCCTGAGAAGGCGGAGGAGGAGAGGTTTATGAATTACTTCCAGCAAGGGATACATTCAGTTTTGGACAGCAGCTGAAAGGCCCCCTAACAGCTGGCCCTAAGAAATCTTCACTGGCTCCCGGTCCATTTTCGAGCACCATTCAAAGTGTTCTGCTTTTAATATTTCATGTTTGGTTATGTTTTCTTCTCTTCGTTTGGAAGCTGCTCAGAGTGGCTGGAGAAATCCAGTCTGATGGGTGGGGTACAAAAAAAGTTGTTGTTGTTAGATACCCAGCTTTTGATAGGGCTGCTTCGTTCTGTGCTTTTGGACTCCTATGTGGGCTTATGGTTTTGGTTCTTGTGGATCTCATGGGATTTAATGTTTTGCCATTATAAATGCACAGGGATAAGTGCATTTACACAGATACATTTCCGCCAAAAGACGCAAACTCCGGCTTGTAGCCACAGGTGATACAATAGGAGCCTTTCTGCAAATGGCCTTTGCAACACAACTCACTGGGTGGTTACAAAGTATACACATTTGGTTCTTTACAACGGATGCTTTCGCTTAGCCCTGTTTCCTCAATGAATCCACCCATTTCTTGATGAAATTTCTGCCAGGAAAACCTGAGCTGAAATAGTACGGAGAGCAAAACAGCAGCCCTGTCTGACCCCCGTCAGCCTCCAGACTCCCCCAGTCACGTGGCAGGAGATTCTTCCTGAGCCCCCTCCCTCCGTGAGACGGGTATGACATCATGGATGATCCATATGATCCATTGATGATCCACATGTTCCAAGCAGACTGGTCCAAAGAGCAGATCTCTAGGCCTGAATGAAACGGGTCTGCGATGATGGATTCTGGAGTCAAGAAATCCGCTCTTTCCAGTGATCTCTCAGGCTGGCCAGGAAATGGCAGCGAGCAGGAATCCTCAGGCATCCCGGTTGACAGACAGACTTGTCATGTTGCCAAAACAGGATCTCGGAGTCTGATCTGATTTCCAGGTACAACTCATTTTGTGACGCAACCAGGGATGTTTTTGGGGTGCTCTCTCTGTGACCGGGGGGGGGGGCTACTATCTGAGGGTGTCCAAATTGCAACGCGCTTTAGTTCTGGGCTGCTTCACTCCTCGCATGGGGGTGTGGGGGCTCTGCCCGCAAACAGATCAACAGCTGCCTTGCTTTCTTCCTGGCCTCATTGTGTTACCTCTGACGGAGACACAAGGGATGAATTTTACCTGGGTGTCGGGGGGAAGTGTGTGTGTGCAAAAGCCCAAGCCCCATTTTCTCCGTAACACAGGAGTCACAGAGCCCGACCTGCTGTTCAATGTGCACCAATACCAAAAACATGGAATGGATCTAAGATCATGGCGTAGGGGGCGGGGGAGGGAAGGATTTTGCAATCTAAACATTGTAGGGGGGGGGACCGCACTTTGCAAATGGATTGCCGGGATCAGCCCCCCTCCCGCTCTCCTCATCCCCAGAAGGAAGAAAGAAGAGGGGAAACCTTCCTCTCCTTCGCCCCCCTCAATTCCTCCCTTCCCGGTACATCGTTCTCTCACCCCGCCCCACAACCCTCAACCCCCCCCCCCCCGTATGTCGCACCTCTTCCTCCTCCTCTTCCTCCTCCTCGCCATCCGGCTTCTGTTTCCGGAATGAGCGGAGAGCCCCCCTCCCAAACTGCCTGCTTCACCCGCAAGTGGAGCTTCTACGCCAGGTTGCTGCTCTGCGGCGTGGCTCTAGGGGGGAGGAGGATGGGAAGAGGAGGATCCCCGCCCCCCGTGAATGTTGCAGGAAAGGAAAGGAGACTCGGGAGCGAGGACAAAGAGGTAAAGGGGTCGCGGAGGGGAGGAGGGGGCAGAAAGGACCCAGAGATCCCGCCAGCTCCCCAAAGCGCCTTTCGTGGGCCCCATGGGAAGGGCCTGGATCCCTGCACGTGTGCTGCGAAGGGGGCTTTCCATGGCAGCCGCGGACATAACCCTAAACATATAAGGCGCCAAGGGGGTCCTCTGGGTGCAGGGGAGACTCTGGGACAGAGGGAGGGAGTCGAGGAAGTGGGGAGGGGGAGCATCCTTGGGGCAGGAAAGGGCAGCAATGGGGGGGGGGCTAGGAAGACCAGTCTTTGGGGAGACTTCTCCATGGTGGCCCCTGCGGGGATTCTCTGGAGGGGCCGCCTTGGCTTCTCCTTCCCACCCAGGAATCGGCCACCCCTTCAAGGCGACCAGAGACAGATCCCTGGAAAGTGGGGGGTCCAGTCCCCCCCTTGCTTCCTGCAACCTCCATCCTCTTCCCACCCCATAAGCTCCTGCCCTGTCCAGACGCAGTGGTTCTGCCAAGTCCAACCATTGGTCCCCCTGGAGAGGAGAGGAAAGAGGAAGAGGAAGAGGGGAGGGGAGAGGGCTTCTCAGAAGCAGCTCTTCGTTTCCGCAATCCCTCCCAAGAAGCAGCCAGAAACCTTTTCCTCTCTCTCAGGCTTCCATCTTTAAGTTTATTTTCCACTGCCTGGTTCCAGTACAAAGAAAAGACAGTAAAACATCAGACATTAAAAACCTCCCGATAGAGGGTTGCCTTCAGCTGTCTTCTAAATGTCAGAATGTTGCCCATTTCCTCGCCCTCTGCCTGGTTCCCTGTAATTTCGCATCTCGCAGGGGGGGAATCAGCAGAAGACCTTTGAAGGACCACCTCCCTGTCCAGACTGAGCGATGTTGGTGGAGATGCTCCTTCAGGTCTACAGGGCCGAGGTTGTTGAGGGCTTTAGGTTGCAGATCTTGCTGCTCCATAATGATCTCATTCAGCAAATAAATTTATTACTAAAGGCAAAGAAGCATAATAGGATTCAAAAAATAGCAGAAATGTAACTTACATAAAACCCTATCTCAGCATACCAAAACAGCACTCAACTAAGAATCACACAAGCAGAGTAGAGAAATAGCAGAATAGGAAGTGGGATCAGACGCCTTTCGGCCTTGTAATTTATATTCTATTAAATGTCAGAGGAACCTTGGGACTGGATAACAAGCCTGGCTCACTCCAGTATAAACCAGCTTCATCTGGTTCCCCAAAACAAGAAAGGTTCTTCATAACCTCATCGCAACTTATCCCACCACCAGCTCTCAGCAGAAAGGAAACTGCCAGGTTTCAGGAAGCCTGCATTAGATCAATACTTTTCTATGCCTGGAAAATGCAGCCATGCCACTTAAAGGTCAGTACCAACAGTTTGAATTGTGCTTGGAAATCTGGTGGGAGCCAGGTAAAGTCCTTTAAGGGCAGTGATATGTGGTCACGGCGGCTGCTCCCATTCAGTTGCACTTTCTGGGTCACCTTCAAAGGTAGCCCCATGTAGACCACATAGCAGTAGTCCAAGTTGGAAATAACCAGAGCATGCACCACTCTGGTGAGACAGTCTGCGGGCAGGGAGGGTCTCAGCCTGCGTTTCAGATGGAGCTGCTAGGCAGCTGCCCTGGACACAGAATTGACCTCCGCCTCCATGGTCATCTGTGAGTCCAGAATGACTCCCAGGCTGCACACCTGGTTATTTAGGGGCACAGTTACCCCTTTCAGGACCAGGGAGTCCTCCACACCAGCCCACCCCCTGTCCCCCAAAAACAGTACTTCTGTCTTGTCAGGATTCAACCTCAATCCATCAGCCACCATCCATCCTCCAACCGGCTCCAGGCACTCACACAGGCCCTTCACCGCCTTCACTGGTTCTGATTTGAAAGAGAGGTAGAGCTGGGTATCATCTGCATATTGATGGACACCCAGTCCATACCCCCTGATGATCTCTCCAAGTGGCTTCATATAGATGTTAAAAAGCTTGGGGGAGAGGACGGAACACCACAAGTGAGGGCCCAGGGGTCTGAACACTCATCCCCCCCACCACCACTTTCTGAACACGGCCCAGGAGGAAGGAGCGAAACCACTGTATAACAGTGCCTCCAGCTCCCAGCTCCTCTAGACGGTCCAGAAGGATTTTATGGTCGATTGTATCAAAGGCCGCTTAGAGATCCAGCTCTCACCTTTGTCCCTAGCTCGCCGGAGATCATCAACCAGCACGACCAAGGCAGTTTCAGTCCCATGATGAGGCCTGAATCCCGACTGGAAGGGATCCAAATGGTCCGCTTCTTTCAGGCGTGCCTGGAGTTGTTCAGCAACCACCCACTCAATCACCTTGCCCAAGAATGGAAGATTTGAGACTGGGCGATAGTTGGCCATACTGGCCGGGTCTAAAGATGTTTTTTTAAGAAGCGGTTTAATGACCGCCTCTTTCAGTGGGTCTGGGAAGACTCCCTCACAGAGGGAAGCATTCACCACCCCGCAGAGCCCATTGCCCAGCCCTTCCCAGATAGCTTTTAGAAGCCAGGATGGGCAAGGATCAAGGAGACAGGTGGTTGGTTTCACGCGTCCAAGCAGCCTGTCCACATCCTCGGGGGTAATGGATTGAAATTGATTCCATGCAACTTGACCAGACAGGGCTCTAGCACTCTCCCGCCCCGGCCCTGCTCCCACGGTGGTGTCTACCTCCTTCCGAATATGAGTGATTTTATCTGCAAAAAACTTTGCAAAATCATTGCAGGAGGTCTTTACAAGGTCTTCACAAGTCCTCGGTGGTAAAGGTGGTTCCGTTAAATTGCAAACCACCTGAAAGAGTCTCCTGCTACTATTTTCTGCAGATGCAATAGAGGCAGTGAAGAAAGTCTTCTTTGCCGTCGCTATCACCACTTGGTAGGCTCGACACTGAGCTCTAACCTGTGTCCGGTCAGATTCGGAATGAGTTTTCTGTCACCAACGCTCTAGCCGTCTCAGCGATTGTTTCATCGCCTCAGCTCCGAAGAAAACCATGGGGGTGTCCAGGCTCCATGCAATCAGAGAGGGCGCTTCGGAGCCAGACAGTCGATAGCCCTGGTTAACTCCGCATTCCAGCGGGCCACCAGGGAATCAACTGAAAGGCCATCAACATGAGATAAAGCATCCCCAACCACTCTCTGGAAACCATTTGGATCCATTAAGTGGCGGGGGCAGACCATCCGAATTGGTCCCACCTCCCTGCAGAGGGGAAGGGTCGCAGAGAAGTCCAGTTGCACCAGGAAGTGATCTGACTATGGCACTTCTTTTCTTTCACATTTACTTAGTGTCAGATCACCCACGTCACTAGAGGTGAACACCAGGTCTAAGGCATGTCCATGACTATGATTTGGGCCAAACTTATTCAGGGACAGCCCCATGGAGGCCATGCTTTCCACAAAGTCCCGAGCGGCCCCTTATAAGGTCGTGTCGGCGTGGATGTTAAAATCCCCCAGGACAACCAAACTAGGTGTCTCCAGGAGAACATCCGCCACGACCCGGAGCAGCTCTGACAGGGAATCCTTGGTGCAGCGGGGAGGTCGGTACACCAAAAGGAATCCTGTACTGCCCCTATTGCCCAACTTCCAGAACATGCACTCAGAGAACTGGGTCTTCCCAGTAGGACGCCTGATGCAAGCTAATGACTTCCTAAAAATCACTGCAACCCCCCCTCGCCGACCACATGACCTGGGTTGCTGTGTGTAAGAGAATCCAGCTGGGCAAGCAGCAGCAAGGAAAGGCCCATCTGCTTCATCCAACCAGGTCTCTGTCACACATGCCAGGTCAAATCCTCCATCCACAATCAGGTCGTGGATGGCTGTGGTTTTATTTATCATTGACCTGGCATTACACAGCAACACCTTCAGGTCATGTGGGTGTCCCCTGTTGATTCCAGCATCCCTCCGGTCAAGGCCAGACCCAGAGGCAGGGATAGTCTTCAAACAACGACTAAACCTGCCTCCTCGGTAATGACATGGTCTGGTCTTAGCGTAACTCCTCCTCCTGCCCATGATCACTGAGATCGGATGTCCCAGTGCTTTCCCCCGTGGAACTTGCCCCAGCCATTGTGTTGGCTGGGGCCCCACTCCCAGGCAGTCCTGATCCCACCCCTTAAAAACAAAACACAAACTATACACAACCAATAAAACAACAAAAAACAAAAACAGAACAATTATACTCAAATTAATCCCGAACCAAATATCCATCCCACCCACCCATCCCCAACAAAGCAAAAAAGTAAAAAAAGAAATAAAAATTTAAAATGCCACCGACTGCTTGAAGACATTTTAAAACACATTAACCACTTGGAACAGGGAAGCAATAGCAGAACCACTTCCCGCACTTCCCCAAAAGTTTGTTCCAAATAAGGGCCTGGGCCAGTTGGAGAAGGCCCTGGAAGGGAGCAGGCCCTGCAGTCCTCACCACAGCCGATGGTCCAAGGTCTCACCCTTTGTAGCTGGGAGAGTGAGGGCCTGGGCCAGTTGGAAAGGGCTCTGGAAGGGAGCAGGCCCTGCAGTCCTCACCACAGCTGATGGTCCAAGGTCTCACCACAGCAGGAGTACCTTGGTAGCTGGGAGAGTGAGGGCCTGGGCCAGTTGGAAAGGGCTCTGGAAGGGAGCAGGCCCTGCAGTCCTCACCACAGCTGATGGTCTGTTTCTCTTCCACTTCCTGGTTCCAGTACAAATAAAAAACAGTAAAATATCAGACATTAAAAACCTCCCAATACAGGGTTGCGTTCAGCTGTCTTCTAAATGTCAGAATGTTGCCCATTTCCTCGCCCTCTGCCTGGATCCCTGTAACTTCGCTTCTCGCGGGGGGGGGGGGGAATCAGCAGAAGACCTTCGAAGGAGGACCTCCCTGTCCAGACTGAGCGATGTTGGTGGAGATGCTCCTTCAGGTCTACAGGGCCGAGGCTGTTGAGGGCTTTAGGTTGCAGATCTTGCTGCTCCATAACGATCTCATTCAGCAAATAAATTTATTACTGAAGGCAAAGAAGCATAACAGGACCCAAAAAATAGCAGAAATGTAACTTACATAAAACCCTATCTCAGCATACCAAAACAGCACTCAACTAAGAATCACACAAGCAGAGTAGAGAAATAGCAGAATAGGAAGTGGGATCAGACGCCTTTCGGCCTTGTAATTTATATTCTATTAAATGTCAGAGGAACCTTGGGACTGGATAACAAGCCTGGCTCACTCCAGTTTAAACCAGCTTCATCTGGTTCCCCCAAAAAAGAAAGGTTCTTCATAACCTCATCGCAACTTATCCCACCACCAGCTCTCAGCAGAAAGTTTCAGGAAGCCTGCAATAGATCAATACTTTTCCATGCCTGGAAAATGCAGCCATGCCACTTAAAGGTCAGTACCAACAGTTTTAATTGTGCTTGGAAATCTGGTGGGAGCCAGGTAAAGTCCTTTAAGGGCAGTGATATGTGGTCTCGGCAGCTGCTCCCATTCAGTTGCAGTTTCTGGGTCACCTTCAAAGGTAGCCCCATGTAGACCACATAGCAGTAGAATCATAGAATCATAGAATCATAGAGTTGGAAGAGACCACAAGGGTCATCGAGTCCAACCCCCTGCCAAGCAGGAAACACCATCAGAGCACTCCTGACATATGGCTGTCAAGCCTCTGCTTAAAGACCTCCAAAGAAGGAGACTCCACCACACTCCTTGGCAGCAAATTCCACTGTCGAACAGCTCTTACTGTCAGGAAGTTCTTCCTAATGTTTAGGTGGAATCTTCTTTCTTGTAGTTTGGATCCATTGCTCCGTGTCCGCTTCTCTGGAGCAGCAGAAAACAACCTTTCTCCCTCCTCTATGTGACATCCTTTTATATATTTGAAGATGGCTATCATATCACCCCTTAACCTCCTCTTCTCCAGGCTAAACATGCCCAGCTCCCTTAGCCGTTCCTCATAAGGCATCGTTTCCAGGCCTTTGACCATTTTGGTTGCCCTCCTCTGGACACGTTCCAGTTTGTCAGTGTCCTTCTTGAACTGTGGTGCCCAGAACTGGACACAGTACTCCAGGTGAGGTCTGACCAGAGCAGAATACAGTGGCACTATAACTTCCCTTGATCTAGATGCTATACTCCTATTGATGCAGCCCAGAATTGCATTGGCTTTTTTAGCTGCCGCGTCACACTGTTGGCTCATGTCAAGTTTGTGGTCAACCAAGACTCCTAGATCCTTTTCACATGTACTGCTCTCAAGCCAGGTGTCACCCATCTTGTATTTGTGCCTCTCATTTTTTTTGCCCAAGTGCAATACTTTACATTTCTCCCTGTTAAAATTCATCTTGTTTGTTTTGGCCCAGTTCTCTAATCTGTCAAGGTCATTTTGAAGTGTGATCCTGTCCTCTGGGGTGTTAGCCACCCCTCCCAGTTTGGTGTCATCTGTAAATTTGATCAGGATGCCCTTGAGTCCATCATCCAAGTCGTTGATAAAGATATTGAATAAGACCGGGCCCAAGACAGAACCCTGTGGCACCCCACTAGTCACTCTTCTCCAGGATGAAGAGGAACCATTGATGAGCACCCTTTGGGTCCGGTCAGTCAGCCAGTTACAAATCCACTGAGTGGTAGCATAGTCAAGACCGCATTTTACCAGCTTCTTTACAAGAATATCATGGGGCACCTTGTCAAATGCCTTGCTGAAATCAAGGTAGACTACATCCACTGCGTTCCCTTCATCTACCAGGCTTGTAATTCTGTCAAAAAATGAGATCAGGTTAGTCTGACATGACTTATTTTTCAGAAATCCATGCTGACTATTGGTGATCACAGCATTCCTTTCTAGGTGCTCACAGATTGTTTG
Organism: Podarcis tiliguerta; assembly: GCF_965153285.1. Classification (NCBI taxonomy): domain Eukaryota; kingdom Metazoa; phylum Chordata; class Lepidosauria; order Squamata; family Lacertidae; genus Podarcis; species Podarcis tiliguerta. The sequence goes on along the minus strand of NC_139543.1, from coordinate 71,076,383 downwards.
CTTAATGATCTGCTCCAGAATCTTCCCTGGTATTGATGTCAGACTGACTGGGCGGAAATTATTTGGGTCCTCTCTTTCCCCCTTTTTGAAAATAGGGACAACATTTGCCCTCCTCCAGTCTGCCGGGACTTTGCCTGTTCTCCAGGAATTCTCAAAGATGATTGCCAGTGGTTCTGAGATCACATCTGCCAGTTCTTTTAATACTCTTGGATGCAGTTCATCTGGCCCTGGAGACTTAAATACATCTAAACTAGCCAAGTATTCTTGTACTATCTCCTTAGTTATTCTGGGCGGTGTTTTCTCTGCTGAATCATTTGCTCCAAATTCTTCAGGTCGGGCATTGTTTTCTTTATCGCCATCCGACCTCAGTCCCTCCCAACCTGCCTGCTTCTCTCGCAAGTGGAGCTTCTTTCAGAAAGGGGAGGGAGGAGGCAGGGGAGGACCCCCCCCCCCCGTGGATGTTGCAGGAAAGGAAAGGAGAATGGGGAGCGAGGACAAAGAGGTAAAGGGGTTGCGGGGGAGGGGAGGGGCGGTAAGGACCCAGAGACCCCCACCAGCTCCCCAAAGCGCCTTTCGTGGGCCCCACGGGCAGGGTCTGGATCCCTAAGGCGCCCTGGCGGGGGCGGACATGGTGCCCCCACCCAGGAGGTCCCCACGAGGGCCCCCGTGCCCCGTTTCCCGCACGCAGGCATCCCTGGGGCCCTGTGGGCTCCGCATGGAGAAAGGCGGGTCATGAATGGGTTAACGGGCGCGAGGAACGCCTGGATAGAGACCCCCCGTGTGGCTCGTGTTGGGGGGGGCGGCTCTTGATGGAGATGTGGGGCGCGCAGGGCGAGCGGTGGGTGAGCCTCGATAAGGCAGCCTCTGGGTGCAGGGGAGACTCAGGGAAAGAGGGAGGGGCTCGAGGAAGTCGGGGGGAGCACCCCTGGGGCAGAGAAGGGCAGCAATGGGGGGGGGAGCTTGGAAGACCAGTCTTTGGGGCTTGTCTCCACCATGGTGCCTGCCGGGATTCTCTGGAGGGGCCGCATTGGCTTCTCCCTCCCACCCAAGAATCGGCCACCCCTTCAAGGCGACCAGAGAGGGATCCCTGGAAAGTGTGGGGGGTCTAGTCCCCCCCACCCCTTCCTTCCGGCAAGCTCCATCCTCTTCCCACCCCATAAGCCCCTGCTCTGTCCAGACGCAGCGGTTCAAAACCCGAGAGGAAGGGGGGAGGGAGGAGGCCTTCTCAGAAGTGGCTCTTTATTTCCGCAATCCCACCCAGGAGGCAGCCAGAAACCTTTTCCTCTCTCTCAGGCTTCCATCTTTAATGTCTTTTCCACTGCCTGGTTCATTGAGGATGAGGATAATGTACACCTGTCATCAGAAACGGGTGCAGAGTCCATGGAATGGCTCTCAGGACTGATATAGAAGTTGCACCTCAAAAGCATTTCTGTTCTTATTCTTTGTAGGGAGTGTCAGAGTGACTGACAAGCTGAGATTGTGTCAAGATTTCAGTGTAAGCCTTATAAGAATATAAGAAGATCCCGCTGGATCAGGCCAGTGGCCCATCTCGTCCAGCACCCTCTCGTCCCATCTCGTCCAGAGCGGTAGTCTCCTAATCTGGGGAACCGGGTTCGCGTCTCCGCTCCTCCACATGCAGCTGCTGGGTGACCTTGGGCCAGTCACGCTTCTTTGAAGTCTCTCAGCCCCACTCACCTCACAGAGTGTTTGTTGTGGGGGAGGAAGGGAAAGGAGAATGTTAGCCACTTTGAGACTCCTTAAAGGGAGTGAAAGGCGGGATATCAAATCCAAACTCTTCTTCTTCTTCTTCTTCTTCTTCTTCCCCATCAAAGGACCCATTTTCCTGCTACAGTGGCTGTGGCTGGAGGCTCTACATACAAGGTGTGCCTATAGAGGCCAAAGACTGCCAGTATTAGCACATGTGAGGTGTGTGACCTCCCCTAATTTACAGACTGTATGTGAACGACAAGCTGTGGGTGGGATTACAGTTTATGGCATCCCTGTGATTTTCTCCACCCATAACATTTCATGAACTGATATTGCAGTACGAATTCCAATATAACTACAAAAAATCAACAGCAATATAATAAGAATGATTGTAGTATTTCTACCCTGCCTATCTGGCTGGGTTTCCCCAGCCACTCTGGGCAGGTTACAGCACATATAAAAGAAAGCAAAACATCAGCCTTCTGCTGTCTTCCAAATGTCAGATAGTTGCCCATTTCCTTGCCCTCTGCCTGCTTCTCTGTAACTTCGCTTCTCATGGGGGGGGGGGGTTGAACCAGCGGAAGACCCTCAAAGGAGGACCTCAGTGTACAGACTGAGCAATGGGGGTGGAGACGTTCCTTCAGGTCTACATACCCGAGGCTGTTTAGGGCTTTAGGTTGCAGATCTTCCTCCTCCACAATGATCTCCAGAGCAAGTCCAACATACAATTAGCAGAGTAGGAAAAAATGCTCAGAGACAGCAAAAAATTCCTTCAGCAAATAAATTTGTTACTGAAGGCAAAACAGGAATCTATGCCTGCAAAATGCATCCACGGCAATTTAAAGGTCAGCACCAACAATGTGAAATGTGCTCAGAAACGTACTGGGAGTCAGAGAATATCCTTTGGGGCTGGTGTTATGTTGTCTCAGTGGCGGCTCCCATTCTGTTGTCTAGCTGCCACATTCTGGATTAGTTGCAGTTTACAAGTCACCTTCAAAGGTAGCCCCATGTAGCGCATGGCAGTAGTCCAAGCGGGAGATAACCAGAGCATGCACCACTCTGGGGAGACAGTCTGCGGGCATGGAGAGTCTCATCCTGCGTACCAGAAGGAGTTGGCAGACAGCTGCCCTGGACACAGAATTAACCTGCGCCTGAGCTTGCAGGGCAGCAGCTGAAGAAGGAGCAAAAAGGGTTTTCTTGTGTGTGTGATTCTTTGTGGCTGATTAGCTGCTCTCCCTGTGCAAAGGTCAGAGGGGGCAGGGTTTCTGTTGAGGCAGGTGATTAGCTGTGGGAGGAGCTTATCAGAGCTTGCAGGGCAGCACCGCGTGGAGAGAGGCAGACCATGAAAGGGTTAACGGGCATGAGAAACGCCTAGATAGAGACCCGCCTGTCCCTCCCCATCTCGTCTTGTGGGGCCCCTCCAGATGGAGAGATGGGTCGCGCATGGCGAGGGGTGAGCCGCGCCAAGGGGGCCTCTGGGTGCAGTGGAGACTCCGGGAGAGAGGGGGGGGGCCAAGGGTGGGGGAGCCGGGGGAGGAGGGAGGGGAGCATCCCTGGGGAAGGAAGCGCAGCATTGGCGGGGGGGGGAGGGAGGGGAGTATCCCTGGGGAAGGAAGCGCAGCATTGGCTGGGGGGCGGGAGGAGACCAGTCTGTAGGGAGACGTCTCCATCATGCACCCACAAAGTATCTCCTGAGGCGCTGCCCTGGCTTCTCCCTCGGAAGCGGCTCTTTGTTTCCACAATCCCACCCAGGAAGCAGCCAGAAACCTTTTCCTCTCTCTCAGGCTTCCATCTTAAAGTGTCTTTTCCACTGCCTGGTTCATTGAGGCTGAGGATAAAGTACACCTTTTCATCAGAAACGGGTGCAGAGTCCATGGAATGGCTCTCAGGATTGATATAGAAGTCAAAAGCATTTCTGTTCCTCTTATTCTTTGTAGGCAATGTCAGAGTGACTGACAAGCTGAGATACAACCCATCAGAATCCGATGACAGCAGCTGCGGGAATCTTCCCAGTCAAAGGACCCATTTTCATTATAGACAGTGCCTGTGGCTGGAGGCTCTACATACAAGGTGTGCCTATGCAGGCCAAAGACTGCCAGTGTTAGCACAGGTGAGGTGTGTGACCTTCCCAAATTTACAGACTGTATGTGAATGAGAGTTTGTGGGTGGGATTATCGTTTACGACAACCCTGTGATTTTCTCCACCCATAACATTTTGTGATCTGATTTCGCAGTACGAACTCCAAAATAACTGCAAAAAATCACAAGATGATAAGAATGATTGTAGTATTTATACAATGTAGTCCATCTGCATATGTATATGTAGTCCATCTGGTTGGGCTTCCCCAGCCACTCTGGGCAGCTTCCAGTACACATAAAAGACAGTAAAGCATCAAACATTGAAAACCTCCAGATACAGGTCTACCTTCTGCTATCTTCTAAATGTCAGATAGTTGTTTTTTGCTGCCTCCTTGATCTCTGAAGGGAGGGCGTTCCACAGGGCGGGCGCCACCACCCAGAAGGCCCTCTGCCTGGTTCCCTGTACCCTCACTTCTTGCAGGGAGGGAACCAGCAGAAGACCCTCAGAGGAGGACCTCAGTGTTCAGACTGAAGGATGGGGGTGGAGACGCTCCTTCAGGTCTACAGGGTCGAGGTTGTTTAGGGCTTTAGCTCGCAGATCTTGCTCCTCCATAACGATCTCCAAGACCGACACATAGTTAGCAGAGTAGGAAAAAACACTCAGAAGCAGCAAAAAATTCATTCAGCAGAGAAATTTAGTACTGAAGGCAAAAGCTGGCAAAAACTTAACTTACAGTAAAACCCTAACTTAGTATATCAAAACAGCACTCATGTAAGAAACACACAAGCAGAGTAGAGAATTGCTGATTAGGAAGTGGGACCAGGCGCCTTTCAATACTGCCATTTATAAAAAATTCCGTGTCAGAGTAACCTTGGGACTGGATAACAAGCCTGGCTCACTCCAGTTTAAATCAGCTTCTTCTGGTTCCCAGAAACAAGGTTCAGCATAACCTCATAACAACTGATCCCACCACCTGCTCTCAGCAGAAAGGAAACTCCCTTATCAGCTAAAATGTTCTAGCTAGAGAAAACACCACTTTGAATCACACAGAGTAAAACCACCAGAACCTTCTTGATCCAATAGACTAGGAATGATCTGTATACATTAGATCAACACTTTTCTTTTTCTGAAAAATGCAGCCATGCCACTTAAAGGTCAGCACCAACAGTGTGAATTGTGCTTGGAACACACACTGGAAGCCAGGGAAGATCCTTTAGGACCAATGATATGTGGTCTTGGCGGCTGCTCCCAGTTACTAGTCCAGCTGCCGCATTCTGGATTAGTTGCAGTTTTTGGGTCACCTTCAAAGGTAGCACCATGTAGAGCACATGGCAGTGGTCCAAGCAGGAGATACCCAGAGCATGCACCACTTTAGTGAGACAGTGTGCAGGCTGGTAGGGTCTGCTTGCCACCTGTCCCACAGGGACAGTGCTCCCGTCTTGTCAGGATTCAACCTCAATCTGTTAGCCACCATCTATCCTCAAACCACCTACAGGCACCAACACAGGGCATTCACCACCTTCACTGGTTCCGATTTAAATGAGAAGAAGAGCTGGGTATCATCCACATGCGTGTGAACACCAGCCAAAACTCCCCCAGCGGCATCATATAGATATTAAAGAGCATGGGGGAGAGGATGGAGCCCCGAGGCACCCCACAAGTGAGCACCCTGGGGCCTGAACACTCATTCCCCAACACCACTTTCTGGACATGGCCCAGGAGGAAGGAGGGGAACCACTGCACAGCAGTGCCCCCAGCTCCCCTAGAGGGTCCAGAAGGATATCATGGTCAAAGGTCTTCAAAGCAGAGATCCAGCAGAACCAGGAAAGAGCTTTGCCCTTGGTCTCTAGCCTATTGGAGATCATCAACCAGCGCAACCAGGGTAGTTTCTGTCATATGATGAGGCCTGAATCCCAATTGGAAGGATAATGGTGGCAGAAGCTTTTCTGATCCTGCACCCCCAAAAGCTCCAAGCACAAGACTTTCATTAGCTTTGAAAGGGCCATCAGATACTTGGTGGTCTTTTCTTCAAAAGACAAATATTCTGAATACCTTTTAATGAATACTTTTTAATTGATGTATGATATAAACAGCACTCCTGTTTTACATATTCCACATTGGAGAGATTTTGATACACAGGTCTGAGTTCATCGCTGCCCCCGAAACTGCTGTGTTAGCAGTACAGCAAGCGTGGACAGTGTGTTTGGGGGTTCAGGGCTGCCCAGACAACAAGAGCCCCTTCTCAGCCTGGCTTATTTGGTCCCAAGGAAAGCAGAGCAGTACGTTAGGCACCAGCTTGGCTGCAGGAGTGGCTGGAAGGAGGTGTGCAGGACACCATCCAACCCTCTTAGAGACTTTTCTTTTCCTGAAGAAAACCAGGCAGCGAAGGTTTAGGACCACAGTTTTCCTTGTGGAGGACCTCGCTTCCCAGATTGCCGAGCCCCATCTGCCCTTCACGTTCCTCTGCAGCATGGGCAGAATCTGCCTTCTTGACTGTGGGATTCACTGTTGTTCTCAGCCTCTCCATCCACCAGGGCCTGCCTTCACCTGCAGCAGAATTCCCCAACCCACCAAGGATTTGAGACCCATCAGTTATTCTCACCTGGTTTGGCCGGCCGGTTGAAACCGTTCCTGGGCTTGTGGCCCCTATTCTATCCTGACAGCTTCTGGAAGCCACAGGTGAGAACTGAGTGCAGGTTGGGGACCATTGATGGATAGATTACCCCATAAGGAGCATGACATGACCCCCACCAAAGGAACTAAGGCTCTCCTAACACCCCAAGACATCGTATAATTATGATATTTGAGACAGAACCGGAATAAATTCGTCTCTAGAAATAACACATCTTCAGGCCATAAATAAATTAATACTACTTATTCAAGGTACTACATATTCCACTAAGTACAGTTTATCTATGTGCCTTGAATATCCTGCTTTTCAGTGTCATTTTAGGATAGTTCTGTATCAGAAGACGGGCACGAGATCAAACAGCAGATTCTTTTAAAAATCATGCTGCTTTATGAACATTGATTGAGGATTATGAAAGTTGCCAATGAATTACTATAATTTGATGACATTGCAACTTCACTTCCTAAAAATTGGGAACATGGGTAGGAGGTGGGGGCATGTAGGAGACGTTGAAATAGGAGAAGGTGCTAATGGAGCTTGATGTGTTCTCTTTCCCTTAGTTCTCTTCCTTGAAACCTAAACAGGATTTCCTTTCCTCCCACTCTGAAGAAGGAGATGGAGAAGACAGTCAGAACTCCGGGGAATGCGGCACCTTTCGTTTCATTAGGAATAGAAATTAAAATGTGTGAAATGTGGAATATGCTTCATTGAATGAGCACACATAGTTCACATCAACGACCTCCAACAGGGGAGAACCCATTTAAAGGTATGGAGTGTGGAAAGAACTTTAGTGATAATGGAAAACTTAGAACACATCAACAGACTCATACAGGGGAGAAACCATATAAATGTATGGAGTGTGGAAAGAGCTTCAGTCAGAGTGAACACCTCAATATACATCAATGGACTCACACAGGGGAGAAACCATTTAAATGCCTGGATTGTGGAAAGAGCTTCAGTATCAGTGGAAACCTTAGAACACATCAACGGATTCACACAGGGGAGAAACCATATAAATGTATGGAGTGTGGAAAGAGCTTCAGTCAGAATGGACACCTCAAAATACATCAACGGACTCACACAGGGGAGAAACCATTTAAATGCATGGAGTGCGGAATGAGCTTTGGTGATAATGGAACCCGTAAAAAACATCAACGGATTCACACAGGGGAGAAACCATATAAATGTATGGAGTGTGGAAAGAGCTTCAGTCAGAGTGGACACTTCAATATACATCAACGGACTCACACAGGGGAGAAACCATTTAAATGCATGGAGTGCGGAATGAGCCTTGGTGATAATGGAACCCTTAAAAAACATCAACGGACTCACACAGGGGAGAAACCATTTAAATGCATGGAGTGTGGAAAGAGCTTCAGTATCAGTGGGAACCTTAAAAAACATAAACGGACTCACACAGGGGAGAAACCATTTAAATGCATGGAGTGCGGAAAGTGCTTCAGTGAGAATGGAGACCTTAGAAAACATCAACAGACTCACACAGGGGAGAAACCATTTAAATGTATGGAGTGTGGAAAGAGCTTCAGTATCAGTGGGAACCTTAAAAAACATCAAAGGACTCACACAGGGGAGAAACCATTTACATGCCTGGAGTGCGGAAAGTGCTTCAGTGAGAATGGAGACCTTAGAAACCATCAACGGACTCACACAGGGGAGAAACCATTTAAATGCATGGAGTGTGGAAAGAGCTTCAGTATCAGTGGGAACCTTAAAAAACATCAACGGACTCACACAGGGGAGAAACCATTTAAATGCATGGAGTGCGGAAAGAGCTTTAGCTTCAATGCAACCCTTAGAATTCATCAACGGACTCACACAGGGGAGAAACCATTTAAATGCCTGGAGTGCGGAAAGTGCTTCAGTGAGAATGGAGACCTTAGAAAACATCAACTGACTCACACGGGGGAGAAACCATTTAAGTGCCAAGAGTGTGGAAACTGCTTCAGTCAGAATGGAATCCTTAAAAAACATCAACGGACTCACACAGGGGAGAAACCATTTAAATGCATGGAGTGTGGAAAGAGCTTTAGTTTCAATGCAACCCTTAGAATTCATCAACGGACTCACACAGGGGAGAAACCATTTAAATGCCTGGAGTGCGGAAAGTGCTTCAGTCAGAATGGAATCCTTAAAAAACATCAACGGACTCACACAGGGGAGAAACCATTTAAATGCATGGAGTGCGGAAAGAGCTTTAGTTTCAATGCAACCCTTAGAATTCATCAACTGACTCACACGGGGGAGAAACCATTTAACTGCCAAGAGTGTGGGAACTGCTTCAGTCAGAATGGAATCCTTGAATTACACCAGTGGATTCACACGGGGGAGAAACCATTTAAATGTATGGAGTGCGGAAAGAGCTTTAGTGATAATGGAACCCTTAAAAAACATCAACGGATTCACACAGGAGAGAAACCATTTAAATGCATGGAGTGCGGAATGAGCTTTGGTGATAATGGAACCCTTAAAAAACATCAACGGACTCACACAGGGGAGAAACCATTTAAATGCCTGGAGTGCGGAAAGTGCTTCAATGAGAATGGAAACCTTAGAACACATCAACGGACTCACACAGGGGAGAAACCATATAAATGTATGGAGTGTGGAAAGAGCTTCAGTCAGAGTGGACACCTCTATATACACCAACGGACTCACACAGGAGAGAAACCATTTAAATGTATGGAGTGTGGAAAGAGCTTTGGTGATAATGGAAGCCTTAGAACACATCAACGGACTCACACAGGGGAGAAACCATATAAATGTATGGAGTGTGGAAAGAGCTTTAGTGATAATGGAAAACTTAGAAGACATCAACGGACTCACACAGGGGAGAAACCATATAAATGTGTAGAGTGTGGAAAGAGCTTTAGTGCCAATGGACAACTTAGAAAACATCAACAGTCTCACACAGGGGAGAAACGATATAAATGTATGGAGTGTGGAAAGAGCTTCAGTCAGAATGGACACCTTAAAAGACATCAGCAGACACACAGGGCAGAAACTGTTCAAATGTATGGACTGTGGAAGGAGCTGCAGTCGGAGTGGAACCCTTGATTTCTGTCAACAAACTCATACAAAACACAAACCTTATAAATATCAGGAAAGTAGATAAAGGTTCAGTCCTGGTGGAAGTTCTAAATCAACAGATTCACACACGAAGAACCTTTGGAGTTGAAACCCTACAAACCATCAACAGACTCAAAGAGGAGAAGCAGTTTAAATGAAAAGTTTGCAAAAAGTGCTTTTTTTACATAGGAGTGTTTAAGGAAAATCCAAAGACTCTCACATGGAAGAACCCATTTACATGTATGGAGTGTGGGACGTCTTCCTCTCAGAGTCCACTCTTTTCTTCACAGAAATGACCTCAGGAGGAAATCAGTCTTTAACACATGTTGTGTATGTGAAGTTCTGGTTTTTTATGTGTAAAACTCTATAGCAATGAAATATTGATGGCAATGTCAAACGATGTGATTATGATCTAAGATGTAAAGTACCTTTTGATAGAGAAGGGGAGAGGGTTTGTCTGAATTGTTGGTGGTGAGTGGGGATTAGGGCTGGGAAATATATTGTCCAAACTGGTTTCTAGATCGCATCTTGATAACCTTTCAAAAACAATTGATATGGCAACACTTCAAGAATCACAGTGTGTGTTTCCAGGATGCTCATTTGCCTGGAAGCTGCTGGCAGAAAGCTTTGCTTCGTGAAGCCCCTGAATATGCTGAGTTGCTACAGCATAGGACAGGAAGCGAAAGACACACCTCCATTGCTCTGTGTCCTTTCAGCCTCTTTCCTCCCTTGCTCCCTTCTGCCGGTTTGTGTGCCTGACTTAGGAATCCTGTGTGCTGTATTTGTTTACTGCTGAAACTGCTGTTCTCAAGCATGAAAAATTGGTGCATATGTGTGTGACTGGTTTTTGCACCAAACTTTCTCACATTGCAAATTACTGACAAAATGGACTGTTTCAAGAGGTGGCAGAAAGATATCTCTAGATTTGTCTGGCAGGGCAAGAAGCCAAGAATAAACTGATGCGAAGGAAAGAGGTGGATTCACCCTGCCAGACTTTAAACTTTATTATGAATCAGCAGCTTTTTGCTGGCTGAAGAAATGGCTGCTTCTTGAAAACACAGACATTTTGGATTTAGAAGGTTTTAATAATGTTTTTGGATGGCATGCATATTTATGGTATGAAAAGTTCAAAGTGCACAGAATGTTAAAAACCATATTGTCAGGAAAGCATTGTTTAATGTTTGGATAAGGTATAAAGATCTACTTGAAAATAAAACCCCAAGGTGGTTGGAAGCGAAGGCCTTGAAAAACTCAATATGGAGGCCAAATGGCCGAAATATTGGGAAATCTTGGAACAGGAAGGAGACAAATTGAAATTGCAGAACTTTGAGAAGTTAAAAAATAAAGTGCGAGATTGGCTTCATTATTATCAGATAATGGAGGCATACAAATTGGACAAGAAAATCGGCTTCCAGGTGGAAAAATCAAAATTGGAAACAGAATTACTAGAATCCAAAACTAAGACTTTGTCAGAAATGTATAATCTGCTGTCGAAATGGAACACTCAGGATGAAACGGTAAAATCTGCTATGATTAAATGGGCACAAGATGTGGGTCATAATATTATGATGGCTGACTGGGAACAGTTATGGACCACAGGTATGAAATTTACGGCATGTAATACCTTAAGAGAGAAGATTATGAAAATGATATACAGGTGGTACATGACACCAGTCAAGCTAGCAAAAATCTATCATCTGCCCGATAATAAATGCTGGAAATGTAAAGAAACTGAAGGCACTTTTTTTCACCTTTGGTGGACATGCCCAAGGATTAAGGTTTTCTGGGAGATGATCTATAATGAAATGAAAAAGGTATTTAAATATACCTTCCAGAAGAAACCAGAGGCCTTTCTCCTGGGCATGGTTGGCCAATTGGTGTTAAAGAAAGACAGAACTTTTTTTATGTATGCAACAACAGCAGCAAGAATACTCATCGCGAAGTATTGGAAGACACAAGAACTACCCACTCTGGAAGAATGGCAGATGAAGGTGATGGACTATATGGAATTAGCAGAAATGACCGGCAGAATCCGAGACCAGGGAGAAGAGTCAGTGGAAGAAGACTGGAAGAAATGTAAAGATTATTTACAGAAACAATGTAAAATTAATGAATGATGGAATGATGTTGGATTGAGGCTAAGGGGTTTTTAGCAATAACGTTTGAAAGACTAGGAAAAAATGGAACGTTAATAGAGGGAAAGGTAAAGTTAAAAATTAAGACCAAAATTAAGATAAAGGTAAAGAGGGAAAGGATTTGCTGAACAAACAATTGAACTGGAATACAAAGGGGGGAAGTGTGGGGAAGTCCGAGAAAAAAGCTAATGTAAGATATGTTCTGAAGGATGGAATTGTTTTTAATTGTTGTCATTTTTTGTATTTTTTTTCTGGTAATTTTTTCTGTTTTTCTTTTTTCTGTTTGTCTTCTTTGTTACTTTGTGAAAATCTTAATAAAATATTATAAAAAAACAACAACAAACTCTCTCACCCCCACCACGTGTGATCTCCAAACACTGCTTCTTCACTAGAACCTCTCCCTGTCTCCTACACATTCTGAAGAAAACTGTAATTTAATGGGACATTTCCCCCCAAGCCTTATTGGAAGAGAGGAAAGGAGGGGCTGCAGGTACCAGGGAAGTCTCCTGATGGGTCCCATCTTCACTCATGAACCCCATGGGGCAACCCCAGAGCTCCTGCTTATTCTGGGATTTGGGGAAGATAGTACTTTTCCATAGTCCCAGAAGTTATTATTCTTCCTGCCAGAGGACCAGTGTGCATATTATTATCATACTTATTTTACTGATGTTGTTGCTGTTGCTGTCATGGACTGGCTGGATGAAAAGGGGGGGGGCACCAGCTGGGGAACCCCCAAGGGAAGAAGGCACGGCTCCCGGGTCTTGTATGCCCCCGAAGTCTATCAAAACTCCTGGGTCCGTTAAATAAAAGGCTAATTTGTTGTTGTTGTTTTTGGGGGGGGGACCCAGGTGCGAGGCTGCTCAGCCACCCAGCTCATCAGGCAGTGCCCGTGGGTCCCTGCGGAATAAAGGAAGGAGTCCGGCCACCAACCGGAGCAAATAGCTGTAGACCAACATTTATTGCGCAACAGGTTGAAAGAGGAATTGAACCCCGAGGATGGGGTGACAAGGACTTTTAAAGGTTTCTATCTTATCCCAGCATGCAGTTCGTGGAGCATCATCACTACATCATCGCTACATCAGGAGGTGAAAAAACCTACAACCTACAAATTCCAACGTGCTTTAGTTCTGGGCTGCTTCACTCCTTGCATGAATTTTACCTGGGTGTCGGGGCTGTGTGCGCAAAAGCCAAAGCCCCATTTCCCCCCGTAACACAGGAGTCACAGAGTCCAAGCCGCTGCTCAATGTACACCAGTACCTAAAACATGGAATGGATCTAAGATCATGGCGTGGGGGGCGGGGGAGGGAAGGATTTTCAATGTGATCATTGTGGGGGGGGACCCCACTTTGCAGCTGGATTGCCGGGATCAGCCCCTCCCCCGCTCTACCCATCCCCTGAACGAAGAAGGGAGGGGGGAACCTTCCTCTCCTTCGCCCCCCTCAATTCCTCCGCTCCCGGCACATCCTTCTCTCACCCCTCCCCCTCAACCCAAATCCCGCCCCCCTACGTTGCACCTCCTCCTCCTCTTCCTCGCCATCCGACTTCTGTTCCGGGAGTGGGGAGGGGGAAAGAGCCCCCTCCCAAACTGCCTGCTTCTCCCGCAAGTGGAGCTTTTGCGCCGGATTGCTGCTCTGCACCGTAGCTCTAGGGGCGCGCGCTTTCGGAAAGGGGAGGAGGGGCGGCAGGGAAATCCCCCCCACCCACGTGGATGTTGCAGGAAGGGAAAGGAGAATCGCGAGCGAGGACAAAGAGGTAAAGGGGTCTCGGGGGGAGGCGAGAGAAGGATACAGAGACCTCCGCCAGCTCCCCAAAGCGCCTGTCGTGGATCTGGATCCCTGGACGCGTGCTGCGAAGGGGTTTTCCTTGGACACTTAGGAAGCCCACCCAGGGGATCCCAATGAAGCCCCCTCGCCCCATTTCCCCCCGCAGGCATCGCTGGGACTCTGTGGGTTCCGTGCGGAGAGAGGTTGGCCATGAAAGGGTTAACGGGCGTGAGGGACGCCTGGATAGAGACCCTCCTGTCCCTCCCTTGCTCGTCTTTGGGGGGGGGGCTCCGGACGGAGAGAGGGGGGCGCAGGGCGTGGGGTGAGCCACGCCAAGGGGGGCCTCTGGGTGCAGGGGAGACTCCGGGAGAGAGGGAGGGAGTCGAGGAAGTGGGGAGCGGGAGCATCCCTGGGGCACGCAAGGGCAGCAATGGGGGGGGGGGGAGAGAGATAGATAGACCAGTCTTTGGGGACACGTCTCCATCGTTGCGCCCGCTGGGATTCTCTGGAGGGGCCGCCTTGGCTTCTCTCTCCCACCCAGGAATCGGCCACCCCTTCAAGGCGACCAGGAGGGATCCCTGGAAAGGGGGGGGGGTCCTCCACCCCTTCCTTCCTGCAACCTCTATCCTCTTCCCACCCCATAAGTCCCGTCCCTGTCCAGACTGTTGCAGGAACTGTTGTGTTTCCCCTCCAGCAGATATCATGCACATGCAGCCCACCACCAAAATCAGCACCATCACTTTTGTGACTTTTGTGATTTGTCCCCACAAAGCACTTCATCACAGTTTCTTCCTACCTATTCAAAGGGCCTCTGCTGCACCATACCAAATATAAGAATTCACTGATAAATCTCTGTAGGTACTGACTCACTGGGGAAACTTCAGAACTTCATCTAGACATGTGAGCTCAGCTACTCAGCAGCCCCTCTGCCTGAGTGATAGTCCCTGGCATCCTGATACCTGAGTGCCTGACAAGTAGCCATTCCAGAAAGAACCAACCCAGATGAAGACAAAAGGGTGGGATTAATTTGGCTGGGAAACAGGTCAGGGAGGACAATGAATGGCCAGCCAGGGGTGGGGCAAAGGCCAAAGAAAAGAGGCCGACCCCTTTGTCCAAGCCCCTTTTGGTTTTCTTCCTTTCAGGATCCTCAGGAGCATGTCCTGGCAGCTGGATTAAGGTAAATTCTGGCCTGATTGGAAAGGGCATGGCCCCTCCGCCAAGCTAGGCTGCAATTTTGCAGCTTTTCTTTCTGGGCGGGCGCCCAGCTAGGCCGCGGGGGGTGGTCTTTTTGTTTTGTAGTGGCGGGGTGTGGGTGTGTCATGGCTCCCCCGATGTCGCCATCCGCCGCCCTCCAGCCAGCCATTTCTTTTCTTGTTGGGGGGGGGGCATAGGTCAGGCCACAATGGTAGTCATGGTGGTTTGCACTCCCCCCCCCCACACCTGTTCCGCTCTGGCTACTGACGCACTTGTGCTCCTAGCAGGGAAATGTAAATGTCTCTTTTGTTACACTTGATGGGTGTTTGCTGGAGGGCAAGGAGAACCATGGGGCAGGGTCCAGGATGCTCAGATTACGGCCACCAGACCTCCCCTTTCATGATGTAACCGTGATGTATGAGTGATGCAGTTTGGGGGGGTGTAACATTGGGATTAGCAGCTAATAAGAGTTTGGGTTCTCTTTTGTTTGGGGCTTCCATCTTGTTCCACCTTGTGGCAGGTGGGAGTCCTGTCATGACAGTCTTCAATAAAGACCAAGCTTACTGGCTGCTGTTTTGCTCTGGTACTCCTGGCTGGTGTCCTTGTCTTTTGTCCAGCGGGGCCCTCAGATTTCTCTGTTAAGAAGACACACCTTCCTTCCTGCAAGCTCCACCCAATTCTCACCCCATAAGTCCCTGAGCTGTCCAGATAATAATAATAATAATAATAATAATAATAATAATAATAATAATTTATATCCTAGCTGAAGCTGGGCTCAAAGCAGCTAACAACAATAAAAGTAACACAGTTTACATAAAATCACAAACAATTAATTAAAATGCATTCTAAAATCAATTCATTCTAGTATCAATTCAAAATCAAATTAATGGCAGATACAGCAGTTCTGCCAAGTCCAACCATTAGTCCCCCTGGAGAGGACAGGAAAATCCCAAGAGAAAGTGGGGGGAGGGGGGCTTCTCGGAAGTGGCTCTTTGTTTCCGCAATCCCACCCAGGAAGCAGCCAGAAACCTTTCCCATCTCTCTCAGGCTTCCATTTTAAAGTGTCTCTTCCACTGCCTGGTTCATTGAGGATGAGGATAATGTACACCTGTCCTCAGAAACCGGGGTGCAGAGTCCATGGAATGGCTCTCAGGGCTGATATAGAAGTTGCACCTCAAAAGCATTTCTGTTCCTCTTATTCTTTGAAGGCAGTGTCAGAGTGACTGACAAGCTGAGATGCAATCCTTCAGCATCGGATGACAGCAACTGAATGAATCTTCCCAGTCAAAGGACCCATTTTCATGATAGACAGTGCCTGTGGCTGGAGGCTCTACATGCTCTACATACAGGCCAAAGACTGCCAGTATTAGCACAGGTGAGGTGTCTGACCCCCCCCCCCAAATTTACAGACTTTGTGTGAATGAGAGTTTGTGGGTTATTGTTTACGGCAACCCTTGCTCCCACAAGGGAGCACCCATGGGTCAGAACACTCACCCCCCCAACCCGAACACCACTTTCTGGACATGGCCCAGGAGGAAGGAGGGAAACCACTGAACAGCAGTGCCCCCCAGCTCCCCTAGAGAGTCCAGAAGGATACCATGGTCACAGGTCTCCAAAGCCGCTGAGAGATCCAGCAGAACCAGGAAAGAGCTTTGCCCTTGGTCTCTAGCCTATTGGAGATCATCAACCAGCACAACCAGGGTAGTTTCTGTCGTATGATGAGGCCTGAATCCCGATTGGAAGGATAATGGTGGCAGAAGCTTTCCTGGTCCTGCACCCCCAAAAGCTCCAGGCACAAGACTTTCATTAGCTTTCAAGGGGCCATCGGATACTTGGTGGTCTTTTCTTCAAAAGACACATTTTCTGAATATTTTTGTTAACATTTTTTATTTATAAAATTTTCAAATTTAACAATAATAATAAAAAAGCATTCCATTTGAATTATACACCCAATTCTAATCTTTACACTTTCAGACTTCCTTCAGTCTATATGGAAATTTTCATGTTTTCACAGTTATTCACATTTCTTGCATCTATATTGTTTTAATTGATGTATGATATAAACAGCACTTCTCTTTTACATAGTCCACATTGTAGAGATTTTGATATACAGGTCTGAGTTCATCGCTGCCCCCGAAACTGCTGTGTTAGCAGTACGGCAAGTGTGGAGAGTGTGTTTGGGGGTTCAGGGCTGCCCAGACAACAAGAGCCCCTTCTCAGCCTGGCTTATTTGGTCCCAAGGAAAGCAGAGCAGTACGTTAGGCACCAGCTTGGCTGCAGGAGTGGCTGGAAGGAGGTGTGCAGGACACCATCCAACCCTCTTAGAGACTTTTCTTTTCCTGAAGAAAACCAGGCAGCGAAGGTTTAGGACCATAGTTTTCCTTGTGGAGGACCTCGCTTCCCAGGTTGACGAGCTCCATCTGCCCTTCACTTTCCTCTGCAGCATGGGCGGAATCTCCCTTCTTGACTGTGGGATTCACTGTTGTTCTCAGCCTCTCCATCCACCAGGGCCTGCCTTCACCTGCAGCAGAATTCCCCAACCCACCAAGGATTTGAGACCCATCAGCTATTCTCACCTGGTTTGGCCGGCCGGTTGAAACCGTTCCTGGGCTTGTGGCCCCTATTCTATCCTGACAGCTTCTGGAAGCCACAGGTGAGAGCTGAGTGCAGTGTGGGGACCATTGATGGATAGATTACCCCATAAGGAGCATGACATGACCCCCACCAAAGGAACTAATGGTCTCCTAACACCCCAAGACATCGTATAATTATGATATTTGAGACAGAACCGGAATAAATTCGTCTCTAGAAATAACACATCTTCAGGCCATAAATAAATTAATACTACTTATTCAAGGTACTACATATTCCACTAAGTACAGTTTATCTATTTGCCTTGAATATCGCCTTTAAAGTGTCATTTTAGGATAGTTCTGTATCAGAAGACGGGCACGAGATCAAACAGCACATTCTTTTAAAAATCATGCTGCTTTATGAACATTGATTGAGGAGTATGAGAGTTGCCAATGAATTACTATCATTTGATGACATTGCAACTTGACTTCCTAAAAATTGGGAACATGGGTAGGAGGTGGGGGAATGTAGGAGACGTTGAAATAGGAGAAGGTGCTAATGGAGCTTGATGTGTTCTCTTTCCCTTAGTTCTCTTCCTTGAAACCTAAACAGGATTTCCTTTCCTCCCACTCTGAAGAAGGAGATGGAGAAGACAGTCAGAACTCCGGGGAATGGGGCACCTTTCGTTTCATTAGGAATAGAAATTAAAATGTGTGAAATGTGGAATATGCTTCATTGAATGAGCACACATAGTTCACATCAAGGACCTCCAACAGGGGAGAAACCATTTAAAGGTATGGAGTGCGGAAAGAGCTTTAGTGATAATGGAAAACTTAGAACACATCAACGGACTCATACAGGGGAGAAACCATATAAATGTATGGATTGTGGAAAGAGCTTCAGTATCAGTGGAAACCTTAGAACACATCAACGGATTCACACAGGGGAGAAACCATATAAATGTATGGAGTGTGGAAAGAGCTTCAGTCAGAGTGGACACTTCAATATACATCAACGGATTCACACAGGGGAGAAACCATATAAATGTATGGAGTGTGGAAAGAGCTTCAGTCAGAGTGGACACCTCAATATACATCAACGTATTCACACAGGGGAGAAACCATTTAAATGCCTGGAGTGCGGAAAGTGCTTTAGTAAGAATGAAAACCTTAGAACACATCAACGGACTCACACAGGGGAGAAACCGTTTAAATGCCTGGAGTGCGGAAAGTGCTTCAGTGATAATGGAACCCTTAAAATACACCAACGGACTCACACAGGGGAGAAACCATATAACTGCATGGAGTGCGGAATGAGCTTTGGTGATAATGGAACCCTTAAAATACACCAACGGACTCACACAGGGGAGAAACCATATAAATGTATGGAGTGTGGAAAGAGCTTCAGTCAGAGTGGATACCTCAATATACATCAACGGACTCACACAGGGGAGAAACCGTTTAAATGCCTGGAGTGCGGAAAGTGCTTCAGTGATAATGGAGACCTTAGAAAACATCAACGGACTCACACAGGGGAGAAACCATTTAAATGCATGGAGTGCGGAATGAGCTTTAGTGAAAATGGAACCCTTAAAATACACCAACGGACTCACACAGGGGAGAAACCATTTAAATGCATAGAGTGCGGAAAGAGCTTCAGTATCAGTGGGAACCTTAAAAAACATCAACGGACTCACACAGGGGAAAAACCATTTAAATGCCTGGAGTGCGGAAAATGCTTCAGTGAGAATGGAGACCTTAGAAGACATCAACGGACTCACACAGGGGAAAAACCATTTAAATGAATGGAGTGCGGAAAGAGCTTCAGTATCAGTGGGAACCTTAAAAAGCATCAACGGACTCACACAGGGGAGAAACCATTTAAATGCATGGAGTGTGGAAAGTGCTTCAGTGAGAATGGAGACCTTAGAAAACATCAACGGACTCACACAGGGGAGAAACCATTTAAATGTATGGAGTGCGGAAAAAGCTTCAGTCAGAGTCAACACCTCAATATACATCAACGGACTCACACAGGGGAGAAACCATTTAAATGCCTGGAGTGCGGAAAGTGCTTCAGTGAGAATGGAGATCTTCGAAGACCTCAACGGACTCACACGGGGGAGAAAGCATTTAAATGCCTGGAGTGCGGAAAGAGCTTTAGTTTCAATACAACCCTTAGAACTCATAAACGGACTCACACAGGGGAGAAACCATATAAATGTATAGAGTGTGGAAAGAGCTTTAGTGATAATGGAAAACTTAAAACACATCAACGGAATCACACAGGGGAGAAACCATTTAAATGTATGGAGTGCGGAAAGTGCTTCAGTAAGAATGGAAACCTTAGAACACATCAACGGACTCACACAGGGCAGAAACCGTTTAAATGCCTGGAGTGCGGAAAGCGCTTCAGTGGGAATGGACACATTAAAAGACATCAACGGAGTCACACAGGAGAGAAACCATTTAAATGCATGGAGTGCGGAATGAGCTTTAGTGAAAATTGAACCCTTAAAAAACACCAACGGACTCACACAGGGGAGAAACCATTTAAATGCATAGAGTGCGGAAAGAGCTTCAGTATCAGTGGGAACCTTAAAAAGCATCAACGGACTCACACAGGGGAGAAACCATTTAAATGCATGGAGTGTGGAAAGTGCTTCAGTGAGAATGGAGACCTTAGAAAACATCAACGGACTCACACAGGGGAGAAACCATTTAAATGTATGGAGTGCGGAAAAAGCTTCAGTCAGAGTCAACACCTCAATATACATCAACGGACTCACACAGGGGAGAAACCATTTAAATGCCTGGAGTGCGGAAAGAGCTTTAGTTTCAATGCAAACCTTAGAATTCATAAACGGACTCACACAGCAGAGAAACCATATAAATGTGTAGAGTGTGGAAAGAGCTTTAGTGCCAATGGACAACTTAGAAAACATCAACAGTCTCACACAGGGGAGAAACGATATAAATGTATGGAGTGTGGAAAGAGCTTCAGTCAGAATGGACACCTTAAAAGACATCAGCAGAAACACAGGGGAGATGCTGTTTAATTGTATGGACTGTGGAAGGAGCTGCAGTCAGAGAGGAACCCTTGATTTCTGTCAACAAACTCACAAAAAACACAAACCTTATAAATATCAGGAAAGTAGATAGAGGTTCAGTCTTGGTGGAAATTCTAAATCAACAGATTCACGGACAGGAAGAACCTTTGGAGTTGAAACCCTACAAACCATCAACAGACTCAAAGAGGAGAAGCAGTTTTAATGAAAATATTGCAAAAAGTGCTTTATTTACAATGGAGTGTTTAAGGAAAATCCAGAGACTCTCACATGGAAGAACCCATTTAGATGTATGGAGTGTTGGATGTCTTCCTCTCAGAGTCCACTCTTTTCTTCACAGAAATGAACTCAGGAGGAAATCAGTCTTGAACACATGTTGTGTATGTGAAGTTTTGGTTTTTTATGTGTAAAACTATTGTAATAAAATATTGATGGCAATGTCAAACAATGTGATTATGATCTAAGATGTAAAGTACCTTTTGATAGAGAAGGGGAGAGGGTTTGTCTGGATTGTTGGTGGTCAGTGAGGATTAGGGCTGGGCGATAGATTGTCCAAACTGGTTTCTAGATCGCATCATGATAACCTTTCAAAAGCAATTGATATGGCAACACATCAAGAATCACAGTGTGTGTTTCCAGGATGCTCATTTGCCTGGAAGCTGCGGTCAGAAAGCTTTGCTTCGTGAAGCCCCTGAATATGCTGAGTTGCTGACTTCCCTCCCAGGCGACAGGAAGCGAAAGACACACCTCCATTGCTCTGCGTCGTTCCAGCCTCTTTCCTCCCTTGCTCCCTTCTGCCGGTTTGTGTGCCTGACTTAGGTATCCTGTGTGCTGTATTTGTTTACTGCTGAAACTGCTGTACTCAAGCATGCAAAATGTGTGCATATGTGTGTGACTGGTTTCTGCACCAAACTTTCTCACCCCCACCACGTGTGATCTCCAAACACTGCTTCTTCACTAGAACCTCTCCCTGTCTCCTACACATTCAGAAGAAAACTTAAAATACTGTAATTTAATGGGAGATTTCCCCCCAAGCCTTATTGCAAGAGAGGGAAGAAGGGGCTGCAGGTACCAGGGAAGTCTCCTGATGGGTCCCATCTTCACTCATGAACCCCATGGGGCAACCCCAGATCTTCTGCTTATTCTGGGATTTGGGGAAGCCAGTGATGCAAATTGTCGGTGGAATGAAGAGAATCGTTGAAACCAGTGATTTTGTATGAATTTCTAAGCGTTTTTGGCTATTCACAATACAGACAGCGGGTTCGGAAATGACCCGACTTGCCCTCGCTACATTGGATCCAGTTTTATGAGTGGATTACAAGGTAACGAGCTTTCAATGAATTTAGCCCATTGTTCTCTCAGTAGGAGCTGTCGTCACCTTTTCAGCGCTCACTGAATCGGGCAAGAAAGCTGCGCTGAGCAGGTCCTGCAGAGCCATAGCATTGCTGGGATTGGCTGAAGGGCTATATTTGACGCGATTTGATTGGTCAGGACGCATCTTCATGCAAATAAATTGTTCATTCATAAAATACATCGTTCATTCATACCGCTTGCCTATATATAGCACCGGGATACGCGGTCACAAAATGCGCTTTACTCTTGGGGTGTTGGGGTTTTGTGTGGTGCTTGGTGCAACGTAGTGAAAGGACGAGGGGAGCCCTTGTATAGCGGGGTTCCCTTGAGGTCATCGCCTCGGGTCCTACATGGTTTACTCAGGAGTAAAATTCTGTTTATATGCCCCCCCATTCCGTAACAGTGGGAAGTGTTGGGGGCCACATTGGTTATTTTGTTTTTACCTCTCCTCTGGAAAAGTGTTCTTTCTTTTGGGGTTTGATTACTTCTGCCTCCTTCAGTGCCCACTGCACCATCAGTGAGGCACAATACTGTCCTTTGAACATATGTCGGGCTCTCTCTCAGGACCGCTACCCAGGAATCTGCGTATGCAAACTGCTCCAAACATCCAGGGTGTTTTGTCATGCTTCTAAAGACCTGGTTGGTTTGCTCCAGGTCCTACGAGCCCGGGGGGGTGGGGCTGTTCGCAGGGAGTTCTCAGTCATATTTGCGTTCGAATTTGCCAAAATACGCTCCACCGTATTTGCGTTCAAATTTGCCAAAATTATTCACCATGCCTTGTAACGGAGTCCATTCCTCCTGTGAGTGTGACCTCTCCCATCATGCCCTCCTGCTTAAGTTGTTACACAAGAGGGACTCCCTGCCCTTCCAACATGTTGCAGATCAAATAAAAGGTGGGGGGGAAGACTTTTGAAAAGAGACAGGTGGCCTGCTGCCAGCAAGGCCCACAGTGAGAAAGCCTATAGAAAAAAAGACACATAAAGAAAAGCCCCCCTCGGCTGCACAGCCCGCCAGTCCTGGGCCGAGAACTCACAGTTGTGCCAAGGGGGGAGAGAGCCTGATCTCTGCAGCCCCCAGCCCTCAGCCGGACAAGAGCATTACATATACATAGACATACACAGAGCTGGGAGCCTGTTGTTGTGGGGTGGGGGGTTCCTCTCTCTCTCTCTCTCTCTCTCACACACACACACACACACACACACACACACACACATCTGGCCCTCCAGACCCAGTTCCCCTGGCTGAGCTGGAAACACAAGTCTCAATGCAAAGCACACAAAAATAAAGCCCCCCTCCAAATGTGCAATTTAACTGCTAGCAAAACACACAGAGCAGCCCTCCCCCTTTTGCCTGAGACACACACAGAGCCACAGACCACGGCTCCCTCCATTTCAAGGAATGGGGGTCCGCACAGCCCTCAGGGCACCTCAGCATCCCATAGATTGCCTTGTTCCGGTGGGGGGGGGGGAGAGATATTTTGCTTGCTGAGGGCAGGAGTCACAATCCTGTCACATTGCGGGGTGTCAGGCTTTCAGGCAAGGGGGTAAGGCTGGGGTGGGCCCGTCCTGTTCACAGTGAATTCTCAATCCTTTGGGGTTCATCGCTCCACCACAACCCCAGTTTCCCACACCTTTTAAGTACCCTCTTCCCCAAAGCACCACAATAGTATTCACACATCCCCCTGGCTGCAAGGCTTTCCTGCGCTTCACCTTGGAAAGTATCAGGATTCAATCCACCATCCCGATGGATTTCTGTCTTGACTGCGCCTCCCCTTTCCTGGATTTAACAGCAGCAATACTTAAAACACGGACGGATCTAATGTCATGGTGCGGGGTGGGGGAGGGAAGGATTTTGCAATATAAACATTGTGGGGTGGGGGACCCCACTTTGCAGTAGGATTGCCGGGATCAGCCCGTCCCCACTCTCCTGATTCACAGGAGGAAGAGGGGAGGGGGGAAACCTTCCTCTTCTCCCCGGCCCCCCAAATTCCAACCTTCCCTTCCCACACCCCGCCTCCGCAAAGCCCAAATCAATATGTTGCTCCTCCTCCTCAACGTCCGGCTTCTGTTCTGGGAAATAAGGGGGGGAGCCCCCCCTCCCAAACTGCCTGCTTCTCCCGGAAGTGGAGCTTCTGCGCCGGAATGCTGCTCTGCGCCGCTGCTCTAGGGGCGCGCGCTTTCGGAAAGGGGAGGAGGGGCGGCAGGTGAATCCCCCCCACCCACGTGGATGTTGCAGGAAGGGAAAGGAGAATCGGGACCGAGGACAAAGAGGTAAAGGGCTCGCGGGGGCGGGGGAGAGGGGAGAAAAGGACCCAGAAACCCCCGCCAGATCCTCAAAACGCCTTCGCGTGCTGCGAAGGGGGTTTTCCTTGGACCCTTAGGAAGCCCACCCAGGGGATCCCAATGAAGCCCCCTCGCCCCATTTCTCCGCGCAGGTATCCCTGGGACTCTGTGGGTTCTGCGCGAAGAAAGGTGGGCCATGGAAGGATTAACGGGCGTGAGGGAGGCCTGGATAGAGACCCCCGTGTTCCTCCCCTGCTCGTTTTGGGGTGGCCCCTCCGGATGGAGAGATGGGGGGCGCAGGGCGACGGGTGAGCCGCGCCAAGGGGGAGGGCTCTGGGCGCAGGGGAGACTCTGGGACAGAGGGAGGGAGTTGAGGAAGTGGGGAGGGGGAGCATCCCTGGGGCAGGTGTAGCGGGAACACCCCCCCCCCTTTCATTACAATGTAATGCGCAAGCACCACACACACACACCTCCCACCTCCCTGAGCCTGGAGATGCCCCTTCTAGAAGGACATCTCCTAAAAGCCTTCCGTAAATAAGGAAGCGCCAGTTTGACAGCTCCGCACGGAACCCTTTCTATTTTCCCTCAGCGGACGGAAACATTCTACCTCGCCCTATCCTTATTATGGGTAGACCAACTGTCTGAACTCAGGGTCAGTCGGCTGCCGTTTCAGCCAATCAGCGTTACCGAACAGCGCCCCTTGTGGCGGCCATGCAGGTACTGCAGGCAGCAGGCGCCCGCTTCTCTTTCTTTGACAGTTCTCAAATACAAAGTTTCTGAGTCCAATTGACCGTGACTGATTTAATCAAAATGTTGCAAACCGCTTCCGGAAAGGCGAAAGTGCTTTGAACTTCAAGGACAGTATTCTTCGTAAATTCACCATAAACCAGCCGTATATCGGATTTTCACCAGATCACTTTTATTCTGCTTTGTATTACAAGGACTATCAAAGGGGGGTGGCCTGATACCAGTCAGCCATAATCCCTTGACCGAACAGGCACGTACTCTGCAGCTTTACCCATTTGACATGGCAACCTTGATAGTCATCTTGATGGGCTCAGACAGAAGGCTATCATGGACACAACAAACTGCATACACTAGTGTATTCAACACAGACTATGACAAAGGGACCGTGACCGGATTCCCCTCAGGGGGCAGGAAACTGCGCCTTTCCCTTTGTTTCCCGAAAATGACTCATGGGAGGGGGAGATAGGGGCTCTGGCCAGGTGTCAGGATACTCAGATTACCTGTGCAACCCCTCCCCTGACTCCTCCTGTTTTTAATGTAGTCATGATGTAAATATGATGTATTTCTAGGGGTGTAACTTAGGGGATTAGGAGCTAATAAAAGTTGGGGTCTTCTTTTGTTCTGGGCTTCCAACTTGCTTCACCTTGTGGGCGGTGGGAGTCCTGTCGCGACAGTCTTTCTTTAATAAAGACCGAGCCTACAGGCTGCTGATTTGCTCCAAATTGCTCTGGTTGGTGTCTTGATTTCTGCCCAAGGGAGCCCTCGGATTTTCCGGGGTGGGAGCTAGGTAGACCTGTCTTTGGTGGCGCCTGCGGGGATTCTCTGGAGGGGCCGCCTTGGCTTCTCCCTCCCACCCAGGAATCGGCCACCCACAAACTCTCATTCACATACAGTCTGTAAATTTGGAAATGTCACACACCTCACCTGTGCTAATACTGGCAGTCTTTGGCCTGTATAGGCACACTCTGCATGTAGAGCCTCCAGTCACAGGAACTGTCTATCATGAAAATGGGTCCTTTGACTGGGAAGATACATGCAGTCACTGTCATCACATGCTGAAGGATTGCATCTCAGCTTGTCATTCACTCTGACATTGCCTACAAAGAATACGAGGAACAGAAATGCTTTTGAGGTTCAACTTCCATATCAGCCCTGAGAGCCATTCCATGGACTCTGCACCCCTGGTTCTGATGACAGGTGTACATTATTCTCATCCTCAGTGGAATAGACAATAAAGTCTGAGAGAGAGGAAAAGGTCTCTGGCTGATTCCTGGGTGGAATTGTGGGATTATAATTTACGGCCCTGTGATTTTCTCCACCCATAATATTTCGTGACCTGATATTGCAGCAAAAATTCCAAAATAACTACAAAAAATCACAAGATGATAAGAGTTATTGCAGTATTCAGATCCCGCCCATCTGGTTGTGTTTCTCCAGCCACTCTGGGCAGCTTAAAGTACATATAAAAGACAGCAAAACATCAAACATTAAAAACATCCCAATACAGCTGTCTTCTAAATGTCCGAGAGTTGCCCATTTCCTTGCCCTCTGAAGGGAGGGCATTCCATAGGGCGGGAGGCCCTCTGCCTGGTTCCCTGGAACTTCACTTCTGGCAGCAATGGAACCTGCAGAAGACCCTCGGAGGAGGACCTCCCTGTCCGGACTGAGCGATGGGGGTGGAGACGCTCCTTCAGGAGGCTGCTTATGGCTTTAGATTGCAGATCTTGCTCCTCCATAACGATCTCCAGAGCAAGTTTGACGTATAATTAGCAGAATAGCAAAAAACCGTTCAGAGGCAGCAAAAAAATAATTCAGCTTAGAAACCCTGTTGCATGCTGACAACTTCTGGAAGCCACAGGTGAGAGTTGAATGCAGAGTGTGGACCAACGGTGGATAAATGATCCCATAAGATGCATGACATATCCTCCGCCAAAGGAACTACTACTCCCCTAATACCCCATGACATCTAGATTCAGGTAGGTAGCCATGTTGGTCTGACACAGTTGAAATAAAAAATTAAAAAATAGTCCAGTAGCACCTTAGAGACCAACTAGGTTTGTTCTAGGTATACGCTTTCATGTGCATGTACACTTCTTCAGATACACTGAAATAGATGTCACCAGACCTTTATATATCATGGGAAGTTGGGGTGAGGTTTTTCCTCAGAAGGGTACTCCTACTACCATCTCCTACTACCCTTCACTATATGAAGAAGTGTACCATTAAGTACAGTTATCTCCTTGCCTTTAATATCCTGCTTTTCAGTGTCATATTAGGATAGTCCTGTGTCAGAAGACGGGCACGAGATCAGGCAGCACATCATTATTATAAGGAGCAATGGGGGTGGGTGTTTCCGTCGGGGATTCCCATTTGCCAGCTGTTTTCCTTCTGCTTCTCCTGCTCTCTCCATGAAATGTGAGGCATGTAGACAGAGGTCCATCTCCAAGAACAGGAGCTTCCCTGAGCACCCATTCAGCTGACCCCAAGCACCAAGCCTTGTCACTAGTTCTCTGACTGACCCAGACCATAGTCCCTGGACGAGATGTAGACCTGGGTCTCATATAATGGTCCACATGGACCTCCTGAGGCCAATGGGACTGTGCAGGTGATTCATGAAGATGTAGAGGTAGAAACGGGGGTGGATGGAGGATTATGATGGAGAGGATGGGAAATGTCCAAAGGAATGATGAACCAGAGAAAGAGAGGGCCTGTTCATGGACAGAGAGCAACAATTGGTTTGAAAAGGCTGTATTCAAAGATCATGCTGCTTTATTAACGATGATTGAGGATTATGAAAGGTTGCTGATGCATTACTATCATTTGATGACATTGCATCTTCATTTCCTCAAAACTGGGAACATAGGTAGGAGGCGGGGGAATGTAGGAGATGTTGAAATAAGAAAAGCTGCTAATGACGTTTGATGTGCTCTCTTTCCATTTGTTCTCTTCCTTGAAACTCAAATTGGATTTCCTCCAACACCGGAGAAACCACTGAAAGGTATAGAGTGTGGAGTTTCACTGATAGTGGAAAACTTAGACGAAATCAGCGGAATCACATGGGCAAGAAATAATTCAAATGCAAGGAGTGTGGGATGAACTTCAGTTATAGCGGACAGCTGAATATATATCAACGGACTCACACAGGGGAGAAACCATACAAATGTATGGAGTGTTAAAAGAGCTTTACTTTCAACGCATCCCTTAGAACACATCAACGGACTCACATGGGTGAAAAACCATATAAATGCATGGAGTGCGGAAAGAGCTTCAGTCAGAATGGAGACCTTAATTTACACCAGCGGACTCACACGGGGGAGAAACCATTTAAATGCATGGAGTGCGGAAAAAGCTTCAGGCAGAGTGGAAGTCTTAGAAAACATCAACGGACCCACATCGGAGAAACCATTTAAATGTATGACCTCTGGAAGGAGCTTCAGTCAGAGTGGAATCCTTGATTTACATTAACAAACTCACACAAGAGACAAACCATATAAGTGTCAGGAAGTTAGAGAGAAGTAGAGGTCCAGTTCTAGTAGAAGTCCTGCATCAACAGACTCATGCACAGGTTGAACTTGAAGAGTTAAAACCCTACAAACCATCAAGAGAAATGAGGAGAAGCAGTTTAAATGGAAAGATTACAGAAAGTGCTTTAGTTATAATGGAGTTTTTAAGAAACATCTAGGGACTCTCACATGGGAGAACCCATTTAGATGTGTGGAGTGTGGGACATGTTCCTCTCAGAGGCCACTCTTCTTCCCAGCAATGAACTCAGAATCTGCTCTGTATCAGTATCACTCTCTGCTTCTGAGACCACTGGAAAAGAGGAGGGTCAATTCCCCCCCTCCAGCTCCCAGGAAAGCTGATCTGCCTGAGAATGCATTTCCCCATACTTAGCTTCAGACCATTCCCTGATGCATCGTGAGAACCCTTGAAAAACAAGTGATCTGGCTCACCATTGGAAGCTAAGACCCATAAAAGGTTGAATATGAAAGATACGTGATTGAAGTATAATGCTATTCTGATGGAAGTAGGGGACCAATTTAGATCACAATCTTATGATCCGTTGAAAGAAAAATTAGATTATTGGTTTCAGTACATCCAGATAAATGAAGTGTTTAAAATGGACAAGAAAATTGGTTTTCAAAGAGAGAAATCCAAACTGGAAATGGAATTATTAGATACAAAACCAAAAAACTTATCTAAGATGTATAATTTATTGCTGGAATGGCATACGAAAGATGAACAAGTGAAATCTGTAATGACTGAATGGGCCAGGGATGTGGGGCACAATATCATGATGGTGGATTGGGAGAAATTGTGGAAAAAGGAACCAAATTTACAGCTTGTAACACATTAAGAGAAAAATTGATGGAAATGATGTATAGATGGTATTTAAAACCAGTGAAGTTAGCAAAAATGTATCATACTCATGACAATAAATGCTGGACATGTAAAGAGATAGAAGGAACCTTTTACCACATATGGTGGACATGCCCCAAAGTAAAAGACTTCTGGGAAAGGATTTATAATGAACTGAAAAAAGTATTGAAAAACACATTTGTTAAAAAACCAGAAGCCTTTTTACTTGGTATAGTGGGGGGTGAAATCCCCAAAAAAGGATGTTACTTTTTTTTCTGTATGCCACAACAGCTGCGAGAATATTGCTAGCGAAGAATTGGAAGAAACAAGATTTACCAACTATCGAAGAAGGGCAGATGAAGATGATGGACTACATGGAACTTGCCAAACTGACCGGGAGACTCTGAGACCAGAGAGAAGAGATGATGGGAGAAGATTGGGAGAAGTTTAAAGAATATTTGAAAAAATATGTTAATATTTAAATCTTAGAATAGCTTTGGAAGTGGATAGAGGCTGTAGGCTTAGAAGTAGAAGATAGTGTATTTTTAAAACTGAATGATTGGGGGAGGGGGGTTTCCTGCGACACCTGGCTTGGTCAGCTGCCTCTGTGGAAGTCTATTGTCGCCCCTTGGTCACTCCCTGGGTGGGGCAAAGTGTACGTGCTCTCACACTCAGGGGATTATGGCAGGAGGCCCTGTTCTCACTGCCTATGTGGCTATCTGCTTCCAGGGTCATGGAGGAGGGTGAAGCCTAAATTTACTTTTTCTTAAGAGTTAAAACGGCGTTGGAATGGGAAGAATCAGATAAAGTATGGATTTTATATGAATTTACAAATTTAGGTATCATTCCCTGAGCTGTCAAGTTGAAAGGATAAATTCAGACACAATCTTTGTAACTTTAGGCAATCGAAACCAAAATGGCTTTAATATACTTTGCCCATAGTTTGAGCAGCAGGAAGGTGCTCAGAAAATCATGCAAAGGCTGAGCTGGAAGGCTGGTTTGGAGGCAGTTTCAGCCGTCTACGGATTCCCCCATTGGCTAGCTGTCAAAATATAGTGCTCTTGATTGGTGAGCTTCGGTTATTCATAAATCCCATTCATAAAACACAAAGTCCGTAAATCCCATTCTTAAAATGCAGAGACAGTGTTTTCTTGTATTTATAAGATGTGTGAGCCGTGCTTTTGCGACTGAGGGGAGAGGGGTTTGAGGTTCCTCGTCCCAGGGCATAATGTCAGATGGTAACCCCCTCCCCTGTAATTTCCATAACACCAGGAAGGAATCCCCCCCTCACCATTGTCACTTGCAGCTGGGCTCACTTGCCAGAGCCACCTGGAGGGCCTGACTACAATTCCCATCATCCCTGACCACTGGTCTTGCTAGCTCCGGGTGATGGGAGCTGTAGTCCAAAAACAGCTGGAGACCCAAATTTGGGAAACCCTGTTTTCCCTGAAGGACAAAGGAGGGTTCACTTGCATCAGAGCGTCAGGTGAGCCCTGCTGAATCAGGCCCAAGAGGCCCCTGTCCTCCCAGGGGCCACACAGGGGCCTCTTCTGGGAAGCCCACCGGCAGCACTTGACCCCCAGAGAAGGGGGTTTTCCCCGACTGGGGAGGCGCATTTCTTCTAGGGACACATTTCTGGGGTCCCCACAGTGCGCCCCAGCCTGGCTCCACTCTGCCATGGCAGCTGCGTTTTGTTTCGCTGCAGGCGAGCCTGCCCCGTGCAATGTGGGGCTCTTAGAAGGAATTTGAGGGGGGCCGGAGGGATCAGTAGAAGCACTTGCAAAAGGGTCCGGAGGGAGCACACTTCCCCACCAGCAGGCAGCCACAGTCTGCCTGCACGCGTGACCTTGGGGTGCAGGGGCAACCCCCCCCCCCCGACAAGCCACAGCGTCTGATCACCTCCGGACCCCACTCCCCACTCCGCGATATCCCTACATCGCACAATACATTTTTCCACAGCATCTTCGATGCATCACAGATTTGTCACCAAGTAGGAGTCTTTGGCATTCAGAAACATGAGCCCGTCACCCACCCCTGTCAAGATCCCCAGTTTCCCACACCATTATACAACCCTCTTCCCCTAAGAACCATAATAGTATTCAGACATCCCCCTAGCGGCAAGGCTTTCCTGGGCTTCTCCTTTGAAAGTATCAGGATCCTCCTCCTCCTCCTCCTCCTCCTCCTCCTCCTCCTCTCCGGCTTCTGTTCCGGGAATAAGGGGTGTGAGCCCCCTCCCAAACTGCCTGCTTCTCCCGGAAGTGGCTCTTCTACGCCGGATTGCTGCTCTGCGCCGTAGCTCTAGGGGCGCGCCCTTTCGAATGGGGAGGAGGGGCGGCAGGGGATCCCCCCCCCCCAAACATCGATGTTGCAGGAAAGGAAATGAGAATCGGGAGCGAGGACAAAGAGGTAAAGGGGTCGCGGGGGGGGGGGGAGAGAAGAGAGAAGCACCCAGAGACCCCCGCCACCTCCCCAAAGCGCCTTCCGTGGGCCCCACCGGCAGGGCGTGGATCCCGGAACGTGTGCTGCGAAGGGGGCTTTCCTTGGCAGGGGAGGACATGGGGCGCCCACCCACGGGGTCCCACGAGGACTCCCTGGCTCCGATTCCCCCGCGCAGGCTTCCCTGGGGCCCTGTGCGCTCCGCGCGGAGGGATGCAGACCGTGAAAGGGTTAACGGGCGCGAGAGACGCCTAGATAGAGACCCCCCGTCCCTCCCCATCTCGTCTTGGGGGGCCCCTCCGGATGGAGAGATGGGGCGCGCATGGCGAGGGGTGAGCCGCGCCAAGGGGGCCTCTGGGTGCAGGGGAGACTCCGGGAAGCGCAGCATTGGCGGGGGGGGGGGGGGAGACGAGTCTTTGGGGAGACGTCTCCATCGTGGCGCCCATGAGGAATCTCCGGAGGGGCCTCCTTGGCTTCTCCCTTCCGCCCAGGAATCGGCCACCCCTTCAAGGCGACCAGAGAGGGATCCCTGGATAGTGGGGGGGGGTCCAGTCCCCCCACCACTTCCTTCCTTCAATCTCCATCCTCTTCCCGCCCCCATAATCCCCTGCCCTGCCCAGACGCAGGGGTTCTGCCAGTCCAACCTTTGTTCCCCCTGGATAGGAGAGGAAATCCCAAGAGAGAGGTCGGGAGGTCCACTCTTGGTTTTCGCAATCCCACCCAGGAAGAAGCCAGAAACCTTTTCTTCTTTCTCGGGCTTCCATCTTTAATGTCTTTTCCACTGCCTGGTTCATTGAGGATGAGGCTAATGTTCACCTGTCATCAGAAACAGGGGTGCAGAGTCCATGGAATGGCTCTCAGGGCTGATATAGAAGTCGAAAGCATTTCTGTTCCTCTTATTCTTTGTAGGCAATGTCAGAGTGACTGACAAGCTGAGATGCAATCCTTCAGCATCGGATGACAGCAACTGAATGAATCTTCCCAGTCAAAGGACCCATTTTCACGATAGACAGTGCCTGTGGCTGGAGGCTCTACATACAAGGTGTGCCTATACAGGCCAAAGACTTCCAGTATTAGCACAGGTGAGGTGTGTGACCCTCCCCTCAGTTTACAGACTGTGTGAAGGAGAGTTTGTGGGTGGGATTCTAGTTTACGACAACCTTTTTTAAAATCATTTTTTTCAACACAAACAGCAACCACAAAAAAACACAGACAACAAAAACCACAATAACACTAATAACGCACTTTAACAATTCAGATTTGAGTACTGATTTACGTATAACTACCCCTTTTTAACAATATTTCCCCACCTCTCCTCCCCCTACTTCACACCACTTTCCGCCTTATCTCTTAAGTAATCCTTCCAGATTTCTTCATATTTATCCTTTCTTATGGACGCGGGTGGCGCTGTGGGTTAAACTACAAAGCCTAGGACTGGCATTTCTTCTAGGGACACATTTCTGGGGTCCCCCCCAGCCTGGCTTCATTCTGTCAGGGCAGCTGCGTTTTGTTTCACTGCAGGTGATCCTGCCCCGTGCAACATGGGTCTCTTAAAGGAACTTGGGGGGGGGGGGGAGGGAGCGAAGGGCCTGCAGCTTCCCCGCACTTGCCAAAGACTGACAGTATTAGCACAGGTGAGCTGTCTGCACAGACTGCATGTGAATGAGAGTTTGTGGATGGGATTATAGTTTACACTGGGAGTCAGTGTGGTGTAGTGGTTAAGAGCCATAGACTCGTAATCTGGGGAACCAGGTTCGCGTCTCCACTCCTCCACATGCAGCTGCTGGGTGACCTTGGGCCAGTCACACTTCTTTGAAGTCTCTCAGCCTCACTCACCTCACAGAGTGTTTGTTGTGGGGGAGGAAGGGAAAGGAGAATGTTAGCCGCTTTGAGACTCCTTCAGGTAGTGATAAAGCGGGATATCAAATCCAAACTCTTCTTTACGGCAACCCTGTGATTTTCTCCACCCATCACATTTTGTGACCTGATATTGCAGTACAAATTCCAAAATAACTACAAAATATACAAGATAATAAGAATGATTGCAGTATTTATACCCCGCCCATCTGGTTGGGTTTCCCCAGCCACTCTGGGCAGCTTAAAGTACATAAAAAAGACAATAAAACATCAAACATTAAAAACATCCCAATGCAGCTGTCTTCTAAATGTCAGAGAGTTGCCCATTTCCTTGCCCTCTGAAGGGAGGGCATTCCATAGGGCAGGAGGCCCTCTGCCTGGTTCCCTGGAACTTCACTTCTGGCAGCAAGGGAACCAGGAGAAGACTCTTGGAGGAGGACCTCCCTGCCCGGACTGAGTGATGGGGGTGGAGACGCTCCTTCAGGTCTCCAGCGCCAAGGCTGTTTATGGCTTAAGGTTGCAGATCTTGTTCCTCCATAACAATCTCCAGAGCAAGTTTGACGTATAATTAGCAGAGTAGCAAAAAAACCCCACTCAGACGCAGCAAAAAAATAATTCAGCTGAGAAATTGATTACACTGGTACCTCTGGTTGCGAATGGGATCTGTTCTGGAGGTCCGTTCGCGACATTAGCAGAACACAATCCGCATCTGCACATACGCGGGTCGCGATTCGCCGCTTCTGCACATGCACGTGACATCACTTTGCACGTCTGTGCATGCCCAAGCCGCGAAACCCGGAAGTAACCCTTTCCGGTACTACTGTGTTGCCCCCGGACGCAACCTGAAAACATGCAACCTGAAGCAAATGTATCGTGAGGTATGACTGTGCTGAAGCATAACAGGATCCAAAAAATAGCAAAAATATAACATACAGTAAAACCCTGGCTTAGCATACTGTTAGGGAAAAATCTAGCTGTCATATTAATCCCCAGGTACTTCACTTTCTTAACCACTGTCAAACCTGTCCCTTTCTGAAACCTCTCTTTCTCAGTTTCTGTTAAATTCTTTTCCAAAACCTTTGTTTTTAACTTATTCAGTTTAAATCCTGCTACTTGACCAAATTCGTGAATTAGTTCTAGAACTCTTTTTGTACTGGACTCTGGCTCCTGTAAAGTCAAAACTAAGTCATCTGCAAATGCTCTTAATTTATATTGTTTGGCTCCGACCTTTATCCCTTTAACCAATTGGTCCTTTCTAATCATATTCAACAAAACCTCCAGGACCGATATAAATAGTAATGGGGAAATTGGGCAACCTTGTCGTGTTCCTTTTTCTATTCTGAAGTCCTCCGTCACCACATTATTAACAATTAGTTTAGCTTTTTGTTCAGAATAAATTGCACCTATGCCATTTTCAAATTCTTGTCCTACCCCCATCCCCTGGAGATTCTTCTTCATAAAGCTCCAAGAAATATTGTCGAAGGCTTTCTCTGCGTCCACAAAAATCAAAACTGCCTTAGTGTTAATTTTTCTCCAGTTGCTCCCAATGCGTCTTCTTGCTCTGTCGGTCTCGGTGGTGTCACTTTGTCCAAACCAAGGATTGCTTTTGCTCTATTACTTCTTTCTCTGATGCTCCTTTCGATGAACTTTGATCTTTTAGAAGTTCCTTCTGCAGGTCCTCCTCGTAGTCCGCCAGAAATCTGTCTTTATCTTCCACTGATCTTATTTTAATCTTTCTTCCTTTAATGCTAAAGGAAAGGCCTTGGGGAAATTCCCACCTAAAGATGATGCTGTTCTTTCTCAACTGGGCGACCAAATCTCTATAATTGGATCTAAGTTCCAAAAGATGTTTCAGAATGTCCTTAAATATTTCCACTCTTATCTGATTTATTTCCAAAGGCTTTTGAAAGTGCAGTCCCAAGATTTTGTCTCTCTCCTCTTTGGATCTGAGCGTGATCAAACAATCTCTCGTCTTGATTTTCCTTCCCCCTTTTCCAAGTCTAAAGGCACTCACTATTTTGAACTCCTCTTTCTCCAGATCCAAGTCCCAAAAGTTCACAAATTCCTGCGTAAGGAAATCACTTCATTTGTCTTGTTCAAGTTCCGGCACAGCCCTGATTCTCAGATTCGTTTGCTTCTCTTTCAATTCAGTCATAGAGAACATTGATCTATGGTCCTCCAATTGTCTATGAATCGGTGGTATTTTCTCCTCTGTGGCCACCGCTATCTCCTTTGCTTCCTCAGCTGTCTTTCGGGTCGTGGAAGATTCCTCTAGTAATTTCTGTATAGTCTCTGTATTAGTAGAAACTTGCTGGCCCAAATTATTAATGCTAGCAGTATTTTGATTAATGATTACAGTATTTTGGTCTATTTTGGATGATGCTTCTGCAACTCTTTTATTTGTTTCAGCTACTTCTGCTGTCAATTTATTTATTGACTCCTGAATTTTAGCCAGTCCTGCAGCTAAAACCTCGTCAGTTGACATACCTTTTGGCTTAGGTTGTGCAGGAGCACCCCCTGATGGGCCAGATACGGAAGCTCTCCTTTGTTGTCCAATTCCCGTGTGAAAGGATCTGCCAGACCTTGTTTTTTTTTCCTGAAGCGGTTCTAGTTTCTCTTTCCCATCTGCCATGCCACACAAGATAAAAACTCAAGGTCGTCTCCCAGCTGCAGCTGTTTTGCAAAACTTTAGAGAACAGTGGAAATTTCCTCAGTTCTTTTGTAACAGTTCCAACATCCACTAGGGGGACACAATGTCAGCAAATTGTAACTTTGGTAAAGATGTCCTCTTTCTTTCCTTGTGCCCCCTCCTTATTTTTCAGATACTTTAATATCAGGATAGACCCAACAGAAACTTTGTATTTAATTTTTGCGGAGTTGAGTGTCAAAAAGTATCTTTCGCGATTCCTCTATAAGGCTTATATTGTCTTTTGACAGCCCGAGTCCAGGCGTCGGAGCGGTGGTTCTAAATCTTATAAATCTTTTCATACAGGGAATATATATTTCAGTTCTTCCCCCTCCTCTCCTGCTTACCGGAGGGGGTATCTCTCTTTAGACATTCAGATTTTAATTCCGTTTAAAGAACGTCTTTAAAAGTTTTAGCTCGTGAGCTCTTTGCTTTGTTCTATTTACAGAGCGGAAGGCTTGACTTCCTGTTTAAACCTTACCGCTTCGGTTTCAAATCAAGTCTTTCTTGTACTTTAAGTCCAGATTAAATCCAATTTAATATCCGCGTTTCTTTAAAATCTAATATTTCCCCTACTCACGGGTAGATCCGAATTGTCCCAGGAAAAAGCCGGCGCTCTCTGGTAACAGCTGTGTGGCGTTGCTCCAAAGAAGAAGCAGTCGACTCTCGGCACCGCGCCACAAAAGCCGCCACACTCCGGAGCCCATACTGGACTCCTTTAACGATTTGGGGGGGGCGCAAAGGGTGTCCGCCGAGTCCCACGGTAGTAGGCTTCCCCCGCCTACGATTTCAAGGGTTCCCAGACTTCTTAAGAGCTCTCCCTCCGGAGATCAGAGGGATGCCGCCATTACCGATGGCGCTCGACCCGGAAGTGCATTTTGACTTCCTTCCTCCTGTCCCAGAGCAACGCAGACCCAATAGGTGAACTCCAATAAGGCTACAAAAAGGCTGTATGCTAAGATCATGCTGCTTTATTAATGATGATTGAGGATTATTAATGATGATTGAAGTTTGCTGCTGCATTACTATCATTTGACATCACTGCATCTTTATTTCCTCAAAACTGGGAACATGGGTAGGAGGCGGGGGAATGTAGGAGATGCTGAAATAAGAAAAGCTGCTAATGGCATTTGATGTGCTCTCTTTCCATTTGTTCTCTTCCTTGAAACTCAAACAGGATTTCCTTTCCTCCCACTCTGAAGAAGGAGATGGAGAAGACAGTCAGAACTCCAGGAGATGGGGCACCGTTCGTTTCATTAGAAAGAGAAATTAGAATGTGTGAAATGTGGATTATGCGTCATAGAATGAGCACACATAATTCACATCAATGACCTCCAACAGGGGAGAAACCATTGAAAGGTAAGGAGTGTAGAAAGAGTTTCACTGATAGTGGAAAACTTAGAGTACATCAGCGGATTAACATGGGGAAGAAAGGATTCAAATGCAAGCAGTGTGGGAAGAACTTCAGTCATAGTGGACACCTCAATATACATCAACGGACTCATACAGGCGAGAAACCATTTAAATGCATGGAGTGTGGAAAGAGC
Source organism: Podarcis tiliguerta (assembly GCF_965153285.1). Lineage (NCBI taxonomy): Eukaryota > Metazoa > Chordata > Lepidosauria > Squamata > Lacertidae > Podarcis > Podarcis tiliguerta. Next base: position 71,038,880 of record NC_139543.1, on the reverse strand, counting down.
TTTAGTGATAGTGGAAACTGTAGAAAACATCAACAGACTCACACAGGGGAGAAACCATTTAAATGTATGGAGTGTGGAAAGAGCCTTATTCATAATGCAAACCTTAGAAGACATCAACAGACTCACACAGGGGAGAAACCGTTTAAATGTATGGAGTGCGGAAAGAGCTTTAGTGAAAGTGGAAACTGTAGAAAACATCAACAGACTCACACAGGGGAGAAACCATTTAACTGTATGGAGTGTGGAAAGAGCTTTATTCATAATGCACAACTTAGAACACATCAGCGGACTCACACAGGGGAGAAACCATTTAAATGTATGGAGTGTGGAAAGAGCTTTAGTCAGAGTGGACACCTTAGAAGACATCAACAGACTCATACAGGGGAGAAACCATTTAAATGTATGGAGTGTGGAAAGAGCTTTAGTGATAATGCACAACTTAGAAGACATCAACAGACTCATACAGGAGAGAAACCATTTAAATGTATGGAGTGTGGAAAGAGCTTCCTTTATATTAGAAACCTTAGAACACATCAACGGACACACACAGGGGAGAAACCATTTAAATGTATGGAGTGTGGAAAGAGCTTCCGTTATATTGGAAACCTTAGATCACATCAACGGACACACACAGGGGAGAAATCATTTAAATGTATGGAGTGTGGAAAGAGCTTTAGTCAGAGTGGACACCTTGGAAGACATCAACAGATTCATACAGGGGAGAAACCATTTAAATGTACGGAGTGTGGAAAGAGCTTCCTTTATATTGGAAACCTTAGAACACACCAACGGACACACACAGGGGAGAAACCATTTAAATGTATGGAGTGTGGAAAGAGCTTCCTTTATATTGGAAACCTTAGATCACATCAACGGACACACACAGGGGAGAAACCATTTAAATGTATGGAGTGTGGAAAGAGCTTTTGTAATAATGGAAACCTTAGAACACATCAGCGGACTCACACCGGGGAGAAACCATTTAAATGTATGGAGTGTGGAAAGAGCTTTAGTAAGAGTGGACACCTCAATTTACATCACCAGACTCACACAGGGGAGAAACCATTTAAATGTATGGAGTGCGGAAAGAGCTTTAGTGATAATGCACACCTTAGAAGACATCAACAGACTCATACAGGGGAGAAACCATTTAAATGTATGGAGTGTGGAAAGAGCTTCCTTTATATTGGAAACCTTAGAACACATCAACAGACTCACAGAGGGGAGAAACCATTTAAATGCACTGAGTGTGAAAAGAGCTTCGGTTTCAATGCAGACCTTAAAAGACATCAACGGACTCACACAGGGGAGAAACCATATAAATGTATGGAGTGTGGAAAGAGCTTTAGTGATAATGGATCCCTTAAAAAACATCAAAGGACTCACACAGGGGAGAAACCATATAAATGCATTGAGTGTGGAAAGAGCTTCAGTCACAGTGGAAGTTTTAGAAAACATCAGCAGACCCATATCGGAGAAACCATTTAAATGTTTGGCCTCTTGAAGGAGCTTCAGTCAGAGTGGAATCCTTGATTTACATTACAAACTCACACAAGAGACAAACCATATAAATGTCAGGAAGTTAGGCAGAGGTAGAAGTCCAGTATTGGGGAAGTTCTAAATCAACAGACTTATACACAGGTTGAACTTTAAGAGTTAAAACCCTACAAACCATCAAGAGAAATGAGGAGAAGCAGTTTAAATGGAAAGATTACAGAAAGTGCTTTAGTTATAATGGAGTTTTTAAGAAACATCTAGGGAGTCTCACAGGGGAGAACCCATTTAGATGTGTGGAGTGTGGGACATGTTCCTCTCAGAGGCCACTCTTCTTCCCAGCAATGAACTCAGAATTATCCGTATTCCTGCTTCAGGGCCAGCTGAGTCTGTTTCTCTTGTCCTTATCTCTTAGCTAGGTAACTGCTGTCTAATCTGCTCTGTATCAGTGTCACTCCCTGCTTCTGAGACCACTGCAAAAGAGGGGGGAGAATTCCCCTCCTCCAGCTCCCAGGAAAGCTGATCTGTCTGAGAATGCATTTCCCCATACTTGGCTTCAGACCATTCCCTGACGCATTCTGAGAACCCTTGAAAAACAACTGATATGGCTCACCATTGGAAGCTAAGACCCATAAAAGGTTGAATATGAAAGATATGTGGTTGAAGTATAATGCTATTCTGATGGAAGTAGGGGACCAATTTAGATCACAATCTTATGATCCGTTGAAAGAGAAATTAGATGATTGGTTCCAGTACATCCAGATAAATGAAGTGTTTAAAATGGACAAGAAAATTGGTTTTCAGAGAGAGAGAAATCCAAACTGGAAGCGAAATTATTAAGATACAAAAACAAAAAACCTATCTAAGATGTATAATTTATTGCTGGAATGGCATACGAAAGATGAACAAGTGAAATCTGCAATGATTGAATGGGCTAGGGATGTGGGGCACAATATCACGATGGTGGATTGGGAGAAATTGTGGAAAAAGGAACCAAATTTACAGCTTGTAATGCATTAAGAGAAAAATTGATGAAAATGATGGTATTTAACACCAGTGAAGTTAGCAAAACTGTATCATACTCATGATAATAAATGCTGGAAATGTAAAGAAAAAGAAGGAACCGTTTACCACATGTGGTGGACGTGCCCCAAGGTAAAAGACTTCTGGGAAAGGATTTATAATGAACTGAAAAAAAGTATTGAACGAAGTATTGAAAGAATTGGAAGAAGTTTAAGGAATATTTGAAAAAAAATGTTAATATTTAAATCTTGGAATAGCTTTGGAAGTGGATAGAAGCTGTAGGGTTAGAAGTAGAAAATAGTGTATTTTAAAATAGTATTATTTGTAAGTGATAGTTGAAGTTATTTTATGTGCGATTAAAAAAAAGATGGTTAGAAATGATTATATATGTAAACTGCTAAAGATGAAGTAAAATGAAAATCAGATAGGTGGGACTAAGCCCACTTAACAATGTTTAGGAAAATAAGGATATTTTGTTTGTATTTCTTTTTGTGTTCTTTATATGTGTTATAAAATGAATATTCTTTTTTTGGAAAAAGCAAAAAAAACAAAAAAAAAAACCTGATACGGCAGTACGACACAGATCACAGTGTGTGTTTTTGTGTTTCATGTTTGCCTGGAAGCAGCCAGCAGAAAGCTTTGCTTCATGAAGCCCCTGCAGATGCCGAGTTGCTGACTTCCCTCCCAGGCGACAGGAAGCGAAAGACACACCTCCATTGCCCTGTGTCCTTCCAGCCTCTTTCCTCCCTTGCTCCCTTCTGTTGTTGCTGCTGTTGCTGTCATGGACTGGAGGCGTGCAGGGGGGCACCAGCTGGGGGACCCACAAGGGAAGAAGGCTCAGGTCCTGGGGACTGGTGGTGGGATGGCGATGAGCAGATAGAAGGAGAAAACGGAGCAGAACGGGAGGGAAGGTGTTGCAAGCTGAGGAGGAAACAGGCTTTGGTGAGCAGGAAGAGGCTGGGGCAGAGAGCAGTTCAGGAGAGGAGGGAGGAGAGGAGGGGGCCAGGAGACCCAGAGGAGGCCATCAGCTGAAGCATCCAGGGAGACTCCCCCTTCTGCTGTGACCAGCTCCCCTCTCCCCTGGTCTCCTAGAGCACACAGAGAAATCCAGTTCAGACCCCATGAGCCTATACATTATAGTAATGGGTGTTTGTGTTCTTTTGTCCCAACATGCATCCCTTTAATCTTGTTGACAGTGAACTGTATTTACTGCCCATTCACCCTGTTTGGAGAGATCTTTCTGAAGCTCCTTGCAATCCCTCTTTGTTTGAGCAATTCTGAACAATTTACATCGACTTTTAAACCCCCCCCCTTCACCCAGAATACTTTTCGAATAGCATCTTCACTAATAAGTGAACCCCTAAGCACCACAAATAGGGAGGGGTATCAAAGGGTTACACAAGTTCAACTCTTGGTCACTCTATCAGATACATCTCTGGACACCTCTCCAGTATCCATTACTCAAAGAACAAGAAAACTATCGACACAATGCAATAGTACCTTGGGTTAACAACCTAATTCATTCCGGAGGTCTGTTCTTCACCTGAAACTGTTCTTAACCTGAGGTACCACTTTAGCTAATGGGGTCTCCCGCTGCTGCTGCGCCGCTGCCACTGTACAATTTCTGTTCTCAATTTGAAGCATAGTTCTTACCCTGAGGTACTATTTCTGGGTTGGCAGAGTCTGTAACCTGAGGCGTCTGTAACCCGAGGTACCACTGTAATAATAATATTAATATTATTCTTAATACTAATAATGAATAAAATAAAATATATTTATATCCCACCCTCCCCAGCCAAAGCCGGGTTCAGAGCGGCTAACAACAGTAAAAGTAACACTGTTTACATAAGATCACAATTAATTGAAATACATTCTAAAATCAATTCATTCTAAAATCAATTCAGAATCAAATCACATCCTTGCCCTCAGGGCTTCTCCTGAGATGGGCTTTCAGAACACCTCTGGAAGTCTGTTGTCGCCCCTTGGTGGGGCGAAGTGTAGGTGCTCTCACGCTCAGGGGATTATGGCAGGAGGCATTATTCCCAGAGCTGTCAAGCTGAAAGGATACATTCAGACAAACTTTGTAACATTGTAGCAACTTTAGGCAATCGAAACCAAAATGGCTATATTTAATATACTTTGCCCATAGTTTGAGCAGCAGGAGGGTGCTGAGACAATTGTGCAAAGGCTGAGCTGAAAGGCTGGTTTGGAGGCAGTTCCAGCCGTCTACGGATTCCCCCATTGGCTAGCTGTCAAAATATAGCGCTCTTTATTGGTGAGCTTCGGTTATTCATAAATCCCATTCATAAAACACAAAGTCTGTGAAGCCCATTCTTAAAATGCAGAGACCGTGTTTTCCTGTATTTATACGATGTGTGAGTCGCGCATTTGGGACTGAGGAGAGAGGGGTTTGGGGTTCCTCGTCCCAGGGGTTAATGTCAGATGGTAACCCCCTCCCCTGTAATTTCCATAACACCAGGAAGGAATCCCCCCCCCGTCACCTGCAGCTGGGCTCACTGGCCAGAGCCACCTGGAGGGCCTGACTACAATTCCCATCATCTCTGACCACTGGTCCTGCTAGCTAGGGGTGATGGGAGCTGTAGTCAAAAAACAGCTGGAGACCCAAATTTGGGAAACCCTGTTCTCCATGAAGGAAAAAGGGGGGTTCACTTCCATCAGAACATCAGGGGCGCCCTGCCGGATCAGGCCCAAGGGGCCCGTGTCCTCCCAGGGGCCAAGCAGGGGCCTCTTCTGGGAAGCCCACCGGCAGCACTTGAGCACCAGAGAAGGGGGGAGGCGCATTTCTTCTACGGACACACTTCTGGGGTCCCCACGGTGCGCTCCCAGCCTGGCTCCACAATGCCAGGGCAGCTGCGTTTTGTTTCGCTGCAGGTGAGCCTGCCCCGTGCAACGTGGGGCTCTTAAGGGAACTTCGGGGGGGGGGGCGTAGGGGCTGCAGCTTCCCCGCACTTGCGAAGCAGCCCTGGGAGCGGAGGGGAGGCAGGCAGCAGGAGGGCGATGTGGAGGAACCAGCGAGAAGGAGCTTCTGGAGCCTGGGCAGCCCCCTCCCCGCCTGCTCCCTGAAGGTTTCCCGAGCCCCCCCCCTTTTCATTTCAAGGACTGGGGGACCTCAGCATCCCAGGGTTGCTTTGCTCTGGTGGGGGGGAAGGGGATCTATTTTGTTTGCTGAGGGCAGGAGTCACAATCCTGTCACATTGTGTTGTGTCTGGCTTTTAGGTAAGTGGGTGAGGCTCAGGTGGGAAAGAGTTGAGAAGGAAAACATCCCGGGGTGCGAATTTACTCCGCTGCCCAGCTCGTCAGGGTGCCCCTCCCAGCGGGTCCCTCCGGTCAGCAGAAGAAGGAGAATAAAGCCAAGTTAAAGAAGCAAACAGCGGTCAGTTGACCTGATCTTTATTTGCTGCAACAAGGTTCAAACACACCAAGAGTAGGAACCCTGAGAAGATGGTTGCATGGATTTTTAAGACCTCTCCTCATTTCGCACTGCAGGGATATCGCGGAGTGGGGAGTGGGGTTCGGAGGGAGCTCACTTCCCCACCAGCAGGCAGCTACAGTCTGTCTGCACGCGTGACCTTGGGGTGCAGGGGCAACCCCCCCCCCCACCCAGACAAGCCACAGCGTCTGATCACCTCCGGACCCCACTCCCCACTCCGTGATATCCCTACATCGCACAATACATTTTGCCACAGCATCTTCGATGCATCACAGATTTGTCACCAAGTAGGAGTCTTTGGCATTCAGAAACATGAGCCCGTCACCCACCCCTGTCAAGATCCCCAGTTTCCCACACCATTATTCTACCCTCTTCCCCTAAGAACCATAATAGTATTTGCCCATCCCCCTAGCTGCAAGGCTTTCCTGGGCTTCTCCTTTGGAAGTATCAGGATCCTCCTCCCTCCCCCTTCCCCTCCCCCTCCTCCTCCTCCTCCTCCTCCTCCAATCCGGCTTCTGTTCCGGGAATGGGGTGAGCCCCCTCCCAAACTGCCTGCTTCTCCCGGAAGTGGCTCTTCTACGCCGGATTGCTGCTCTGCCCCATAGCTCTAGGGGCGCGCCCTTTCAGAAAGGGGAGCAGGGGCGGCAGGGAATTCCCCCCCAAACATCGATGTTGCAGGAAGGGAAATGAGAATCGGAGCGAGGACAAAGAGGTAAAGGGGTCGCGGCGGGAGGTGAGGGGAGAGAAGAACCAAGAGACCCACTCCAGCTCCCCAAAGCGCCTTCCGTGCCCCCCCCGCAGGGCCTGGATCCCTGAACGTGTGATCCGAAGGGGGCTTTCCTCGGCAGGGGAGGACATGGGGCGCCCACCCACGGGGTCCCACGAGGAATCCCTGGCCTCATTTCCCCCGCGCAGGCATCCCTGGGGCCCTGTGCGCTCCGCGCCGAGAGAGGCAGACCGTGAAAGGGTTAACGGGCGCAAGAGACGCCTAGATAGAGACCCCCCTGTCCCTCCCCATCTCTTCTTGGGGGGCCCCTCCGGATGGAGATATGGGTCGCGCATGGCGAGGGGTGAGCCGCGCCAAGGGGGCCTCTGGGTGCAGGGGAGACTCCGGGAGAGAGGGAGGTGGCCAAGGGGCAAGGAAGCGCAGCATTGGCCGGGGGGGGGGGGGAGACGAGTCTTTGGGGAGACGTCTCCATCGTGGCGCCCATGAGGAATCTCCGGAGGGGCCTCCTTGGCTTCTCCCTCCCGCCCAGGAATCGGCCACCCCTTCAAGGCGACCAGAGAGGGATCCCTGGATAGTGGGGGGAGGGTCCAGTCCCCCCACCACTTCCTTCCTTCAATCTCCATCCTCTTCCCGCCCCCATAAGCCCCTGCCCTGCCCAGACGCAGGTGTTCTGCCCAGTCCAACCTTTGTTCCCCCTGGATAGGAGAGGAAATCCCAAGAGAGAGGTAGGGAGGTCCACTCTTGGTTTCCGCAATCCCACCCAGGAAGAAGCCAGAAACCTTTTCCTCTCTCTCAGGCTTCCATCTTTAATGTCTTTTCCACTGCCTGGTTCATTGAGGATGAGGATAATGTACATCTGTCATCAGAAACAGGGGTGCAGAGTCCATGGAATGGCTCTCAGGGCTGATATAGAAGTCGAAAGCATTTCTGTTCCTCTTATTCTTTGTAGGCAATGTCAGAGTGACTGACAAGCTGAGATGCAATCCTTCAGCATCGGATGACAGCAACTTAATGAATCTTCCCAGTCAAAGGACCCATTTTCATGATAGACAGTGCCTGTGGCTGGAGGCTCTACATACAAGGTGTGCCTATACAGGCCAAAGACTTCCAGTATTAGCACAGGTGAGGTGTGTGACCCTCCCCTCAATTTACAGACTGTGTGAAGGAGAGTTTGTGGGTGGGATTCTAGTTTACGACAACCTTTTTTTAAATCATTTTTTTCAACACAAACAGCAACCACAAAAAAACACATACAACAAAAACCACACTAACACTAATAACGCACTTTAACAATTCAGATTTGAGTACTGATTTACGTATAACTACACCTTTTTACCAATATTTCCCCACCTCTCCTCCCCCTACTTCACACCACTTTCCGCCTTATATTTTAAGTAACCTTTCCAGATTTCTTCATATTTATCCTTTCTTATGGACGTGGGTGGCACTGTGTGTTAAACCACAGAGCCTAGGACTGGCTTCTATGGAAACATTTCTGGGGTCCCCCCCAGCCTGGCTCCACTCTGCCAGGGCAGCTGCATTTTGTTTTGCTGCAGGTGAGCCTGCCCCATGCAACGGGGGCTCTTAAAGGAACTTCGAGGGGGGGGGGGAGCGAAGGGCCTGCAGCTTCCCCACACTTGCCAAAGTCTGACAGTATTAGCACAGGTGAGCTGTGCAACCTTCCCAAATTTACAGACTGCATGTGAATGAGAGTTTGTGGGTGGGATTATAGTTTACACTGGGAGCCAGTGTGGTGTAGTGGTTAAGAGCCATACACTCGTAATCTGGGGAACCAGGTTCGCTTCCCTGCTCCTCCACATGCAGTTGCTGGGTGACCTTGGGCCAGTCACACTTCTTTGAAGTTTCTCAGCCTCACACACTTCACAGAGTGTTTGTTGTGGGGGAGGAAGGGAAAGGAGAATGTTAGCCGCTTTGAGACTGCTTCAGGTAGTGATAAAGCGGGATATCAAATCCAAACTCTTCTTCTTCTTTATGGCAACCCTGTGATTTTCTCCACCCATCACATTTCGTGACCTGATATTGCAGTACAAATTCCAAAATAACTACAAAATATACAAGATAATAAGAATGATTGCAGTATTTATACCCCGCCCATCTGGTTGGGTTTCCCCAGCCACTCTGGGCAGCTTAAAGTACATAAAAAAGACAATAAAACATCAAACAGTAAAACATCCCAATGCAGCTGTCTTCTAAATGTCAGAGAGTTGCCCGTTTCCTTGTCCTCTGAAGGGAGGGCATTCCATAGGGCGGGAGGCCCTCTGCCTGGTTCCCTGGAACTTCACTTCTGGCAGCAAGGGAACCAGGAGAAGACTCTTGGAGGAGGACCTCCCTGCCCGGACTGAGCGATGGGGGTGGAGACGCTCCTTCAGGTCTCCAGCGCCGAGGCTGTTTATGGCTTAAGGTTGCAGATCTTGTTCCTCCATAACAATCTCCAGAGCAAGTTTGACGTATAATTAGCAGAGTAGCAAAAAAACCCCACTCAGACGCAGCAAAAAAATAATTCAGCTGAGAAATTGATTACACTGGTACCTCTGGTTGCGAATGGGATCTGTTCCGGAGGTCCGTTCGCAACATTAGCAGAACACAATCCGCATCTGCACATACGCGGGTCGTGATTCGCCGCTTCTGCACATGCACGTGACATCACTTTGCACGTCTGTGCATGCCCAAGCGGCGAAACCCAGAAGTAACCCTTTCCGGTACTTCTGGGTTGCCTCCGGACGCAACCTGAAAACATGCAACCTGAAGCAAATGTATCATGAGGTATGACTGTGCTGAAGCATAACAGGATCCAAAAAATAGCAAAAATATAACATACAGTAAAACCCTGGCTTAGCATACTGTTAGGGAAAAATCTAGCTGTCATATTAATCCCCAGGTACTTCACTTTCTTAACCACTGTCAAACCTGTCCCTTTCTGAAACCTCTCTTTCTCAGTTTCTGTTAAATTCTTTTCCAAAACCTTTGTTTTTAACTTATTCAGTTTAAATCCTGCTACTTGACCAAATTCGTGAATTAGTTCTAGAACTCTTTTTCTACTGGACTCTGGCTCCTGTAAAGTCAAAACTAAGTCATCTGCAAATGCTCTTAATTTATATTGTTTGGCTCCGACCTTTATCCCTTTAAACAATTGGTCCTTTCTAATCATATTCAACAAAACCTCCAGGACCGATATAAATAGTAATGGGGAAATTGGGCAACCTTGTCGTGTTCCTTTTTCTATTCTGAAGTCCTCCGTCACCACATTATTAACAATTAGTTTAGCTTTTTGTTCAGAATAAATTGCACCTATGCCATTTTCAAATTCTTGTCCTACCCCCATCCCCTGGAGATTCTTCTTCATAAAGCTCCAAGAAATATTGTCGAAGGCTTTCTCCGCGTCCACAAAAATCAAAACTGTCTTAGTGTTAATTTTCTCTTGTAGTAATTCCAAAATGTCAATTACATTTCTCACATTATCAGATAAATGTCTACCCGGGAGAAAGCCTGCTTGGTCTTTGTGAATCTCCTCTATTAAAACTTTCTTTAATCTTCTAGCCAAAATGTCTGCAAAGATTTTATAATCCACATTAAGCAATGATATGGGACGGTAGTTCTTAAGCTGTGTCTTTTCAGTCTCTGTTTTTGGTATAAGTGTAATAAATGCTTCTTTCCATGACTCTGGTGCCTTTCTCCCCTCCAATATTTCATTACAGACTTCTTTCAGAGGTTGAATCAGCCATTCTTTCAACATCTTATAGTATCTAGAAGTCAGTCCATCCGGCCCTGGAGATTTACCTAATTGCAAACTCTGAATGGCACTTTCTATCTCTTGTTCTGTTATTTTATAGTTCAACTTCAATTTATTTTCTTGAGAGATTTTTTGTAGTCCATTTACTTTCAAAAATTCATCTATATCCACCTCTTTCTGTGGCTGTTGTGAATATAGCTGTTTAAAATACCTTTGAAAACAACTTCTAATCTCGACTGGGTTCTGTATAATCCTTCCTTCCACCTCCAGATTAGTAATTGTGTTTAATTTTTGTCTTTTCCTCATTTGCCAGGCTAATAATTTCCCACACTTGTTTGCAGATTCAAAAGTCTTTTGTCTCATTTGTCTAATTTTCCATTCTATCTCATGATTTATCATTTGCATGTATTGTACTTGGTATAACTTTATTTCTCTCAAAATTTCCTGTGACTTTGGTTTTGCTCTCAATTTCTTCTCACTCTCTTTTATTTTCTCCAAAATTTTGTCTCTCTTTTCCTGTTGTGCTCTCTTCTTAAATGTATTTTGTTGTATCAAGAACCCTCTCATAACAGCTTTGCTTGCGTCCCAAATTATTCTTTTTTCGACTGTAGTATTCATATTTATCTCAAAATAATCTCTCAAGGTTTTTTGGGCCTTCTTAATCACTTCTTCATCCCTGAATAAAGTGTCATTCATCCTCCATCTAAAGGAACCAATTGGTATTAAGTTCATCACCATCTTCACTACATTATGGTCGGAGCAAGTCTTTGGGCAGATTTCCACTTTTTTTGTCTTTGGTGCCAGACCTCTAGTAATCCAAATTTGGTCAATTCTTGTCCATGTCATTTTGGCTTCAGAAAAGAAGGTTCCCTCTATCCCCAGGGGGTTCTTTGTTCACCAAATATCTACTAAGTCCAAATTGTCTGTCAACTCAAAAAAGGTTTTCGGTAGTCTACCATCTTTGGTGACTACCTGTCGTTGTGCCTTGTCCATATTTGTAGAAACTACTCCGTTCATATCCCCCATCAAAATCACATTATAGTCCAAATAGTCTGTCAATGTCTCATGCAACTTTTTAAAGAATTCAGATTTCCCCTCATTCGGTGCATAAACACCTACTATCAGAAATTTCTCTCCGTGTATTTGAATTTCAATTGCCAAATATCTTCCTTGATCGTCTTTAAAGATAAATTTCGGTGAAAGGCTCTCCTTGGCATAGATAACTACTCCTCTTTTTTTTACTCTGTCTGAAGAAATAAATTCCTGGCCCAATCTCTTGTTAATTAAAACTTTCCTGTGTAGCCTTATCACATGTGTTTCCTGCAAACAAATCAGGTCTAATTGTTCCTTTTTTAATATGTGGAAAATCGATTTCCTTTTCTGCGGCGAGTTCAAACCATTACAATTCCAACTTAATAGTTGCAGAGACATGGTGTGTTTGTTATATTTTTCCTCCAGTTGCTCCCAATGCGTCTTCTTGCTCTGTCGGTCTCGGTGGTGTCACTTTGTCCAAACCAAGGATTGCTTTTGCTCTATCTATTACTTCTTTCTCTGATGCTCCTTTCGATGAACTTTGATCTTTTAGAAGTTCCTTCTGCAGGTCCTCCTCGTAGTCCGCCAGAAATCTGTCTTTATCTTCCACTGATCTTATTTTAATCTTTCTTCCTTTAATGCTAAAGGAAAGGCCTTGGGGAAATTCCCACCTAAAGATGATGCTGTTCTTTCTCAACTGGGTGACCAAATCTCTATAATTGGATCTAAGTTCCAAAAGATGTTTCAGAATGTCCTTAAATATTTCCACTCTTATCTGATTTATTTCCAAAGGCTTTTGAAAGTGCAGTCCCAAGATTTTGTCTCTCTCCTCTTTGGATCTGAGCGTGATCAAACAATCTCTCGTCTTGATTTTCCTTCCCCCTTTTCCAAGTCTAAAGGCACTCACTATTTTGAACTCCTCTTTCTCCAGATCCAAGTCCCAAAAGTTCACAAATTCCTGCGTAAGGAAATCACTTAATTTGTCTTGTTCAAGTTCCGGCACAGCCCTGATTCTCAGATTCGTTTGCTTCTCTTTCAATTCAATCATAGAGAACATTGATCTATGGTCCTCCAATTGTCTATGAATCGGTGGTATTTTCTCCTCTGTGGCCACCGCTATCTCCTTTGCTTCCTCAGCTGTCTTTCGGGTCGTGGAAGATTCCTCTAGTAATTTCTGTATAGTCTCTGTATTAGTAGAAACTTGCTGGCCCAAATTATTAATGCCAGCAGTATTTTGATTAATGCTTACAGTATTTTGGTCTATTTTGGATGATGCTTCTGCAACTCTTTTATTTGTTTCAGCTACTTCTGCTTTCAATTTATTTATTGACTCCTGAATTTTAGCCAGTCCTGCAGCTAAAACCTCGTCAGTTGACATATCTTTTGGCTTAGGTTGTGCAGGAGCACCCCCTGATGGGCCAGATACGGAAGCTCTCCTTTGTTGTCCAATTCCCGTGTGAAAGGATCTCCCAGACCTTGTTGTTTTTTCCTGAAGCGCTTCTAGTTTCTCTTTCCCATCTGCCATGCCACACAAGATAAAAACTCAAGGTCGTCTCCCAGCTGCAGCTGTTTTGCAAAACTTTAGAGAACACTGGAAATTTCCTCAGTTCTTTTGTAACAGTTCCAACATCCACTAGGGGGACACAATGTCAGCAAATTGTAACTTTGGTAAAGATGTCCTCTTTCTTTCCGTGTGCCCCCTCCTTATTTTTCAGATACTTTAATATCAGGATAGACCCAACAGAAACTTTGTATTTAATTTTTGCGGAGTTGAGTGTCAAAAAGTATCTTTCGCGATTCCTCTATAAGGCTTATATTGTCTTTTGACAGCCCGAGTCCAGGCGTCAGAGCGGTGGTTCTAAATCTTATAAATCTTTTCATACAGGGAATATATATTTCAGTTCTTCCCCCTCCTCTCCTGCTTACCAGAGGGGGTATCTCTCTTTAGACATTCAGATTTTAATTCTGTTTAAAGAACGTCTTTAAAAGTTTTAGCTCGTGAGCTCTTTGCTTTGTTCTATTTACAGAGCGGAAGGCTGACTTCCTGTTTAAACCTTACCGCTTCGGTTTCAAATCAAGTCTTTCTTGTACTTTAAGTCCAGATTAAATCCAATTTAATATCCGCGTTTCTTTAAAATCCAATATTTCCCCTACTCACGGGTAGATCCGAATTGTCCCAGGAAAAAGCCAGCGCTCTCCGGTAACAGCTGTGCGGTGTTGCTCCAAAGAAGAAGCAGTCGACTCTCAGCACCGCGCCACAAAACCTGCCACGCTCCGGAGCCCGTACTGGACTCCTTTACCGATTTGGGGGGGTGCAAAGGGTGCCCGCCGAGTCCCACGGTCGTAGGCTTCCCCCGCCTACGATTTCAAGCGTTCCCCGCGTTGCCGTAGCGGTAGAACCCAGACTTCTTAAGAGCTCTCCCTCCGGAGATCAGAGGGATGCCGCCATTAGCGATGGCGCTCGACTCGGAAGTGCATTTTGACTTCCTTCCTCCTGTCCCAGAGCAACGCAGACCCAATAGGTGAACTCCAATAAGGCTACAAAAAGGCTGTATACCAAGATCATGCTTCTTTTAGTAATGATGATTGAGGATTATGAAAGTTTGCTGCTGCATTACTATCATTTGACATCACTGTATCTTTATTTCCTCAAAACTGGGAACATGGGTAGGAGGCGGGGGAATGTAGGAGATGCTGAAATAAGAAAAGCTGCTAATGGCATTTGATGTGCTCTCTTTCCATTTGTTCTCTTCCTTGAAACTCAAACAGGATTTCCTTTCCTCCCACTCTGAAGAAGGAGATGGAGAAGACAGTCAGAACTCCAGGAGATGGGGCACCTTTCGTTTCATTAGAAAGAGAAATTAGAATGTTTGAAATGTGGAATATACTTCATTGAATGAGCACACATAGTTCACATCAACGACCTCCAACAGGGGAGAAACCATTTAAAGGTATGGAGTGCGGAAAGAGCTTCAGTATCAGTGGGAACCTTAAAAAACATCAACGGACTCACACAGGGGAGAAACCATTTAAATGCATGGAGTGCGGAAAGTGCTTCAGTGAGAATGGAGACCTTAGAAAACATCAACAGACTCACACAGGGGAGAAACCATTTAAATGTATGGAGTGTGGAAAGAGCTTTATTCATAATGCAAACCTTAGAAGACATCAACAGACTCACACAGGGGAGAAACCATTTAAATGTATGGAGTGCGGAAAGAGCTTTAGTGAAAGTGGAAACTGTAGAAGACATCAACAGACTCACACAGGGGAGAAACCATTTAAATGTATGGAGTGTGGAAAGAGCTTTAGTCAGAGTGGACACCTTAGAAGACATCAACAGACTCATACAGGGGAGAAACCATTTAAATGTATGGAGTGTGGAAAGAGCTTTAGTGATAATGCAGAACTTAGAAGACATCAACAGACTCATACAGGGGAGAAACCATTTAAATGTATGGTGTGTGGAAAGAGCTTCCTTTATATTGGAAACCTTAGAACACATCAACGGACACACACAGGGGAGAAACCATTTAAATGTATGGAGTGTGGAAAGAGCTTCCTTTATAGTGGAAACCTTAGATCACATCAACAGACACACACAGGGGAGAAACCATTTAAATGTATGGAGTGTGGAAAGAGCTTTAGTGATAATGCACATCTTAGAAGACATCAACAGACTCATACAGGGGAGAAACCATTTAAATGTATGGAGTGTGGAAAGAGCTTCCTTTATATTGGAAACCTTAGAACACATAAACGGACACACACAGGGGAGAAACCATTTAAATGTATGGAGTGTGGACAGAGCTTCCTTTATATTGGAAACCTTAGATCTCATCAACGGACACACACAGGGGAGAAACCATTTAAATGTATGGAGTGTGGAAAGAGCTTTTGTAATAATGGAACCCTTAGAACACATCAGCGGACTCACACAGGGGAGAAACCATTTAAATGTATAGAGTGTGGAAAGAGCTTTAGTGATAATGCACACCTTAGAAGACATCAACAGACTCATACAGGGGAGAAACCATTTAAATGTATGGAGTGCGGAAAGAGCTTTAGTGATAATGCACACCTTAGAACACATCAACAGACTCACACAGGCGAGAAACCATTTAAATGTATGGAGTGCGGAAAGAGCTTTAGTGATAATGCACACCTTAGAAGACATCAACAGACTCATACAGGGGAGAAACCATTTAAATGTATGGAGTGCGGAAAGAGCTTTAGTGATAATGCACACCTTAGAACACATCAACAGACTCACACAGGGGAGAAACCATTTAAATGCACTGAGTGTGGAAAGAGCTTCGGTTTCAATGCAGACCTTAAAAGACATCAACGGACTCACACAGGGGAGAAACCATATAAATGTATGGAGTGTGGAAAGAGCTTTAGTGATAATGGATCCCTTAGAAAACATCAAAGGACTCACACAGGGGAGAAACCATATAAATGCATTGAGTGTGGAAAGAGCTTTTGTGAAACTGGAAAGCTTAGAAGACATCAACGGACACACACAGGGGAGAAACCATTTAAATGCATGGAGTGCGGAAAAAGCTTCAGGGAGAGTGGATCCTTCAATATTCATCTACAGGCTCACACAGGGGAGAAACCATTTAAATGTATGGAGTGTGGAAAGAGCTTCCTTCGTATTGGAAACCTTAGAACACATCAACGGACACACACAGGGGAGAAACCATATAAATGTATGGAGTGTGGAAAGAGCTTTAGTGATAATGGATCCCTTAGAAAACATCGAAGGACTCACACAGGGGAGAAACCCTATAAATGCATTGAGTGTGGAAAGAGCTTCAGTCACAGTGGAAGTTTTAGAAAACATCAGCAGACCCATATCGGAGAAACCATTTAAATGTTTGGCCTCTGGAAGGAGCTGCAGTCAGAGTGGAATCCTTGATTTACATTACAAACTCACACAAGAGACAAACCATATAAATGTCAGGAAGTTAGACAGAGGTAGAAGTCCAGTATTGGGGAAGTTCTAAATCAACAGACTTATACACAGGTTGAACTTTAAGAGTTAAAACCCTACAAACCATCAAGAGAAATGAGGAGAAGCAGTTTAAATGGAAAGATTACAGAAAGTGCTTTAGTTATACTGGAGTTTTTAAGAAACATCTAGGGAGTCATACAGGGGAAAACCCATTTAGATGTGTGGAGTGTGGGACATGTTCCTCTCAGAGTCCACTCTCTTCCCAGCAATGAACTCAGAATAATCCGTATTCCTGCTTCAGGGCCAGCTGAGTCTGTTTCTGTTGTCATTATCTCTTAGCTAGGTAACTCTTGTCTAATCTGCTCTGTATCGGTGTCACTCCCTGCTTCTGAGACCACTGCAAAAGTGGGGGGAGAATTCCCCTCCTCCAGCTCCCAGGAAAGCTGATCTGCCTGAGAATGCATTTCCCCATACTTAGCTTCAGACCATTCTCTGACGCATTCCAAGAACCCTTGAAAAAGAAGTGATTTGGCTCACCATTGGAAGCAGAGACCCATAAAAGGTTGAATATGAAAGATATGCGGTTGAAGTATAATGCTATTCTGATGGAAGTAGGGGACCAATTTAGATCACAATCTTATGATCCGTTGAAAGAGAAATTAGATGATTGGTTCCAGTACATCCAGATAAATGAAGTCTTTAAAATGGACAAGAAAATTGGTTTTCAGAGAGAGAGAAATCCAAACTGGAAGCGGAATTATTAAGATACAAAAACAAAAAACCTATCTAAGAAGTATAATTTATTGCTGGAATGGCATACGAAAGATGAACAAGTGAAATCTGCAATGATTGAATGGGCCAGGGATGTAGGGCACAATATCACGATGGTGGATTGGGAGAAATTGTGGAAAAAGGAACCAAATTTACAGCTTGTAATGTATTAAGAGAAAACTTGATGAAAAAGATGTATAGATGGTATTTAACACCAGTGAGGTTTGCAAAAATGTATCATACTCATGATAATAAATGCTGGAAATGTAAAGAAAAAGAAGGAACCGTTTACCACATGTGGTGGACGTGCCCCAAGGTAAAAGACTTCTGGGAAAGGATTTATAATGAACTGAAAAGAAGTATTGAAAGAAGTATTGAAAGAATTGGAAGAAGTTTAATTAATATTTGAAAAAATATGTTAATATTTAAATCTTAGAATAGCTTTGGAAGTGGATAGAAGCTGTAGGGTTAGAAGTAGAAAATAGTGTATTTTAAAATAGTATTATTTGTAAGTGATAAAATGTGAAGTTATTTTATGTGCGATTAAAAAAAAAGATGGTTAGAAATGATTATATATGTAAACTGCTAAAGATGAAGTAAAATGAAAATCTTTTTGTGTTCTTTATATGTGTTATAAAATGAATATTCTTTTTTTGGAAAAAGCAAAACAAAAAAACAACTGATACGGCAATACGACACAGATCACAGTGTGTGTTTTTGTGTTTCATGTTTGCCTGGAAGCAGCCAGCAGAAAGCTTTGCTTCGTGAAGCCCCTGCAGATGCCGAGTTGCTGACTTCCCTCCCAGGCGACAGGAAGCGAAAGACACACCTCCATTGCCCTGTGTCCTTCCAGCCTCTTTCCTCCCTTGCTCCCTTCTGTTGTTGCTGCTGTTGCTGTCATGGACTGGAGGCGTGCAGGGGGGCACCAGCTGGGGGACCCACAAGGGAAGAAGGCTCAGGTCCTGGGGACTGGTGGTGGGATGGCGATGAGCAGATAGAAGGAGAAAATGGAGCAGAACGGGAGGGAAGGTGTTGCAAGCTGAGGAGGAAACAGGCTTTGGTGAGCAGGAAGAGGCTGGGGCAGAGAGCAGTTCAGGAGAGGAGGGAGGAGAGGAGGGGGCCAGGAGACCCAGAGGAGGCCATCAGCTGAAGCATCCAGGGAGACTCCCCCTCCTGCTGCGACCAGTTCCCCTCTCCCCTGGTCTCCTAGAGCACACAGGGAAATCCAGTTCAGACCCCATGATCCTGCACATTATAGTAATGGGTGTTTGTGTTCTTTTGTCCCATCATGCATCCCTTTAATCTTATTGACAGTGAACTGTATTTACTGCCCATTCACCCTGTTTGGAGAGATCTTTTTGAAGCTCCTTGCAATCCCTCTTTGTTTGAGCAATTCTGAACAATTTACATCGACTTTTAAAACTCCCCCCCCTCACCCAGAATACTTTTCGAATAGCATCTTCACTAATAAGTGAACTCCTAAGAACCACAAATAGGGAGGGGTATCAAAGGGTTACACAAGTTCAACTCTTGGTCACTCTATCAGATACATCTCTGGACACCTCTCCAGTAGCCATCACTCAAAGAACAAGAAAACTATCGACACAATGCAGTAGTACCTTGGGTAAACAACCTAATTCATTCCGGAGGTCTGTTCTTCACCTGAAACTGTTCTTCACCTGAGGTACCACTTTAGCTAATGGGGTCTCCCGCTGCTGCTGCGCCGCTGCCACTGTACAATTTCTGTTCTCAATCTGAAGCATAGTTCTTACCCTGAGGTCCTTATGCTGGGTTAGCAGAGTCTGTAACCTGAAGTGTCTGTAACCCGAGGTACCACTGTAATAATAATATTAATATTAATATTAATAATAATAATGAATAAAATAAAATATATTTATATCCCACCCTCCCCAGCCAAAGCCGGGTTCAGAGCGGCTAACAACAGTAAAAGTAACACTGTTTACATAAAATCACAATTAATTGAAATGCATTCTAAAATCAATTCATTCTAAAATCAATTCAGAATCAAATTGCATCCTTGCCCTCAGGGCTTCTCCTGAGATGGGCTTTCAGAACACCTGTCTTGGTCAGCTGCCTCTGGAAGTCTGTTGTCGCCCCTTGGTCACACCCTGGGTTGGGCGAAGTGTACGTGCTCTCACGCTCAGGGGATTATGGCAGGAGGCCCTGTTCTCACTGCCTAGGTGGCTATCCGCTTCCAGGGTCATGTAGGAGTGGGAAGCCTAAATTTACTTTTTCTTAAGAGTTAAAACGGCATTGGAATGGGAAGTATTGGTTGAAGTATGGATTTTACAGGAATTTACAAATTTAGGCATTATTCCCAGAGCTGTCAAGCTGAAAGGATACATTCAGACAATCTTTGTAACATTGTAGCAACTTTAGGCAATCGAAACCAAAATGGCTATATTTAATATACTTTGCCCGTAGTTTGAGCAGCAGGAGGGTGCTGAGACAATTGTGCAAAGGCTGAGCTGAAAGGCTGGTTTGGAGGCAGATTCAGCCGTCTACGGATTCCCCCATTGGCTAGCTGTCAAAATATAGTGCTCTTGATTGGTGAGTTTCAGTTATTCATAAATCCCATTCATAAAACATTCATAAATCCCATTCATAAAAAGTCCGTAAATCCCATTCTTAAAATGCAGAGACAGTGTTTTCTTGTATTTATAAGATGTGTGTCGTACTTTTGTGACTGAGGGGAGAGAGGTTTGGGGTTCCTCGTCCCAGGGGTTAATGACAGATGGTAACCTCCTCCCCTGTAATTTCCATAACACCAGGAAGGAATCCCCCCCCCGTAACATGCAGCTGGGCTCACTGGCCAGAGCCACCTGGAGGGCCTGACTACAATTCCCATCATCCCAGACCACTCGTCCTGCTAGCTAGGGGTGATGGTAGCTGTAGTCATAAAACAGCTGGAGACCCAAATTTGGGAAACCCTGTTCTCCCTGAAGGACAAAGGAGGGTTCACTTGCATCAGAACATCAGGTGAGCCCTGCCGGATCTGGCCCAAAGGGCCCCTGTCCTCCCAGGGGCCACACAGGGGCCTCTTCTGGGAAGCGCACCGGCAGCACTTGAGCACCAGAGAAGGGGGAAGGCGCATTTCTTCTAGGGACACATTTATTTGGTCCCCACGGTGCGCCCCAGCCTGGCTCCACTCTGCCAGGGCAGCTGCGTGTTGTTTCGCGGCAGGTGAGCCCTCCCCGTGCAACGTGGGGCTCTTAAAGGAACTTCGGGGGGAGTGACTGACAAGCTGAGATACAACCCATCATCATCCAATGATAGCAATTTCATGAATCTTCCCAGGCAAAGGACCCATTTTCATATAGTTAGCAGAGTAGGAAAAAACACTCAGATCAGGAATAAATTCATATCTCAAGAAATAACACAACTTCAGGTTGTTAATGAATCAGTACTACATATTCAAGGATGAAGTTTCCACTAAGTACAGTTATCCATTTGCCTTTAATATCCAGCTTTTCAGTGCCAGATTAGGATAGTCCTGTGTCAGAAGACGGGCATGAAATCAGGCAGCACATCATTATTATAAGGAGCAATGGGGGTGGGTGTTTCCGTCGGGGATTCCCATTTGCCAGCTGCTTTCCTTCTGCTTCTCCTGCTCTCTCCATGCAATGTGAGGCATGTAGACAGAGGTCCATCTCCAAGAACAGGAGCTTCCCTGAGCACCCATTCAGCTGACCCCAAGCACCAAGCCTTGTCACTAGTTCTCTGACTGACCCAGACCACAGTCCCTGGAAAAGACGTAGACCTGGGTCTCATATAATGGTCCACATGGACTTCCTGAGGCCATTGGGCCTGTGCAGGTGATTCATGAAGATCTAGAGGTGGAAACGGAGGTGAATGGAGGATTATGATGCCGAGGATGGGAAATGTCCAAAGGAACAATGAACCAGAGACAGAGAGGGCCTTCTCATGGAGAGAGAGTAGCTGCATTTCCTGTGAAGAAAACAATTGATGTGAAAAGGCTGTTTTCCAAGATCATGCTGCTTTATTAATGATGATTGAGGATAATGAAAGGTTGCTGATGCATTACTATCATTTGACATCACTGCATCTTCATTTCCTAAAAATTCAGAACCTGGGTAGGATGCAGGGGAAATATAGGATATGTTGAAATATGAGGTGGTGCTGATTGCATCTGATATGCTCTATTTTCCTTTGTTCTCTTCCTTGAAACCCAAACAGGATTTCAATTCCTCCCACGCTGAGGAGGGTCATGGAGAAGAGAGACAGACTTCCAGGGGAAAGGGCACCTTTGGTTTCACTAGATATAGACATTGAAATGTGTGAAATGTGGGACATGCTTCATTGAATGAGCACACATAGCTCACATAAACAAACCCCAAAAGTGGCGAAACCATTTAAAGGTATGGAGTGTGGAAAGACTTTCACTGATAGAACACATCAGCCGACTCACATGGGCAAGAAAGGATTCAAATGCAAGGAGTGCGGGAAGAACTTCAGTCAGAGTGGACACCTCAATATACACCAACGGACTCACACAGGAGAGAAACCATATGAATGTATGGAGTGCGGGAAGAACTTCAGTCAGAGTGGAAACCTAAATATGCATCAACGGACTCACACAGGGGAAAAACCATTTAAATGCATGGAGTGCGGAAGGAAATTCAGTCAGAGTGGACACCTAAATATGCATCAACTGACTCACACAGGGGAGAAAGCTTTTAAATGTATGGAGTGTGGAAAGAGCTTCAGTTTCAATGGAAACCTTAGAAGACATCAACAGACTCACACAGGGGAGAAACCATGTAAATGTATGGAGTGTGGAAAGACCTTTCGTGATAATGAAACCCTTAGAAGACATCAAAAGACTCACACAGGGGAGAAATCATATAAATGTATGGAGTGCGGGAAGAGCTTCAGTTTCAATGCAGTCCTTAGAGGACATCAACGGACTCACACAGGGGAGAAACCATATGAATGTATGGAGTGTGGAAAGAGCTTCAATTTCAATGCAAACCTTAGAAAACATCAACGGACTCACACAGGAGAAAAACCATTTAAATGCATTGAGTGCGGAAAGAGATTTAGTGATAATGGAAAACTTAGAAGACATCAACAGACTCACACAGGGGAGAAACCATATGAATGCATCGAGTGCGGTAGGAGATTTAGTGATAATGGCAACCTTAGAAGACATCAAAAGATTCACACTGGGGAGAAACCATTTAAATGTATAGAGTGTGGAAAGAGCTTCATTCAGAGTGGAGAGCTTAGAAGACATCAACGGACTCACACAGGGGAGAAACCATGTAAATGTATGGAGTGTGGAAAGACCTTTCGTGATAATGGAACCCTTAGAAGACATCAAAAGACTCACACAGGGGAGAAATCATATAAATGTATGGAGTGCGGGAAGAGCTTCAGTTTCAATGGAAACCTTAGAACACATCAACGGACTCACACAGGGGAGAAACCATATGAATGTATGGAGTGTGGGATGAGCTTCATTTTCAATGCAGTCCTTAGAGGACATCAACGGACTCACACAGGGGAGAAACCATATGAATGTATGGAGTGTGGAAAGAGCTTCAGTTTCAATGCAAACCTTAGAAAACATCAACGGACTCACACAGGGGAAAAACCATTTAAATGCATTGAGTGCGGAAAGAGATTTAGTGAAAATGGAAAACTTAGAAGACATCAACAGACTCACACAGGGGAGAAACCATATGAATGCATGGAGTGTGGAAGGAGATTTAGTGATAATGGCAGCCTTAGAAGACATCAACGGACTCACACGGGGGAGAAACCATATGAATGTATGGAGTGTGGAAGGAGCTTTCGTAATAATGGAACCCTTAGAACACATCAGCGGACTCACATGGGAGAAACCATTTAAATGCCTGGAGTGCGGAAAGAGCTTTAGTCAGAGTGGACACCTCAATTTACATCACCAGACTCAAACAGGGGAGAAACCATTTAAATGTATGGATTGTGGAAAGAACTTCAGTCAGAGGGGATACTTTACATCAACGGACTTA
Organism: Podarcis tiliguerta; assembly: GCF_965153285.1. Classification (NCBI taxonomy): domain Eukaryota; kingdom Metazoa; phylum Chordata; class Lepidosauria; order Squamata; family Lacertidae; genus Podarcis; species Podarcis tiliguerta. Next base: position 71,015,633 of record NC_139543.1, on the reverse strand, counting down.
CACAGGGGAGAAATTTTGCCTGAAAGCCATCTAGCTTAGGCAGGTCCCCATTATGCCAGACATTTGCAGCGTACAGGAGTTGGGAAACGGATTTTGCGTTGAAAGCCCTTAAGGTTGCTGGAACATATTTGCCGCCCTTTGTGAAAAAGACTCTCAGTATGGCTAGCTTTGTGATCTCCGCCTTTTGAAGGGAGGTTTGCCAGTGGTGCTTCCAAAATCTAGTACGATGTAATGTGAGCCCGAGATAACTAAAATATTTAATCTGTTCAAGGTTATGGCCATCCAGCACCCATTTAGACCAGGAGAAGCTTATTTGCAATAGTAAAATTTTAGATTTTTCATAATTAATGGATAAACCATTTCCAGAACAGTAATCAGAAAACTTCCTCAGCATATATTTCAAACCCGGTCTGGAATGTGAGATGATGGCCGCATTATCCGCATATAACAACAAGGGGGTCCTTCTCATTCCTATTTTTGGAAGGTGTCCATCTGGGTGCATTAAGATCTCTTCTAGGTCATTTAAGAATAGGCAAAACGGGGAGGGGGGAATGCATCCCTGTCTCACCCCCCTAGTCATCTCGATACTGTTCGATAACAGTATGCCAACCACATCGGACCTACAATTTGGTTCCATTGTACAGGGCTTTTATAAGAAAGAAGAGCCATTTTTCCTGTAAAATCAGATTTAATTTGGACCATAGCTGGGATCTGGGGATGGAATCAAATTTCAGATCCATAAAGGCCATGAAGAGGCCGTACAGGGGAGATACCATTTAAATACATAGAGTGTGGAAAGAGGTTCAGTAAGAGTGGACACCTCAATATGCATCAACGGACTCCCATAGGGGAGAAACCATTTAAACACATGGAGTGTGGAAAGAGCTTTAGTTTCAATGCAACCCTTAGAAGTCACCAACAGACTCACGCAAGAGAGAAACCATATAAATGTGGAAAGTGTGGAAAGAGCTTCAGTCAGAGTGGACACCTCAATATACATCAACGGACTCACATGGGTGAAAAACCATATAAATGTATGGAGTGTGGAAAGATCTTCGATTGGAGTGGAAATCTTAGAAAACATCATCAGACACACATGGGAGAAGCCATTTAAATGTATGCCGTGTGGAAGGAGCTGACGTCAGAGTGGAATCCTTGATTTTCATCAACAAACTCACACAAGAGACAAACCATATAAATGTCAGGAAAGGCGATACAGGTTCAGTCCTAGTGGAACATCAGCAGACTGAAGCACAGGAAGAACTTTAAGACACCCTACAAACTATCAACAAACTCAAAGAGGAGAAGCAGTTTAAATGGAAGGATTACAGAAAGTGCTTCATTTACAATGGAGTGTTTAAGAAACATCTAGGGAGTCTCACAAGGAAGAACCAATTTAGATGTATGGAGTGCGGGACATGTTCCACTCAACTTGCCCTCTTCTTCTCAGCAATGAACTCAGAGGAAATTCGTCTTCCTGCTTCAGGACCAGCTGAGTGTTGTCATTATCTCCAAATAGGTAACTCCTGTCTAATCTTCACTGTGTCTGTGTCTCTCCCTGCTTCTGAGACCACGGGAAATGAGAGGGGCTGTTTCTCCCCCTCCAGCTCCTCTTCTGAGGAAAGCTGATCTGCCTGAGAATGGATTCCCCCTTATTTGACTTCAGACCATTCCCTGACAAAATACATTGCCCTGTGTCCTTCCAGCCTCTTTCCTCCCTTGCTCCCTTCTGCTGGTGTGTGTGCCTGACTTAGATATCCTGTGTGCTGTATTTTTTTACTGCTGAAACTGGATTTGCTCTCAGGAGCTAAGTTTTGTGCCTCACTGGGGACCCAGTGAGAACTGTATGCTTTGAAAGCTCAGTAAACTATTCCTGAAGAAGTCCTTCTGCCTCTGTGTGTGTTTTTGACCTCAGCGTGGGACTTGCTCTACACGTGGCCCCTACCCTGCTGCTACTTGGCTCATGCCCTGGAGTTGCTCTACTCAAGCATGCAAGACAGGTGCATATGTGTGTGACTGGTTTTTGCACCAAACCCTCTCACCCCCACCACCGCATGATCTCCAAACACTGCTTCTTCACCAGAACTTCATCCCTGCCCCCTGCGCATTCTGAAGAAAACATAAAATAGTGTAATTTATTGGGAGATAGTCCCCCAAGCCTTACTGTAGGATGGGGAAGGTGGGGCTGCAGGTACGAGGGAAGTCTCCTGGTTGGTCCCATATTCACTCATGAACCCCATGGGGCAACCCCAGAGCTCCTCCTTATTCTGGGGTTTGGAGAAGATAGTACTTTTCCATACCCCAGAAGTTTTTATTCATTATTTATTATTCATTATTCATGCTGCTAGGGAGTTTTGCTACCAGAGAACCAGAGTGCATATTACTATCATACTGAATTTACTGCTATGGCTGCTTTTGCTGTCATGGTCTGGCTGGATGGGGGGGGGGCACCAGCTGGGGGACCCACAAGGGAAGAAGGCTCAGGTCCTGGGGACTGGTGGTGGGATGGCGATGAGCAGATAGAAGGAGAAAATGGAGCAGAACGGGAGGGAAGGTGTTGCAAGCTGAGGAGGAAACAGGCTTTGGTGAGCAGGAAGAGGCTGGGGCAGAGAGCAGTTCAGGCTCAGAGGGAGGAGGGGAGGCAGGACACCCAGAGGGTCCGGCTGCTGAAGCATTCAGGGAGACCCCCCCCCCTCCTGCTGCCACTAGCTCCCCTCTCCCCTGGTCTCCTAGAGCACACAGAGAAACCAAGTTCAGACCCCATGATTCTGCACATGATATTAAGAGGGTGTTTCCCTGCCCCCCAACATGCATCACTTTAGTCTTGTTGACAATGAACTGTATTTTCTGCCCATTCACCCTGTTTGGAGAGCTCTTTTATGTGGTCCTTGCATTCTGTCTTTGTTTGAACACTCCTGGACAATTTACTGCCACCAGCAAACTTTGACCCCTCCCTGCTCACTCCTAACTCTAGATCATTTATGAACAGGTTGAAAAGCCACAGGTCCCAATACTGATCTATAGGGGACTCCACTTTCTGCTTCTCTCCATTCACAGGAGTGTTCGTTTATTAATACGTGTTCCTCCCTCCCCCCATCCTTCTGTGCTGCGGAGGGAACCCTGCAGAAAAGTTCTGGGGTGAATTTTGCTTCCCCACACATCTAACACTGCTCAGCATTCAGGGAAATGGAAGAGGAAAGCTGGCCACAATCCAAGAGACTGAGGTCAGCAGAAAGCAAAGCAATGCCTACTCACAGGGAAGCCGCTCCAGCTTCCAGCCTGTCTGTTCCCACAATGGCTAAAGAAGAATTGCCCTTTGGGAATGGCGGAGCTGAATGGAAGTGGGCAAGGAAGCCCCACAATCGCTCCTGCTGGAGGAATAGGGGCACTGACCGCAATACTCAAAGGTGATGACCTGGTCCTTTAGAGGCACTGTTACTGGAACCGGGAGTCCCCCACACCTGCCTCCCTTGTCTGGATTCAACCTCAATCTCTTAGCTGCAATCCATCCTCCAACCACCTCCAGAAAGGCACACAGGGAATTCACGGCCTTCACTGGTTCCAATTTAAAAGAGAGGAAGAGATGGGAAGAACCTCCCCATTGTCTTTTCCTGTCTTAACGGCACATTTAAGATATGAATAGGGTGTAAGGCTGTGACCTGGCACATGAACTAAGTATCATTACAAAAGACTGGCCAGGCTCCCCAGGCAATCCAATCAAGTGACCATTAAACAGGTAACCTGGCAGACAGGAGGTAAACAAACCATCCAGATTTCTGTTGTAAACTGCCCTTTCTGTGATGTAGGTATGATGTATGGGGGGTGGTCTGGGGTTACACCCCTTTTGTCATGTATGTATGATGTATGGAGGGATGGTCTTGAGCTCCAGGGCAGGGAATTTAAAATGTCTATATAAGGCCTTGTGTGCCATTGTTCTGGGTTCCACCTCCCTCCTGTGTGTGGTGAGCAAGGACCCTCTTGCAACAGATCAGTAAAGATCAGGCTTACTAACTGTTTTGCTTTAAATATCGGGATTCAATCCACCATCCCGATGGATTTCTGCCTGGGGCATGTGCTGTCCTTGATCGCCTCCTGCCTCCTAAAGGATTATAGATTATGAATCGGATCCCCCAATTCCAGAGGAGTCATTAGGCGTTGGAAACCAGGAAATCCGTCAAACCATTGACGTGGCTATTATTTGACATTTCTACAGTTTTCTATACAGTATTGGAGAGTCGGAGGAAACAATACGATTCATGGAACAGTGGTACCTCGCAAGACGAGGTACCTCATTTCCTTGACCTCTGAAGGGAGGGCGTTCCACAGGGCGGGCGCCACCACCAAGAAGGCCCTCTGCCTGGTTCCCTGTACCCTCACTTCTTTCATGGAGGGAACCAGCAGAAGACCCTCAGAGGAGGACCTCAGTGTTCAGAGTGATGGATGGGGGTGGAGACGCTCCTTCAGGTCTACAGGGCTGAGGCTGTTTAGGGCTCTAGGTCGCAAATCTTGCTCCTCCATAATGATCTCCAAGACCGACATATAGTTAGCAGAGTAGGAAAAAACACTCAGAGGCAGCAAAATATTCATTCTGCAGAGAAATTTAGCACTGAAGGCAAAAGATAGCAAAAACTTAACTTACAGTCAAAACAGCACTCAAGTAAGAAACAGACAAGCAGAGTAGAGAATAGCAGAATAGGAAGTGGGACCAGGCGCCCTTCAATACTGCGATTTATAAACAATTCCATGTCAGAGTAACCTTGGGACTGGATAACAAGCCTGACTCACTCCAGTTTAAACCAGCTTCTTATGGTTCCCAAAGACAAGAAGGTTCAGTATAATCTCATAACAACTGATCCCACCACCTGCTCTCAGCAGAAAGGAAACTCCCTTATCAGCTAAAATGTTCCAGCTTGAGAAATCACCAGCTTTGAATTACACAGAGTAAAACCCAGTTGGCATGCCAACCTTGATGGTCCTAGACAGAAGATCATTACACTCACAAAGGACCTGCATATGGGACTAAATGACTAAACAGCAACCTTATCCCAGCATACAGTTCATGGAGCATCATCACTATTACATCACTAAAGGGGAGGGTTATACATGATTAACATAGGAGAAAACTCACAGCCTCAGCCCCTCTTGGCTAAGCTAGAGACAATATGTAGACATACACAGAGGTGGGAGCCCGCTGTTGCCTGGCGTCCACACACACACACACAGCGCTAGGCCCGTGGCTGCTCCCGTGGCCAGCTCCCGTGGCTGAGCTGGAGACACAAGCCTCAATGAAAAACACACAAAAAGAGATAGAGACAATAAAATACATAGAACCTACACAGAGGTGGGAGCCTGTTGTGTTGTCTGGGTGGGTGAGTGGTTTCTGTTATAAGAATTTTAAGGTCTTAGATATATAATAAATGTACCAAGCAAACACGTATATAAATATATAAACCATCTGTCCAAAGCAGCACAGGAGGACAGTCCTGAAGCAATTTTGACTCCCAAGCTGACCAAATGTTTCTCTGCAAGGAAGGAGGAAGTGGGAAAAAAAACCCTTCCTTGTTACAGGAATTGGGTAATCACCATTTCAAAGGAATGGGCAGACTACCAGGAAAAGGCAATCAGATAAGGCATGATCAGATAACCTGGCAGACAGGAAAAACAACAACATTCAAATTTCTGTGATGTATGTATGATGTATGGAGGGGTGGTCTTGAGCTCCAGGGGGGGAATTTAAAATGTCTATATAAGGGTGGGCACACCTTGGTTCTGGGTCCTCCTCCTTTCCTCCGTATGAAGGGGGCACCCTGTTGCAACAGATCAATAAAGATCAAGCTTACGAGCTGCTTTGCTGCTCAATATTCTCTGGTTGGCCTCTGTTATTTTCTCTTACCAATAGGGAGCCCAGATAAGGACTCTATACAGGCTCTTGGATACCCCATAAGGGAATAAGGGCAGATTTTGTTTACAACATTTACACACACACACACACACACACACACACACACACACACACAGCTGGCCCTCCAGTCCCAGCTCCCCCTGGCTGAGCTGGAGACACAAGCCTCAATGCAAAACACACAAAAAGAAAGCTCCCCCACAAAATGTGCAATTTAACTTCTAGCAAAACACACAGAGCAGCCCCCCCCTTTCCCTGAGACACACACAGAGCTGGGAGGCAGCTGCTCCCTGCTTGAGGTACTCACAACTGGCAGTTTCGTCCCTACAGATTGAGGTTGAATCCTGACAAGACAGAAGTACTGTTTTGGGGGAAAGGGGGCAGGCAGGTGTGGAGGACTCCCTGGTCCTGAATGGGGTAACTGTGCCCCTGAAGGACCAGGTGCGCAGCCTGGGAGTCATTTTGGACTCACAGCTGTCCATGGAGGCGCAGGTCCATTCTGTGTCCAGGGCAGCTGTCTATCAGCTCCATCTGATATGCAGGTTGAGACCCTCCCTGCCCACAGACCATCTTGCCAGAGTGGTGCATGCTTTGGTTATCTCCCGCTTGAACTACTGCAATGTGCTCTATGTGGGGCTACCTTTGAAGGTGACCCAGAAACTACAACTAATCCGGAATGTGGCAGCTAGATTGGTGACTGGGGGCGGCCGCCGAGACTACATAACACCAGTCTTGAAAGACCTACATTGGCTCCCAGGATGTTTCCGAGCACAATTCAAAGTGTTGGTACTGACCGTAAAGCCCTAAACTGCCTCGGTCCAGTATACCTGAAGGAGCATCTCCACCTCCATCGTTCTGCCCGGACACTGAGGCCCAGAGCTGAGGGCCTTCTGGCGGTTCCCTCCCTGCGAGAAGTGAGGTTATAGGGAACCAGGAAGCGGGCCTTCTCAGTGGTGGCGCCCGTCCTGTGGAACGCCCTCCCATCAGCTGTTAAGCAAATAAACAACTACAGTGGTACCTCGGGATACGAACGGGATCCGTTCCGGAGCCCCGTTCGCATCCTGAATAGAACATAAGACACAACGTCGCACCTGCGCATGCATGGCCTGCGTTTTGCCGCTTCCGCGCATGCGAGTGACGTCATTTTGAGCTTCTGCATATGCGCGAGCGGTGAAACCCGGAAGTAACGTGCTCTGTTACTTCCGGGTTGCCATGGAGCGCAACCCAAAAGCGCTCAACCTGAAGCACATTCAATCCAAGGTATGACTGTATCTGACTTTTAGAAGACATCTGAAGGCAGCCCTGTTTAGGGAAGTTTTTAATGTTTGATGTTTTATCATGTTTTTAATGTTATGTCGGGAGCCGCCCAGAGTGGCTGGGGAAACCCAGCCAGATGGGCGAGGTATAAATAATAAGAATAAGAATAAGAATAAGAATAAGAATAAGAATAATTATAATTTATTTTATTATTATTATTATTATTATTATTATTATTATTATTATTATTATTATTATTCAGTATTTGATGTTTAAAATGGGACCCCATGGAGGTGGGGGGGAGTCCTGAGATTCTATATGATTCTTTGTTTATAACATTGTATTCGTAAAACCAAATAAAAACGATTTCAAATATATATATAAGGAAAAATAAAGTTGACTCTTACAAAGACAATGGGATACATACCCATGACCCTGAGATTAAGTCTCATACTCTACCAACTGAACTATTCCAGGGGCTGATATTAGAACAAAAGAAGGAACTCAAATATTATGTTAACTATAATCAGAAGGGGGGAAAGAATATCATAGAATGTCCACTTATGTATTATATATTTGTTAGTTGCTTTTACAAAGTGACCCCAAATGACTAACATTAAAACTAATGAAGAACACCCAATAAAAGTCTAAAAACAGCTTGTATAAAGAGCAGGAGTTACCGATCCCATCCCACTAAATGAGGCCACAATGGCTTGTTTTCAGACTGAAAAGCCTGGGGGGAAAGGAAGGTCTTTGGTTGCTGCCAAAAATATATAAAGATCTTAAGCTTCCACAAAACATCTATCTTAGCATCTTCAAAGACAGATATAGGTAGAGGTGCCCCGACCACCCCACTATGCTGAAAGGGTCCTAGGCTGTTGTTGTTTAGTCGATTAGTCATGTCCGACTCTTCGTGACCCCATGGACCATTGCACGCCAGGCACTCCTTTCTTCAGCTACCTGTCCTAGGCTACCTGTGGCAAACCTTTCGCGAGCTACAATGTGCATTTATCCATCTATACAGCCTGCCTTTCTGTAAGAAATTCAAGCTGGAGGATTCTTACAAACGAAAACGCAAAGCGCCAAAATTAAAAACCCACAAACCTAACTATAAAACAGCAGTAAAACAGGACAGTAAAACATCATAATCAAAAGCCTTATCAGCAACCGCAGACTACAAAGGACCATTGGATGAGCCGACTGGGATAAGCAACCTGGGATAAAAGGGTCTTCTGTACCCTGCCTGAAGAGGGCAAAGAACGGCCGTACCAATGTAATAAACGAAAATCTGCCCTTATTCCCTTATGGGAGACACAAGAGCCTTTATAGAGTCCTTTGTAGGTTCTCCATTGGTCAGAGAAAATAACAGAGGCCAACCAGAGAATATTGAGAAGCAAAGCAGCTCGTAAGCCTGATCTTTATTGATCTGTTGCAACAGGGTGCCCCCTTCACACGCAGGAAAGGAGGAGGACCCATAACCAAGGTGTGCCTGCCCTTATATAGACATTTTAAATTTCCTGCCCTGGCATCCAAGACCACCCTCCAGAAACATCATACATACATCACAGAAAGGGGTGGTCTACAACAGAAATTTGAGTGCGTTGGTTGCCTCCTGTTGTTGTTTATCTTCTGTCTGGCAGGTTACCTGTTAATGCTTACTTGATTGGATACTCTGGGGAGCTTGGCCACTCATTTGTAATGATAAATACTTAGTTCCTGAGCCAGGTCACAGGCTCACCCTATTCATAGACATACCCTTAAGACAGGATTTGGGAAGGAAAAGATAATGGGGAGGCTTTTCCATTTTCCTTTGACTTTGCAGAGAAAACATTTGGTCAGTTTGGGAGCCAAAATGGCTTCATGGCTGTTTTCCTGTGCCGCTTCAGACATGTGGTTTATATATTTATGTACGTGTTTGCTTGGTACATTTGTGAACATTTATTATATATATAAGACCTTAACTTTTTTATTTCACCCAACACTCAATTTGTTACTTCTTAAGGTATTGCAAGGCTTTTTTGTGTTCCCTGCCCCTCAAAAGAGCAGCATGCAGATTTGTGCATTGACAGATCCACCTCTTCCCGTGAGGAGGCGCTATCTTGTCCTCTGCCTTGGGCCACAAAATGTCTTGAGCTGGCCCTGTCTCTTTTGGCGTTTTGGAAAACGCAGCAACCAAAAATGCCCGATCACAGTGTTATAGGAATTCTAAGGTCTCATATATATATATAAATCATAGTTCATAAATTTACAAGGCAAACACATACATAAGTATATAAACCATGTGTCTGAAATAGTACAGGAGAGCAAGCCTGAAACCATTTTGACTCTCTCAAATTGACCTCAAATATTTCTTTGCAAGGAGGAAGGAAATGGGAAAATCTCCCCATTGTCTCTTTGCTCACAACTCTTGTTTTAAGGGCGTATCTGTGTGAGCCTGTGACCTGGATTCAGGAACTAAAGTATTTACCATCACAAAAGGAATGGCCAGGATGCCCAGGTAAAAGCAATCAGTGACCGTTATCAGGTATTCTGGCAGACAGGATTTTGCTGTAGACCGCCCCTTCTGTGATGTATGTATGATGCTTCAGGGGGTGGTCTTGAGCTACAGGGGAGACAATTTCAAAAGTCTGTATAAGAGCTTGCACACCATTGTTCTGGATGCCTCTCCCTCCCTGCGTGGGGTGAGCAAGGGACCCTGTTGCAACAGTTTAATAAAAGATAAAGCTTACTAGTGGCTTTGCTTCTCAATATTCTCTGGTTGGCCTCTGTTATCTTCTCCTACCAATAGGGAACCAACTTAAGGACTCTATACGGGCTCTTGGATACCCCATAAGGGAAAAGGAGCAGTTTTTTTCTTATAACAACAGTCTTCTTCTTCTACTTTGGCGATCCCTCGTAGCCAAGTAAGATTGTCTTCCATAAACACGATTTAAAGAGTGAGTCTGTAAGTGACGGTGGAGGCCAATTCTGGATCCACACATCCTTCCACAGTGGGAATATAGGTTTCCAGGCAGGAGTTGATCACAGTGAGGGTTTGCCAAGCGTGCCTTCCTCTTAGCACGTTTCTCCCTTGTGTCCTGAGCTTGAGCGTCTTCAAGGCCCATGACACCTTTGGTAAAGGCTGTTCTCCAACTGGAGCACTCGCAGGCCAGTGTTTCCCAGTTGTCGGTGTTTATACTACATCTTTTTAAGATTTGCCTTGAGAGAGTCTTTAAACCTCTTTTGTTAACCACCAGCATTACGCTTTCCGTTTTTAAGTTCGGAGTAGAGTAGTTGCTTTGGAAGACGATCATCAGGCATCTGCACAACATGACCAGTCCAACGAAGTTGCTTTTGAAGAATCATCGCTTCAATGATCTTTGCTTCTTCCAGTACACTGGCATTAGTTTGCCTGTCTTCCCCAGTGATGTGTAAAATTTTTCGGAGACACCGTTGATGGAATCTTTCGAGAAGTTGGAGATGGCGTTTATAAGTGGTCCATGTTTCACAAGCAGACAGTAAGGTTGGTAGAGAACCTACATAAGAACTCTATACAGGTTCTTGGATACCCCATTAGGAAAAGGAGCAGATTTTTTTTTTCTTATAACAACAGTATCTGTTCCCGGAAGGCAGCAGAATTGGGCAGAGAACCCTTTCTTGTCCCCCTCAACCCGGGATGGTGGAGTTTCCTGAGATGAAAGGGCTGATGAAAGAGCTCAGATCAAAGGGGAGGAGAGCAGGTGGAATCCACAAAGAGGGTTTAGCAGAGCTGGACAAGAATGATAAGGGAAAGGATTCTGCACATCCCAGCTGTGGGTCTCCAAGGTAAAGGAGCATTGTTTGCCAATTGAATTTCTTGCTATTTCTTTGCAATATTTCCTGTAATTCCGAGAACTGGAACCTATCATTCCCTGCCACAAATCATTCCCAGCTTATCTCCCAGCTGCTACCTCTGAAAGTGAGCCTTGCATGTTGTCTCACCATAAAACGGTGTTTTTCAAGAGCAAATTTTCCTGCTGGTATCAATCGCGTGGTTTCTCACCTGTTTGCTTTTTGACAGGTGGGATGCTCGGGTTTGTTTGCTTAGAAGCCATCATCACTGACCGCCTTCCTTTAAAATGGTCCAAGGGTGGGTGAGTATCCATCAGAATTTGGTCCTCGGACTGCGCCACTCCAGACTAGCCACCCAGGAAGGGACAAGCAGAGAGGTGAGTCTCTTGGCAGCCCCAAAATTCCCTCCTTCCTCACTTGACATCCTTGCCTTTCTTGTTAAGGTAGTGAAAACAGGTAAGCAATGAGCTCCTTGCTTGCGAGGAGTAAGAATGGTGGGAGGGAGATCTCTGTTCTGGAGATTTTTCTTACAAACCGCAACACAGCTAACTTTGACTTGGAAAATACTGGACCTGGCTGCTGTGCTGCAGCAATATTTGATGTTGTCAAAGCAGATGAGATAGTTTGGGTCTTATAAGCAACTTAGCATTGCCCGTTTTTTGAATTTTGAATGATCACAAGCTCAAAGCCCAAAAAATACACACACACCCTGTGCCACACAATGGACCCATCATTTCTGGAAATGCCAGGCCCTTAGCTGGGATGAATGTTGCTGACACTTTCTTTTCCCAGGAGAACCAGAAGATGGGGCAAGTGGTCTACCTGGGACTCTGCCTGTTGGGCTGCCTGATCCTGAACCCTTTGGCAGAAGGTGAGCATTAGTAGAAGGGGGAGGTCCAGCTGCTGCACCTGTTGGTTTTGCAGTGCAAACGGGTTGGTGCTTCTGGCTCTTAAGTAGGAGGTTGGGGGTTCGAGCCCAACTGTGGGCAGGATCCTGCAGCGCAGGGAGTAGGGGGGTCTCTTCCAACTCTACAATTCTGTGGTTCTGTTTATAATCAGTTCATTAGATCTGTGTAGGTTTCCCTTTGTAAAGCTGGCAGCTTTTTCCTGGCCTTGCTGCTCGTGGTAGTGGCTCCCCATCTGTGGAATTTCCTCCCAGAGGGGGACTTATTGGTCCCCGCTGTGGAAATGAAAAACGTTCTTGCTTTATGCTTTAAGGCTTTGCTGCATGTTTATTTTAAAGAGGCAGATCTACAGCACTTCTGTATATTGTAAATTAATAGAAGGTATGAGTTAACACTTTTGCCTGGATGAATGAATAAAGGAAATGATTGTTCCTAACTGAGAAAAGCACTGAGTCTCTTCCAATAAGCTGTCTGTCTGGAGCTGCTCTCTGCCCCTTTTTAAAATGATGGAAGAGCAGCACTCAAAGGCTGGGGGGGGGGGGAGCTGCACCAGCCTCCCATTCTCCTGAAATCTGTCCCCTTCTGGCATAAGTGTTGGGTCTTTGCTTTCGTCCTGTGTATGTTTGTTAAATCACCAGTGCGCTTCTTCCATCACCATCACTATGTAAACCATTCCCTCCCCTTTCCATTAATCCAGAAAGAGTGCTGTTTTGCAATAATAGAAACCTTTCAGCTTGATATAACCATTTTACACTTAAGTGTATATGTCTGTTTTTCAAAAAAAAATATGTTGTCTTTTTGAAAATTTGAAAAATAAATATAAATAGAAAAGTATAGCAATTTTATTTGAAAGCACCAGCGGCACCTTATCTTGCCACGCTAGTTGGATGGCTGTCGCAATTGTACTGTACATTGGCTCCCAGTACATTTCCAAGTACAATTCAAAGTGTTGGTGCTGACCTTTAAAGCCCTAAATGGCCTTAGTCCAGTGTACCTGAAGGAGCGTCTCCACCCCCATATTAATAATAATAATAATAATAATAATAATATCACAGATCAGATGTGGAAAAGCCCCTGCTGGAGCTGCATGGACAACACTGTGCTGCAACCATTTTGGCCGTAACGTCTGGGTTCCCATAAGAGGAGTGTCAGCAGGTGGCAGGTCAAGGGGGAAAGATTAGTTTGGAAAGAGCCAGAAGTTACCTCCCGATTCCTAACGCCAGGGCTTCCTCGAGGGGCTCCATCTGTCCAGGAAAGGGTTGGTGGTCTGGGGCAGCTATTCCAGTCTCAATCCAATTCCTCACAGGTGCCGCCAATCGCACCCGGAGCGCTCGCACTCACTGCCCTGCAGGAACCGTCTTCTACAGAAAGTACTGCTACGAGTATTTTAGCTCCAGCCGCTCGTGGGATGATGCCGAGGTAAGTTTCACCAGGGGGAGTGAGAAGAAAGAATAAAGTTACTAAGAACTTCACATAACAAAAGACCAGAAACATGCCTTTGGGGAATATTGACTAGTGATATTTCTAGAGAAAATACTAAATTCTTTCTGTATGTGACGCGAGAATCCTGGTGGCTAAGTACTGGAAGGGTAACCAGGTCCCGACCAAAGAGGAATGGTTATGTACCGTATTTTTCGCTCTATAAGACGCACCAGACCACAAGACGCACCTAGTTTTTGGAGGAGGAAAACAAGAAAAAAAATATTCTGAATCTCAGAAGCCAGAACACCAAGAGGGATTGCTGTGCAGTGAAAGCAGCAATCCCTCTTGCTGTTCTGGCTTCTGTGATAGCTGTGCAGCCTGCATTCACTCCATAAGACGCACACACATTTCCCCTTACTTTTTAGGAGGGGAAAAGTGAGTCTTATAGAGCAAAAAATACGGTAAATTATGTGGCTATTTGGAACTGGCCAAATTGACAGACAGTGTAAGACTAAAGCCAGTGATTACAGCCAAGAAGGAATGGAAGTGCTTGAATGATTATTTAGAAAGACAAGGTTCTAATGTAAAAATTTGGCTGTGTCTAGAATGATCTCATGAATGTAAAAGGGGAAACATACATATATCATAGCTGTCAACTTTTTCTTTTTCTTGCGAGGAATTCTATTCGGAATAAGAGAATTTCCCTTTAAAAAAGGGAAAAGTTGACAGCTATGACATATATACATATCTGTCAGGGAACTGCCATCAGTGCCGGAGGGAGAGAGCAAAATCCAGAGGGATTCCACAGAGCGTCCCGGGATTGGGAGAGGCAGCCCATCTTCTGGGGAAGAGAATCAGCGTAGCGCTAGTGGAGAAGGGGGGCAGATGGGGGAATCAGCAAGGTGGTCCCATGACTCCTTGCCGGGGACCAGCGGGGAGAGTAAGGGTCCTCCGCTGCCTACGCCCTCCTTGCGCAGAAGGCTTCTGCGCAGGGAAAGTAGGAGAAGATTAGGCGTCAAAGAGCTTCTTTGCTGGAAGAAGTTTAAGAAACGCCCACTGACGGATTCTGCCAGCGATTGAGACAGTCACGGGCGAGTGGCTGCCCGGACAGAAAAGGTTCACTCAGGCAACCCAGCCAGATGTTGGCACCGTCTTACACATGAGCAACCCCTAGAACCATTACAGCAATCCGTCAGTCCCTGACGTTGCTTGTGTGCAGCCCCGGAGAGGCAGCACGATGGGCCAAACAGGGCCGGCCAGAGAGACAGAGCAAGAAACCATGGTGCGAGGTCTGGTCGAGAGGAACCGAGACCTGGAGGCACATGTAGCTACCCTGTCTGCACGGCTGGAGGAGAGATGGGCTCAGGATGCACAGGTCAGAGCCACCCTGATAGGGAGGAAGGTCCCGGGTCTGGTACACAAGTTTGGTGGAAAGCCCCAAGACTACAATGCCCTCCGAACAGAAATTCAGTACGCTTTGGAATTGCAGAAAAATGACTTTGCGGATGATGGGGAGAGGGTGGCTTACATTGTGGGACATCTGCAGGATGGGCGCGCGAATGGATCAGGCCCCTAATGGCAACGCAGAACGATGCATTGAAAGAGCAACCCCTAGAACCATTACAATATCCTTTTATTAAGATGAAAATAATACTGAAATACAGATAAAATATGAAACGTGAAAGGAAGTGTTGTGATAGTGATGGAAGTCTATTACTACTATTATTTTGTAAAATAGTATTATTGTATTGAAATATTATACTTTTCTTTATTCTTTTACTGTCTACTTTTCTTTGTATTTCCCCCCCTTTTTGTTATCCCCCCCCCCTTTATATTACAGTTCGGTTGCTCGGGTTGCGAATGTGATCCATGCAGGTTGTGATTCATGTTTCTGTGCATGCGCGACTGCTGAAACCTGGAAGTAACCCGTTCCAGTACTTCCGGATTTCGGCGGTCTGTAACCTGAAAAAACGCAACCTGAAGCGTCTGTAAACCGAGGTTTGACTGTATTCTTTATGTATGGTTTGGTATTGATGTACTTACTTTGCAATAATAAAAAAGGAGTTGTGAAAAAGAGAGAGAGAGAGAGAGAGAGAGAGAGAGAGAGAGGAGCAAGGGCCGACTCCTTGGGAATCCTGGCTCTGGGCAGCATCTCACTGGTTTCTCCCTTTCTTCTCTCTGCAGATCAGCTGCCAGAGGAGACACGGGTCCCAGCTGGCCTCCATTCTTTCTGCAAGGGAAGCAAATGTGGTTTACAGTTACCTGCGACGATATGGCTCCAGCAACGTCTGGATCGGCCTGGTAGCTGACCGTGGTACTTCGGTAGGTGCCTCTAGGACTCTCTGAAGATGCTGACTGTATGAGCCCCTCAGCTCCTTTGAGGTCCTTCAGATGTAGCTCCCCGGCTCTCACTTCCCTCTGAAACCACTTCCTTCCCCAAACGTCAACCTTGAAGTCCTCATTTGGAGATGGCATTATTTCTCGGAGTGGCTCTGTGGGAGGTTCTGAAGCTCCAGCTCCAGATCCTCATTGCCTTTCCTCCTTCCCAACTCTCATTGCGCTATCTATAAAGTCACAGATTCTGTGACATCTCCCCAACACCGTACAAATTGTCAGTCCCCTTTCACCTCTATGGCTCCGGCAAAAATAAATTAACACTGAAATCCTATACATGTCCTGAGTAAAGCCCAGTTGAGTTCAGTGTTACTTACTACCGGGTAAGTATACATGGGATTGCAGGTTCTGATCATGAAAATAAAAATATATGTAAATTCAGATGAGTGGAAGGAATGTTAGATGAGACCTTTTCTATCATCTTTGTGGTCTTTTATATCAATGTGGGACAATATAACTCTACTATAATTCACATTGCAATTTATAGCTTGTTCCATTTAATACATTTGCATCTTCTATGATGCACACATTGGAGTATGCCCAGTATCCCAATCAGGTACTGACCAGACCCAGATCCTTTTAGCAGCAGCAATGTGGGTCTTATTAGCACGCCCTAAGACCTAATCAGCCCTGAGTGCTCACTGGAAGGACAGATCGTGAAGCTGAGGCTCCAATACTTTGGCCACCTCATGAGAAGAGAAGACTCCCTGGAAAAGACCCTGATGTTGGGAAAGATGGAGGGCACAAGGAGAAGGGGACGACAGAGGACGAGATGGTTGGATAGTGTCTTCAAAGCTACAAACATGAGTCTGACCAAACTGCGGGAGGCAGTGGAAGACAGAAGTGCCTGGCGTGCTCTGGTCCATGGGGTCACGAAGAGTCGGACACGACTAAACGACTAAACAACAACAAGACCTTATCCTGGGCAAAAGGTGTAATTATGCTGACTTGTAGTTCATAGCCATATGAGAGCTGGTGTGGTGTAGGGACTACACCACAAATCTTTGTGGATATTCAAATCTTCCCGACTATGAAGCTAACTAGTTGGCCTTGGACAAGCCACTTATCTTCCAGCCTACCTAACCAAGCTCTTGTCAAGCTAAAATGCTGCTCTGACCTCCTGCTGTGGATGCCAGGACAGAAATAACAACATATAAAGTTTAAATAACTCTAGGCTCTTAGGGGAATTGTGGTGGTTCAACAATATGTTCTAAACTGGATACAGCAACCTTCCTGAAGCTAAGATGGGAGCCCCTTGGCCTTGTCAGTTGCGCTGATTCCCCAGCTGTGTCTTCTCTGGGGATGTGGGGAGCAATGGGCTTGCATTACCCTTTTATCACAAGATCTTCCTTTCTCCTTCTCTCTCTCCAGAATATGATCTGGGAATGGAGCGATGGATCTGTCTTCTCTCAACCCCTCTGGGACGGCCGGAGCATCAGCAACTCAATCTCTTCAAGTGAATGTGTCTCCATTTCTTATTCAGGTATGCAGGAGGAGAGACTGGGGAAGGAAACCCCATTCCATTCAAGGAATTGAGGGGACCTAAAACAAATCCACCCTCAGACACTCTGGATGTTGCAATTCAGTTCTCCAACCAAGTGTGCGCAAAAACATATACTTGGGTAAAGGACCTCTGACAGTTAAGTCCAGTCACAAACGACTCTGGGGTTGCGGCGCTCATCTCGCTCTATAAACCGAGGGAGCTGGCGATTGTCCGCAGACAGCTTCCGGGTCATGTGGCCAGCAGGACTAAGCTGCTTCTGGTGAACCAGAGCAGTGCACGGAAATGCCGTTTACCTTCCTGCCGGAGTGGTACCTATTGATCTACTTGCACTTCATGTGCTTTCAAACTGCTAGGCTGGCAGGAGCAGGGACTGAGCAACAGGAACTCACCCCATCGCGGGGATTTGAACCGCTGACCTTCTGACTGGCAAGCCCAAGGCTCAGTGTTTTAGACCAGTGTGCTTTAAAATGCTAACATCTGCAAAAGTAACGTGCAAAGGTCCATTGTATATGGGGGAATTGCCTTGCAAAAGTGTGTTGACTGGTTGATAGTAAAGGTAAAGGGACCCCTGACCGTTAGGTCCCGTCATGGACAACTCTGGGGTTGCAGCACTCATCTCCCTTTACTGGCCTTGTGCTGATGAATGTTCAGGAGGAGCTAAAATACGGTAACCAGCCCCACCAAGAATCACAAACTGATGTGGAAATATAGAGAACTCAAGAATGGGGAAATGGGAAACGGGCAAAAAATGAAAAGGACAGACTTACTTATTCCTGTGTGGAAAGGACTTGGCAAGGAAACTGAGGACAGGGAGAGAAGGGGCCCCAGAGAGAGAACCCCACTAGTTTCCTCTTTACACTTGGCACTTCGTATCACCTGGGCTGCATTTTTGTTTTAGAACTGTTACCTCCACTGGGGTTGGTAGGCAAAGTCTAGAGTGGTTCTTTGGCTCAGAGTAGGGAAGAGGGAACTCTGCCCCATGGAAAAAGTTGGAACTTAATTTAAATGCAGAATTCAGCATTTTGATAGGCGGCTTCAGTGAAGTTTCATTCATGCAGGTTCGGGGAATGCTAGAAAACATCTCAACCATCACAAAGATCTCACAAACCAAGGGTTCTGTATGACACACCCACACACCCACACACCCACACACCCTACTGGCAAAAGCAGGATGGCTTGTTCAAAATACTTCTGCTTACGTATTTATCAAATCTCTTTGTTGCTTTTCCTCGTAATTGTCCCCCTCTCCAAAACAGGGAAGGAAATACTTTATTTACCCAAAAGGAAGTCTACATTTTCTCTCAATTTCTGGACACTCCCTAACATTCTCTCTCAACCTTCTGCCCTGCAGGTTCCCAGAAATGGATCCAGCGTTCCTGTACAACCACCTTGCCATACCTTTGCAAATACAAGGCCACCTATTAGGCCTGAAATGCCACCCTGGGCCTGAGAGGAACACCCACAGACCTCCAGCTTCCCAACAGATCCAAGGCCAGTCCCCTTTCCCACCTGCTCTGTCCATCTGCAGGAAATCTATTCCCTCCCCTCCTCTATTGGCCTGGAGCAGAACAAACAAGAGGGGCTCCCCCCAAATAAATCCAATTTGGACTCTTGATTCCACTAAGACCTAACCAAATCCAAAGCTTGAGGGTGTGAGCAACAGTACAACCCCCCCCAACTGGGAAATTTGCCCCATGAGATATGAAACCTGTCTCACTTTTCTGCAAAGAGATGAGATGCTTTTGTGGACTGGTTAGCTGAGTAAACGAAGCTTTCCTTGGGCTTTGCAAAGTGATGGGGCCAACTGTGGAACCCCCTTTCCCAGACCACATCATGGAAATGCAAACCTTTGCAAGCTGCCTGCTCTCCCTCTCTCTGGCCAGCTCCCGTCTTCCTCCGTAGTGACAATAAACCTCCTTCTGTGCATGCAATTCTGCGTCCATGTCCTCTGTATTCTTGAAATAGTTGTTTATTGTGACATTCAGATCCTAGTCTCCCCCCCACCCCCAAGAAGGTCCATGTGGCAGGCATGGTTCTCCCCAACCCTAGTTTGGAGAGTCACTCCAGAAGAATTTCACAGTCGATGGTATCGAAAGCCACTGAGAAGTCGAGGAGAATTAACAGGGACATGTTTCCCTTGTCTTTCTCTCGACAGAGGTCATCATACAGGGCGAACAAAGCAGTTTCTGTGCTGAACCCCAACTGAAATGGATCCAGAAAACCAGTTTCTTCCAAAAGTGCCTGGATCTGGTCTGTGAACATTTGTTCCAGAACCTTGCCCAAGAAAGGGAGATTAGCAAGTGGCCAGCAGTTGGTTAGGTTTTCTGAATCCAGGGAAGGTTTCTTAAGGAATACAGTGGAACCATGGTTCTCAGACCATTTTACTATCGAACGAGACCAGATCCATAAAATGAAAGCAATAATCAATGTACTGCAGTCACACAATCAATCAATCAGGAGCTGAACTGGGTTCCACTCAGTCACAAAAACAAAACAAAAAGAACCATAAAAACACAAAATAAATAGCAAAAACAGACCTCAGTGTAACACTCAAAACGGAAGTGTGGCACTCAAAACGGAAGATGTTCGGCTTCCGAAAACAGTTCGCAAACCGGAACACTTACTTCCGGGTTTGCAGTGTTTGGGTTCCAAGTTGTTTGAATACCAAGGCGTTTGAGAACCAAGGTGCCACTGTAGTTTTACCACTGCCTCCTTCAAACAGGCAGGGACCTAGTACTTACAGGAATTAGAGGACAAATTTCAGTC
Organism: Podarcis tiliguerta; assembly: GCF_965153285.1. Lineage (NCBI taxonomy): Eukaryota > Metazoa > Chordata > Lepidosauria > Squamata > Lacertidae > Podarcis > Podarcis tiliguerta. Next base: position 70,995,676 of record NC_139543.1, on the reverse strand, counting down.
AGGTTTTTCGGGCAGGAGTTTGAGACTCAAAAGAGTTTGAGAGACAAAATGTTTAGAACAACAACAGCAAAAACCCTAAGAGTTTTCCAAGCTCTTTTTATCAGTGCATTATTCATATTCTAAACCTAAACCACTTAGGTCTAAACTAGATGTTGGAGGCAAGCATGTAGCTGTAGCCTTCCTTAAAAGTTGAAAATTCACTTTGGGATGAAGAGAGTAGAAACGGGAGATGCTTAGACTTTTTGCTGCTGCAAATCATTTCCCCAGCCAACTGGGGAAACGGCAGAGAACTGAGGAAGGACAAAGAGGAAATATATCAAACACTTTTATTTTCAGAGCAGACAACCAACAACAAGACACAACCCACCTCGGCTGCGCAGGACATTTTAGTTAGCTGAGGGGGAGAGAAGGCTTTTCTAACAGCCAAACCAGGCCATGGAAGGAAATGACCCCTCTGTTAAAAAAAAGGAACCAGCTCCAACCCCATCGAACTCCTACCAAGAGCCAGCCGCTTTATAAAAGGGAGCAATGAGTTGGAGCCGTGATGGGTTGGTGGCCAGGGGGCTTCCGGAGACCCCCAGAGGATTTCTTCAAGGATCCGGCAGGGGCAACCAGCGAATTTGCTCTCCCAGGAGGCCTTCGGCAGGAGCGAAGACAGGATCCGTCCTCTTCTGCTACACCACATTCTTCAGGTTGCCTGCAAACATTATAATTATTATTATTTATTCAACTTATACACCACCGGAGGTCTCAGGGCGGTTCACAACAAGACCACAACACATAAAATCAAACCAAAAGTAATAACCCAATAACCCCCATAAAGCCACATTCTAAAAGGGTGTTGGATGTCAATAAGATTAAACCAAAGCCCTAGTTTAAAAGGAACCTTTTTGCCTGGCGCCTCAAGGTGTATAATGAAGGCACCAGGCGAACTTCCCGGGGGAGAGCATCCCAGAGACGGGGAGCCACTGCAGAGAAGGCCCCGTTCTCGTGTTGCCACCCTCAGGACCTCTCAAGGAGGAGGCACAGGAAGACAGGCCTCACAAGATGATCTTAGGTTCTGGGTAGGTTCATATGGAAAGAGGTGGTCCTTAAGGTATTGCGGTCCTGAGCCATTTAAGGCTTTATATGTCAAAACCAGCACTTTGAATTGGGCCCAGAAACTAATCGGTAGTCAGTGCAGCCAGACCAGGATCGGTGTAATATGCTCAAACCGTCTTGCTCCAGTGAACAACCTGGCTGCTGAATTCTGCACCTGCTGAGGATTCCGAATCATCTTCAAAGGCAGCCCCACGTATAATGCATTGCAGTAATCTAACCTTAAGGTTACCAGAGCATGTTGTTGTTCTTTAGTCGTTTAGTCGTGTCCAACTCTTCATGACCCCCTGGACCAGAGCACGCCAGGCCCTCCTGTCTTCCACTGCCTCCCGCAGTTTGGTCAAACTCATGCTGGTAGCTTCGAGAACACTGTCCCACCACCTCGTCCTCTGTCGTCCCCTTCTCCTTGTGCCCTCCATCTTTCCCAACATCAGGGTCTTTTCCAGGGAGTCTTCTCTTCTCATGAGGTGGCCAAAGTCTTGGAGCCTCAGCTTCAGGATCTGTCCTTCCAATGATCACTCAGGGCTGATTTCCTTCAGAATGGAGAGGTTTGATCTTCTTGCAGTCCATGGGACTCTCAAGAGTCTCCTCCAGCACCATAATTCAAAAGCATCAATTTTTCGGCAATCAGCCATCTTTATGGTCCAGCTCTCACTTCCATACATCACTACTGGGAAAACCATAGCTTTAACTATACGGTCCAGAGCATAGACAACAGTAATTTGGCTATCCCTGTCCAGATAGGGCAGGGATAGCCAAATTGGGCCCAGAAACTAATCAGTAGCCAGTGCAGTCGGATCAGGATCAGTGAAACCGTCGGGTAAGCAACTTGGCTGCTGAATTCTGCACTAGCTGGAGTTTCCGAACCGTCTTCAGAGGCAGCCTGGCATTTAAGGCATTGCAGTGATCTAACCTTGAAGTCACCGGAGCCTAGACAACAGTAGTTAGGCTATCCCTGTCCAGATAGGGGCGTAGCTGGGCCACCAGCCGAAGCTGATGGAAGGCACTCCGGGCCACTGAGGCCACCTGGGCAACATTCGCAAAGCCCTCCCTTTTACCTGGAGAAGAAAGGCGGGAGGTTTTTTAAAGGAGGGGCTGGAGCAATTTTTTAGCTGACATTCCTGCACTAGATGGACTAGATGGCCCCGGGGACCCCTTCCACCTCTACAATCCCATCTGGAGACACTGGTGTCAGGAGTGCGAGCAGGAGCCAGGCCCTGTGACCAGTAGGGCTTCGCAGGACTGGGGCTTTCCTAAGTTTGTTCTGAAGAGGCAAGGCGCAACTGCACAGGTGAGGCTGCTTGGTAACTCACAGCACCAGGTGGCAAGAGCCGGGAAGGGCTATAAGGTCAGCATTTTCCTTCGGCTTTTTGCCACAGCAGCACGTTCCCTGTGTTGTTGTGTTTAGTTCTTTAACTCCTTGATCCTCAGACCTCTGCCTTCGGCCTTCATGACTCCTTGCTTCTTGACCCTCGCACCCCTGACTTCGTGACTCCTTGCTCCTCGGACCCTTGACTTCGTGACTCCTTGCTTCTTGATCCTCGGACCCTTGACTTCGTGACTCCTTGCTTCTTGATCCTCGGACCCTTGACTTCATGACTCCTTGCTTCTTGATCCTCGGACCCTTGACTTCGTGACTCCTTGCTTCTTGACCCTCGGACCCCTGACTTCGTGACTCCTTGCTTCTTGATCGTCAGACCCCTGACTTCGTGACTCCTTGCTTCTTGACCCTCGGACCCCTGACTTCGTGACTCCTTGCTTCTTGACCCTCGGACCCCTGCCTTCGTGTCTCCCTGCTTCTTGATCCTCGGACCCTTGACTTCTTGACTCCTTGATCCTCGGACCCTTGACTTCTTGACTCCTTGCTTCTTGATCCTCGGACCCTTGACTTCTTGACTCCTTGCTTCTTGACCCTCGGACCCCTGACTTCATGACTCCTTGCTTCTTGACCCTCGGACCCCTGACTTCGTGACTCCTTGCTTCTTGACCCTCGGACCCCTGACTTCGTGACTCCTTGCTTCTTGATCCTCGGACCCTTGACTTCGTGACTCCTTGCTTCTTGATCGTCGGACCCCTGACTTCATGACTCCTTGCTTCTTGACCCTCGGACCCCTGACTTCGTGACTCCTTGCTTCTTGATCGTCGGACCCCTGACTTCGTGACTCCTTGCTTCTTGACCCTCGGACCCTTGACTTCGTGACTCCTTGCTTCTTGATCCTCGGACCCTTGACTTCGTGACTCCTTGCTTCTTGACCCTCGGACCCCTGACTTCGTGACTCCTTGCTTCTTGATCCTCGGACCCTTGACTTCGTGACTCCTTGCTTCTTGATCGTCGGACCCCTGACTTCATGACTCCTTGCTTCTTGACCCTCGGACCCCTGACTTCGTGACTCCTTGCTTCTTGATCGTCAGACCCCTGACTTCGTGACTCCTTGCTTCTTGACCCTCGGACCCCTGACTTCGTGACTCCTTGCTTCTTGATCCTCGGACCCTTGACTTCGTGACTCCTTGCTTCTTGATCGTCGGACCCCTGACTTCATGACTCCTTGCTTCTTGACCCTCGGACCCCTGACTTCGTGACTCCTTGCTTCTTGATCGTCGGACCCCTGACTTCGTGACTCCTTGCTTCTTGACCCTCGGACCCTTGACTTCGTGACTCCTTGCTTCTTGATCCTCGGACCCTTGACTTCGTGACTCCTTGCTTCTTGATCGTCGGACCCCTGACTTCGTGACTCCTTGCTTCTTGACCCTCGGACCCCTGCCTTCGTGTCTCCCTGCTTCTTGATCCTCGGACCCTTGACTTCTTGACTCCTTGATCCTCGGACCCTTGACTTCTTGACTCCTTGCTTCTTGATCCTCGGACCCTTGACTTCGTGACTCCTTGCTTCTTGACCCTCGGACCCCTGACTTCGTGACTCCTTGCTTCTTGATCCTCGGACTCTTGACTTCGTGACTCCTTGCTTCTTGATCCTCGGACCCCTGCCTTCGTGACTCCTTGCTCCTTGGACCCTTGGCTTCCTGGCTCCTTGCCTTCTGACCCTTGGACTTTTGGCTTCCTGACTCCTGGCTTCTAGCTCCCCGTTCCTGCTCCCTCCCCGCCATCTTGCCCCCGGTCCCGACGTCCCCAGCCAGGACTTCGATCACCCATGAACTGGACTGTGACAACTGGGACTTGATCCCTTCTGCGCACAATTGAGGTGCTCTGCCAGGGGACGGCGCCCCTTTGCTGGGAGCCAGGCTCATTGGCAACCTGCAACCTCCTTCTCCCAGGTGAGGAGGGCAGGACTCACCTTTAATGCAGCCCAGGATTTCTTGGATTCTCTGCGGCTCGTTGCGGTCCAGCCTGCAGCTTGGTGTAACTTCCAAGACGTAATCGGGGCCGTATTCCGTGAAGTACTGCCAGAGGAGGAAGGAAAGGGTGAAGGAAGGAAAAAGGAGCCACTCCTGGCAGATCTAAGCGAGGCAAGACGCACCCAGGGAGGTAAACCCATGTTGCATGCGACCTTCTGACTTCACAAGCAAAACAACAACAACAGCAACAACAACAGCTTATTTACACCCCGCCCATCTGGCAGGGTTTTCCCAGCCACTCTGGGCAGTTTCCAACCAAGTACAGTGGTGCCTCGCAAGACGAAATTAATTCGTTCCGCGAGTTTTTTCGTAGAGCGAGTTTTTTCGTCTTGCGAAGCACCACGGCGGGGAGGGGTGGGGAGAAGCAGGGCAGCTGCCGCAGCCGGTCCTTGGACTCACCTGCGCCTTGTGGACACCGCGAAACGCGGCTGCTGGAGGGCGGCGGGGCTCAGGAGGGCGGCAACGGCTCCTGAGGGGAGTGCGCGAGGGCGGTGGGCAGCGGCGCGAGGCAGCCGGAAGGTCGGCCGGAAGGTGGGAGGGAGCCGGAGGAGCCGTCAGCAGAAAGGTGGGAGGGAGCCGGAGGAGCGGGGAAACGAGCGTGCGTGCGTGCAGTGACCGTCGCCATGACAGGAGAGGCAGGGCTGTTTCGTCTAGCGAAGCAAGCCCTTAGAAAAATCCGTCTTGCGAAGCACCTCAGAAAACGAAAAACCCTTTTGTCTAGCGGGTTTTTCGTCTTCCGAGGCATTCGTCTTGCGGGGTACCACTGTATTAAAAACATTACAACATCAAACATTAAAAACTTCCCTAAACAGGGCCGCCTTCAGTTGTCTTTTACAAGTAAAATAGTTGCTTATTGCCTTGACATCTGCTGGGGGAGCGTTCCAGAGGGCAGGCACCACTACTGCGAAGGCCCTCTGCCTGCTTCCCTGTAACCTCCCTTCTTGCAGGGAGGGAACGGATTAATTCATTTTGCATTACTTTCTATGGGAAAGCGGGCCTCGGTTTTGGAACGCTTTGGTTTTTGAATGGTGTTCCGGAACGGATTAAGTTTGAGAACCAAGCCACCACTGTATTCTTACTGAGGTCCACTTCCAAGAGCCTTCTGGCAGTTCCCCTAATGTGAGAAGCGAAGTCACAGCGAAACAGCCAGAGGGCCTTCTCGGTAGTGGCACCTGCGTTCTGGAATGCCCTCCCATCAGATGCCAAGGAAATAAGCAGCTGTGTTACATTCTGAAGCCATCTGAAAGCTGCCCTGTATTGGGAAGTGTTCAATGCCTGACATTTCACTATTTTTATATATGTTCTGTTGGAAGCCACCCAGAGTGGCAGGGGCAACCCAGCCAGATAGGCAGGGTATAAATAATAAGATTATAATATTATTATTGTTACTAGAAGGACCCTTAGCAAAAGGCTGGGAGGGGTTTCTGCCCAAGAGAAATGGGTCGGTTCTTCTGCACAGCGAAGGGAATGGCTAGCCAAGGCCTCACCTTGTGATCCGGGATCTCGGAGGGCAATGTTTTTCCTAAGATGACTGCCGTCAAATACGCCCAGCAGCGAGCCGTGTTGGCGAGATGGTAGCCTCCTGCCTCCAGGAGCGAAGGAGCAGGAAGTCCGGAAAGGGAAGAAAGAGGAGTTAAAGAATGAGTTAAAGAAATTGTACAAAAGTACATTTGTTAAAAAAACCAGAAGCATTTCTATTAGGTATATTAGTAGGTGAAGAAATTTCAAAGTGAGACCAAAAACTGTTCATGTTTGCAACAACGGCAGCAAGGACTCTTTTAGCCCCAAAATGGAAGCAACAGGAATTATTGACGACAAAAGACTGGCAGGTGAAGATGACTGAATATGCAGAACTGGCAAAACTGACGGGAAAATCCAAAACCAGTGCGATCATGCTTTCCAAAAAGCCGGGGGTAAATTTGTACAATATTTGTTTTTGTTTTTTTAATAAATCATTTTTGTTGTTGTTGTTGTTTAGTCGTTTAGTCGTGTCCAACTCTTCGTGACCCCCTGGACCAGAGCACGCCAGGCACTCCTGTCTTCCACTCCCTCCCGCAGTTTGGTCAAACTCATGTTTGTAGCTTTGAGAACACTGTCCCACCATCTCGTCTTCTGTCGTCCCCTTCTCCTTGTGCCCTCCATCTTTCCCAACATCAGGGTCTTTTCCAGGGAGTCTTCTCTTCTCATGAGGTGGCCAAAGTCTTGGAGCCTCAGCTTCAGGATCTGTCCTTCCAGTGAGCACTCAGGGCTGATTTCCTTAAGAATGGAGAGGTTTGATCTTCTTGCAGTCCAAGAGTCTGCAAGAGTCAAGAGTCTCCTCCAGCACCAGAATTCAAAAGTATCCATTCTTTGTCGATCAGCCTTCTTTATGGTCCAGCTCTCGCTTCCATACATCACTACTGGGAAAACCACGGCTTTAACTATACAGACCTTTGTTGGCAAGGTGATGTCTCTGCTTTTTAAGATGCTGTCTAGGTTTGTCATTGCTTTTCTCCCAAGAAGCAGGCGTCTTTTAATTTCGTGGCTGCTGTCACCATCTGCAGTGATCATGGAGCCCAAGAAAGTAAAATCACTCACTGCCTCCATTTCTTCCCCTTCTATTTGCCAGGAGGTGATGGGCGCAGTACTCATTTTTACTCATTTTTATTAGTTTTCCAATAAGAACATCCAATTAACAAATCCATCAAATCATAATCCAATTCAAAATAATAAAATAAAATAAAAAACAGCCAAATTATTAATTTTAAAAAATTGTACAATATTTGAAGGACAATTGCAAACAATTAACAACATCAGCAGGGTTGAGCTAAGAAGATAAGGATTCTTACCTTTTTATATTTAATTAAAAACGTGATAATTGGAAGGAATGAAATGTAAATAGGAAGAGGTACATAGACATAGAAAGGAATTATGAAAACCACGAGGCGGGAGAGAGGAAGTCGGCCAGCTCATATGAGAAAAAACCAATGTGATTAACAAGGATGTATTCAACTATCAGGGACGCAGGTGGCGCTGTGGGTTAAAGCCTCAGCGCCTAGGGCTTGCCGATCGCAAGGTCAGCGGTTCGAATCCCCGTGGCGGGGTGCGCTCCCGCTGTTCGGTCCCAGCGCCTGCCAACCTAGCAGTTTGAAAGCACTCCCAGGTGCAAGTAGATAAATAGGGACCGCTTACTAGCGGGAAGGTAAACGGCGTTTCCATGTGCGGCTCTGGCTCGCCAGAGCAGCGATGTCACGCTGGCCACGTGACCCGGAAGTGTCTTCGGACAGCGCTGGCCCCCGGCCTCTAGAGTGAGATGAGCGCACAACCCTAGAGTCTGTCAAGACTGGCCCGTACGGGCAGGGGTACCTTTACCTTTACCTTTTTATTCAACTATCATGAAATGGAAACCTGATTAAAAATATTATTAAAAAAAGAAAGAAAGAGGAGGCGTGAGGGGTGTGGAGGAAAGGAGCCCGTTGCGAGCGGCTCTGCCTTTCCTCTGCATCTGCAGGTGAGGCGACAGGTGAGCTGGACTGCTGTCTTGACTCGATAATGGACCGGATGACAGCCAAGAAACTGAAGCTCCATGCAGGTAAGACGGATGCTAAACTGGATGGGTGGGAAATCACCTGCCCTTGATGTGGTTACACTCCCTCTGAAGGAGCAGGCACGTAGCTTGGGGGCACTCCTGGGTCCTTTGCTGTCGCTTGAGGACAGGGTGGATAAAAATCAATGATTTCTTTTTTAAAAAAAAATTAAAAATCGGATTTTTTAAAAAAAATAATTGGATTTTTAAAATAAAATGCTTTTGGAGGAAAAACCTTTCTAAAGATAGTTTTCTACTGAAGTTGCATTATACAAAGGTTAGTAATTTGAACAAGTTAATTTCATTAGAAAGTGGATATTGGAAAACTGCCAAAATGAGATTTAATGAAAATCAGTTAGGAAGGATTTGAGGAAGTCATTTAACACTGGAATTTAATTTGGATCTTTGATTGGAAGATGTATGTTTGTTTTTTGTTTTTTTTCTATATGTTTTGTTTTTTGTGTTGTGTTTGTAATAAATTTGGAAAATAAAAAAATTTGGAAAATAAGAGAAGTTGCATTATACCATGGACGCAGCGTCTGTACACACGCAAAGTGCGATTCCTGAAACCCAGAAGTAACCCGTTCCGGTACTTCCCGGTTTTGGCAGGTCCATAACCTGAAAAAACGCAACCTGAAGCGTCTGCAATCTGACGTATGACTGTAGTCCAAAGGCTATTCATCAGGAAATAAGGATTAGTTTTAAGTTTTTCATGTGTGCTAAAACTCAGCCCTCGCCCGACCTCCTCTACTCACCTCCTCCCAGGACGAGGGTCGGACGCTTCCACTGCAACACATACTTCAGGCACCGGCCAACCCCTTCGGGGGTCAAGTTGAAGGAGCACATGGGGTCACCAGCGATGGTGTCCGCCCCCAACTGTAGGACAACGGCCTCAGGGCTGAACGCTGCGTAGACCTCCTTCAGGACACTGCAGAGAAAGGAACGAAGACCCCCGTTACCCGGAGAGCAGCCGGGCAGGGAGCCTGTGGCTGCAGAGGTTAATAATATAAATAATAATAATTTATTATTTATACCCCGCCCATCTGGCTGGGCTTCCCCAGCCACTCTGGGCAGCTTCCAACAAAACACTAAAATACAATAACCTATTAAGCATTAAAAGCTTCCCTAAACAAGGCTGCCTTCAGATGTCTTCTAAAAGTTTGGTGGTTACTTTTCTCTTTGACATCCGGTGGGAGGGCATTCCACAGGGCAGGCGCCACTACCAAGAAGGCCCTCTGCCTGGTTCCCTGTAACTTGGCTTCTCGCAGCGAGGGAACCGCCAGAAGGCCCTCGGCGCTGGACCTCAGTGTCCAGGCAGAACGATGGAGGTGGGGAGGCTCCTTCAGGTATCCTGGACCGAGGTCGTTGAGGGCTTTCAAGGTCAGCACCAACACCTTGAATTGTGCTTGGAAACGTCCTGGGAGCCAGTGTGGTTTTTCAAGACTGGTGTTATATGGTCTCGGCGGCCGCTCCCAGTCACCATTCTGAAGCTGACTGGACACGGGTTAGAGCTCAATGTTGAGCCTGCCAAGTGGCGGTAGCGACGGCGAAGACTTCCCACCAGATGTGAAGGAAATAAGCAGCTATCATATCTTTAAAAGACATCTGAAGGCAGCCCTGTTTAGGGAAGTTTTTAATATTTAATGCTGTATTGTTTATAACACTCTGGGAACCGCCCAGAGTGACTAGGAAACTCAGCCAGATGGGCGGGGTATAAATAAATTATTATTATGATTAATTATTATTATTATTATTGCTAAAGACGGCCCTGCTTCCTTGTGGAGCCCGGACATGTTTCAAAAGCCGCAGAGCCAATTCCAGTAGCTCAGCTAGAACAATCTGATGGGAAGACAGAGCGAGCCCCGAGTGTGAGTTATGCAAGGTGGGACAGAAAGCAGGAACTGTGGGAGAACCACCGAAAACATTTGCTCCCAAAGGGCCACCGGGTTTTGGGTTCTTACGTCTCGCAGATCTGGAAGTATCTGTCGTCCTGGATGCCGTCTTGAATGGGGACATTGACGCTGTAGTAGCGCCCCTTTCCCAGGCCCACGTCCGTCACATCTCCTGTTCCTGAGCAAGAGGCAGAAGAGAGTTATTTTTACTGACTTGGGACCAGGAAGCAGGACCGTGAAGGATGTTATTGTGCCTCAGTGTAGTGATCAGGTGGGACTGCTACGAGGAATTATGAAACTATGGAGCAAGCCATTGTGTCTGCAATGAAAGCATTGCGTTGACTGGGCTTGAGTCACTGACAATAATTTCTGATCAAATCCCACAAGCCTCTGCATCTCTGCCCCATTTTATCTACTGCCCATTTCTCTACGCATGACAAGCACGTATAAGCATTCTAAAACACAGAACAGATGCTTCACCAGGCATCCTCAGTACATAAAGATAGTAGTCAGCTTTGATGTACCTCTCCTTGATTTTGCTAATCTTAGGGCCAGGAAATAGTTTCACATAGAGGTGATAATGCTTTTGAGTTCTGGTGCTGGAGGAGACTCTTGAGAGTCCCATGGACAGCAAGAAGATCAAACCTCTCCATTCTGAAGGAAATCAGCCCTGAGTGCTCCCTGGAAGGACAGATCCTGAAGCTGAGGCTCCAAGACTTTGGCTACCTGATGAAAAGAGAAGACTCCCTGGAAAAGACCCTGATGTTGGGAAACATGGAGGGCACAAGGAGAAGGGGACGACAGAGGACGAGATGGTGGGACAGTGTTCTCGAAGAGACCAACATGAGTTTGACCAAACTGCGGGAGGCAGTGGAAGACAGGAGGGCCTGGCGTGCTCTGGTACATGGGGTCACAAAGAGTTGGACATGACTAAACAACAACAACAATCTTTCCTTGCCATCCTTGCTCTCCTGTTTATGGCCTCTGGGGTTCGCTAAAAGCATTCCTAATTGATTCCTATTTTATTTACTCTGAACTACGTATGCATGCTCAAGTAGGAAATAGTTTCTTTGCAGTTAAAAGGATTTCTTTGATCAACTTTGTACCCACATGGTAGGTTTTGGAAATGCTCAGAGGACATCTGATTGGTTCTTACAAGCACTGTGCTCTAAGTTCTTTCGTTAATAAAAGGGGCCTGGGCCAGGGTGTGACAGATTATTCCTGGCACTCCCCCCAGAGTCTTGCTGGTCAAGCCTCATGTGTATTTTATTAATCAGGGTCCAATCCTTCCTTCCTCTTGGAACGCAACACCTCAGGTGCTGCCTGCGGACTGCCCATCGAGGGGCCTCCGGTTGGCCATTATGATAGCAGGATGATGCCTTCTCTGGCCTGATCCAGCGGCTTCTTCTCAGGTTCTTATGCCTCTTGGGATTCAGAGAATGATATGAACCGAGAACAGGGGAAATAAACAGTGGGTACTGTTTGTGTAATTATATGCACAAAATATAAATATACTAGGTGTATAAAAAACTAAAAAGGTAAAGGGGGACGCGGGTGGCGCTGTGGGTTAAACCACAGAGCCTAGGACTTGCCAATCAGAAGGTTGGCGGTTCGAATCCCTGTGACGGGGTGAGCTCCCGTTGCTCAGTCCCTGCTCCTGCCCACCAGCAGTTTGAAAGCACGTCAAAGTGCAAGTAGATCAATAGGAACCGCTCTGGCGGGAAGATAAACAGCGTTTCCGTGTGCTGCTCTGGTTCGCCAGAAGCGGCTTAGTCCTGCTGGCCACATGACCCGGAAGCTGTACGCCGGCTCCCTCGGCCAAGAAAGCGAGATGAGCACCGCAACCCCAGAGTCGGCCACAACTGGACCTAATGGTCAGGGGTCCCTTTACCTTTAAGGGAAGCAACACTCAAGCACAGTAAAAGAAATAAATAATAATCACTTGCCTGGGAAAAATCCTGGAGAGAACTTATGCAGAGACACCGTCATCACTTTGGAGGTGAAGATGAAGGCATCTTCTACACCTGGATGGAAAGAAAGAGAGAGAGAGAGAGAAGTGAAATAATTGTGACAGGCTCCTTGCCCATCTGCCGCAGAGTCTAGTCCTGGAGGCCAGAGACCCTATAGCCAGGGGGCTTATCAGGGAAGGAAGCTGAAAGACAACACAATCTCATAGCTTTTTTTGACAGAGTCGCAAGCTTGATGGATCAGGGGAATGCTGCGGGAGCATAGTGTATCTTGATTTCAGTAAGGCTCTGGACAAAACCCCCAATGATATTATAATAATAAATTTTTATTTATACTCTGCCCTCCCCGGCCAAGACTGGGCTCAGGGCGGCTAACATCGAATATAAATACAGTAAAAACATTAAAAACAAAACAACCCCCCCCCCAAAAAAAACAACAACAGTTGATTAAAATATGATGATACAGATGATACAACGGTGGTTGGTTTAATCACGGCTGGAGAGGGGAAGGCGGCCTATAGGAAGGAAGTTGAGCAGTTGGGGGAGTGGTGCAGGAAAAACAACTTACTCCTTAACTTAAAGAAAACAAGAGATTATTGTGGACTTTAGGAAATGTAAATTGAATATTCAGCCACTCATTATTGAGGGGAAGTGTGTGGAACAGGTCTTGGTGTTTCGATTTCTGGGAATGGAGTTGAGAGACGACCTAACCTGGGGAGAAAACAGTAATATATACCGTATGTGTTGCATGTAACACACCGAGATTTGCCCTTGTGTACAGAAACCGAAAGTGGCGTCACTGAGGACTTTGGATTACAATAGAAAATAAAGAAGAAGAAAAGTAAAAGTATTTCACACGGAACTACAAACTCGCTTCCTAAATCAATTCAGTAACTGTTAAAAATAAATGAAGGATCAACATCGGAAATGTTTTATTTGGACTAATTAAGAAATGCAATATGATATTAGATCATCACTCCCCGAACTTCAGAGCATGGGAAGTCACCCAAAAGATATATAATTCGGCATTGAATATTTGGCTTTTTTATTGTATTATAATTTGGAATGTTTTATTGTGGTTTTTATTGGAATGCTAAAATGGAAATTTAATAAAAAATATATTATTTAAAATTATAATAATAATAATACCATCTTTATTGTCAATGTACAACCTGTGTACACTGAAATTAACTGAGCCCCACCACACACTCAACCTCATTGCACTCTGTGTGCTTGTCGCACAACACACCAACCCCAAAATCAGTTGCACTATATTATTTTCCGTTCAGCAGCCTAACAGCCCACGGATAGAAACTGTTTTTTAGCCTGTTGGTTCGGCTGATTACTTATATATCTCCTGCCCGAGGGTAGAAGATTAAAGAGTTGCTGGCCGGGGTGTGAATTGTCCCTGAGAATTTTTCTCGCTCTCCTAAGGCAACAATCCTTTGCGATGTCGTCTAGCGGGCTCAGGGGACAGCCCATGAGATCATGTGCTGTGTTCACCGCCCTCTGTAAAGACTTTCTGTCCATGGCTTTCAAGCCAACGTGCCACATTGTGATACAATACGAGAGGACACTTTCTGTTGTGGACCGCTAGAAGGAGGTCATCAATTGTCGTTTAGCATTGTTCTTTCGCAAGACCCTGAGAAAATGGAGTCTCTGCTGGGCCTTCCTAACCACCTGGGTCGTATTGAATTTCCAAGTGAGGTCTTCACTAAGGTAAACTCACAGGAATTTAAAGGAAGAGACTCTCTCCACACAACACCCCCTGATATACAACGGGGCTAGTTCCCCTTGCTTCTGTGGCGTTGGCCTCCTAGGATGGGTCAAGGAAAGGGTTAAAATGGGTATGATGTGATAGAGTGGGAGGTTTTGAAAGTCAGTTGAGGTTTGTCAGTTGGGCGTTGAGGCTTGGGTGTTGGAGAAGGAAGAGGGAGGCTTAGGTGTGGGATTGGCAGAGTTGTATTGTAAGAGAGTGAGAGGAATTGTTAGGTTGAGTCAGATAGATAGTTGGGAATAATTCAGTCTGAGGTTGTTAGGAACTAAGATTAGGAAACTGACAAGAGAATAGTAAACTGTAACCATACGCGGGACGCGGGTGGCGCTGTGGGTTAAAGCCTCAGCGCCTAGGGCTTGCCGATCAAAAGGTCAGCGGTTCGAATCCCCGCAGCGGGGTGCGCTCCCGCTGTTTGGTCCCAGCGCCTGTCAACCTAGTAGTTCGAAAGCACTCCCGGGTGCAAGTAGGTAAATAGGGACCGCTTACTAGCGGGAAGGTAAACGGCGTTTCCGTGTGCGGCTCTGGCTCGCCAGAGCAGCGATGTCACGCTGGCCACGTGACCCGGAAGTGTCTTCGGACAGCGCTGGCCTCTTTGAGTGAGATGGGCGCACAACCCTAGAGTCTGGCAAGACTGGCCCGTACGGGCAGGGGTACCTTTACCTTTAACCATACGCTTGTTCCTGCATTTAAAAATAAACTTGATTATTTGTTTATGTTAACAACTGTCTGGACTCCGTGTGTCCCCGTGAGAAGTGGGGTGGTGGCAGCGAAGAAAGCTAACGCAGTGGTGGCACAGGGTCAACAGACCGTGAAACGTCCGGGGGCCCTGTGTGATCGCCACAGCTTCCTCCGAAGGTCCAACACCATCTCCTTTGTCTTGCTAATATTTAGGTGCAAGCTATTCTCTAAGCACCACGTAGCTACCTTTTGAACCTCCCCCCGTACGCTGATTCCTCTTCTCCTTCTTTGGCGATCCCTCGTAGCCGAGTAAGACTGTCTTCCATAAACGCAGTTTTAACAATGAGTCCGTAAGTGACTGTGGGGGCCAATTCTGGATCCACACGTCCTTCCACAGTGGGGACATTGGTTTCCAGGCGGGAGTTGATCCCGGTTGGCAAATACAAATACAAATATACGAACAGAAATACAAATATGAAATATGAAAAATAGCTGGAAGTAACCCGTTCGGTTACTTCCGGGTCGCCGTGGGACGCAACCTGGAAACGCTCAACCTGAAGCGTCTTTAACCCGAGGTATGACTGTATTTAGGTGCAAGCTATTCTCTAAGCACCATGTAGAAAAAACACAAAAAAACAAAGCAGCAGGAACAAGTCAAGCCATGTCAACCTGTGTGCTGGAAGGAACCTTACCATCCCCGTGATGAAGATCTAGGTCCACATAGAGAACGCGGCCAAATTTCTGCCGGAGCCGCAAGATGCCCAGGACGGCGTCGTTCAGGTAGCAGAAGCCGGAAGCTTCGTCCCTGCAAATAAAACATGACTGGTAAAATGTGAAGGTTCAGAAGCTGTCAAACGAAGCTGGTCTCAAGCAAAGAACGTGGCACTCTTCGCCACTCCGGCAGATTTTGTAGAGGAAAATTAGGCACACGGAGAGGAAGAAGAAGTTATAGTGACATGAATCTTATAGTGATATAAGATTTCGGATAAAATATCCAGTTAAAATCCTGGGAAAGGTTGTGGAAGGAAGGTATCAATTTTACTGCAGGCAGCAAAAGAAAATGTTATGAAAATGATGTACTGATGATATTTGACACCAGCTAAACTGGCTAAAATGTACAAGACAGGAGCCAATGAGTGCTGGAAATATAAAGAAAAGGAAGGTATCTTCTACCACATGTGGTGGACTTGCAAAGAGGGAAAGGCTTTCTGGGAAATGGTATATAATGAGCTAAAGGAAATGTTTAAAAATACTTTTGTTACAAAACCTGAAGTCTTTTTACTGGGTATAGTGGGTTAAGAGATACCAAGGGAAGATAAAAGACTGTTTATGTATGTGACAACTGTTGCGTGAATTATTTTAGCCCCAAAATGAAAACAACAAGAAGTACCAACGAAAGAAGAGGGGCAGGTGAAGACGATGGACGTTGCAGAACTGGCAAAACTGAGGGGGAAAATCCGAAACCAGCATGATCAAATATTCCAAAAGGACTGGAGTAAATTTATACAATATTTGAAAGATTATTGCAAGCAATTAAACATCACCAGCAGGGTTGCCCGATGACTTGCAAGGAGAAGTTTTCTATCTTCCTATATGTATTTAAATTTTGAGCCATTTTGTAACGAGTGTCATTAGAATTGGAAAATGCATAAAATGCTATGATATAAAGGTTAATTTTGAAAGCCATGAGATGGGAGGGAAGGAAGTTGACAGGCTCTAGAGAGCTAGAGAGGTAAAGTGGAAAATAATGATGTAATTAAAAGGTAAAGGGAACCCTGACCATTAGGTCCAGTCGTGGGGTTGCAGCGCTCATCTCGCTTTATTAGCCGAGGGAGCCGGTGTACAGCTTCCGGGTCATGTGGCCAGCAGGACTAAGCCACTGCTGGAGAACCAGAGCAGCACACGGAAACGCCGTTTACCTTCCCGCCGGAGTGGTACCTATTTATCTACTTGCATTTAAGGGTGCTTTCGAACTGCTAGGTTGGCAGGAGCAGGGACGGAGCAATGGGAGCTCACCCCGTTGTGGGGATTCGAACCTCCAACCTTCTGAACGGCAAGCCCTTGGCTCTGTGGTTTAACCCACAGCGTCACCCACGTCCCAGTGGTGTGATTAAAGGTAAAGGTACCCCTGCCCGTATGGGCTAGTCGTGTCCGACTCTAGGGTTGCGCGCTCATCTCGCTCAAGAGGCCGTGAGCCGGCGCCGTCCGAAGACACTTCCAGGTCAAGTGGCCAGCGTGACAAAGCTGCAGCTGGCGAGCCAGCACCAGCGCAGCACACAGAAACGCCGTTTACCTTCCTGCTATAAAGCGATCCCTATTTATCTACTTGCACTTAAGGGTGCTTTCGAACTGCGAGGTGGGCAGGAGCTGGGACCGAACGACAGGAGCTCACCCCGCCGCGGGGATTCGAACCGCCGACCATACGATCAGCAAGTCCTAGGCACTGAGGTTTTACCCACAGCGCCACCCGCGTCCCAGTGATGTGATTAGATATCGATAAATGGAAAACTCATAAACATTATAAATATATATAGTGACAAAGCAGAAGACGGAAAATTTTTGATGGCAAGTCTCCCCCTCTGGTAGGCAAGAGGAATATTCCCAGCCGCAGAAGTGACCTGTCATGTTTCTAACCAGCTAGGACTGCTTGTCCTCCTTCTTGGTCATCACGCTGAGCTGCTTAGCTAGCTGAGAGGAAATATGATAGACATCTTCAGGTATCTCAAGGGGCCTGCCCCATGGAAGATGGAGCAAGCTTGCTTTTCTCCGTTGAGATTCTGACTCAACATCGGGAAGAACTTTCCGACAGTAGGAGCCGTTCGACCGCAGAACAGCCTCCCTTGGACGCTGGTGGGAGTTATAAAAATTATTATTAGGTTTTTACATTAGCAGGATTATTGTAGTAACCTGCAGTTTTATAAGAGTATCTATTTACAGTCGATAAATCAAATGAGCAAGTTAAATGAATCTGGATACGCCGAAGGTTTAAAAATAAAGGAAGTCAAGTTTTGAAATGTTAAATGGGTTGTAAAACTAATGAAATGTATAAATTTGAAAAGTATAAATAGAAAATTGTTAAGTTTTCACATCAAGTTTAAGGTGCGTGAAAGTGAAACGAACAGAACGACAAACAACCAAACCAGACAAATGCAGGAAAATCAAATTTCGAATCAATGGCAAGTAGGTTCCAAATCTATGTCAAATTTAGAGGTTGGATGGACACCTGTCATGGATGCTTGAGATTCCTGCCTTGCAGGCGGGTTGGAATAGATGACCACTGGGGTTCCTTCCAACTCTACAGTCCTGTGATTCTGTGATTCCTCTCCCTGCAGGCCTGACGGATGGCAAGGTGGACTAGGCCTAACAATGAAGGCTCTGGGAGAAGCAACGAGACAACTTCCTTACTTCTTTGCGTGATGCCAGCCTCCGGGCCAGTTGATGGCAACCTGGCAGTCGCCATTCACCAAACACTGGGCGGCTGTGATGGTGGCTCCTCCCACGGCGGCCGCATAGTCAAAGATCCCTTCCGAGGTTGGGCAGTCGTAACCTGGAGGGAGCAGGAGAAAGGGGTGAGCATGATAGAAGAATCAGAGACCCACCAGGTGTATATTTTTATTATTTGGACAATTTTTCACTTTAATTGCATTTAACCTTGGTTCTCAAACGCCTTGGTGCTCAAACAACTTGGAACCCAAAAACTGCAAACCTGGAAGTAAGTGTTCTAGTTTGCGAACTTTTTTCGGATGCTGAACTTGCTCTGTTTTGAGTGTTATGCTGAGGTCTGTCTGTTTTTGCTATTTACCGTATCTTTTGCTCTATAAGACTCACTTTTTCCCTCCTAAAAAGTAAGGGGAAATGTGTGTGCGTCTTATGGAGCAAATGCAGGCTGCGCAGCTATCCCAGAAGCCAGAACAGCAAGAGGGATTGCTGCTTTCACTGCGCAGCAATCCCTCTTGCTGTTCTGGCTTCTGAGATTCAAAATATTTTTCCCCCTTGTTTTCCTCCTCCAAAAACTAGGTGCGTCTTGTGGTCTGGTGCGTCTTGTAGAGTGAAAAATACGGTATTTTGCATTCTTGTGGCTCTTTTTTTCCCGTTTCGTTTTTGTGACCGTGTGGCACCCAGTTCAGCTCCTGATGGATGGATTGTGTGACTGCAGTAACATCGTTTATTCCAGAGGGATACATAAGCAGAGGTAAGACTGTACTTCTTCTTAATTTTATTTCAGTTCAACAATTACTTTGTTAAAAAACGTATTTTGTGATGTGCAAATGGCTTTAGATACCTGTTAGGTTCATCAATTACCATATACATATATTCAACACATAAAACAGCGACAAATTGTTTTTGCCAAAGGACAGATGGACATATAAAGGGCCCCATTACCTCCAGTAGATTAAGGGAAGGCATCCCCCAACCTTCAGCCCTCCATATGTTTTGGACTACAATTCCCATCATCCCTGACCACTGGTCCTGTTGGCTAGGGATCATGGGAGTTGTAGGCCAAAACATCTGGAGGGCTGAAGGTTGGGGATGCCTGGTTAGGGCCTCATCAAACCTAAATCTGGCCCCAGCTGTGAGACAGATTTCAGCACCCAAAGCCTGGCAGCAGATCTTCCCTGGCTCCTTGCTTGGAGTTCTCCAGGGAAAAAAACCCAAATGGCCCCCTCCTCACCTAATCCGAATCCCACCGATTCCGGATGGTCATCGTCGCCTTCCTCGCTCACTTTCTGCAGGTGCTGTAGGTAGGCATCAGTGTGGAAGCCGGCCATCTCCTCCATGGAAGCTACTTTGGGCGGGACAATCCTACGGAAATGAAGAACTTGGTGGGTGGGGCAGACCCAGAATATGGAAGGCAGCACCTCAACCGCTCCAAGGAATCGCCCAAACTTCCCGTGGTTCCCTTGCCATGCTCCTCTGCAAGGAAAACCTGCTCTTTGGCTTTAAATTGGAATAAACGGCAATCCATTTTTTAAAACCCTAACTGCTGTTTGCTCCGATTGAGCGCCAAAGAGCGTTTTTTTGCTCTGATTAAGAGCCAAAGAGTGGTTTTTTGCTCCGACTGAGCGCCGAAGAGCTGTTTTTTGCTCCGATTGAAACCAAAGAGCGGTTTTTTGCTCTGATTGAGCACCAAAGATGGTTTTTTGCTCCAATTGAGCGCCAAAGAGCAGTTTCCTCAGGAGGAAAACCGTGGGACAAGAAGAAGGATGGATAAGCCTCAAACCGAGCAGGTGTTGCTGCTATGGGATGGGTTAGGAGCAGAAGAGAAGTCCTCTGAGGCTGCCCCTCTGTATCTCCTGGACTACAGCAAAGTTCCCCCCAGGCAACGTCCCCCTGTTGTCAGTCAAAGAGATCTCAGCTGCTTAGCAAGTATTCTTCAAGAGCTCTGAGAAATATGGCCTAAAGGAAATATTTTTATCATCAATTTAATTTCTATGCCGCTTTATATTTTTCAGGAAAAAATCTGAGCGGTTTGCAACCTGCCTTAAAGCATCAAACAAAACAATCCGGAATAAAATGCCCCTTTCCAGAAGAGGTGGAAGCTGAGGGAGCCCCTGGCAGAGACACCCCCCCCCTTTGGCCAAGAGACCCCCACCTGCCCCATGGCAAGCTGTGGTGCTTGCGCCTACCTCATGTGATCAAGCAGCGAGTAGGATTCGATCAAGGAATGCACCATGCTGGCCTGTGGGGAAAGGGAGGGAGAGAGAAATTAAGCCAAACCAGACCATCCTCACAGAATCAGAGACCTGCAGCGCTGGAAGGGACACCCAGGGGCCATCTAGTCCAACCCCCTGCAATGCAGGAATTCTGTTTTTATTTTTTGTTTTGTTTTCGTTTCATATTTTATTTTCAAAACTTCCATAGAAAAGCCTAAAGAAAGATAAGTTGATTTTACATGAGATATTCTTAGACTGAAATAAATGTTACGTTGTACATGACAAAATTAATTAAAAATCTAAGATACACTGGACGCTCGGGTTGCAAATGTGATCCGTGCGGGAGGCACGTACGCAACCCGCAGTGCTGTGTCTGCACGCGCGGGTCACAATTCGGCGCTTCTGCGCATGTGCAAAGCGTGATTTAGTGCGTCTGCGCATGCGTGAGCGCCGAAACCCGGAAGTACTGAAACCAAAAAACGCGCAACCTGAAGCGTCTGTAATCTGAGGTATGACTGTAGCTCTAGGTATATAAATATAATACCATTAAAAAGAAAAAGGGGGGAAGGGGGGAAAGAAAAAGAAAAAATGGCAAAACAGAAAAAAATATTTTTAAAAAATACTTATTGATCGATAAGAGATTAGGAATTCGCTTAGGAATTCTATTTTTAATGTTGTGTTGGAAGCCGCCCAGAGTGGCTGGGGAAACTCAGATGCGTGCGGTAGAAATAATAAATTCTTATTCTTATTCTTATTCTTATAACCTTCTGGCGGTTTCCACTGCGAGAAGCCAAGTTACAGGGAATCCGGCAGAGGGCCTTCTTGGTGGTGGCGCCCGCCCTGTGGAACGCCCTCCCACCAGATGTCAAAGAGAAGAACATCTACCAGACTTTTAGAAGGCATCTGAAGGCAGCCCTGTTCAGGGAAGCTTTTAATGTTTAAGAGACTATTGTATTTTAATGTTCTGTTGGAAGCCACCCAGATGGGCAGGGTAGAAATAATAAATTATTATTATTATTATTATTATTATTATTATTATTATTATTATCTTCTTAAAAAGTATTGTGGTAATGCAAATCTCCTGACAGGTCTAGTGCCTTTTGTATCCCCCCTCACCATGCATATCCCCCCCTTCCAGCCCCTCCCTCATTGACTTCCCTCTCCCCCCCCCCCTTTGCTAGCCCAAAGGATCCCTCTGAGGACTAGCGCCTTGGGTAGATGGGTGGATTGTCCCCCCCCCCATGCATATCCTCCCCTTCCAGCCCCTCCCTCATTGACTGCCCTCTGCCCCCCTTCCTCCGCTGGCCCAAAGGGTCCCTCTGAGGACTAGTGCCTTGGGTAGATGGGTGGGTTGTCCCCCCCCCCCATGCATATCCCCCCTTCCAGCCCCCCCCCGGGACTGCCCTCTGCCCCCCTTCCTTCGCTGGCCCAAAGGATCCCGCTGAGGACTAGCGCCTTGGGTAGATGGGTGGGTGGTCCCCCCCCCATGCATATCCCCCCCTTCCAGCCCCTCCCTCATTGATTGCCCTCTCCCCCCCCTTTGCTAGCCCAAAGGATCCCGCTGAGGACTAGCGCCTTGGGTAGATGGGTGGGTTCTTCCCCCCCCCCATGCATATCCCCCCCTTCCAGCCCCCCCCCGGGACTGCCCTCTGCCCCCCTTCCTTCGCTGGATCCCGCTGAGGACTAAGGATCCAAAGGATCCCGCTGAGGACTAGCGCCTTGGCTAGTGCGAGTCTCTCTTCTTCGCCCCTCCCCCCCGGGCCCCGCACCCGCTCGGGGACTTTGCAGAGGGCGTCGCATCGCGCCAGGTACTCGGCGCTGTGCACGTAGACCGGCGGCGGCGGAGGCGGCGGAGGGGCCGCCTGCTCGGCCATGGGCGCCACGGGAACCGCGCTTCCGGGCGCCGGTTGCAGCCCGGGCGCACTTCCGGGACGGGCTTCCTGCTGCCGCGCGGCATGACGGGAGTGGTAGTTCCCAAGGGGAGAAAGGAGGCCAGCGAGAGTGGCGAGGGGAGGGCGGGGCTGCTGCGCGAGAGGCGGGGCTTTTCCGGGCTCTTTCTGGAGCAATGAAGGAAGAAAGGAAAAGAAAGTGAAATACTAAAATGAAATAAATACCGCAAGCGGAGCGATGCTCTCCCTGCTCTTTCTGGAGCAATAATAAAATAAAGTAAAGTAAAATATAATAAAGTAAAATAATAAAATTAAAATAAAATAAAATCGGCAATCGAAGTGATGCTCTCCCTGTTCTTTCTGGAGAAATAAAATAAAATAAAATAAAATAAAATAAAATAAAATAAATACTGCAAGCGAAGTGAGGCGCTCCCCGCTTTTTCTGAAGCCAAAATAAAATAAAATAAATACTGCAATCGAAGCGATGCTCTCTCAGCTCTTTCTGGAGACATAAAATAAAATAAATACTGCAAGTGAAACTGAAGGAGGTGAGGACAGGTGACCCCACCTAGGCCCGAAGTCACCCCCCCCCCCAAAAAAAAGCAGGCTCAAAGCTTCTCAAAGCTTTTCAAAATCATTTTCTCAGCAGCTAAAAGGCATTAGCTAAGCATCAGAAGCATTTCGCTCTGTTGTAACAAAGGTTGCTTCTCAGGCTAGCTGACCTTGCCAAAAGGTACCGTATTTTTCGCCCTATAGGACGCACTTTTTCCTCTCCAAAAATGAAGGGGAAATGTGTGTGCGTCCTATGGGGCGAATGCAGGCTTTCGCTGAAGCCTGGAGAGCGAGAGAGGTCAGTGCGCACTGACCCCTCTCGCTCTCCAGGCTTCGCGCACCTCTCCGCAAGCAGCGGGAGCCCAGCACTGGGCTCCCGCCGCTTGCGGAGAGTTGCCTGCATGCTGAAGCTTGCGCGCGCTGAGCTCAGCGCCTCCAGGCTTCGCGGACCTCTCAGCAAGCAGCGGGAGCCAGCGCTGGGCTCCCACAGCTTGCAGAGAGCTGCCTGTTTGGAGGCTGGGGTCGGGGGAAGCCCGGGGGGGAAATAATCCCCCCCCAAAAAAATAGGTGCACCTTATGGGACAGTGCGTCCTATAGGGCGAAAAATACGGTACATTCAACATGCCACTTTTCTTTCTGGGAACTGTGCCAATAGAGCAAGAGAAAAGAAACATATCTTGGACACGATGGAATGCAAGGCTTCTCATCTCTCTTTGCTGGGAAGAATCCAAAAGAGTTCCAAGACAGGAGCTTTCTGTTCATGCTCAGGGGAACTCATGGGGCAGGACTCTTGAAGAGGAGGAGAAAGGGGAGGGAACTGGAAGGGGAATATATGCTCTGTGTAAATGGCTGTGAACTCGTGCTTGTTTGTGAGTTTGCTCCTTCTACCAGCCGGATGGTAGAAATAAAGCTTTTTCTCTGAAACTATTCCTTGAGTGTCTGTTGACTCCCATCTCCCTCTCCCGGGCGCAAAGCTCTTCTCACCCGAGGCTAAAAAGGCTACAAAACGATGCTCTCCCCGCTCTTTCTGGAGAAATAAAATAAAGTAAAATAAATACTACAAGCGAAGCAATGCCCTCCATAGTTTTCAGTTTAGTGATAAATTGTGATTCAGCCCTGTTCTTTCGTGGTCTACCAGATGCATGTGGGGAAGCCCATGTGGGGCATGAGTGGCCTCTCCTCTCCCGTCGTTCTTAAATCTGGAAGCTCAAGAACTCATCTTGAGGTCAACATCCTGTTACCAGAAAAATCTGAGGGCTCCCTTGGACAAAAAGTAAAGACAGAGTAAATTGGAGCAAATCAGCAGCCTGTAGGCTTGGCCTTTATTGAACTGTTGCAACAGGGTGTTCCCCTCACTTGCAGGAGAGAGGAAAGACAGAAAAATGGTGTGCAAGACCTTATAAAAACTTTTGAAATTCCCATCCTCTAGGTCAAGCCCACCCCCAGAAACATCATGCATACATTACAGAAAGGAGGGGTTGAGGGAGGAGTTGTGGTGGTAACCTGAGTGTCCTGTCACCTGGCTGGTTCCCTTCTACCCCTCCCCATGAGTCATTTTCTGAAGACAAAAGGTAATCTCAGTTTCCTGCCCACTGAGGGAAGATCTGATCATTGTCCTTTGTTCCAGTCTGTGCTGAATCCACTCCCATATGCAAGTTCTTTGTGATCTTGATTGTCTTCTGTCTGGGATCATCAGGGTTGGCATAGCAACTGGGCAGGGCTCCTGTGGATGTGCTGGTATGGTGAAGGGATTATGGCGCCCTGTATCAAACCTTCCCCATTTTGTAGTCTTTCCTTCATGGAGTAAAATAAAAGTGGAACAGTGAAAATCTGATGTATGGTTGATTTTCTATGAATTTATAACAGAAGTGTAGCGTATGTAGTGTGTGAGTGTGTGTGTGTGTGTGTGTGAGTGTGTGTGTGTGTGTGTGTGTGTGTGTGTGTGTGTGTGTGAAGTTTGTACAAACTGAATGATGGCGGGGGGGGGTGTTCCTGCTACAATCCCTACAGAGAAAAATGCAGGCAGCTGCATTGTTGAGTCTATATATTGCTGCAAGCTTGGGGTATGTGTGTGTTAGTCTAGATGTCATCCTCTCTAAACCCATACGATGGAAATTCTAGGAAAAACGTACAGTAGAATCCTGGTTCTTGAACGTCTTAGTTGACAAACAAATTGGCTCCCAAACGTCGAAAACCCAGAAATAACTGTTCTGGTTTTCAAACATTTTTCAGAAGCCGAATGTCTGATGCGACTGTCGGCTATTGTTTCTGGGGCACCTGAGCCAATCAGAAGCCACGCCTTGGTTTTTGAACGTTTTAAAAGTCGAACGGACTTCCGGAACAGATTACGTTCAAGAAGCAAGGTACCACTGTACTTCTAAAATGGTATAACCATCAACATCAGGGCTTTTTTCAGCCAGAACGCACTAGAACTCTCAGGTTGGCGCCATTGCTGTTCTAAGAGAATGAGGGAGGTATTCACGATAAGTTCCAGCACTTCTTTTTCTGGGAAAATAGCGGGGGGGGGGGAATAGCAGTCCTTTTTCTGGGACGCGGGTGGCGCTGTGGGTTAAACCACAGAGCCTAGGTCGGTGGTTCTGTTCCCCACGACGGGGTGAGCTCCCGTTGCTCAGTCCCTTCTCCTGCCAACCTAGCAGTTCGAAAGCACGTCAAAGTGCAAGTAGATAAATAGGTACCACTCCAGCGGGAAGGTAAATGGCGTTTCCGTGTGCTGCTCTGGTTCGCCAGAAGCGGTTTAGTCATGCTGGCCACATGACCCGGAAGCTATACACTGGCTCCCTTGGCCAATAAAGCAAGATGAGCGCTGCAACACCAGAGTCGGCCACGACTGGACCTAGTGGTCAGGGGTCCCTTTACCTTTACCTTTATTGTTATTTTGAGCATATATTTTGCTCCTCCCATCCAGAGGGCACAAGGTTGGGGCAAGCTGTCCTAATTCTTCCAAAATCAAGACACACCCCTAGCCAGGGCAGGGCCCTCTGTTTCAATGCGAAGTTGTGGCATTTAGGTAAAGTTCTGTGGCATTTATCTGCAATGAACAAGCCCTGGCATGAAGCCTCTGTTCCAGGAACATGGATTGAGAATTATCACCCGACATGCACATTGGTGATTTCCTTGTTCCTGGTCCTTTATTCCTTGTGCCCAGGTGCATAATCTGAGAACAACAGAGCAGTGCCCACAGGTGCTAAAAACTGATAATTGCCTGGTCCTCCATTCTTTGCCACAGTGCTATGTGCTCTGTTCTAAAGGCTGAGTTCAGGTAAAATCAGTATACATTCCAGCTGACCAGCCCTCAAGGGCCGTGTCCCAACATGACCCAGTAGATGGCTCCTGGCCAATGGTTCTATAAAGTGGCAGAGGCATAAATCAATCAAGGCCATGATTTGATTCCGAAACCACCTGCCATATAAAAGCCATTGCAAGGAACTGTCCTAAAATCAAAAACATTAACTTATAGGATCACCTAAAATCAATCATATCGACTTACAGAATCATCTGGCAGGAGTATGCATCAAAATGCATTGACACGGTTAATGCAATAATCTGAAGTTTTATAAGGCCTCGGTCCAGTATACCTGAAGAAGCGTCTCCACCTCCATCTTTCTGCCCGGACACTGAGGTCCAGCGCCGAGGGCCTTCTGGTGGTTCCCTCGCTGTGAGAAGTGAGGCTACAGGGAACCAGGCAGAGGGCCTTTTCGGTGTTGGTGCCCATCCATCAGATGTCAAAGAGAAAAACAGCTACCAGACTTTTAGAAGACATCTGAAGGCAGCCGTGTTTAGGGAAGCTTTTAATGCTTAACAGATTATTGTATTTTAATATTCTGTTGGAAGCCGCCAAGAGTTGCTGGGGAAACCCAGCCAGATGGGCGGGGTATAAATAATATATTATGATTATGATTATGATTATAGTATATGTTTAAAATAGATAAATAAATGAGCAAATTAAATTCATTTGGATATGCAGAATACATTAAAAATAAATTTAAGGAACTGCAGAAAGAGAGGGAAGGAAGTCAAGTTGAACTGTATAAGGCTAAAAAGCATAAATTTTTTTAAAAAAAGGAATGCAGTAGTTTTAATGACAGAACGGGATGCACTTCTGAGCAGATGCGTAGAGGGTTGGGCTTGAGTCTGCCTGTTGTTTCCCCAGAAGGTGCCTGTAGCACAGACATAGGAAAACTCAGCCCTCCAGATGTTTTGGGACTACAACTCCCATCATCCCTAGCTAACAATACCAGTGGTCAGGGATGATGGGAACTGTAGTCCCAAAACATCTGGAGGGCCCAGTTTGCCTATGCCTGGTGTAGCAGAAGCGAGTTGTGTGACCCTATTGATTTTACGGTTGTAGGATTGGAAGGGACCCCATGGGTCATCTAGTCCAACCCCCTGCAAGGCAGGAATCTCAGCTCTCGAATCCAGGACAGGTGGCCATCCAGCTGCTGCTTAAAAACCTCCAAGGAAGGAGAGTTCGCCACCTCCCGAGGGAGACCATTCCGCTGTCCAACGGCTCTTGCCGTCAACTCAGATGTGAGTTCATTTGCAAAGAAAACAGAAAAGGCAGTTCTCTGAGCATGTGTGGAATGCCCTTCCCTCTCTGCGTAACTCCAGCCAGTGGTTTTCGTTTCTTTAAATTTATATAGCGTTATTCACAGTGTTTTTTTCGGGGGGGGGGGACGCATACCCCTAAACATTTTGTGAATCTTTGTACTTTTGTCCACTTACTGTATTTATTTTCCCCGATTCAAACCATAAAATGGTGGTTTTCTTGAGTCAAAAGGAAAGTTGTTGTTTAGTCGTGTCTGACTCTTTGTGACCCCCTGGACCAGAGCACGCCAGGCACCCCTGTCCTCCACCGCCTCCCGCAGTTTGGTCAAACTCATGCTGGTAGCTTCAAGAACACTGTCCCACCATCTCGTCCTCTGCCGTCCCCTTCTCCTTGTGCCCTCCATCTTTCCCAACATCAGGGTCTTTTCCAGGGAGTCTTCTCTTCTCATGAGGTGGCCAAAGTCTTGGAGCCTCAGCTTCAGGATCTGTCCTTCCAGTGAGCACTCAGGGCTGATTTCCTTCAGAATGGAGAGGTTGGATCTTCTTGCAGTCCATGGGACTCTCAAGAGTCTCCTCCAGCACCAGAATTCAAAAGCATCCATTCTTCGGCGATCAGCCTTCTTTATGGTCCAGCTCTCACTTCCATACATCACTACCGGGAAAACCATGGCTTGAACTATATGGACCTTTGTCGGCAAAGTAATGTCTCTGTTTTTTAAGTTGCTGTCTAGATTTGTCATCGCTTTTCTCCCAAGAAGCAGGCGTCTTTTAATTTCGTGGCTGCTGTCACCATCTGCAGTGATTATGGAGCCCAAGAAAGTAAAATCTCTCACTGCCTCCATTTCTTCCCCTTCTACATTTTTTAAAAGAAAAAAAGTACAGTGGCACATCAGGTTAAGTACTTAATTTTCAGGTGAGGTACTTAATGTTCTTAACCTGAAGCACCACTTTAGCTAATGGGGCCTTCTGCTGCCACCGCGCCGCCGGAGCCCGATTTCTGTTCTCATCCTGAAGCAAAGTTCTTAACCTGAAGCACTATTTCTGGGTTAGCGGAGTTTGTAACCTGAAGCGCATGTA
Organism: Podarcis tiliguerta; assembly: GCF_965153285.1. NCBI lineage: Eukaryota > Metazoa > Chordata > Lepidosauria > Squamata > Lacertidae > Podarcis > Podarcis tiliguerta. Next base: position 70,967,610 of record NC_139543.1, on the reverse strand, counting down.
ACCGTATGTAACCTGAGGGACCACTGTACTGAGTTATTCGTAATACCAAACAAACCAGAGCCGCTTGCAACAATTGTTCATAAAACCGTTCGATGGGGAAAGCTGTTTTAAAAAATTGGAAACTCAATTACAATCACATTGCAACAAAAGAGAAACCCCGTAAAAATGTTACAGTGAGAAACCCGAGACCTACTAGGAGCCCGTCTGACACCTCCCCTCTCCGCCCGCTCTCTTGAACCCAGGACAGACTTTAAGCAGGCAGACCGGAGGCGCTGGTTAGGGACGCAGCGGGCGCTGCGCTGGGGCCGCCCCGGGACCGGGGAAAGGAGGAGGCGCCGTTGCCGGGAAACAGCGTACACACTGCGGGCCGGAGGGACGGAGGTTGGGGCAGCTCCGGGCCGGCTCAGTCCGGCTGCTTCTCTCTCTCTCCGGGGTCCGCCTTGCGCCGAGCGGCGGTCCAGCGGCTCTCCCTGCCGTCCGCTCCCAGCCCCAGGTCGGTGCTCCGAGATCCCAGCCCCGTCTCCCGCAAGATCCATCCCTTCTCCGCCTCTTCAGTGGCTGGGGATGAGACCTTTAAGCGGCGGGGATCCCACACCCCGTCGGGGATCGCTTTTCTGAAAGGCTCCCCCTCTCCTTCCAAGATCTCCCCATCCCAACCCCGCTGGATCTCCTGGGATCTGTCCTCTGCTGGTTGGAAAGGCGGCGGGGGTGCCCTCGTCCGTCGCCGCATGTCTGGCTGGGACGAGTGGCAGAATATTGGGGGAGAAACTGGTGGTGGAATCGAGGCAACTGGGGTTCTTTAGCCGAGATTCCTGCGTGGCGCGTAGCGTGTGTGTGTGTGTGTGGACTAGATCAGGCATCCCCAAACTCGGCCACTCCAGCTGTTTGGGGACTACAGTTCCCATCATCCCTGACCACGGGTCCTGTTAGCTAGGGATGATGGGATTTGTAGTCCCAAAACAGCTGGAGGGCCGAGTTTGGGGATGCCTGGACTAGATGGTTCTTGGGTCTCTTCCAACTCTACGCTTCTAGCGATTCATCGGAGGTTTTCCAGCATAGGCTGGGGTTTTTAAGCTGTCCTTCCCGCCTTTGCAAAGAGCTTGGGGTCCCTTCCGACGTTACATACAGTTCTACGATTCCTTGGAATGACTCTCCCTTGCAGGGACTCCCTCGCCTGGACCGTCCACGGAAGGGACTCATCCAAACGGCTAGGCGAGTTTAGCTGAAGCTGCCCCGGCGCCAACGCTTCCCTGCGTACACCTGAGGACCTGGCCAGGTGATCCTCCAATAGCCTCAAGAGATCAGGTGAGGAGGGGTCATTCCGAAACACCGCCTTAGAACTAAATTGCAATAAGATCTATATGCTTTATATAGGGGTCTATCATGTTCCCTGCATCTCTCTCTAGCCGTGATTCTTGCATTACAGGGCGGGGTGTGTATGTGTGTGTGGACACTTTGGGTTCCTTATAACCAGCGCTTTTTTCCTGGGGGTACTCAGGGGTACGCATACCCCTAAACATTTTGTGAATTAAGTTTGGCCTCATTGAGGGGCAGCATTTCAATAGGAGTAGGAAAATGAGAGCACCCCTAAACATTTGTTTAGAGGGAAAAAAGAGCACTGCTTATAACTACTATGCTCTCCCTCTCATCCAAGTATTTCCCTCTCTCTCTCTCGTACATGCATGAAGAAGTGTACTCCAGCTCCCAGAGCTAGGCTGGCTGGGTTTCTCGCTCTGTGTGTGATGAATTAAAATAAGATAGCACAAAATACTTTGAAGCAACAGAAAATCCAAGGACTTAAAAATGTGAAATAATTATTGCAATAATCGAACTTCTTCTTCTTCTTCTTCTTCTTCTTCTTCTTCTTCTTCTTCTTGGCAGATAGGGTCCTGGGGATTCCTCATTGCCTGGTATCCAAACAACTCACTTGTCCAGGACAGATCTGACTTTGGCTAAAAAAGAACAAACTTAAGAGGCGGGAGCAGCCAAGCTGGGCCACCTCTCGCTTACTATGCATTTTGCGTAATAACTCTTCTTCCAGGAGGGCTAGAGACTGCCTTTTTATTATTATTATTAAAAAAAAAAAATAGATTCCTGCATTTCTGGATGGGTTAGACTGGATGGCCTTTGTGGCCCCTTCCAACTCTACAGTCCTGCGATTCCAGGAAGTTTTAAAGGGCACGGGCTGGGTGGGCATCTGCTAGGCATTCTTTAGCTGTGTATGTGGGTGCTTTTGTGCAAAGAAGGACACTGCTCTCGCCTGTCGCCAGCGCATGGTCAATCTCTGTTTTGCTGTCCCCGCTGGCATGGCAACTGGGCTAGAGAGAGGAGGGAGAGAGAGATCGAGAACCAGACAATGGCGTGTGTTTGCTGGTTTTGTTTGGAAACTATGTGGGAGACTAACCCGGCAGACACAGAGAAAGAAGCAAATACAAAAGTGCATTAAGGAACATCACACCGATTATGGCACAGGCTTCTGTCTACTTCATCAGATGCCTGGAATTATCTTAGGGTCCCAGGCCTTAAGGAAGTCAGACTATCCTCCACCAGGGCCAGGGCCTTCTCAGTGATGGCTCTGACCTGGTGGAATGCTCTGTCCCATGAGACCAGGGCCCTGCAGGATTTAACCTCCTTCCACAAGGCCTGTAAGACAAAGCTATTCCGCCTGGCCTTTAATTTGAATTCAGCCTGATCTTTTCTTTCCCTTCTCTTCCCTCCCCCTCCCCTTTTATGAAGATCACCCTCTCTGAGACCCCACAGCTAATTCTCCCTTCGTCTCCTCGCTGGCCCAAGTAGGACTAACTTAGCCAGCTAGCCCTGGTGATCATCTAATGCTTATTGGATGGATTTCCCCCCTAAATTGATTTTGAATTTATTGTTATTCATGTTCTGTACTGTATTATATGATGTTTTTTCTTGCATCAGTTGTTTTAAATTTGTTGTTAGCTGCCCTGAGCCCAGTTTTCTGAACCGAGAAGGGTGGGGTATAAATAAAAAAATTATCATTAAATTATTATTATCATTATGCATGCATAGAATCGTAGAATTGGAAGGGACCCCCTGGGTCATCTAGTCCAGCCCCCTGCAATCTCAGCTAAAGCATCCAGAACAGATGGCATTTGTGTGTGGTGTTATTATCTGTAGGGGGAAATTGTCACCTGCTCCAGGACTGCTTCTGGGTCACAGCCTGACCTGACCTGACAACTAAGACAGTGGCGTAGCGTGGGGGGTGCAGGGGGGGCCGGCCGCACCGGGCGCAACATCTGGGGGGGGGGGCGCGCTCGCACTCGCAGCTCTCTGCCCCTACCTGGCTCACTCACTCTCTCTCACTGCAGTGCTGGCTGTGCGAATCTGATCCGAGCCTTCGGGTCGCCGCCCACTGTGGAGGGGAGGGTGCCAGGCGTGCGGTGCGGTGCGGAGAGAGAGCGAGGGACTATCTGGGGGAGGTACAGTGCAGCGGGGAGGGGGGCGCAAATTACTTGCCTTGCCCCGGGTGCTGACAACCCACGCTACGCCACTGAACTAAGAGGCAAGGGAGCTGGGAGGGTCAATGACTATCAGGCTTTGAACAGCTGGAGCCAATTCGCCAGATTTGTTGCATTAATTAAACTAAACAGTTGGATTTTGCAGCGTTGTTTGTTGGCATCCGTATTTCTCGGGAGGCAACAGACGAGTGCGTCTTTGCGGGGTGAAGTCAAACTGATAGAGGTTTGCAGAAACCAATGCGGGAGAGACATGTTTTGTTGCAGCTGGGCAGAGGAAGGCGTCTGATGTACAGCTGTGGGAGCACCATGACATTTCTTATCTTTGTGCTCCTCCCAGCAGTCGTTCCTCCTCTGGTCACTGCTGTGGATGCATGACTTTGTGGGAATGTTGCGAGTAACAGGAGAGGCTATATTGATTAGTGTTATCCTTCCTAACTCGCACTAGCAAGTTTCTTCACTTACCAGAGTGCATTCCCCTATTATACAGCAGGAAGAAGAAGAAGAAGAAGAGGAGGAGGAGTTTGGATTTGATATCTCGCTTTATCACTACCCTAAAAAGTCTCAAAGCAGCTCACAATCTCCTTTCCCTTCCTCTCCCAAGACCTGGACATGTCTACGGATGTGTGGGTGGGGTCTTGGCGCCCTCACCGGCCCAGAGGGCCAATCGCTGCCCTCTACAGCAGCCCTGGACCCAAATATGCTCTCCCATCAAACGTAGGTGAGTGAATTTGGGGTGGGGACAAAGTCCAGCTTTCAAACCCTAGAACGGGCTAAACAGGAGCAGTCTACCCAGCACAGAAATGACTTGTGGAACTCCTTGCCGCTGGATGTTGCGGTGGGCATGGGAATAAAAGGCTGAAAAAGGACAGGAGGTGTCAGCTCAGGAGGGAAATGACAACCACTTGCAGAAAACAAAAACCAGTTCTCCAAGACAGTGTCGCTCTTGGGACAAGCAAGAGGGGGCAGCCAGTTGTCATTTCTCTCCCTGCTTTTGAGCTTTGCTGTGATTGCTCACAGGATTTTAAAAACTGGTTCTTGAAAAGTGGTGGTTGGGAAGAAACTGTACCAAAACAATATTTTATGCTAAAAATTCCCTTCCCCCATATATTTTCGTTAGGGAGAATGCATAAAAATGTTTCTCATGCAATATCTTGTATTAAACTTAATTTTTTTAAAATCGACTAAATGCTTTCAATTCGATTTTGAGCAAATGTGCAATTAATGGTTACTGTTTTGAATTTTGTTGGGTTATTAGCTTCCCTAGCGGGTGATGAAAGCCGCTATTCTGCATAATGTATTTATAAATAATTAATAATAATTAATAATAAATAATAATAATAATAATTTATTTGTATCCCGCCCGCCCGGCTGGGATTCCCAATCCACTCTGGGTGGCTTCCAACAAAACATTAAAATACAGTAATGCATCAAACATTAAAAGCTTCCCTAAACAGGGCTGCCTTCAGATGTCTCCTAAACGTCTGGTAGTTGTTTTTCTCTTTGACATCTGGTGGGAGAGCATTCCACTACCAAGAAGGCCCTCTGCCTGGTTCCCTGTAGCTTTGCTTCTCACAGTGAGGGAACCACCAGAAGGTCATCGGCTCTGGACCTCAGTGTCTGGGCAGAACGATGGGGGTGGAGACGCTCCTTCAGGTATACTGGACCGAGGCCGTTTAGGGCTTTCAAGGTCAGCACCAACACTTTGAATTGTGCTCGGAAACATAATGGGAGCCAATGTAGGTCTTTCAAGACCAGTGTTATATGGTCTCAGCAGCCGCTCCCAGTTACCAGTCTAGCTGCTGCATTCTGGATAAGTTGCAGTTTCGGGGTCACCTTCATAGGGTTTGGGAAGGGGCCCTGGGGTGTGTTTATGGAACCTAGCAGGCAGTGGCCCCAAAATGTTTGGCGAACAATGGGGTAGAGCATCACCCACCCACTCCCGCCATGTCTCTCTGGCTCAACATCTAACCTTCCATTCCTGCTTCTGCTCTCCTTGCAGGCTACCAACTGCATGACCCTTCTCGCACCCGGGCCCCGGCCTACAGCTTTGGCACTCGCCACTCCCAGGACCAAGAGAGCTGCTCCCCTGGCCCGGGCTACCTCATCCCAACCAACATGACCATGAGGGGCAGGGCTGGGATTCCTGCTTATTCCATCTACGGACGCCCCAAGGACGTGCCGCCTTTTAGGACCCCGGGGCCAGGTCTGTCTTGAAATCTGGGCCTGAGACACCCCATTCGTGCTGGTCCCGGGGGGGGGGGTGTTACCGTGCGGCGTGGTCTAAGTCTGGTCCTAGGTCAAGGGTATGGAGGCTGTCCGTCAAGGGCGAAGCGAGGTCCAAAGCTAGGAGTTGGGCGTGGTTAGGAACTCTGGCAGGAGAGCAGGTCAGGATACCGGCAGGAACAGGTTACCAACGATGTTGCTCCTGCAACCTGGGGCTGGCTGGCTTTTATCTGCCCCGAGGCACAGGGCGGCTCCGGTCCACAGGTGACTTGCCTCTCCTGGCCTGAAGGCAAGCACTCCTCCTGCGAGAACTTAGTTCCCTCCGCCTCTTTGCCCTGAGCCTCTGCAGCTCCGGAGAGGCTGGACGGTTACTGGACCCAGACGCAACCTCACCTTCCCCTGACAGGGCTGAGAGAGGCACACCTGCAGGCAATGGGTCCTCCATCACCTCCGGAGCCAGAGCGGATTCTGCTGGTGTCTGCTCCTGAGGATCCGGCACAGGTGAGGGCGCTTCAGGTTCAAGCCCCAGCCCCGGCTCAGCCGACCCTGGAGGCAGGGACTCCTGTGCAGGCTGGGATACCTCAGGTTCAGCCTCTGAATCCGATTCCCAGGGCATCACACCATGTAGGAATGACTAGGACGACGGGAGTTTGAATGCAAGTGAGCTGTGCAGAAGTGAAGGAATGTGTTTCCCAAAACCCAAAACTGACTGTGCAAGCAGTTTTAAACTGCACCAAAATCCCTATTTTTCCTTAGCTAAAATGCATAAACTTGAGCCATTGAGCAAATGCTTAACAAGAACACAGCTCTCTCCTTTATCAGTTTGTGACGTCAAGGATGACCCTGACTGCACCAGTAGAACAGAGAAAACACGTTTGTGCCTTATCTTATGTTTTGACCACAAAGACGAACAGACCCAAGTCTGAAAAACGCCAGAAGCGTGTTCCCGGAGATGATGGGGTCTTCCTCCAAGATAAGAGTAGGAAGAGGAATATTCTTTTATGGTCAGGAGTGTAGGAAGGAAATCCCTTTTATGGTTAAGAGTGCCGGAGCAGGAACATCTGTGATGTCAACCTGCATATACAAGCCGACATGGCTGGATTCCTGGGGAAGGGGGGAGAGGGTGCCTGGAGGATATATATACTGCATGAAACTTCTCATTTCTTTGGACTTGCTGTGGACTTGAAGTGCCTTCTGCTATCCGGAGAGCAGAATAAACTCTTTCTTTGAACCAACCTCGGTGTCATTTGACTTCCTTCCTCCTGTCCCGGAGCAATGCAGACCCAATCGGTGAACTCCAACAAGGCTACAGAAGCACTCCGGCAAGCATGCTCCAAGCAAGCTGCCGACTTGCTCTGCAGAGGCTCCTTTTATTAGCAGAAGTCAACAATTGGAATTAGTAGTGAGACAGGGGGCTAGAGTTAGTGAAGAGGCACTTCCCATTTTTCTTTTGGGAAGAAAGGGAGCAGCCACAAGACCAAAACTCCCCTTTCTAACTCAGCCGTATTCCAATGTTCTTCCATTGGGGAAGGTGGAGCAAACTTGCTTTTCTGCGGCTCCATAGGAGATGCATTCAAGTTACAAGAAGGGAGATTGTGACTGAACCTTACGAATAACTTCCTGGTGGTAAAGAACTGTTCATCAATGGAACAGATTTCTTCAGAAGGTGGTGGACTCTCCATCGGAGGTTTTTCAACAGGGGGTTCATACAGAGAATCATAGAGTTAAAGAGCTGGAAGGGACTGAATGTCAACCCTCCCCCGTGCCCTTCTGCATCCTGATCAGATTGTGGCTCTCTGCTTCCAACAGGTTGCTATTCCCCGGAGAAGGCAGGGAGATGGGCTTACCGCTCTGCCCCCATGTATTCCCTTGCCTACCGGACGAAGGAATTCCGGAACGACCAGACACCAGGTGAGAGAGAGGACGCCAGGTGGGAAGGGGGTTTGCAGACAAAGGTATAAATGACATTTATTGGTTATAAGAAAAAAATTGCTCCTTTTCCCTTATCCAAGAGCCCGTACAGAGTCCTTAAGCGGGCTCCCTATTGGTAAGAGAAAATAACAGAGGCCAACCAGAGAATATTGAGAAGAAAAGCGGCTGTTGTTTAGTCGTTTAGTCGTGTCTGCCTCTTTGTGACCCCCTGGACCAGAGCACGCCAGACACTCCTGTCTTCCACTGCCTCCCGCAGTTTGGTCAGACTCATGTTTGTAGCTTCGAGAACACTGTACAACCATCTCGTCCTCTGTCGTCCCCTTCTCCTTGTGCCCTCAATCTTTCCCAGCATCAGGGTCTTTTCCAGGGAGTCTTCTCTTTTCATGAGGTAGCCAAAGTCTTGGAGCCTCAGCTGCAGGATCTGTCCTTCCAGTGAGCACTCAGGGCTGGTTTCCTTAAGAATGGAGAGGTTTGATCTTCTTGCAGTCCATGGGACTCTCAAGAGTCTCCTCCAGCACCAGAATTCAAAAGCATCAATACTTTGGCGATCAGCCTTCTTGATGGTCCAGCTCTCACTTCCATACATCACTACTGGGAAAACCATAGCTAGTAAGCCTGATTTTAGTCAAGGAACTGTTGCCAAAGGGTCCCCACTCACCACACGCAGGAGGGAGAACCCCAAAGAATGGTGCGCAAGCCCCTATATAGACTTTTGAAATTGCCCACCCTGTAGCCCAAGACCACTCCCAGAAACATCATACATACATCACAGAAGAATACGGTCTACAGCAGAAATCCTGTTTTCCGGGATATCTGTTAATGGTCACTGACTGCATTACCTGGGCAGTCTGGCCATTCTTTTGTGAATACTTTACTTCCTGAACCCAGGTCACAGGCTCACCTTATTCATACACCCTTAAGACAGGTAAGCAAAAGACTTTCCCCATTTCCTTCCTCCTTGCAGAGAAATATTGAGATCAATTTGGGAGAGTCCAAATGGCTTCAGGTTTGCTCTCCTGTACTATTTCAGATACATGGTTTATATACAGTGGTACCTTAGTTTACGAACTTCATACGTTCCAGAAGTCCATTCTTAAACCAAAGCGTTCTTAAACCAAGACGTGCTTTCCCATAGCAGCGGGGGACTCAATTTACAAATGGAACACACTCAACCTGTTCTGCTTCCAAGGCAAAGTTCACAAACCCAAACACCTACTTCCGGGTTTGCAGCGTTCTTAATCCAAGTTGTTCATAAACTAAGCTGCTCTTAAACCAAGGCACCAGTTTACTTACATCTGTGTTTGCCTTGTACATTTATGAACATTTAATTTATAGTTGAGACCTTAGAATTCTTATAACATCGCTTTGGCCTGAGTGACATGGACCCAGTGGAGGACTATGGCCTCTCAAATTTCAGTGGTGCCCTGTGCAGTGTGAAAATTCAGTACCCCCCTCGGCTTTCGCTCTCCGTTCTATAGCATTATGGTGGTGCCCCCAGCAGTGCTGCGCCCAGTGCTGTCAAACCGGCCGCGTTACCCTTAAAATACCTCTGTTGGACTTGGACCGGTGGTTTGGCTCTGTATGGGGTAGTTTCATACGTCTCTATTTTGGAAAGGCCGTTGCGGCTCAGCAATAGAAGGTTTGCTTTGAGCGCAGAAGGTTCCAGGTTCTCACACGCTTCTGTACGTTCCCATATGCCCCACTGAATCTCTTCTCTCCACTTCCTGCCCCCCACCTCTAGGGCCTGCAGCCTACTGGCTCCCCCCCATGCTGGGGCCTAATGTGGTTGGCAAGACCTCAGCCCCCAATTTCTCCATTTATGGGCGCAAGTCTATCGGCAGCTTCTATGAGGACCTCAGCAAGGTGAGTAGCAGAACGGACAGGTTTTGAAGACCGTGGAGTGAGAGATTTAGGAAATCCTCTTCCGGTGACCTTGAAATTGTCTGATGAACGCACAACCAAGAAATCCAGGGTAGTTATTTTAATTATTATTATTATTATTGTTAATAATACAGTGGTGCCTCACAAGACGAAATTAATTCGTTCCGCGAGTCTCTTCATCTAGCAGTTTTTTCGTCTTGTGAAGCAACCCTATTAGCGGATTAGCGGATTAGCGCTATTAGCGGCTTAGCGGCTATTAAAGGCTTAAGGGATTAGCGGATTAGCTGCTAAAAGGCTATTAGTGGTTTAGCGGCTTAGCAAAAGTGGGTGGGGAGCGGGAAAAAATCTCAAGACTCGCAAGACATTTTCGTCTTGCGAAGCAAGCCCATAGGGAAATTCATCCTGTGAAGCGCATTGAAAAACGGAAAACCCTTTCGTCTAGCGGGTTTTCCGTCTTGCGAGGCATTCGTCTTGCGGGTTACCACTGTAATAATAATAATAATTAATTATTTCTACCCTGCCCATCTGGCTGGGATTCCCCAGCCACTCTGGGCGGCTTCCAACAAAGATGAAAAATACATTAAAATGTCACACATTAAAAACTTCCCTGAACAGGGCTGCCTTCAGATGTCTTCTGAATGTCAGGTAGTTGTTTATCTCTTTGACATCTGATGGGAGGGCGTTCCACAGAGCGGGTGCCACTACCGAGAAGGCCCTGTGCCTGGTTCCCTGTAACTTGGCTTCTCACAATGAGGGAACTGCCATAAGGCCCTCGGCGCTGGACCTTAGCGTCTGGGCAGAACGATGGGGGTGGAGACGCTCCTTCAGGTATGGTGGGGTAGTGCATTGATCTGGTTCTTAAACAAAAGAGTAACAATACTTTCAAAATGGAGATTATTTTCAAACACTTAAGTCAGAGGTCAGCAACCTAAGGCCCATGGGCCAGAAGTGGCCCATGAGGGTCGCTTAATCAGCCTATAAGCCGCCCCCGAAGCATGCTGCCCGCTTGGCCAGTCCCCATGTGCTGCGCTAAACCAGCAAAGCGCAGCGTGGGGACTCTCTTCTGTGGCTCTGGAAATCACTTCTTCGCATGCTCTGATGCTGGAAATTGCCTCTGCACATGCCCAGATGCTGGAAATTGCTTCTGCCCAGGCACGGTTTTCGGCATCTGGGCATGCGCAGAAGTGATTTCCAGTGCCGTGATGTGCCAGCCTGGCTCACGGAGGATCTCTGCGGGAGTGATCCGCCTCATGCCCGGTAAAGGTAAAGGGACCCCTGACCATTAGGTCCAGTCATGGCCAACTCTGGGGTTGCGGCACTCATCTACTTTACTGGCGGAGGGAGCCGGCGTACAGCTTCCGGGTCATGTGGCCAGCATGACTAAGCCGCTTCTGGCAAACCAGAGCAGCACACGGAAACGCTGTTTACCTTCCCACCAGAGCGGTACCTATTTATCTACTTGCACTGGTGTGCTTTCGAACTGCTGGGTTGGCAGGAGCAGGGACCGAGCAACGGGAGCTCACCCCATCATCGCGGGGATTTGAACTGCCGACCTGCTGATCGGCAAGTCCTAGGCTCTGTGGTTTAACCCACAGCGCCACGCTCTTTGCCAACCCCTGACTTAAGTCTTCACCTGTCGCTGATGATTGTAAAGTCTAGTCTCAGCACCTCTGCTACGTTTAATAAAGATCCTAAGGGTTTTTTTTGCTTTAGTTTCCAAAACCTACGATCCAAACTACTTAGCAGTTCATAACTGGGTAACTCCCCTATAAGCTGTTCAGCTTCTGCCTCTCTCTCTGCTTCTCAACATGCTGTGGACAAGGGGCAGGCGACTCATCCCCCTCCAGCTCTTCATCAGAGAGAAGCTGGTCATCTGTAATAAACAAAAATATGCCCTTATTCCCTTATGGAGGACACAAGAGCCCTTATAGAGTCCTTTGTAGGTTCTCCATCTGTCAGAGAAAATAACAAAGGCCAACCAGAGAATATTGAGAAGTAAAGCAGCTAGTAAGCCTGATCTTTATGCGCCCCCTTCACACGCAGGAAAGGAGGAGGACCCTGAACAAAGGTGTGTCCCCCCTTATATAGACATTTTAAATTGCAAGCCCTGGAGTCCAAGACCACCCCCAGAAACATCATACATCCATCCATCACAGAAGGGGTGTAGCTTAAGACCACTCCCCAAACATATCATACCTACATCACAAAAAGGGCGGTCTACAACAGAAATCTGAGTGCATTGTTTATCTCCTGTCTGGCAGGCTACCTGTTAATGGTCACTTGATTGGATACCCTGGGGAGCCTGGCCAGTCTTTTGTAATGATAAATACTTAGTTCCTGAGCCAGGTCACAGGCTCACCCTATTCATACACAGACAGACATACCCTTAAGACAGGATTTGTGAAGGAAAAGACAATGGGGAGGCTTTTCCATTTTCCTTCGACCTTGCAGAGAAAACATTTGGTCAGTTTGGGAGTCAAAATGGTTTCAGGGATGTTTTCCTGTGCTGCTTCAGACATGTGGTTTATACATTTATGTACGTGTTTGCTTGGTACATTTATGAATATTTATTATATATAAAGGTAAAGGTAAAGGGACCCCTGACCATTAGGTCCAGTTGTGGCCGACTCTGGGGTTGCGGCGCTCATCTCGCTTTATTGGTCGAGGGAACCGGCGTACAGCTTCCGGGTCATGTGTCCAGCATGACTAAGCCGCTTCTGGCGAACCAGAGCAGCGCACGGAAACGCTGTTTACCTTCCCGTCGGAGCGGTACCTATTTATCTACTTGCACTTTGATGTTCTTTCGAACTGCTAGGTTGGCAGGAGCAGGGACCAAGCAACGGGAGCTCACCCTTTTGCGGTGATTCGAACTGCCGACCTTCTGATTGGCAAGCACTAGGCTCTGTGGTTTAACCCACAGCGCCACCCACATCCCTTTATTATATACCGTATTTTTCGCACCATAGGACGCACCTTTTCCCCTTCAAAAATGAAAGGGGGGAATGTGTGTTTGTCCTATGGAGCGAAGACAGCATAGCCCCGCGACCCTCTGCTGGCTGGAGAGGTGACGCGCGGCTATGGCAGGAGCCTCTATAGCCGCGCGCCACCTCTCCAGCTGGGAGAGCGCGTGCGGGGCTAAAGAAGCCCTGCTTAACCTCTTTTTCGCACCATAGGACGCACCTTTTCCCCTTCAAAAATGAAAGGGGGGAATGTGTGTTCATCCTATGGAGCGAAGACAGCATAGCCCCGCGACCCTCTGCTGGCTGGAGATGTGACATGCGGCTATGGCAGGAGCCTCTATAGCCGCGCGCCTTTGCGCTGCTCCCTGACCTGCTCTTTGGGGCTGGTGGAGGCCTTCCCCCCGCCAGCCCCAAAGAGCAGGTCGAAAGGAACCTGAAGCCTGGGGAGTGAGAGGGATCGGTGCGCACCGACCCCTCTCGATCTCCAGGCTTCCAAGGTAGCCGCCTGAAGGCGTCTGAACGCACCTTAAACGGCACCTTGTTTTAGAGGGGGAAAACAAGAGGGGGAAATTCTCCCCCTCTCTGCGTAGCGCCTCCTGCTGCTTCGCTGAAGGGGCGCTGGGCAGAGAGGGAGAGAATTTTTTTTTCTTGTTCTCCCCCCTTTAAAACAAGGTGCGTCCTATTGTCCGGTGCGTCCTATGGTGCGAAAAATATGGTATATAAGACCTTGAATTTTTTATTTCACTACCATAGAAGGCATTCCCCAGTCCTTGTCTCCAGACCATTCCCTGACACCTAGTGACACTTTCCCCCCTCCTTGCACGACAGACACCAGGGCCCTGCAACTACCGCCTGGTGGATCCCAGCGTCTACAAGAAACGGCCGCCGCACTTCAGCATGCTGGCCCGCAACATGCCCCCAGGAGACAACACTCTGAAGCCGGGTCCAGGAGCCTACAGCCCTGAGAAGGTGAGGGCAGGTGGCAGCAGAAGGCATTATGGGGTTGAGGGGGAACTGTCCTGCAGCAAAGATTATTACTAATAATAATAATAATAATAATAATAATAATAATAATAATATTTTATTTATATCCCGCCCTCCCCAGCCGAAGCCGGGCTCAGAGCAGCTAACAACAGTAAAAATAACACAGTTTACATAAAACCACAATCAATTAATTGAAATACATTCTAAAATCAATTCATTCTAAAATCAAATCAATTCAGAGTCAAATTAATGGCAACCATTGGGCTAGAGTTCTTTGAGGATTACCAAAGGAGGGAGTCAGACTGCGCCTTGGCCAAAGACCTGGCAGAGCAGCTCCGTCTTGCAGGCCCTGTGGAAAGATGTCAAGTCCCGCAGGGGCCTAGTCTCTTGGGACAGAGCGTTCCACCAGATCGGGGCCACGGCCGAAAAGGCCCTGGCTCTGGTCTAACCTCCCTCTCTAGCCCTGGCCAGTGTAACCTCCCTGTGGACCGGGACCTCCAAGTTGTTTTTGTTTGAATATTCATTTAAGCATTCCCATTGTTTCTGAATTATAGTTTTGGATTTATGCCTTATTAAGTCCATCAATTTTGCTAACTCCACGTAGTCACATAGTTTACTTAACCATTCCCCTTTCCATGATTCTATGATATCCCACATCTCTCCAACGAGCTCAAGGTGGCAGGCATAGTTCTCCCCTTTTTTAAATCTTCACAACAACCCTGCAAGGTAGGTGAGCCTGTAAATATGCTCTCACAGCCATCTCCTGCCACTTCTGTTTGCGCAATGTTATTTACTCTGCTGATTAGAGCATACTCCAGCTTCCGAAGGCTTTGGAAGCTGCGAGTCACTGTTTCATGCTGAGCCAAGGACTGGAGATCGCCCGGCTACCCTCATCTCCGCCAAGCTAAGCAGTTGGCTCCTTACCTCTCCCGCCCTAACCTAGCCACTGTGATCCACGCGACGGTCACCTCCAGACTGGATTATTGTAACTCGCTCTATGTGGGGCTGCCCTTGAGACTGATCCAGAACCTCCAGTGGGTGCAGAATGCCGTGGTGAGGCTCCTTACGGGGTCCTCGCTGTGGGATCACATTCACCCGGTACTATACCAGCTGCACTGGCTCCCGGTGGAGTACAGGATCAGGTTTAAGGTGCTGGTTTTGACCTTTAAAGCCCTATACAGTTAGGCTGGCCTCAACCAGAGCCAGGGCTTTTTCGGCTGTGGCCCCGATCTGGTGGAACACTCTGTCCCAAGAGACTAGGGTGATTTTATGCAAACTCTAGCCCAATGGTTTCCATTAATCTGATTTGAACTGATTTTATAATGAACTGATTTTAGAATGTTGTATCATTTTATTGTGGTTAGCCGCTCTGAGCCCGGCTTCGGCTGGGGAGGGTGGGATATAAATAAATTTATTATTATTATTATTGCTGGCCGGTGGGCTGGATCCAGCTGGGTGCTTGCAAATTGCCCCCTTTCTCTTGGAAGCATCCCAACACTAACCACTGCACCAGCTTTCCAGCTACTCTCCATTGTTCGGTGCCCCCACCCCTTCCTCTCCGCTGGCGGTGCCTAACCCTGTCCCTCCGTCTCTCCTTCCTCCTGCAGCACACCCCGCAACGTGGCTTGACCTTCGGGATCCGCCACTCGGACTACGTGGCTCCTCTTATTGTGGACATGGCAGATTAAACTGGCTCCATTGGTGAAGATGGTCTGGACAAGAAAGATTCCTTTGGAAACATACGGATCTCTCGGTGCTTTGTGTTGTGGCTGGAGATTGGGGCCTGGGGAGGGAAGTGGGGTGGGCAGTATCTGAGGCCTGGGAGGGTCCTCAGAGCTGGGGGGCCTGGGTTCAGCAAGGCTCATAGGCTACCCTCTCAGTTCCTTTGGGAAACTGTTGCAGCTTTGATTCTCCCTGTTCCCATATCTGTTGGCTGCATTGCTCTGATCCATTCACCCCTTAGTCACCCCAGTTTTCTCTAAGGATGTGTGCGCTGAGGAAGGTCCAGGAAGGCTTTGCAGTGAGACGGGAGCAAGAGCAAAATATCTTCCTATTTGTACCTCACAGCTATTACAGCAGAACCTCGGTTTTCAAACGTAATCCATTCCAGAAGACCATTCGACTTGCGAAATGTTCGAAAACCAAGGATCAGTGGGTGGTTCCATTGAAAAAATGGAAAAACACACACCGGAAGCCGTTTGACTTCCGAGGCGTGTTCAGAAACGGAAGCAATCACTTATGGGTTTTTGGCGTTCGGCTTCTGAGACGCTCGAAAACCAAGGTTCCACTGTACAGTCATACCTCATGTTACGTTTGCTTCATGTTACATCTTTTCAGGTTGCGTCCCGCGGCGACCCAGAAGTACCAGAAAGGGTTACTTCCGGGTTTTGCTGCTCGCGCATGCGCACAAGCACCAAATCATGCCACGCACCTGCGCAGATACGGCGCTTCAGGTTGAGGGCTTTTCATGTTGCGAATGCGAACAGGCCTCTGGAACAGATCCCGTTCGCAACCAGAGGTACCACTGCATCTCGGTTTTGTGTGCTTGAATCCAAATTCTGTGCCCAGAAAGGCTGAATTCTGCAATCCGTATGAATTACATAGTTAGAAAACATTACGGATCTTCCCCAGTTTGCATCCTCTGCTCTCCTTCCGCCAGTCAAGGGATCCCACCTCAGTTTTGTGCCAAACTGGCCTCTCCAGACTCCATGCCTCCGAGGTAGACTCACATCCCAGAAGTGACATGACCTTTCCCTGGCTCTGACTCCCTGCATTCATCACCTTAAGCCCATTTGCTGGGTGCCAGCCCTGCAGCTGGCGAACTCTTCCTTCCGAGACTGTGCAAAGGTTGCTGCTTGTATAGTCCCCGGTTCATTGATTAAAAAGAAACGGTGCCAACAAAATACTTTGCAAGACAATTGGGATGATACAAATGGTGTGTGACTCTTTCTTGTCTTGGGGTTGTTGTACGGAAATCCTTGGGCTCACTTGGATTTGACAAACAAAGACACCAGCCAAGAATATTGGAGCAAAACAGCAGCTTGCGGGCACACGCGCTAAACCCTGTCTGTGGTGCCTACGCCTTTTCCCCAGATGATGAGATAAGAGACCAGAGTATGGGTTCAAATTGGCCACAACTTTATTGAGCTTCAGAAGTGGGAAACTTGGCACAGGCCTTGGCAGGTAACCCTCTCAGCCCATCTCGCTGAGGATATGCAGGCAGATGAGGTCCAGTGAGAGGGGACTGCAAAGCGCAAACTTACACAGCATGCCCTTCCACCGCTGCTCTAGGGTTTTGCCCTTTAATGGGCCCTGCAAACGCCACCGCATGGGGAGGGAGCATGAATGCATCACCCCCGACTTGATGCTAGACTGAAGGATACCTTGCCGAGGCCTAAAACCGGCAAGGTTGTGACGAAATGCTACGGGGAAGGCGAAACCTGCCAATGCAGGGAAAATTCCTTCCCGGTTCTGAATACAGCAACCATCTTACGACCTGAAACACAAAATTTTAGCCTGTAAGGAAAGAGTCATTAATTTGAAGACCGCTGACCTAGGATGAAATTATGGAGGCAAGAAATTATTAATTTGAGGGAGGGTGGGTGGGTGATCCTGGAAGGAAGAACAGCAAAAGAGCCAGCCTCTTTTCTTTTGGCCGAGGGCAGGTCAAAGGCCGGCCCAAGCAGGTGGGTCTTCTACCCACCTCATGAAAGAAGCAGGAAGAAGCCCCAAACAAAGGATGGCTCCCACTTTTATAAGTTTCCCCTTATACCCATAACACCCTTAGTGAAGCATCATGCATACATCACAAATACATCATGGTTATGTAACATTATGGGAGGGGGTTTCTGGCAGAAACCTGATCATCAGGTTTGCCCCCATCTCTCCCTTGCCCTCCACCTCACACCCAACAAGTGGTACAATAGGAATATTGACATGTTCCTGGTTTTCCCTGTCAGGTAATCACACTTCTTTGTCCTGACCGAGAGGACAACCCACCCGCGTCCCTGCTCTACCTTAGAATCATAGAATTGCAGAGTTGTCCACAGGGCTCCCCAGACATTCATTTTCTCCTCTCATGAAATGATTGAGCAACGATAGGCAAGACCAGTGCAATAATTGATTGCGGCAGGTTAATCGACAGCCCAACCTCCAGGGAGCCAATGAGAAAAGGAGAAAGCAAGAGGAGGACTCCTGACCACAGATGACCTTCGCTTTGTAAGTGACAGGACGGAACGAAGGCACTCTCGGGGCGTCGGTGCTGCAAGAGAAACCATTGGCTTTTGCACTTTGCAAGCAGACCAACTTGCAAACTTCTTTCCGGGTTGATGACCAGCTTGTGGGAGAGGAATCTGGGGCTCAGAGAGGCTGAAAGAGCTACAATGGGCCCCAGAAGGTCCTGCTGAGCAGCGCACATAGGGCTGCTGCAGACTTTAAGCAATACCCTCTCCTTCCGTTGAACTTTGTGACCTCCCCAAATGAGCTATTATCTCACAGAGGGCTTGCAATAGCTGGGATTGTTGTTGTTTAGTCGTTGAGTTGTGTCCGACTCTTCATGACCCCGTGGACCAGAGCATGCCAGGCACTCCTGTCTTCCATTGCCTCCCGCAGTTTGGTCAAACTCATGCTGGTCTCTTCGAGAACACTGTCCCACCATCTCGTCCTCTGTCGTCCTCTTCTCCTTGCGCCCTCCATCTTTCCCAACATCAGGGTCTTTTCCAGTGAGTCTTCTCTTCTCATGAGGTGGCCAAAGTCTTGGAGCCTCAGCTTCAGGATCTGTCCTTCCAGTGAGCACTCAGCACTCAGAGGCTGGGATTAGCCTCTGGGAGAATTTGCCCTCATCAGAACATAAGAAGAGATTGCTGGATCAGGCCAATGGACCATCATCTAGTTCAGCCTCCTCTGTTCACAGTGACAACCTAGAGGCCTGGGGTAAACCCACAAGCAGGGTCCAAGCACAACAGTTACACTTATTCAAAGTGCTGGTACTGACCTTTAAAGCCCGAAACGGCCTCGGCCCAGTAGACCTGAAGAAGCATCTCCACCCCCAACTTCCATCCCAGACACTGAGGTCCAGTGCTGAGGACCTTCTGGCGGTTCCCTCCCTGTGAGATATGAGGTTACAGGGAACCAGGCAGAGGGCCTTCTCGGTGGTGGCTCCCTCCCTGTGGAACGCCCTCCCATCAGATGTCAAGGAAATAAACAACTATCTGACTTCTAGAATACAATCCTGGCAGCCGTTATTGCATGTGGAAAGACTCTTTTATTATCCTTTGGGATGTCTGTTGTGAATATACCTAACAAGAAAAACTCTTAAGACACACCTTTCTACTCCCATTTCTGGTCCCAAATCTTGTCTGGGCCTCGAATCTCATTCTGTTCGGACTTTAGCATTTTGCGGTGCAAGGGGAGAACCTGTGGCTGAGTGGACAAGCTTGGCGCAGAGCCAGCCACAAGTCACTGACCTGCCTTGGCTGCGTGCGGAACGAGCAGCTTGTTGCTTGAACAAGTAGGTGGGATCAAGTGCAAAGAGCAATCTGTTCAAGAGCCGTCATCTCCATGTCCTGGCAGGGGAACGGACTCTTTCAAAAGGTGATTGACTTGGTCCTTGGAAGTCCCTTCCGACTCTACAGCTCTATGATTCTAGGCTGTGTGCCTAGTCCTGAATGGGTACCAGGCCTGGAGACCTCGGAGGATGACAGCAGGTCAACAGCCTTGAGGAGGAAGCAGGGCCTTCTGAATCGAGTGCTGTGGAGCCCTCTGGGCTGACGTCTGGTGAAGAACCTATGGAGGTGGAGCTGCTGGAGAAGGTGGAGTCCCCATCACCCAGTCCTTGAGAGGGTGCCAGAAGCTTTAGGTCGGCGCTGAAGGGTGACTGCACAGCATGCGCCAACAGACCCAGGGTTCTGCACAAGGGAGATACTCACGAGGAAGCAATCCCTGCCTGCACTTGTGGCCAGGGTGTGGTTCAGGATGACAGAAGATATATGGTCTGCCTTTCGAGACTTCTAATTCTTGGAAATGCTACTGAGTCTAGACGCCCAGGCACTTTTGCCTGAATTCCCCCAGGTTCTAGGTCTTGGACGGTTGTCTCTGGCTTCATCTCTGCTTGGACCTGGACAGATTCACCGTGCTTGACCACGCTGGGCTTGGATTGGGCTTCAGTGGCAACTCTGCCCTTGCTGGTGAGTACTTTAGGGAAGCATTGTATCCTCAGTGCCTGGAACTTTATCCCTGGGGGTATTCTCTGGAGCAGGGATGGCCAACAGTCGACTGCAATATACCGGTCGATCCCTGAGTGATCGCTGTCAATTGCGGTCGATTGCGGGCTCCCTTCCAACTGCAGGCTCCCTTCTGAGCGCTTCCTTCCGATTGCTTGTTGGAAAAAGCATTGTGTCTAAAGTCTCCGCCTCACCTCCGTCCTCGCTCTGTCTGTCTGTTACGTGAAATGGGCGGTCGTTATTGCTAGTTTAGTTTCCTGTATTGCTGCACTCGCCTGTGTTGGTTTTGCGTGTCTTATGACACCCCCTAAAAAAGCTAGGCAACTTTGTCACCCCCCCACAAAAGCTCAACAACTTTAAAGGTAAAGGTAAAGGGACCCTGACCATTAGATCCAGTCGTGACCGACTCTGGGGTTGCGACGCTCATCTCGCTTTACTGGCCGAGGGAGCCAGCGTATAGCTTCCGGGTCATGTGGCCAGCAAGACTAAGCCACTTCTGGCGAACCAGAGCAGCGCACGGAAACGCCGTTTACCTTCTTGTCGGAGCAATACCTATTTATCTAGTTGCACTTTGACGTGCTTTCGAACTGCTAGGTTGGCAGGAGCAGGGACCGAGCAACGGGAGCTCACCCCGTCACGGGGATTTAAACCGTCGACCTTCTGATCAGCAAGCCCTTGGCTCTGTGGTTTAACCCACAGTGCCCCTAAAAAAGCTGAACAACTTTGGTTTCCCTCCTCCCTCCAGTACCACTGCAAGTTGTTTTATACTAGGAGTAGATCATGGTCTTTAGGGCATGGGCAGGCAAACTAAGGCCTAGGGGCCAGATCTGGCCCAATAGCCTAAATCCGGCCTGTGGATGGTCTGGGAATCAGTGTGTTTTTACATGAGTAGAATGTGTCCTTTTATTTAAAATGCAACTCTGGGTTATTTGTGGGGCATAGGAATTCATTCTCCCCCCCCAAAAAAAATATAGTCCGGTCCCCCACAAGGTCTGAGGGACAGTAGACTGGCCCCCTGCTGAAAAAGTTTGCTGTGCCCTGCTTTAGGGAGTTTGACATGCCTGCTCTAGGGTGTGCTAGATCAGCGGTTCCCAAAACTTTTGTGGCCACTTCCTCCTCTTGGCTCCACAAACTCTACCCTGTAAAAAAGCATTATCCAGAATAATAGTTTCCACCACCAACCAAGGAAGGTAACACAATAAAATTTGAATCGGTAACAATTAGTTGCACATCTGTTCCAAATCCAATTAGAACTTTAGTTTAATTAATTCAACAAAACTGATGAACTTGGTCCAGTGATACCAGCCTTTCAAAGTCTGATAGTTATTTATACCTCCAGCACACCCCCAAGGGATTTATTTATTCCATAACATCTATGCACTGCCTGATTGTTTAAAAAAATAAACCCTCAAAGCAGTTTACAAAGGGAGTGGAATAAAAACATTGTCAGGAAGAATCCAGAAAGCAACTCTTCAAAATATTCAGAAAAAAATGAAACCAGCAATAAACTGAAAACTCATTCGTGTTCTACATGCCTGGGTAGACTTGTGTAAGCAAAAATGGTTTTAGCAGGCATAGCAAAATGTACGGCAAAAGCGGCTGCTTGATGGTAGGGAGTTCGAGCTTAGGTGCTGCTACACTCAAATATATCATTTTCTTAAAAATGCAGCATGGGTATTGTAAGGATATCAGGGGGTTACTCGAGAGCAATCAGGCAAATGCCTCCCTGGTCGGCTGTAAAGCCTCGTTATTGGTGCCTTCACCATGCAGAGCGCCTCTATTCCGTGGCTCGCTCATTCACTGGCAGAATCTGTGAGTGGGCGGTCCTTAAACCTTCCCCAGCAGAGTAGTTTCTTGACGCCCAGTCTGCGCTTCCCATCTCTGCGCAGAAGCCTACTGTGCAAGGAGGGCATGGGTAATGGAGGACCCCTCTCCTCCCTGCTTTGCCCAGGCAAGGTGTCCTGGCACCGCCTCGCCTCCTCCGAGCCCTGGAGCTCCTCTCCACTGGAGGCGTGGTTGCTCTCCTCCGCTGAGGAGGTGCTGCTTCCCACAATCTTTGGGGGCTCTCTGTAATCCATCCGGTTTTTCCCCTCTCGCCCCTGAGCCGATGGCAGTTCCCTGACAGGTATTATGTAGCACGTGTGACAGGGCCAGTTCCACTGATCGAAGGGGTCAAGTAGTCAGGAAAGGCAGTGATTTGGAGGAGAATGTCATGTGGACAAGGAAGAATTACTGTTCGTGAGGACAAGGAAGAAAATTGCTATCCATGTTAAATAACAGTGTGCATCAGTGCTGGATTTACATATAAGCTAAACAAGCTCTAGCTTAGGGCCCCAGTGGCGTAGCGTGGGTTGTCAGCACCCGGGGCAAGGGAAGTAATTTGCGCCCCCTAACCAGGTAGGGGCAGAGAGCTGTGAGTGCGAGCGCGCGCCCCCAGATGTTGCGCCTGGTGCGGCCAGCCCCCCTGCACCCCCCACGCTATGCCACTGTAGGGCCCCACTCTCTTGGGGGCCCCCAAAAAATGTAAACCTGGATGTACATTTCCAAAATATAAGATAAAAAACAAATAAAATAAAACCTACCTACAGCAACAGTGTTTTGTGTTGTGTAGGCTCCTGTGATGTAAGTATGGGCCCCGCCTGCTCGCTTGCTCCCTAAAATATCACTGGTTTGCTTATTTCTATATATAGGGTGCCTACATTCTGCATGGACTGGTTGCATGTGCAATATGTGCAAATGGCTTTAGATACCTATTAGGTCCATAAATGACCATATAGCATATATTCAACACAAAAAACAGTGATAATTTGTTGTTGACAAAGGACAGCTGGACATAGAAAGGGCCCCATGACCTTCAGTAGCTTAAAGGTAAAGGGACCCCTGACCATTAGATCCAGTCATGGCCGACTCTGGAGTTATGGCACTCATCTCGCTTACAGGCCGAGGGAGCCAGCGTACAGCTGGTCATGTAGCCAGCATGACTAAGCCGCTTCTGGCGAACCAGAGCAGTGCATGGAAACGCTGTTTACCTTCCTGCCGGAGCGGTACCTATTTATCTACTTGCACTTTGACGTGCTTTTGAACTGCTAGGTGGGCAGGAGCAGGGACTGAGCAACGAGAGCTCACCCCGTCGTGGGGATTCGAACCACCGACCTTCTGATTGGCAAGTCCTAGGCTCTGTGGTTTAACCCACAGAGCCATCCACGTCCCTCTTCAGTAGCTGAGGGCCTCATCAAACCTAAATCTGGCCTTGATGTGCTTGAATGCTGTCTATACGAAACCCGCCTCAGAAATTTCTCTGCTCTCATTTACACACCTCACCATAAAACGTAGGGAACAAGCTGTGCTATCATAATGATTAAGGCCTTACATGATAATTTTAGGATACCATATGTTAGTGACTAAGTTTTAATTTATATACTTTTTAACTGTTGCTATATCTGTATTGTCCCTGATATACCTAATTGCTAATTCAAATGTATCCCTATTTTTTTACTTCCTTGATATTGTATGTGGAACTGGTCTGTGACCGAAATAATAAAATCCATTCATTCACACCTCATCAAAATATCTGTAAAGGCTTCTCACCTCAGGAGCAACCCCCAAATCTATTGCTTTGCATAACACCTCAGGGACAGCACCCCTGTCTCTGTGGGTCTCTTGGTGCTTGCAAATTGGGGAGACAGCTTCTGGAATGCTGCGCCTTTCGAGCTCCCAAGCCGTGATATCTTGATATTCTTTGGCTGTTGTTCTTTGAGGACGTTACGCTATCATTTACGGCAGCAAAACCACATGTGTTACACAACAGCCCACAATTTTAACCAGTGGCGTAGCGTGGGGGGTGCAGGGGGGGCCGGCCGCACCGGGCGCAACATCTGGGGGGGCGCTCGCACTCGCAGCTCTCTGCCCCTACCTGGCTCACTCACTCTCTCTCACTGCAGTGCAGGCTGTGCGAATCCGATCCGAGCCGCCGGGTCGCCGCCCACTGTGGAAGGGAGGGTGCCAGGCGTGCGGTGCGGTGCGGTGCGGAGAGAGAGCGAGGGACTATCTGGGGGAGGGACAGTGCAGCGGGGGGGGGGGCGCAAATTACTTGCCTTGCCCCGGGTGCTGACAACCCACGCTACGCCACTGATTTTAACATATCTATTACTACACATTCTGGGCAAGACCTTCAGACTTCTGCAAGTCACTTCAGTATTGCTAACACAGCAGTTTATTTTCCCCCAAATTATTTTTATTAATTTTCCATATTATTACAAAATAAACCAAATTATATGAATATAATTTCTTAAAATCAGGTTCCCCGCTCCTGTTCCGAACATATGATCATAATCATTCCCTCGCTTAGCTGCATCATTTCTTATTTAGAGTCCTGTTGACATCCTTGACTTGCCATTAAACATTTTTCCAGATCAGCCACAGTTGCCTTGCTTCCTTGGTAGCCTCCATTTGTATCTTTGACTGCTAGTGGACTTCAGGGGATCCTAAGTCCTTTGATGGGGAGTTGGGCTGTAAAGGTAAAGGGACCTCTGACAGTTAGGTCCAGTTGTGACCGACTCTGGGGTTGCGGTGCTCATCTCGCTTTATTGGCCGAGGGAGCCGGTGTACAGCTTCCGGGTCATGTGGCCAGCATGACTAAGCCGCTTCTGGCGAAACCAGAGCAGCGCACAGAAACACCGTTTACCTTCCCGCCAGAGCGGTACCTATTTATCTACTTGCACTTTGACATGCTTTCGAACTGCTAGGTTGGCAGGAGCAGGGACCGAGCAACGGGAGCACACCCCATTGCAGGGATTCGAACCGCCAACCTTCTGATCAGCAAGTCCTAAGCTCTGTGGTTTAACCCACAGCGCCACCCGCGTCCCTTTTGTACTGTAAAAGCCAATGCCAATTTTCTTAGGACATCACTGTGACGTTAACATATATGAGAGGGTGCTGGAGGGGAAATAGTTAAATGCACAGACAGGACCCAGGGGGGTGGAGTCAGTGGGTCTATAAAACTAGTTCTGGGAGGAGTTCGTTGGGAGTTGTGGGTGGGCAGTTGGTTGGATTTCATGGGTTGGCTGGTTGGGAAAGGCAGTTGGTAATAGAGAGACAGTTAGGGCAGTTGGTCCTTGAGTGTGGGGAGGTAGCAGAGATAGAGAGAGGAACATAAGTCTAAGGAAGGAAAGAGGAACACCGTTTGGAATGCTGTACAGGTTTTGTTTTATGTCTGAAATAAAATACACTCTTCTTTATGAATTGAGAAGCTGACTGAGACTGAAGTCGTTTTACCAGGGAGGACCTGGTCGGTGGCAGCGGATTAGTGGTGTACGTGTCAATAGTCTGTGAGACGACCGGGGGCTCCGTACGAATGCCACAATCACTTTTTTTTACTCCAAGGGGCTCAAGGTGGCAAATATGGTTCTCCCCCTCATTTAAACTCCCAGTGCTGCTGCTGCCACCAGATTCCACACACACACACACACACACACACACACACACACACACACACTATAGAATCTACTGGTGTTAAACTCAGGAAACAGACAAGGGAACCAGTTAGTCATTATTCACTAGGTTTATACTCTTTCCACTCCGCAAAGCAGAGTAAACATAATAAGAAACAAGCAGGAACTTTCAGGAAGAGACAACAGAACAACAGAAAAGAGGTTTTATAAGAAATTAGTCATCCCAAAGACTAACTTCTCCTCCTCGTAACCTCTGAATAGTGCAAAATCCCTAGATTAGTGGCTCACAAAGTGGGTGGTTCCATCTCCTGGGGGGGGGGGGGAGAGGGGAAGTCTGGAGTGGAAGCCAGGCTTCAGAAGAAGAAGAAGAGTTTGGATTTGATATCCCCCTTTATCACTAGCCGATGGAGTCTCAAAGCGGCTAACGTTCTCCTTTCCCTTCCTCCCCCCCAACAAACACTCTGTGAGGTGAGTGGTGCTCAGAGAATTCAGAGAAGTGTGACTGGCCCAAGGTCGCCCAGCAGCTGCATGTGGAGGAGCGGAGACGCGAACCCGGTTCCCCATATTACGAGTCCACTGCTCTTAACCACTACACCACACTGGCTCTCACAGCTGCACAAAAGCTGGTGGTGGAGAGAACTTGTTGGTATTTTGTATTTTTATATTTTTAAATGGTAATAAGAACAAGCAGAGGGGAGGACTGTGAGAGGACTGTTGGGGCTCCTGGATGAGGAAGAGCAAGAGGGGGAGCAAGCTCATAATAATAATATAATAATTTATTATTTATACCCCGCTGCGCCTCCCCAGCCACTCTGGGTGGCTTCCAACAAAGATGAAAAATACCATATCTTTTGCTCTATAAGACTCACTTTTTCTCTCCTAAAAAGTAAGGGGAAATGTGTGTGCGTCTTATGGAGCGAATGCAGGCTGCGCAGCTATCGCAGAAGCCTGAACAGCAAGAGGGATCGCTGCTTTCACTGCACAGTGATCCCTCTTGCTGTTCTGGCTTCTGGGATTCAGAATATTTTTTTTTCTTGTTTTCCTCCTCCAAAAACTACGTGCGTCTTATGGTCTGATGCGTCTTATAGAGCGAAAAATACGGTACATTAACATGTCACACATTAAAAACTTCCCTGAACAGGGCTGCCTTCAGATGTCTTCTAAATGTCAGGTAGTTGTTTATCTTTTTGACATCTGATGGGAGGGTGTGCCAAAGGGCGGGCGCCACTACCGAGAAGGCCCTCTGCCTGGTTCCCTGCAGCTTTGCTTCTCGCAATGAGGGAACCACCAGAAGGCCCTCGGCGCTGGACCTCAGTGTCCGGGCTGAACAATGGGGGTGGAGACGTTCCTTCAGGAATACTGGGCCGAGGCCGTTTAGGGCTTTCAAGGTCAGCACCAACACTTTGACTTGTGCTCGGAAACGTACTAGGAGCCAATGTAGATCTTTCAAGACTGGTGTTATGTGGTCTCGGCTGCCACTCCCAGTCACCAGTCTAGCTCAGTGACTGCCCCGGGCAGCAAAAACCCAGCTATGCCACTGGCAAGAACTTAGGTTTAGCTTGGAAAAGGGAAATAGAGGGGCGATATGAGAGCCATCTTCAAATATCTGCATGGCTGTCCCATGGAAGATGGAGCATACTTTTTTTCTCCTGTTCTGGAGGGTAGGACTCAAACCAATGACTTCAAGTGACAAGAAAGGAGATTCCGACTAAATGTCAGGAAGAACTTTCTGACGGTAAGAGCTGTTCAACCATGGAATGGTCTCCATCGGGAGGTTGGGTGGCCCTCTATCAGGGATTCTTTAGTTGGGATTCCTGCATTGCAGGGGGTTGGACTAGATGACCACTGGGAGTGATTTCCAGCTCTATGATTCTATGAATCCTTGCAGGACACGTCCAGTATAAGGACTTCTACCAGGGTCTACAATATCCTTTTTGACCCAAGGCAACCAGAAACGGACACAGTACTCCCAATGTGGTTGCACCATAGATTTGAAGAATGGCACTGAGATTTTCAATTCCTTTCCTAATAATCCCTGGCATGGAATTTGCCCTTTTCACAGCTGCCACACAATGGAAAAATGTCTTCATTGAGCTATTCACTACAACCACCTTGAGTCCCTGACAGGAAAGAATGCATAAAAAATATATAAATGAAATGAAAGCCTAAGGTCTCATGTTAGAATATCTGCAATTAGCAAAACTGACGGGATCAGTTACAGGAATATCAAAACAAAAAACAACTAGAGAATGGATAATATTTAAGAATTATGTAAAACTTTATTGTACAAATAACTCCATATTAGCAGAAACTGAGTGATATTTGTAAAGAAAAAGATGAAAGGAACGTATACAAAGCAGAAAGAAATGATATTATACAATGTAAACCTGTGAAAAAAAGAATGTTATATCGAACAGTTTAATGAGAAGGATGGGAAGGATTGCGCTGATGAGTACTTTTACTATGTAAATAACTTTGTCTCTTTTTAAAAAATTTGATTTCTTTGTTTCTTATCTTTGTTACTTCTTTATTTCTTTATAAATTTTCTATTTTATATAATATTCTTTTTTTTACCTGTTAAGAGATAGTGCATAATGTTTGTATAGACATGCAAATATTCTAATCAATAAAGAATTGATAGTTAAAAAAGAAAAGAAAAAGTAAAGCCCAAGGTCTCGTTCCTGGTCCGCCAATTCTAGTTTGGGACCCACAAGCATATTTGTGAAATTAAGATTTTTTAAATCCTCGCTTTACACTTGTTTCCACTGAATTGCATATGCCATTGCATATACCCCTGCAGTTTCTGGAGGCACCACCAGCTCCGGCTCTGGAGCCCCCAATTCTGGCAGCATGCTCAGCATCCCAGAAATAATCCGGAAGAAGCGGGATGGGGAGAAGCTGCAGCAGGAAGAGATCATCTGCTTTGTCCAGGCTGTGTCCAGGAAGGCCTTGCAGGAAGGGCAAATTGGTAAGGAAGGTTCTGGGGCCGGGGAATCAGGGGGGTGGGATTGTGGGTGGGGGGAAGAGGAGGATGCATTCAAGAATGAGGAGGAAACTCTGCAAACAGGCACAGCCAAGGCAACCCTTCCCATGACTTCCTATGTGGGGATTTAGCCAGAACTTATTTTTACTGCTCTACAAGAATCATGCTACAGGGTTCAAATGAGGAAGCACTGGAGACTTAGGATGCCTTCATAGGGTTTGCTTAACTTACAAGGAGGCCCTAGTGGAAGCAGACTGACATTCCTGCCGGAGAAAACACAACCACTGGTCCTGTCTTCTTGTAATCTGGTGAACTGGGTTCGCGTCTCCGCTGCTCCACATGCAGCTGCATGTGGAGTGACTTTGGGCTAGTCACACTTCTCTGAAGTCTCTCAGACCCACTCACCTCACAGAGTATTTGTTGTGGGGGAGGAAGGGAAAGGAGAATGTTAGCCGCTTTGAGACTCCCTAGGGTAGTGATAAAGCGGGATATCAAATCCAAACTCTTCTTCTTCTCTTCTCTTCTTACCTCCCTTGCATTTTGCTTGCCTTCTCTCCCCCGCTATTTGTAAGGCCTCATTGGACAGCCACTTTGCTTTCTTGCATTTCCTTTTCATGGGGATGGTTTTCATTGCTGCCGCCTGTATTATATTGCGAGCCTCCATCCATAGTTCTTCAGGCACTCTGTCCGCCAAGGAAATAATTAATTCAAAGGAATTATGGAAACCAAGAGCTGGTTGATTTCATCTTGAGCAGCTGGATAGCATTCTCCTGAAATCTTGCATGCTTTTCCTTATTATATAGTTGTAAGTAGAATACCTGATGATTTCTTTAAAACTAAAAAAAGGGGGAAACTACCTAAAACTTGTGCAATCATATCTGTACAAATATCTCTTTTTAGCCATGTCTTTACAAATAGAGCTTTGGGTGAGCAGCCACAACAGAAGACTCTCTTGTGGCCTAGAATAATCACCTTGCTAGTGATCAAAAGAATTGATGCTTTTGAATTATGGTGCTGGAGGAGACTTTTGAGAGTCCCATGGACTGCAAGAAGATCAAACCTCTCCATTCTGAAGGGAATCAGCCCTGAGTGCTCACTGGAAAGACAGATCGTGGAGCTGAGGCTCCAAGACTTTGGCCACCTCATGAGAAGAGAAGACTCCCTGGAAAAGACCCTGATGTTGGGAAAGATGGAGGGCACATGGAGAAGGGGACGACAGAGGACGAGATGGTTGTACAGTGTTCTCGAAGCTACCAACATGAGTTTGACCAAACTGTGGGAAGCAGTGGAAGACAGGAGTGCCTGGCGTGCTCTGGCCCATGGGGTCATGAAGAGTTGGACATGACTAAATGACTAAACAACAACAACAAAGTGATCCAACACTTCGCTGTTCTCAGAATCAGAATGGTCAAGGTTCCACAGTATGGGCAGGTTCTTAAAACAATACAAAAACCTGCACAAGCTGCTGACTGAACCAAATCCAGCATGTGTGACATGCCAGGCCATGTCTGTGGCTTGTGCTAGCCCCTCTCAGAATATCTCTCTGGCTTAAGCACCTCACCCTCATCACCTGTTGTCTTCTAGGAGCGATGCTGATGGCCATCCGACTACAGGGCATGGAGCCTGACGAGACTCTGGTGCTGACGCAGGCAATGGCTACATCAGGGAGGGTCCTTGAGTGGCCGGAGAAATGGCAAGGGCTCCTGGTGGACAAGCACTCCACTGGGGGAGTGGGCGACAAAGTCAGCCTGCCTCTGGCACCAGCCTTGGCTGCCTGTGGCTGTAAGGTGAGTTGAGAAGGTTCTTCCAACCTCTCTGGTTCCTGGGCAAAAATGAAAGAGGCCCACAGTCCGTTCTCAAGCCACGATGCTGAACTAGGTCAGCCATTCAGCAGACTCCTCTGAGCTTCTTAAAGAAACACCTTCCCCTCTACCCAACTTCCTATGCTGCTCATAACCTAAGACAACGCAGACTTTCCTCCTTTCCTTTCAACAGGTGCCCATGATCAGTGGCCGAGGTCTGGGCCACACCGGAGGCACGCTGGACAAGCTGGAGTCCATACCTGGCTTCATGGTCTCCCAGAGCCCAGAACAGGTGAGGTGTCCCAGGTTGTGATGGAGACAAAGGGGCTTATGCGGTATGTGTTGAGAGTATGTGCCTGTCTGTTTCTGTCGGCCGAGAACTCTGATGACGAGTGGCCCATGCATACAGCCCAGGACTTGTTCTCTTGCAGATGAAGCAGATTCTGGAACAGGTTGGTTGCTGCATTGTGGAGCAGAGTTCAGAGCTGGTCCCAGCAGACAAGGTCCTCTATGCCCTGAGAGATGTAACAGCCACAGTGGACAGCTTGCCCCTCATCACAGGTATGGGGTGAGATCCAGTTGCAGGAGAAATTCCGGGTGCTGAGGCCCTGGCTATGGGCTGTCACAAGAGACCAGGGTCCTGCGGGACTTGACATCTTTCCGCAGGGCCTGCAAGACAGAACTGTTCCACCAGGCCTTTGGCCAGGGCACAGCCTGACTCCCTCCCTCGGCAATCTTCGCAGAGCTCTGGCCCAATGGTTGCCAGTGGCTTGAATTAATTAATTTTATAATGAATGATTTTAGAGTGTTGTTTGTGCTGTACTTTTGTACTGTATTATTGTTGTTAGCCGCCCTGAGCCCGGCTTCGGCTGGGGAGGGCAGGATATAAATAAAATTTATTATTATTATTATTATTATTATTATTATTATTATTATTATTATTATTACAATCAGGCAGCTGTCAGGGAACTGTGGGCTGAGAAGGGGGAAACGCTTGGGAAATATAGAGAGCAGCCTCCGATAATGAGTAGCTGCACCTCATCAGAGAGGGAAGATGAGGAGGGGCTGTCAGGAAACAATGAATCAGGGAGGGAGGGGCAACTTCCAAAGCTTCGCTCTTTACATAAGGGAGGAAAGAAGAGGAGAGGTTTCAGGAAGTTGTTATGCTGGAGAGGAAGAAAGGAGGGGCCAGTCTTGGCAACTGACACCGAATGAGTAGGACATGCTTTTAAGAGCTCCGTATTGTAAATAGTATAATGGACTAAATAAACCCTGTAAAGCTGGCTGGAGTCCCGGGCTGTTATCTCTTCTAGCACCCACTAATCATCCTGACAGCAGCAGTTATGTGCCCGTAGCATAACTGACTTCATTATTCTTCATAATTGAAGAATTCATTACTTTGTCTAGCGTGTACACCTCCAATTGCACCCAAGGCTACTACCGCCCCCTGGGTTGTTCCAGCGCCCTCGCCCCCTCCCCCAGGAGACAGTATTGCCCACTTTGGGAAACACTGGCTTAGATGAACCCAACAGTTTTTATTCTGTGAATAAAAGCCGATAGCACTTCATGTCTCGAGTCCTCTTCCTGACCTGCGGATGTACCTGCATTCCTGACAGCCCCTTGACACTGCCTCTCTCTTGCCTCACAGGCTCCATCCTGAGCAAGAAGGCTGCGGAGAACATCTCTGCCCTGGTTCTGGATGTGAAGTTTGGCAGCGCAGCCCTTTACCCCACCCTGGAGAGTGCCCAGCAGCTGGCTGAGAGCCTGGTGAGTCCTCAGAGAAGGGTCATGAAATATACTCAGAGTCGCAAAATGATTTCATGCTCTTTATTCAGCTCATAGTGGTGAGGAGGAATGAATGAAAGTCCCCTCAAGGTATCTGCTTTATATACATTATTTACACACTGGGCTGCACATGATTGGCTAATTCTGGAATTCTACTGTAAGCCAATCAGGTTGTGGATTCACTTATATCTGGAGCATGATTGGGTGGTTCCTGCCAACCAATCATACTGCTGCATTGTTCTAGGACCAATCAGACTGCTGCATTCTGAATCCTATTGTTCTAGGACCAATCAGACTGCTGCAATTTGGATCCTATTGTTCTAGGACCAATCAGACTGCTGCAGTTTGGATCCTATTCAACTCAGTACATAACAGGCCACTGGCTTCTGGGGGCTTTCAGCTCCTTCATGGAGGAGAGGGCTATCGGGGGGCTACCAGCCAGGACAGCTCTGCCCTGCCGCCTTAGTCAGGGGCAGCAGTGATTCTGAATCCCAGTTGCTCTTGAATCCTGCTTGTGGACTTGCCACAGGCATCTGGTGAGAAGAAGAACAACAGGATGCTGGTCTAAATGGCCTGATCCAGGAAGCCCTCCTTATGTTCTGCTTCTTGGGATGGGGATTTGGAGACCGAATGTTCTCCTTAAATCCTTCCAGTGGCAGACAAAGATGATGGACTATGCAGAATTAGCAAAGTTGACCGGAGGAATCCAGAACTAATGCGACCAAACGTTTCAAAGAGACTGGAATAAACTTATTCGGTATATGAATAATTATTGCAAAAATGGGAAGACACTAGCGGGATTGAAATAAATCCTGAAATGAAATTCAAAACATTTTACAACTTTCTAGATCAAAGAGACAGCGTTGACTATAAGGACATAAAAGTCATAAGTGGAGGTTTTAAAGTGCGATATAAAGTCTTGAAAACAAAAAACCAGTTGAAGGGATGGAGGGACGCGGGTGGCACTGTGGGTTAAACCACGGGGCCTAGGGCTTGCCAATCAGAAGGTCGGTGGTTCGAATCCCCACAACGGGGTGAGCTCCCATTGTTCGGTCCCTGCTCCTGCCAACCTAGCAGTTCCAAAGCACGTCAAAGTGGAAGTAGATAAATAGGTACCTCTTCAGCAGAAAGGTAAACGGAGTTTCTGTGCACTGCTATGGTTTTGCCAGAAGTGGCTTAGTCATGCTGGCCACATGACCCGGAAGCTGTACGCTGGCTCCCTTGGCCAGTAAAGCGAGATGAGTGCCACAACCCCAGAGTTGGCCACAACTGGACCTTTACCTTTATATTGAAAACAAAAAAACCAGTTGAAGGGATGGAGGGAAGTGACGAGCTCGGCAGAGCAAAGAGTAATTTTATTTGCTATTGTAATGTTGGAAATATTGTGTTAAAAAAGAAATTAATAAAATTTATATGTAATAATAATAATAATAATAATAATCCCACAGAGGAAAGGCAGACAGAAAATGCCTCTTGCTGAGGGGAGTTTTGGCATAAGTGGCATCCAGGAACACCTTTGTTTGTGCCACATTCTCCCCTGGCAGCCCATTGAGGAGAGACAACATTTTCATAGAAGCAAAAGAATAATTCCGGGCGGTCGTGTCTGCGTTAACTTCCCATTAGTGCAAAGGAGTTAAAAAATTTTAGGGATGTCTTTTCTTTATCTAAAGAGGGAGCAGTGCTTTCTTTCCTGGGTGCAAATCATAGAACACTTTATCCTTTACCATGTTCCGATCTCATTCATTCATTCATTCTCTCTCTCTCTCAAAGGTGTGTGTTGGGACCCAGCTAGGGATATGCACATCGGCGGTGCTCAGCAAGATGGACGGACCTTTGGGGTCTCGAGTGGGTCACTCCTTGGAGGTCCTTGAATCCTTGGAGTGCTTGGAAGGACAAGGACCTGGGGATCTCCGTGAGCTGGTGACCACGCTAGGTCTGCACTGGGGGGGGGGGCACCCGAGTGGCATTATAAAACGTTTCACTATGTTGTGTTGGGAGGGAGAGAGGGAAGTTTTCTGTTGAATGTCCATCAAGGCTGTGAACAGCGGACCTGTTGTGGCGTCCAGTCCACTTCCATTGCGCCAATCTACTTCTCCCAGCTACAGCAGAGTATCTTGAGCAGCAGTGTGCCTGTGAGGAAGGAATCTCAGCCATGCAGTAAAACTCTCATACAACAGCTTCTTCTATTCTGTTGTTGTTGTTGAGTTGTTTAGTCGTGTCCGTTTCTTTGTGACCCCCTGAACCAGAGCACGCCAGGCACCCCTGTCTTCCACTGCCTCCCGCAATTTGGACAAACTCATGCTGGTATCTTCAAGAACACTGTCCAACCATCTCATCCTCCGTCGTCCCCTTCTCCTTGTGCCCTCCATCTTTCCCAACATCAGGGTCTTTTCCAGGGAGTCTTCTCTTCTCATGAGGTGGCCAAAGTCTTGGAGCCTCAGCTTCAGGATCTGTCCTTCCAGTGAGCACTCAGGGCTGATTTCCTTCAGAATGGAGAGGTTAGATCTTCTTGCAGTCCATGGGACTCTCAAGAGTCTCTTCCAGCACCATAATTCAAAAGCATCCATTCTTCGGCGATCAGCCTTCTTTATGGTCCAGCTCTCACTTCCGTACATCACTGCTGGGAAAACCATAGCACTCAGGGCTGATTTCCTTCAGAATGGAGAGGTTGGATCTTCTTGCAGTCCATGGGACTCTCAAGAGTCTCCTCCAGCACCAGCAAATAACAAATCAGCCAGGAGCAAGCGAAGGCATGATACTTCCATAGCTGTCAACTTTTCCCTTTTCTTACGAGGAGGGCATGAGGGTGTGAGTTGGGGCTGGGGAAAGGAAGCCTCTCTCTCCATGGACCACCCAACTCATCCATTTTTCTTCCATCTCTCCAGGAGGAACCTTACTGTGGCAGTGTGGGAGAGCCAGTTCTGTTTCCCAAGGCGCTGCCTGCATTGCCAAAGCCCTGGACAACGGCTCTGCCCTGAGGACTTTCCAGGCCATGCTGGAAGCGCAAGGGGTGGAAGCCAATGTGGCCCATGCCCTATGTGCCAGGGGTCAGGAAGAGCGATTCCGGGTGCTGGGGCAAGCCTGGGCGCAGGAGGAACTGGTGGCTCTGCGTGATGGTAAGGATGGGGGTGAGCTGTTAGGATTTTTAACCACCTGTGCTGCTCCAGCAAGTAGCACTATGTTTGTTTATATCATGTGAGTGCCTGAGAGCGTGAGACAGAAAGTCTCAGCACTGTTAAAAAGTTACCGTATTTTTCGCTCCATAAGGCACACCTAGTTTTTAGAGGGGGAAATCAAAGGAAAGAAATCTGCTATTGTGGAGGAGTGTGGATTTGATATCCCGCTTTATCACTACCCAAAGGAGTCTCAAAGCGGCTAACGTTCTCCTTTCCCTTCCTCCCCCACAACAAACACTCTGTGAGGTGAGTGAGGATGAGAGACTTCAAAGAAGTGTGACTGGCCCAAGGTCACCCAGCAGCTGCATGTGGAGGAGCGGAGACGCGAAGCCGGTTCACCAGATTATGAGTCTACCGCTCTTAACCACTACACCACACTAGCTCTCTGATGATTGTTTTATTTTTATGCTGTATTTTATTATGCTTTTTATTATGTTTTTATTATTGATGCTCTGTAATGTGTTCACACACACACACACACACACACACACACACACACACAGCTGGTCACCCAACCTCTACTTAAAAACCTCCAAGGAAGGAGAGCCCACTAACCATAAGTCAGGCTTCGTCAAACTCTGCCCTCCAGAATATGTTGGCCTACAACTCCCATGATCCCTAGCTAGCAGGACCTGTGGTAAGGGATGATGGGAATTGTAGTCTCAAAGCACCTGGAGGGCTGAGTTTGAGGAAGCCTGCTGTAAGGAATCCACTGTCAAATGGCTCTCACTCTTAGAATGTTCTTCCCAATGTTCAGTTGGAATCTGCTATCTTGCAATCTGAGGCCATCGGTTCAGGTCCTCCCTTCCAGAGCAGGAGAAAACAAGCTCGCTCCTTCCGTGCTAACCTAAGGTTACCAGATTTTTTGTTCAATAGATCCGGGGACACAATCAATCAATCAATCAATCTACATGTTCGGGATGTTGATGTTGCAGCGATGCGGTGGCAGAGGCGCGGCCGCCGCCGCGACCTCAACCTCCACGTTTCCCCTTCCTCCAAGGCTTCTATCTCCTTTCTCCATGAGCCTCGGCAGCCCCTGAGTTGTTGGTCCTTTGGTGGTGGTGGGGAAGCAGTGTGCAGTGGGTCAGGCATAGAAGGCGGAGAAGGAGGGCCGAGAGCGGTGGCCGTGAGGCTCGGGCAGCGTGATGCCTCCCTTCCCATCAGAGCAACCCCAATCCCATTCCTACTTTCGTGCAAGCAGGAGGGTTGCAGGGATCCCTCAGCTGGGAAGGGAGGCTTCCCGTTGCCTAACTGAGAGATCCCTGCCCCCTCCTGCTTGCACACAAGTGGGAGTTGGGAAGCTTCTCCAATAGGCAGCATGAAGCCTCCCTTCACAGCTTAGTTGCTGGGGTCAGGGAAGGTGGAGGCAGCCCGGAAGCTGCATCTTAGAGCCTCTGTACCACCATCATATGGGGACTTCTGAGCAGTTCCTGAAGCCAGCCAGAGCCAACTGCTCCGGGCTGCTGAGACTGCCACTGCTGCGTTTCCCGGGGACATTAGATGAAATCCGGGGACGGAATTTGTCCGGGGACTTATTTGCAAATCTGGGGACTGTCCCCAGAAAACGGGGACGTCTGGTAACCCTATGCTAACTGCCGTCCTGACTTTCCTCCACAGGGACAGTTCAGCGGATCCTTGGCCTCCCCATTGCCCGGGTGATACATGGTCTGGGAGGCGGCCGCAGCCAGAAGGGGCAAATGATCAATCACAGAGTGGGAGCTGAGGTGCTGGTCTCTGTGGGGCAGAAAGTGAGGAAAGGTAAGAACTTCAAGTGGGGTGTGTGCGTGTTTGTGTGTGTGAGAGAGTGTTCATCTTCTAGTTTGGTCCGCTCTTGTACATGGGATGAGGCAGTCAGGTGTTATAAGAATTCTAAGGTCCCAAATATAAAATAAATGTTCCTAAATGTACAAGGCAAACACATACATAAGTATATAAACCTCATGTCTGAAACAGTACAGGAGAGCAATCCTAAAGTCATTTTGACTCTCCCAAACCATTTTGACTCTCCCAAATTGACCGCAAATATTTCTCTGCAAGAAGGAAGGAAATGGGGAAAGTCTTTTGCTTACCTGTCTTAAGGGCATATTTGCGTATGAATAAGGTGAGCCTATGACCTGGACTCAGGAACTAAAGTATTAACCATTACAAAAGAATGGCCAAGCTGCCCAGGTAAAGCAATCAGTGACCATTAACAGATATCCTGGCAAACAGGATTTCTGCTGTAGAGCTTTTGAAATGTATGCATGATATTTTGGGGGTGGTCTTGGGCTACAGGGTGGGCAATTTCAAAAGTCTATATAAGGGCCTGTGCACCATTATTCTGAGTGGAATGAGTGGGGGACCCTGTTGCAACAGTTTAATAAAGATCAGGCTTACTAGCTGCTTTGCTTTTCAATATTCTCTGATTGGCCTCTGTTATTTTCTCCTTCCAATAGGGGACCCACTTAAGGACTCTATACAGGCTCTTGGGTACCCCATAAGGGAAAAGGAGCAGTTTTTTTCTTACAACACAGGGGAGGCACAATCTTGATTCAGACAGCAGAGTTTCTTGGTCCAGCCCTGCCAATAGGGTGTCCTCCAAGTGTTTTGCATCACAACTTCCATCAGCCCTAGCCAGTGTGCATAGGGGTCATGGTGTTAGAATTCCTGCTCCATGATTGCAGTCATGGGATTGTTGTCTTTCACATGACAGTATATGTTTTGACTCCACAGAGTGGGAAGTGATGGAAACAGGATGTTTGTGTTACTGTGTTCCGTGAAGTGGGACTATTGTCCTTTGTTCTTTCTCTTTGCTGTCTGATGCTAGAGAGAGAGGGAGCCATCTTGCAGTGCTCCATGTGTGTTTATATGTAAATAAAGTAGATTAGCCAAAATGCTGAGTTGCTGAGCTCCGAAGTCTGCTGGCATTGATTGCTGTGATGTTAGGGCTGAAGAAAGCTTTTGAAGCTCCCGAACGATCAACCAGGAGGGAGAGAACATGCCAGTTGGGCATGTGTCTCTGTCAGGGTCCTACTTGAGTGTAGGCTGAGCTCCTGATAAATGGATGATGGGATTTGTAGTCCAAAACATCTATAGCATACCCACATTAGCTAGAGCAAGGGAGTGGAGCTTGTTGTTGCTGAACTACAGCTCCCATGAGCCTCAGCAAGCAGAGGATCAGCTCCTGTGACATCAGCCTCGCTTTTCTTTCTTGGCCATAGTTTCCGTACATCTCCTCCGGTACAGGATCTGTGACTCACATCCAGATGGAACCTGTGAGCCACACGTTAGCAGAGATATGCAGAAAGCGAGGCTGTGCAGATATGTGGCGTAGCAATTTTATTATTTACAGGAAATCAAAACAACAAAACATGGCGGGTGTGAGCAGCGTCTCTCGCACACGTCTTCTCTGTCAGAACAAAGAGCAGAAAACAAAAGCACAAAGAACAGAAGTTCTGTATCTGAGTTTCCATCCCCAGACTTCCAGCAGTGTGGAATGTAAATAAGGATCACATGACCCAAGCAATGGGAGAATGGTATCCTAACACATAGGATGGTGACAGCAGCCACGAAATTAAGAGACGCCTGCTTCTTGGGAGAAAAGCAATGACAAACCTAGACAGCATCTTAAAAAGCAGAGACATCACCTTGCCAACAAAGGTCCGTATAGTAAAAGCTATGGTTTTCCCAGTAGTGATGTATGGAAGTGAGAGCTGGACCATCAAGAAGGCTGATCGCCGAAGAATTGATGCTTTTGAATTATGGTGCTGGAGGAGACTCTTGAGAGTCCCATGGACTGCAAGAAGATCAAACGCATCCATTCTTAAGGAAATCAGCCCTGAGTGCTCACTGGAAGGACAGATCCTGAAGCTGAGGCTCCAATACTTTGGCCACCTCATGAGAAGAGAAGACTCCCTGGAAAAGACCCTGATGCTGGGAAAGATGGAGGGCACAAGGAGAAGGGGATGACAGAGGACGAGATGGTTAGACAGTGTTCTCGAAGCTACAAACATGAGTCTGACCAAACTGCGGGTGGCAGTGGAAGACAGGAGTGCCTGGCGTGCTCTGGTCCATGGGGTCACGAAGAGTCGGACACGACTGAAGGACTAAACAACACATAGGACCAGGATGCCGAGTCAAAAAGCAACAACCTAGAAGGTTTTAAAACAGGATTCGACGAATCCATGGAGAGGAATATCAATGCTATAAGAACCACATTCACTCTTCTCTGCCACTCGTTGCTGGAAGACTCAGGATAGGAGATTTGCTCTTGTGCTTGAATCCTGCTTGAGGCATCTGTTTGGCCCCAGTGAGAACAGGATGTTAGGCTGGGTGGGCCATTGGCCTGATCCAGCAGGCTCTTCTTATGTTCTTACTGTGGGAATGTTTAGGGATGCGGGGGAGGATATATTGTCTAAGATATCCTATCCCAATGTAGCCTTATTAGACTTTACCAATTGGTGGGCTCTGCGTTGCTCCTGGATGGGAGGAAGGAAGTCAAATGACACCGAGGGTTGATTCAGTGAAAGAGTTCTTTATTTCTGCTCTCCGGAGCAGCAGAAAGGCACACGCGTGGTCAGTCCACAGCAAGTCCAAAGAAATGAGAGATTTCATGCAGTATATATATTCTCCAGGCACCCTCTCCCTCCTTCCCCGGGAATCCAACCACGTCAGCCTATATATGCAGATTGACATCACATATGTTCCTGCTCCGGTATTCTTAACCATAAAAGGTATTTCTGTATTTCTGACCATAAAAGGATATTCCTGTTCCTACTCTTATCTTGGAGCAAGAGGTCACCATCTCCAAGAACACCCTCTGACGCTGTTTCCAGACTAGGTCTGTGCGTCTTTTGTGGTCAGGATATAAGATAAGGCACAGACGTGTCTTCTCTGTTCTACTGGTACAGTCAAGGCCATCCTTGCCGTCACAAACTGATAAAGGAGAGGGCTCTGAGCACTTGTTTATACAGCTGCATTTTGGCTCAAGAGCTCAAGTTAAAGCATTTTAGCTAAGGAAAAATAGGGATTTTGGTGCAGTTTCAAACTGCCTGCACAGTCAGTTTTGGGTTTGGGAAACCCATTCCTTCACCAACTTATCTCTACAAGTTCAACAAAATCAGCAGAGTTAACATTCCCCTTTTTAAAAACCACACGCACAGCAGGTAGCTTGCTCAGACTTGTTAGAGTCTCTGTAAATATTTCCTGGTATTTCCCCCGTTCAATCCCTCCTGAAATAAGATGCTACGCAGTCTTCTGTAAAGTATAAAATGTTTACTCTCAAGTAATCATCTGTTCACACAAAGGTTCCCAGAAGGCAGACTTAAAAGCTTAGAACATAGTTTAAATGTGGTGACTATCTCCTTATGGGAGAAAGCCCCCTTTTCTTCTCTTGGCCTGGAGTCAAGGGTGCATCTTAGTAGTGCTGCTGTTAAGATGGCATCGATAGAGCCAAGAGAGCCAAGATGGTCGCCAGCCTGTGGTTCTGCTTCATTTCTACATCAGGAGAGGCCGTGTCTATCTCAAGTTACACGTAAGAAGTTTAGTCTCAGTCTTGGAAAGCAGGAAGTTCCGGCTGGAGGACTGAGACAACCTTCATGTCTACTCTAGCAATGTTGTGTTCGACTGCACCTGATTCTTACATCCCACACTTACAACTGCTTCTTTCCCCTCCCTTCCAGGGGATCCGTGGATCCGGATCCATTATGAGAATCCAGAGTTGGGTGACGCTGGCCGGCGTGAGTTGCAGGAGGCATTGATCCTGGAAGACTCTGAGCCCTTCGTTCCTGGCTCAAAGGTGGCAAGGACTATTCTCCCGCAGGGCCAGTGGGCCAGGCCAGAGAAATATTAGCAGGACTTAAGAGGGCTGAACAAAGTCAGCCCCCTGTCGACTGTCCACAGGATGCGGGACGAGATGGGCCATGTGACTGATCATGTTAGGATCACTGCGCTTAGCTCTTGAATCACCTACAGCCTTGTAATGGGGAGCTTCCTCTATTTTTTACTGAACCCATGGCAGGATGA
Organism: Podarcis tiliguerta; assembly: GCF_965153285.1. Taxonomy (NCBI): domain Eukaryota; kingdom Metazoa; phylum Chordata; class Lepidosauria; order Squamata; family Lacertidae; genus Podarcis; species Podarcis tiliguerta. The sequence goes on along the minus strand of NC_139543.1, from coordinate 70,926,725 downwards.
GAGAATGCGAGTTTTGATTTGGCAGGATTTGAGTAATACTTGTACTAGTTATGGGAATTACCCGGGGGCGGGGGTGGAAAGGCACATCTTTAAAGTTGTTAAATGTTACAAATATTACGCATAAATGTATCCTTTCGACTTGACAGCTCAGGGAAGTTATCTAGCTTTAAAAATCATATAAAATCAACTCCTTTGCCAGTTTCCTTCATTCCACCGCCAATTTGCGTCATTGGCTAAGAGCTTTGAAACCACCCGGTCCCCCCCATAATCCCTCCAGCGGGAGGTCACGTACTCACAGGAAGGTACTCCTTTGTGTCAATCGCTGGGCAAAAGCTCTCCTCCGGACTTGCCCAGGTGCCAGACTATGCAGACCAAAGTTCTATTGTCCCTTTGTAGTAGGTGCTTAGAATGTACTTCCCAATACATATTCTATATCTGCCTGTTACCCTGACACATTCCTCTGATGTGAATCATGTATAACCCTCCCCTTTTCTGATGTAGTGATGATGTAGTGATGATGCTCCATGAACTGTATGCTGGGATAAGATCGAAACTTTTAAAAGTCCTTGTCACCCCATCCTCGGGGTTCAATTCCTCTTTCAACCTGTTGCGCCATAAACTTTGGTCTACAGCTATTTGCTCCGGTTGGTGGCCGGACTCCTTCCTTTATTCCGCAGGGACCCACAGGCTCTGCCCAACCAGCAGGGGGACTGAGGAGCCTCACACCTAGATTTTTCCATAACAGTACTAAAATAACTAAGGTAAAAATGGATTTCTTTCAGAAAAATGGAGAAATTATATGATGCAGTAGACAAAGTTTGAGGATGGAAATCAGGGAGGGGTGGAGGGAAGTCTAGGGAATCCTAAATGTTGATGATTATGATTACCGTTTTAATTCAAATGTATAGTGTAAAACTGAATAAAAAAATGTGAAAAGAGAAAATGTGAGTTTTGCAATGCTCCCCCCCTTCCCTTATAGAGGTGGCACAATGCAATTTTTGTTGCATGTTTTGAAATTTGCAGTATATTTCCATGTCCTGTGTTGTCATAACGCCCATTCTTGAATGGCACTCAGGTCCATTTCTGAGAAGTTTCTGCTGTATATGCTTAAGAAAACTGTTATTAGGGGCACTTTCAGAATTCTGCTACTACGCGGGTGGAATTTAGTCATGTGCTGGTGTGATAAGATTTTTAAGGTCTCTGATATATATTAAATGTTCATAAATGTACCAACCAAGCACATACATAGATCAGCACAGGAAGACCTGAAATCATTTTTGATTCCCAAACTGACCAAATGTTTTCTCTGCAAGGTCAAAGGAAAATGGAAAAGCCTCCCCATTGTCTTTTCCTTCACAAATCCTGTCTTAAGGGCACATTTAAGATATGAATAGGGTGTGAGGCTGTGACCTGGCCCAGGAAATAAGTATTTATCATTACAAAAGACTGGCCAGGCCCCCCAGGCAATCCAATCAAGTGACCATTAAACAGGTAACCTGGCAGACAGGAGGTAAGTAAAGCACTCAGATTTCTGATGTAGACCGCCCTTTCTGTGATGTATGCATGATGTTTCTGGGGGTGGTCTTGGACTTCAGGGAGGGAATTTAAAATGTCTATATAAGGGCAGGCACACTTTTGTTCTGGGTTCCTCCTCCCTCCTGCGTGTGGTGAGTGAGGACCCTGTTGCAACAGATTAATAAAGATCAGGCTTACTAGCTGCTTTGCTTCTCAATATTCTCTGGTTGGCCACTTATTTTCTCCTACCAATAGGGAACCTACGTAAGGACTCTATATGGGCTCTTGGATACCCCTTAAGGGAACAGGGCAGATTTTTGATTACAACACTGGCAAATTCAGGTTGTGTACTTCAAAGGTCTTTCTAGCCAAGGTTGTGGATAGGCCCTGGATTCTACAGAGTGAAAAGAACAGAGGGTGTCAGGCACACAGTTCAGCTTCCTAAGAAACTCGCTTTCCCTTTGAAATGATCCTGAGCACCTTGCCGAGATGGCTGTGGAGATGTTCTTAGGAGCACTGGAGCCATGGCAAGCACATTGTAGGAAGCCAGAGGATTGGCTGATTAAAGCTTCCTGCAGTCAGAGGGGTAGGACATCTGACTGCAGTGCCAGATTTATGTATAAAGTAAAGACGCTATAGCTTAGGGCCCCATTCTCTTGGGCCCCTCAAAAAAAATTAAAGAAAAAAACCCTGGATGTACATTTCCAAAATACAAGATAAAAAACAAATAAAATAAAACCTACATAAAGCAACAGTGTTTTGTGTTGTGTAGGCTCCTATGACGCAAGTCATGGGCCCCAACTGCTAGCATGCTCCCTAAAATATCACTGCTTTTCTCCTTTCTATATATAGGGTGCCTCCATTCGGCTCTTTATAATTATTAGTAGTTTGCAACACATATTTACACCTATTATCATTTCATGTTATAGCAAGTTTCTAGAGACTAGATTACAAGTCTTTGTAAATTGTGTTTCTAAAGGAACTTTTCTTATTGCCAAATGCCCATGTGTTTGCATTATTAAGTTCGTTATGAATAAAAAATCATTTTAAGTTAGAGCCTAATAACTATTTCACTATTAATATACTTCTTAGTTGTATTTCAGTTCAACAATTACTTTGATAAAATACATTTATGTTATGTGCAAGTGGCTTGAGATATCTATTGGGTCCATAAATTACCATATAACATATATTCAACACAAAAAACAGTGACCACCTGTTGTTGACAAAGGACAGCTGGACATATAAAGGGCCCCATTACCTTCAGTAGCTGAGGGCCGCATCAAACTGAAATCTGGCCCTGAGTGACTGGCAGAAGGAGAGCACATGATACAAATTGGGAAAGGTATGTGCAGTTTTCTCAGGCTCCAGAATTTATACAGATTGCAGAATTTCGCCCTTATGGGCACAGAATTTTGATTTTTTTGCTTCAAGCTCACAAAACAGGGAAATTAGCAAATATTGCAGTTATGGAGATCTTTGCCTTCCTGCCCCCTATAAAGCCCACTACACAGAAATGGGAAAACCCACACTTCCCAACCCCACTTCAACTCACCCACACTTAAGACAACTGGATAGACTAAGGGGTGATTCAATCAGGAGAATCCAGCCAAAGAATCCGGGAACAGGGAGACCCAAAGGTGCAGCCGCCTCGCTGAACCCAGCTCCCCAGCTCTGAGGACCCTCCCAGGCCTCAGACACTGACAACCCCACTTCCCTCCCCAGGCCCCAATCTCCAGCGACAACACAAAGCACCAAGAGATCCGTATGTTTCCAAAGGAACATTTCTTGTCCAGACCATCTCTGCCGGTGGGGCCAGCTTAATCTGCCACGTCCACAATGAGAGGAGCCACGTAGTCCGAGTGGCGGATCCCGAAGGTCAAGCCACGTTGAGGGGTGTGCTGCAGGAGGAAGGAGAGACAGAGGGACAGGGTTAGGCACCGCCAGCGGAAGGGAAGGGGTGGGGGCACGGAAGGCTCTTGGCAGGCCAAGATCTCACTTCACACTCTGTTCTGTCAGACCACACCCAGAATACTGTGTCCAATTCTGGGCACAATTTAAGAAGGATGTTGATAAGCTGGAAGGTGTGCAGAGGAGGGCGGCCAAGATGATCCTGGGTCTGGAAACCAAGCCTGATGAGGAGTGGTTGAAGGAGCTGGGTATGTTGAGCCTGGAGTGTGATGCAGCAGCAAAAAAGGTCAAAGCAATTTTAGGCTGCATCAACAGAAGCTGAATGGCCAGGTCAAGGGAAGTCATAGTAGCACTCTATTCTGCCTTGGTCAGACCACACCTGGGATACGGTGTCCCGTTCGGGGAAGCACAATTTAAGAAGGATGTTGACAAGCTGGAACGTGTGCAGAGGAGGGCGACTGAGAGTATATTTAATTTCTGGTTAGGTTGTCAACATGCATGCTCCTGCTTGCAGAGATTGTGGAGGGATAATAATAATAATAATAATAATAATAATAATAATAATAATAATAATAATTAATATCCCGTCCTCCCCATCTGAAGCCAGGCTCAGAGCGGCTAACAACAGTAAAAGTAACGCATGTTTACATAAAATCACAATCAATTAATTGAAATACATTCTAAAATCAATTCATTCTAAAATCAATTCAGAGTCAAATTAATGGCAACCATTGGGCTAGAGTTCTATGAGGGTTACCAAAGGAGGGGGTCAGACTGTGCCTTGGCCAAAGGCCTGGTGGAACAGCTCCGTCTTGCAGGCCCTGCAGAAAGATGTCAAATCCTACAGGACTCTAGTCTCTTAGGACAGAGCATTCCACCAGATCAGGGCCACGGCTGAAAAAGCCCTGGCTCTGGTTGAGGCCAGCCTAACCTCCCTGTGGTCTGGGACCTTCAAGATGTTTTTGTTTGAAGACCGTAAGGTCCTCTGTGGGGCATACCAGGAGAGGCGGTCCCGTAGGTACGAGGGTCCTAGGCTGTATAGGGCTTTAAAGGTTAAAACCAGCCCCTTAAACCTGACCCTGTACTCCACCGGGAGCCAGTGCAGCTGGTATAGCACCGGGTGAATGTAATCCAGCGGCGAGGACCCCATAAGGAGTCTCGCTGCAGCATTCTGCACCCGCTGGAGTTTCTGGGTCAGTCTCAAGGGCAGCCCCATGTAGAGTGAGTTACAATAATCAAGTCTGGAGGTGATACTAATGAAGATCACCTTGCCCATTCACATTTGAATGTTGGGGCAAGAGCTGTCCACTTCTTCCACCATCACATAAGACCCACATCTTTGCTGCAGGACAACTGCAGCCCTCATCCCGGAACAATACCAGGCCTTCTGCTGCCACCTGCCCTCACCTTCTCGGGGCTGTAGGCTCCTGGACCTGGCTTCAGAGTGTTGTCTCCTGGGGGCATGTTGCGGGCCAGCATGCTGAAGTGCGGCGGGCGGTTCTTGTAGACGCTGGGATCCACCAGGCGGTAGTTGCAGGGCCCTGGCGTCTGTTGGGCAAGGAAAGAAAAAGGGTCACACGGGTGGCGCTGCGGGTTAAACCACAGAACCTAGGACTTGCTGATCAGAAGGTCAGCGGTTCGAATCCCTGCGACGGGGTGAGTTCCCATTGTTCGGTCCCTGCTCCTGCCAACCTAGCAGTTCGAAAGCACATCAAAGTTCAAGTAGATAAATAGGTACCACTCCGGCGGGAAGGTAAACGGCGTTTCCGTGCACTGCTCTGGTTCGCCAGAAGCGGCTTAGTCATGCTGGCCACATGACCTGGAAGCTGTACGCCAGCTCCCTCGGCCAATAAAGCGAGATGAGCCCCGCAACCCCAGAGTCACCCGCGACTGGAGCTAATGGTCAAGGGTCCCTTTACCTTTTAGGCCAGGCATCCCCAAGATCAGTCTCAGCCACCCACCCTGGACCTCTCCAGCCCCTTCTAGGGTGCTTCTATGTTCTCTGATTATGGGCATGTGAAAGTCATTGAGAAGAACCCCATTTCCCTACTCATCATGGTTGGCATCCATCTGTCTCGAGAGACAATGGAGTGCACTTTTGAGGGTGAAGCCAAACCGCTCTGTTAGCAGCCCCAAAGGGACCGCTGTGGGGCGCAAGCCTGGGCTGTGTGTCTGGAGGTCCTGGGCTACCCAGGCGACAAGACCTCTCAGCCTCGCTAAGGTGGTGTGAAGATGTTTGGCCCCAGCTTGGCTGCAGGAGTTGCCAGAAGGAGGTGTACAAGAAGAAGAAGAAGAGTTTGGATTTGATATCCCACTTTATCACTAGCCGAAGGAGTCTCAAAGCGGCTAACAATCTCCTTTCCCTTCCTCTCCCACAACAAACACTCTGTGAGGTGAGTGGGGCTGAAAGACTTCAGAGAAGTGTGACTGGCCCAAGGTCACCCAGCAGCTGCATGTGGAGGAGCAGGGGAATCGAACCTGGTTCACCAGATTACGAGTCCACTGCTCTTAACCACTGCACCACACTGACCACAAGGCACTATCCAACAGTCTTGGAGGCTCCACATTGGATTGTATAAGGCATGCTTGGCAAATCGATACCGTGATCAACTCCCACCCGGAAACCTGTGTCCCCCACTGTGGAAGGATGTGTGGATCCAGAATTGGCCTCCACCGTCACTTATGGACTCATTGTTAAAACCATGTTTATGGAAGACAATCTTACCTGGCTACGAGTGATCACCAAAGAAGAAGGAGAAGAAAGAAGATTCTATTCTATTCTATTCTATTATTCTATTCTATTCTATTCTATTCTATTCTATTCTATTCTATTCTATTCTATTCTATTCTATTCTCTATTCTCTATTCTCTATTCTCTATTCTCTATTCTCTATTCTCTATTCTCTATTCTCCAGTCATACCTTGGGATGAATACGCTTCAGGTTGAGCATTTTCGGGTTGCGCTCTGCAGCGACCCGGAAGTAATGGACTGCATTACCTCTGGGTTTCACCGCTTGCGCATGCGCATGCGCAGACGCTCAAAATGACGTCACACGCATGCGCGGAAGTGGTGAAATACTTATAGAATATCTATTACTTATAGAATATCTATTCTATATCCATATTCTACTTATTCTGCTTGTGTTTTTTGTGCAGCCGTTTTTTTAGATTAGTTTTCTATATCTTATTGCATTATGAAAGATTCAGTTAAAAATTTTACATGCAAAAAAATGAAAGAACATTGAACACAAAGCATAGCCCCCCACTTTGTCCTACATATTCCTCACACACCAGCCCCAAGAAAACTTCACACTTGAGCCCCTCGGTCGCCGAAGAAGCAGAAGATGACTCCTTAGCACATATTTAAAGAACACCCCCCGTTTTCTTGATTTTGCTTTCATCAAATCATGGTCTCCTAAATCTCCCACTCCTGGCTGTTCGGCTGCTTACCTTGCTGAGGTCCTCATAGAAACTCCCAATCATGCTGCGCCCAAAAATGGAGTAATTGGGGGCGGTGCTCTTGCCAATCACCTTGGGCCCAAGCATGGGAGGGAGGCCGTAGGCTGCAGGCCCTAGAGGAGGAAAATGGGAGGGAAGGGATTCAGTACGTTACGGCATCTGGGGAACTTTCCTATTCCTCTACCCCCTGCAAATTGCTCTGTTTATCTCGTCTCTGGAAGAGTTCCAGAGAACTTGAATGCTTGCACAGTATTTTGTCGAAATATATATACAGTCATACCTCTTGTTACGTTTGCACGTTTTTTCAGGTTGCGTCCCGTGGTGACCCGGAAGTACCGGAAAGGGTTACGTCTGGGTTTCGCCACATGACCATGCACAGACACGCAAAATGACGTCATGCGCATGCGCAGAAGCGGAGAATCACGACCCGCACATGCAAAGATGTGCAGACGCGGGTTGCGTTCCTTTCAGGTTGTTAACTGAGCTCCGGAACGGAGGTACCACTGTGTGTGTGTGTGTGTGTGTGTGTGTGTGTGTATATATATATATATATATATATATTTGTCCAGTAGGACCTTAGAGACCAACTAAGTTTGTTCTTGGTATAAGCTTCCGTGTGCATGCACACTTCTTCAGATACGTATTTTGTGATATTCTTAGTTGGCTAAATAAAGAGATCCTGCACCCAGACAGGATCCACATGTGACTGAAATCCAACAGGGGTAATTGATTTGGATCAAGAAAAACCTCTGAGACTTCTGAATTCTTCCCCTTAGTTCAAGGGATCTATGATTCCCCTCAAGGTCCTCTTGTTGGTCAGAAGAAATCAGAGATGGCAACCAAGTATATAAAAAGCAAGGTGGCAACTAAGCCTTTCAGCTTTATTGATCAGTTGCAACAGCAGCCCTGGCACCCACAAACAAGAGGAAGGGTAAGAAGTCCAAACAAAAGTATGTCACAATTTTTAAATTCTTGGACAGTGTCCAAAAACCACCCAGAAAACACAATAGTCGCAATAATGGGTTGTACAGGTAAATCGGGACATGCCACAGAATATATATTTTTTTCTCCAATATTTGCAATTCTGTCATTCGAGGTGCTTGACCTGCTCAAAGCTTTTCCTGGGCTGCCCCAGACATCCTTTAGAAATGTTGAACAACCTGGCTCCAGAATCCGTTGACAAAGGCAGGTTTCATTCGTACACAGCAATCTGCTGTTTTAGACTGGTCTGCTTGGATAGTTACTGATGCTTGTTAAACCAGTTTCACAGAGGGGAGGCTCAGGAAGAATTTCCTGAGGTCGACTAGCGGCTATACATCTGTATATTTGCTTGCTTTAATCGAGTAAAGTATTGTTTCATTGATAAATTGGCCCTTTCATTGAGAAAAAGGGATTGATTGACAGTACCTGCAAGCAACTGACAGATACCGTATTTTTCGCTCTATAAGACACACCAGACCACAAGACGCACCTAGTTTTTGGAGGAGGAAAACAATAAAAAAAAAATTCTGAATCTCAGAAGCCAGAACAGCAAGAGAGATCACTGCGCAGTGAAAGCAGTGATCCCTCTTGCTGTTCTGGCTTCTGGGATAGCTGCACAGCCTGTATTCGCTCCATAAGACGCACACACATTTCCCCTTACTTTTTAGGAGGGAAAAAGTGAGTCTTATAGAGCAAAAAATACGGTGTTTCAGCTCAGCTGAGCTCTTTTGCAGCCTGTAGATGGGGCTGTTTTGCAATTGATCTTGTTCTTTTAAGCTTAGGGGATATGCATTTATAGATCTGCACTGATGCACATGCACTCTATATTAGTATAACAGGAGGTCAGCAGCCAGATGGAGGGAGATTCTCTGTGGTTGCTGCTCTCTCACCTGGTGACTGGTCGTAATCGAAGTTCTTCGTCCGGGAAGCGAGAGAGTAGTTGGGGGCAGAAGGGTAGGCCAAATTCTTTGCTTTCTCTGGCGAATACCGACCTGCAAAAAGCAAAGCACACGGGGAAGGCTGAATTCACAACACCGCCCTGCATTTCTGTTACTATTTTTTATTAAATTTATACACCACTCTTCATCCTAGGATCGCAAGAGCAGTTTACAGTACAAAAACACAAACACGCACAACATAACAATGAACAAAGCAACAACTTCCCCCCACAACACATTTAAAAAGGTAAAGGACACCTGACAGTTAAGTCCAGTTGCGAACGACTCTGGGGTTGCCGCGCTCATCTCGCTTTACTGTCCAAGGGAGCCTATTGTCCTTTATATTCATAAGCCAGTTTTGGTGTTGTTGGTTTGTTGTATAACAGATTTCAAGACTGACCTGGGCCTGGAGTCATAAAAGACATCACATCCCTGGGGCGTCCATAGATGGAGAATGCAGGGATCCCGTCCTTGCCCCTCATAGTCATGTTGGTTGGGATGAGGTAGCCTGGCCCAGGGGAGCAACCCACTAGCTCTTGGGGCCGGCGGATCCCAAAGCTGTACGCGGGAGCCCGGTAGCGAGAAGGGTCGTGTAGCGGGTAGCCTGCAAGGAAGAGCGAGCACAGAGAGGGAAGAGGAGAACTTGAGATGGATAGAATCCATCTTGTCCATTAACAGCAACCAAGGGGAAAGTGGTAACTTCCAACCCCCCCTTTTTTTCCTCCATGAGATGGAGGAGCTATACTGCCTCAGAGCAGGGACAATCTTTTCATTTTTGCAAGCAGTAGACCTTTCCACCCTCTAGTATTTGTTCAGTCTTCTACACCCCTGCTCATCACAACATCCAGTGATGAGGAGTTCCACAAGTTGATTCGATGCTGGGGAAAGAAGCAGCTGTTAAGTATATTTGCTTAATTCAAACTGAAATGGAGAGCACCTGTGTGTTTTGCTGAAAGGGTTTAACTGGAAGATTCCATTGGAACAAAAGAAGAAGAAGAAGAGCTCTCTTTGCACTGAGATGGGCTGATAACTAACTGTATTTGTTCTCTGCCAACTAACACATGAGTGTTTAACCTTAGATCAGGTGATTAAAGTATTCAATTGCAAATCAGCATCTTGGGGAGTTGGTCTTTGGTCTTTTGTTCCCAGCCAAAGTGGGAGTAAGATGTGATAATGAAGCCCTCCAGGAGATGCATAGCCTTAAGCAGGTGAATGCAGTCAAGAATGGGAGAGAGGCACAGTTTTGATTTCTGGAAGAAGTAAACTTATTTCTTATAAAATGCTGAGCTTGTGCTGGACATGTTCTTGATATTAAGGAACTGTTTGGATGTATCATTTACTGCTTTTTGATCTGTTTGGAAGAAAGTTCTGCAAGTAAAGCTTTGAATCAACGTTTTACCCCCAAAGGAGTTGTTTTTTATGCATCCAGTTGCTTCAAGCTGCACAATATTAATATCTGCAAAAGCAGCAACCCAGACTTCTCCCATTCTAGGATTTTGATGCTGGACTATATCACCTCTTACAGAAACGGGCTAGGGCCAGTATCTGGACTCCTTGATTTTCACTTACCTACATTTGTTGGGAGAGCATATTTGGGTCCGGGGCTGCTGTAGAGGGCAGCGATTGGCCCTCTGGGCCGGTGAGGGCGCCAGGACCCCACCCACACATCTGCAGACATGTTGAAATCTTTGTACTATTCTTCTTCTTGCCCTGAATGGAGATCAGGAGGAGAAAGGAGATTATCAGGGCTGTGAAACTAATGGATGCAAATCCTGAACTGGATCTGATCAATTTAAGTCAAATGCATATCATTCTGAGGCAGCTACAGTTGCTGCAGAGCAGGACGAATGGACCCAAATCAACTTGTCATGAATTATGCTGATCCAGAACTGAAACAGCTTTCTGGGAGAAAATAAACAAGAGTGTTGTAGTTATTAATCACATCCTGTAAGGTAAATCCTGGGGTAGGGAGATGGGGAAAAGGAGGTGAGCTGGATTTTGCTTCCAACTTAGTTTCTAATCCAGGCCACACTCTCATGAAACAACCTTGACTCACAATGCTGGCTGAAACAGATGGTAGGACCCATCTTCAGTACCAACATGTCTTTGGGATTTCTTGATTTGTACCATATAAATGAACGGTGGTATGTTGGGAATCTGAATACGTGCAGCTACTCACACAGAGTCAATTAAAGTTTGGCAGACAGCCAGAAGGCAATCTGAAGGAGTAAGTCTGCCTGGTGATAACAGAGACATGGAGACAGCCTCCTGATTGGTCAGGTTCTCTCAAGGGAGTGACAATTAATGGTCCACTAACTGGAATGTGTTGGTTCAGTAGTTCAGAGTTCAGACTTCTGTGTGTCAGTGTAGGAGTTGTGAGTCGTGTATGAGAGAGCTAGCTAAAGATCCGTGTTCTGTTCCTGTAAATAGTCCACTGTATATAATAAACACCTAACTACAAGTTCCTGGTTCCTGCTTCGTCTGTCCTGTCTGCAGCCAAGTCGCCAATTGCTTCCGTGGATTCTGCGTTTACTCTGCTAGGTCTGTCTAAGGTCCTGCAACTAGTTGGAAAGTTGTAAAACACCAATAGGTTTTGCCAGTAGATAGTGCTATCATTGCACATCATCTTTAGGTTAGCCTGTGGTCCAGAGTCACACACCACCAATGGGCCAGAGGACCACAGAGTGCTGGGATTCCACTTTGGTTTTGCTCTGTGCAGAACAGAGGAACACCAGAAGAGCCTTCTGGGTCAGGCCAACGGCCCACCTAACCCAGAATCCTGTTCTCGCAGGGGCCAGCCAGCCACAGGCCTGTGCAAGTCAGAGCCAAAGCAAGAGATTCACATGGGCAATTTGCTTGCCTTTACAAGCTCCTTGGCTGCATTGCCGGTTTAAAATATTCAGCCTTCTCTTCCCCACCCACCGCCCTGTTTTTTTGGTACATATTTTGCTTCCCTTTTCTTGCTTGTGTTAGAATATTTCTTTTAAAAAGGGAGGGAAAAAAACCTTCAACATCTTTTTTATAAAAGAATCCAACCTCAGTCACAGCAAAGAAGATGGTTGTGTGCTCTTAGAGTTGCCCACCTCAGTTTAGAGACTGTTCCCGTCCACTCTGGCCTGTGCCTGCCTGCTTGCCAGGAGAGGTGATTTGGTCGCATTGTGACCTCATGCTGATGACACTTCCCTGAAAAAGGACTGGCCTGCAAATGGACACCTGCAAGTAAAGGTAAAGGGACTAGCTAGAGAGGCGGTTGGATCCTTGGATGACTAGGGAGTGAAAGGTGTTGTGATGGCCTGGGACTTGGGCTCAGACTCAGAGCAGAGGAGACTCAGTCTGCACTGGATCCTCTGCCTCAGGCATCATCTGAACCAAGACTGGGGCCTGATCCTGAAGAGTCCCAGTCTGCACAGGTTCCCCTGCAACAAACACCAGCTGGGCCGAGTCAGGAGCCTGCCCTGGCTCCAGATGCAGGGATTACCTTGTTGCCTTCAGCTGGGCCATCACTTACAGCTGCTCCACTACCAGTTGGGTCAGGGGAGGCTGAGGCGGCCTCTGGGTCTAGTAGCCCACCAACATCTCCCGAGCTGCAGAGACTGAGGTCTGAGAGAAGGAGAGATCTGAGTACTCACAGGAGGAGTGCTTGCCTTCAGGTGAAACAAGGAGGTGAGTCGTCCGGGGATCAGGACCGGCTGTTACCCCGACAGAGATAAAAGGCTGTCGGACCCTGCCCCAGGTTGTGGGAGCAACATTGCTGTATGCCAGATCCTGCCTGAGATCCTGTACCTGTCCTTGCCTGGTTTCCTGCCTCATGTCCTGCCTTGGCCCTGTTGGACTGACTCCTAGCAGAACCTTTGAATTCTGGACCAGTCCTGGACCACGTTTCACAGGTTACCCCTGGGCCCAGCACAATTGTGCTCAAGGAAGATTCTGAGAATGCAGAGAACATGAATGTGAGCATGGAGCTGGGAGGCCCAAATGTACAGTAGCCCCCTCAGGTAGGGATGGGGTGGCCCTCTCCATTTTGGTTCTTCTCCGATTCACATTTTTCAATTCTTAAATTCACTTCTCTGCATGTCTGCAGCCAGCTCTCTCTCTCTCTCTCTCTCTCTCTCTCTCTCTCTCTCTCTCTCTCTCTCTCTCATATCCTCGCCTGCCCTGTGGAACACCCTCCCATCAAATGTCAACGAAATAAACAACGACAGCAAACCAAGCTTTATGAGGAATGGTTGAAGGAGCTGGGTATGTTTAGCATGGAAAAGAGGAGACTGAGAGATGATAGCTATCTTCCAATATCTAAAGAGCAGTGCCTATTCCCATGGCACTGTTAGATTTCTGTTCCTGCGCCCCTGTGCAGTTTTTGGAGTCACAAGACTCTGCTGACATTCCAGACTGTTGGAAGTCTCACGGGAGACGGATGTTGATGTTACTGGTTTCCTGTTTCTTTGTTTCAGTTGTTCACTGACTCTCACAGAGAGCAGATGCATATTTTTTTCTGTCCTGAGTAGGTAGAAATAAACGCAGTGATGTAGCACATATTTTTATCTCTCCTTCTGCTGCTGTTTGGATACTCTGCGTAATGGGAGCGTGCCTGAAGCCTCATTAAAGGCTTAGGTTGTTAATCACCATCGGAGCAGAGGTTGATGGAGTCCAAAGATATGACGTGGAGCAGAGCCATTTCAGCTCGGTCGCAACGGAAGCTTTGACAGGCACTACTGGCTTCCCAAATACAGTTCTGATTTGGGGGAGACTTGAAGGGGAGACTACCTGAGATGCTTCCATGAGTATCATAGCTTATAGAAGAGTAGATTGCCCTCAAGGCCAACGTGTTGAAGGCCCTAACCAGCACTTTGAAATGGGTGCACAAATGACAGAGAAGCCACTGAGCCTGATGCAATATAGAAGTATTTATTTCTGAAGCATATTTGTAGAGGCATGTACATATTTAAAACGTAATGCTTCCCCATCAGAATGACAAAAAGGTCAGGGATCTGCAGTGAAGGAGTTTTCTTCTGCTCATTGTCCAGTAGATCCAGTGTTAGGTGTGGAGCAGGTAAGCCTATGGGACAATTGGGAGCTGAAAGTGAGCTCCAAAGAATCCTTTGCAAGCAGGACTTGGGGACAGCAAGCACTCCTTGAATTGGTTGCATTACAGATTTCCCCCCATAGATTTCCCTTCCGAATTGATGGGCAATAATAAAAATAATAAATTTTACTTATACCCCGTCCTCCCCAGCCAAGACAGCTAACAGCCAATAATAAAAACAAGTTGATTGAAATACAACTTAAAAACAAGATTAAAATACAATTCAAACATTAAAACATTAAAATGCAGCCTCATCACAGGAGGAGAAAGGAAAAAAGAAAGGGGGGGGGGAGGGAATCAAATAGATTCTAAGCCAAAGGCCAGGCCTTCTAAGCCAAAAGCCAGGCCTGCGGAAAGAAATCAGATCCCACAGGGCCCTGGTCTCATGAGACAGAGTGTTCCACCAGGCTGGAGCCAGTGCTGAAAAGGCCCTGGCTCTGGTTGAGGCTAATTTATCTTCCTTAGGGCCCGTGACCTCTAGGGTGTTGCTATTTATGGACCTTGAGGCTCTCTGTGGGGAATACCAGGAGAGGCGGTCCCGTAGGTACGAGGGTCCAAGGCCGTGAAGGGCATTAAAGGTCAAAACCAGTACCTTAAATCTGACCCCGTATTCCACCGGGAGCCAGTGCAGCTGGAAAAGCACTGGGTGAATATGTTCCCATGGCAGAGACCCCATGAGGAGCCTCGCTGCAGCATTCTGCACCTGCTGGAGTTTCTGGGACAGCTTCAAGGGCAGCCCCGCCTAGAGCGAATTACAGTAGTCAAGCCTGGAAGTGACTGTTGCATGGATCACTGTGGCCAGATCGGGGTGGGAAAGGTAAGGGACCAACTGCTTGATGCGGCGAAGGTGGAAAAATGTCGCCTTGGCTGTTGTTGTAACTTGCGCCTCCATGGAAAGGGAGGCGTCAAGGATTACACCCAAACTCTTAACAGAAGGCAATGGTACTAATGGGCCCCCCGCAAGAGAAGGGAGTTGGTCCCTCATCCCCATGCCATCCTACCCAGCCAGAGGACCTCTGTCTTTGAAGGATTTAGTTTCAATCCGCTCCCAAAAAAACCATCCAGCCACAGCTTCCAAGCATCTGGTCAATGTGTCCAGGGCCGAGTTGGTATGGCCATCCATCAGCAGATAGAGCATATTGGTGACAAGCCAGCCCAAAGTTCCAGACAATCTGGGCAAGGGGGTGCATAAAGATGTTAAAAAGCATCGGGGAGAGAATTGCGCCCTGCGGCACTCCACACACCAAGGAGTGGTGCGACCACATTTCCCTCCCAAGTGCCACCCTATGTCCCCGACCAGAGATAAAAGAGCACAGCCATCTACGGGCTATGCCCTGTATCCCTAAGTCGGTGAGGCGGTGGTCTGGAAGATCATG
Source organism: Podarcis tiliguerta (assembly GCF_965153285.1). NCBI lineage: Eukaryota > Metazoa > Chordata > Lepidosauria > Squamata > Lacertidae > Podarcis > Podarcis tiliguerta. The sequence goes on along the minus strand of NC_139543.1, from coordinate 70,911,462 downwards.
ATCAACCATGTCAGAGGCCCTCCTCTTTACCACTGATCAGTGCTAAGAGGAAGCCCCATTGGGAACATCCAACTGCTGCCTTGCTCTCATCTAATCAGTGCTGGACCAAAGCCCCTTTGGAGACACCCTTTCAGCAACAAGGAGCTGGTTTGCGCTGAGAGCACAGCTGCAAGGGGGCTGGCTGCAAGTGCCACTTTGTCTTTTTGCAGGTGTGGTTTGAATTCAAGCCGCACCTGCAAACAGTCATTTCTCCTCTGCAGAGGGCATGCTTTCATTAATCGACTTTCAAGTCTACACCCTTCCCAGGGCTCTAGAAGGCACTGCCATAAAAGTGCATTGGTTCTTTGCAAACTAAAAGAGACCAGTTGAATGTCCTAAGTGGCTTTCAATCTGAATCAGGATATTGGAGACATGTGAGTTGGGAGGGGCAGTAATGAAGGGAAGTAATTGACTCTTGTTTGAGGGGCATGTGTTTAAATTCACAATGGGCTGAGGCATCTATTAGGGATGGGGGGACTGTTGTCCTCCTGATGTTGGTGGACTCCCACTCATCGTGGCCAGTTGTCTAGGATGATGCTAGTGGTGCTCAAGGAACATCTGAAAGGCCATAAAGGTTCTTCATCCTGGGCTCCCAGAGAAGGGGGCTCTTGCTACTTGCAGGATCCAATTAGATCTATTGCAGGCTACTGTGAGAGCAGGACGCTGGAATAGATGGGACACTGGAATGGGGCAGCAGGGGACCTCTGACGTTGTCATATTCTGAAAAAGGCGCAGGTAGAAAGACAGTGTTGGATGGAAGCCTCTGAGATTTGATGGGGTCAGCCAGGGAGAGTGAAGAGGTCAGGGGGATCCGTAATTTGGCCTATGTGTGCAAACATAGGACTCTACATTCTTGCAGCTCTCTGCTCTAAATTTCTCAAAACCTGGAAAAACACAGGGAAATGGTCTTAGGTGAGTCAACATCAGATACCAGGAGCTCCTTGGCATGCTGCTGCTGCTGGGACCCCAACACCCTCAAAACACATGTACCCCCACCCCACGGTGGCTACAGGGAATGTCCTTTCTTCTGCTCCCATTCAAAAGAAACCAAGCCACTCATCCAATACTAAATTGGCCAAGGCGGGTGGTGGGATCTATGGGGAGGACCTTGAGTGGAAAGCAAAAGTGTATTAGGATGGTGTTCCCTGTCAGTCTGAGCCCCTTTGGGAAGGCTAGATTCTTGTAAGGAAGCTTGGGAATATTTCTATCCAACAGATGAAAGGGCACCAAAGGAAGTCCTTCACTAACGACCTCTTGGCCAAAGAGCAGGCAAGGAGCACATCTCATACCCTCAGTAGAAATTTAGAAAATACTGCAACCCACATTGCATTGAGCATGGCAGCTCCAAAGTACCAGCCCTGAGAGCGGACTCCTTACCGTCCCGACGAAACAAGGAGGCACAGGAGTTGTGGCCATGTTGATTAGGTTCTCCCTCAGCCCATGGTAAGAACTCGGCAGCAGAGCCATCTGCCCACTCCCAATTTCCATCCTGCAGGGACAAGAGAGTTGGTATGCTCTTTAGAAAGAACAGATCACAAGGAGACACTTCCAAGGACACAACATGCTCCTTGATGATTCTACCCAAACGAACCACAGACGACATTATTTGCGTTGCAGGACATCAGCCAGGAGCCCACCATGACTGTTTTGGCCTCAAGTACGTTGAGTCCAGAGAACCTTCTCATAACATTTCGAGGACATCAGCTGGGGAAGCCCCATAGAAGAATCTTCCCACTGAATTCATTTACTATCAGCTCCAACAGTGCTGATGAAGGAGGAGGAAGAGAAGGCCTTGGAGACTCACCCTATCCTCGTCTGACAATCCAATCCAGACACTTAGGTCCCACGATCTTTTAAGGACTTTAGCCAATAAGTCCAGTTCTGTTGCTTCACGGATAGAGACAAGCTCAGAAGTCGGGTCAAATACACGGCAGGCTCTCTGAGAGGTGGAAAAAAGAATGAGTTTTATGCAACTACACTTACCTTTGAATTCTCCTCAAAGTCAGGCTCAAGGTTGAATAGTGCAGTCACAATACGTGGAAATCCAGCTCCGGACATGTGACTGCTTGAAATGCAAGCTTTGTTCGGCCAACTGAGATCCAGCATGGTGCAATATCCCCATTTGTGTCTCGCTCAGTTTCTTCATTGTCTGATTTTTAATTAGATTCTCCACTTTCAGTTTGTGATTTTGTTTATAAAAAGAAAAGTTCTCGGGAGAACTGAGCAGCATTTGAGTGTACGTTGCCACAGTATAAAAACATTTGTTTGCAATTTCACCTCATATACTGCAGCTTTGGGTGTTATTTTCTTTTGAATTTTTTAGTGCTTTATTGAAATTAAAAAGAAACAGCAAACAAAAAATTTATCCAGAAAAAAGAGACAATAGTTGTAATTGTTACCTCATATAACAATAAATTCTTCTTATATCTATGTCAATTTCTCATTACCTCATCCTGTATCTACAACTTAATTTACTCCAGTTTAGTTGGAATTTTTTCACCTTTCCAATTCATAGCGATCAACATTCTTGCAACTACCGCGGCATACAAGAATAATAAACCTTGCTTTCTAAGGTATGTCTGGACAAAATATTCCCAAGCTAATGTTTTTTTAAATAAAGGAAATCTTAAACATCTTTTTGAGCTCATTATAGATTACCTCCCCAAATTCCTCTGTTTTCTTACAGTTCCACCATATATGTAGTATTGTACCTTCCGCTTCCCCACATCTCCACCATTTACTTGAGGTGTTTTTATACATTTTAGATAGTTTTGATGGCATAAGAACAGTGGAATTGCATCTTCATAAAATTTTCTTTCAAAGCGTAACATGCAGTGAACTTCATATCTAACATCTATAGGGATATTGTGACCAAAATCTTGAGCTCATTTTATACCAGTATACTGCAGCTTTGGGTGTTATTTTCAATAATACACTTTATCTACAATTTTCTCTAATACAGTGGCGCCAACTGGGGGGTGGCAAGCCAAGAGCCCCACAAATCAAGGAAGTGGCCAGGCCCCATCAAAATTCTGTGGTGTCTGTGCGTGCATGCCTCCTAATGTGCTTACCTCACTCGCATACACTGCATGTTGTGTGCAAAACACGTCAGCGTGCTGCATGGCATGCATGCATGACATTGTCGTGAATTCTCTGCGGCGCTTTAGCAGAAATGCTCAGAGTTCCAGGTTCTTCAGTGCAGTATATTTATTGTGAGCTATATATACAAATGGTCACGGGTGGCGCTGTGGGTTAAACCACAGAGCCTGGGGCTTGCCGATCAGAAGGTCGGCGGTTCAAATCCCTGCGATGGGGTGAGCTCCCGTTGCTCGGTCCCTGCTCCTGCCAACCTAGCAGTTCTAAAGTACATCAAAGTGCAAGTAGATAAATAGGTAGCGCTCCGGCGGGAAGGTAAACAACGTTTCCGTGCGCTGCTCTGGTTTGCCAGAAGCGGCTTAGTCATGCTGGCCACATGACCCAGAAGCTGTACACCGGCTCTCTCAGCCAATAAAGCGAGATGAGCACTGCAACCCCAGAGTCGGCCGCGACTGGACCTAATGGTCAGGTTTCCCTTTCCCTTTCCCTTTCCCTTTTATATATACAAATATCTACAGACTTTAATACACAGGCAGTTCATAAAGTGAAACAGAGTACCTGGCTGCAGGTATTAAGACAAACAGAAAGACCTCTAACACTCTCTCTCTCTCTGACCACAGTCCTCTACACCACCACCCTTACTGCTGGACAGGTTTCCCTTTTAAACCAATGACAGCCAATCAACTGACAGCACATTACTGCTGAGTCTTTCTGACCCAGCACCTCCATAGAAAGTATTGCAGACTGATTGCATCAGCCAGTTGGCATCAGCTAGCAAACTCAAGCCTGCAGACTTACTATCTCACACAACATTCTGTGAATCCCGACAGACATTAGGAACCTACCTGCATGGCATCACCATGGTGCACAGCCCTGGCCCCCTCAATCACGGGGGCAAGCTGGTACACTTTCTCTTATACAGCGGTACCTCGGGTTACATACACTTCAGGTTACAGACTCCGCTAACCCAGAAATATTACCTCGGGTTAAGAACTTTGCTTCAGGATGAGAACAGAAATCGTGCTCCGGTGGTGCAGCAGCAGCAGGAAGCCCCATTAGCTAAAGTTTTGCTCCAGGTTAAGGACAGTTTCAGGTTAAGAACGGACCTCCGGAACAAATTAAGTACTTAACCCGAGGTACCACTGTATATTTGTTCACTGTATGTTTGTTCAACGTATTTTGGGGGAGAACGAAATTTCAAATGATACCTCTGTTATTTCAGGACATGCTAAATGGAGCGGCTCTCATTCAAATGTGCTTCAAAGGCAAATTCCCCCCATCATGCCCATCTAATGAATTTCATGTGCAGTTTTAAGGCTGCCAGATCCAGCATGCAGCATGCTTGGGCCATGTCCGGTGGCGTAGTGGTCATTTTATGTTTGTGCAGAAGCTGGACACAACAGCCAACCTGTCCCCAAGGAGAGCTAAAAGCCTTGCCTTGAGAGAATGAAAAAGTGCATGTAGCTGTGTTGATCTGTTAATATATTCCTTCCCCGAAGGAGGAACAGTACAGGGTAGAATGCCTAATCTATTGGGATCCACTTGGCTTATTGGGACATAGTAGGAGAATGCCAGAAAATTGCCCTCCCATAGCAGAGGCATCTCTGTGGTGGGTGTGGGCTGCCCCAGCTGTCACCTCTGAGGGGGGTGACAAAATGCCAGGCAGCGCTCAGCACGGGGGCCTGTAGTGCGCCTGAGCTATGCGTCTCTCCTGGGAGTGACGTGGTGGCTTGGGTGTCCACAGGCTCTGCGCTGCCCCAAACGGTCCGCCCACCACCTGCCCACCAGCTGTAGGGTGGCTGAATGGGAGGAGACAGGCAGGCTCCTTGGAGGCTCAGCTGAGAGTCCTGCCCCAGCTAGCCTTGTCCCACGGGCAGCTGGCTCTGCTGCTGTATCTCTGCAGGCTTGAGTTCAGAGCAGTGCAAGCAGACTAGCTGTGTGCATCAGATAGCATCCCTCAGGGTGCTGACAGTGCTGTTATTTTCCTGGTGGGCTTCAGTGACCCCCACAACATACATTTCAAGCACCTTTAGTAAACATTCAGAGCATGTAGGTTATACCCAAGAACTGTGGGGACTGTAGCCCTGCGGACAGCAACCTACAGTTCCCAGGATTCTTAGGGGAAGTTCATGTTCTTCAAATGTGTGTTCAGTGGGTGTTGGGGATCTTGCTCACTTTGTCTCTAAGGTATGGTGGGTTCTCCAAGTTGTTCCTGATAAAATGATGTTGCTTATGAACCTACCTGTCCCTGGAGGCTCACTTGAAAGCAGAACATGTTGGAGCCTTCATCAAACCTGAGTAAGTACTCCAACCTTTGGGGCCAACGGGTCTTTTCTGGGATGATGAGCCCACCATCTCAAGCCATCTTAAAGAAGGCCTGCCTACTTCCAGCCTATGAACAGCGTATCTATCCAATCACTATCCCACACAACCTGCATCTTTCCAGGATTGAGTTTCAGCCTGGTGGCCCTCATCCAGCCCCCTATTGGTTCCAGGCAATGGCCCTGAGCTTCCTCAGCCTCATCTGAGAAGAACGATAAACTGATGAACTGAGCTGGTTGCCCAAGGCCTACTGGTTGCCCAAGGCCAGATGCTTCAGATGCCTAAATGACATCTCATCAGCTCTTGAGATGCAAAAGATGGCCTCCTGGGATAAAAATCATGGCCATGGGATTGAGATTCATAACAGGTCTTCTGCAGAGACTCTCAAGCATATCTTGTGTTTTGTGCCCTTGCTCTTTCTGGACCCACTCAAAGCACCTAGAGGCCCCTCTTACCATTGCCTCATGCCATGTTAGCCGGTTGGAAAAGACACGATAGCAGCTTTCCATTTCTCTTTTCCAGCCCCAGATGCAGCCTTGAGGTAACAGAAAGAGAGAACATTAGCATTCAACATGGTCATGTCAGCACATGAAACAGTGGAAATAAAATATTTTTGGGGTGTCATAAAAGCCAAAGGGAAATTGAACGTCCTCCAAGATGCCCTCCATTTTCTTGGTGTCCAATATGACATATATTTTCATTGTATTAAATTATTTACCTGACAATTTTCCAGCCAAGGAAAGCTAATGAGAATAACAGCAATAGATAATCTTATTTCAACCAATAATAAAAATACCTAGGAAATAAATACTACCAAACCCAGAATGATTCTGAAAAGTGTAGCTGGTCACTGCAGCTATACTGAGGGTGCGGGTTCCAAAGGTGTGGAGCCACCTTAGAAAAGACCTACTGACAGATGAAGATGGTGGACAGACCAGTATCCATCTGGAACGTCCGTGTGCAAGGAAGAGGATACAGGCACAAACAAGTCCACAGATTTCATAGGTCCATCCCATTCAGGGGCCTGAAGGTTAAAGTCAGCATGTTGAAATGCACTGGGAGACATTAAAACTGGTATGATCTAAGTGCTATTCAAGCTGCGTGCTGTAAACAGAACAGGATTCTGTCATTTTGAACCAAACAGTCTACAGGGCCAGACCCACACACGACACATCACAGTAGTCTAGCCTGGACCACGACCAGCACATGGATCACAGTGGCTAAAACTCACCTCTTCAGAAAGGGATACAACTATTTTACCCTAGGAAAAGGATGAAATACAATACGCATCATCCAAGACAGGCTGGAATTGCTGGATCTGATAATTTAACCAAAATGGCACACGAGAGGTTGGGCAAAAATGCCAATGGATCTGCACTTGGTTTTCTAATGCTGCCAGAAGCTTCTCTTTGTCTAAGGAGACATCAACCACCTCCAAGATGAAGTGATACCTTACCAGTGGGACCGTAGAGGTTGTCTGCTTTTTTTATTTTCATTGCGAAGCCAAAGGAGAAGTGCCATATCAGAACAAGGCAGATGCAAAGGAGGCTGGGCCTGGGGACAGAGGAAGGCTGCATCTGCTTCTGGAGACAGAAAACACAAAAGACACAATTGCTAGGCTGAGTTTCCTGCATCCATCGCTCAGAAGGCGAGGCCTTGTCTTTCTTTCTAACAGAAAGAACACTCATTATCTCACCCAGATAGAATAAAGTAAAGGTAAACAGAAAAAAGTAAGGACTTACAAACCCTCAAGATCAAATAATTTCACTTTATAGATTTATCAACTCTTTTATTTGTTGGGGAGCTGGTCCCTGAGACGCAAAGGTACCCCATTGTTCGTGCGCTGCTCACTTTGGAGATATAGCTGCCATTCAAAAGCCAGCATGGAGAGTCAAGGAGATCAGAAGGGGGGAGATAACTCACCTGGTTTTTCAGCTTCTCTCTCTCTCTGAGCTGCTGATTCTTCCTTATTCAAGTGTTCCAGTTGAGCTACGCCTGGGTGGGAAGCTGGTGTTTATGTGCCATTTATAGTCTGATAGGTAGGCAATGGCATGTGGTGAGAGACACTTGGCAGCACAAGGGAAGCCTAATGGTTCAACGCAAACATAGACCGAGATCTTTTGCATCAGAACACAGAAGTACAGAAAGATCTCTTTCACCTGAAAGCCACTGTGGATTGAAAAATATCCAACTTCTATGAAGTGGAAATTAGCAAAGAGGAGGAGAGTCATGTTAGGCGAGGAGAAAGTATGAAGCTAGGAAGAGTGCTGCTGGATCTGCCCACCCGTTTTGCAAAATGTGGTCACTGCTTCTTCTCTCCACATCGCCGCTTTGTTGTTGTTGAGTTGTTTAGTCGTGTCCGACTCTTCGTGACCCCCTGGACCAGAGCATGCCAGGCCCTCCTGTCTTCCAATGCCCCCCGCAGTTTGGTCAGACTCATGCTGCTAGCTTCGAGAACACTGTCCCACCATCTCGTCCTCTGTCGTCCCCTTCTCCTTGTGCCCTCCATCTTTCCCAGCATCAGGGTCTTTTCCAGGGAGTCTTCTCTTCTCATGAGGTGGCCAAAGTCGTGGAGCCTCAGCTTCAGGATCTGTCCTTCCTGTGAGCACTCAGGGCTGATTTCCTTCAGAATGGATAGGTTTGATCTTCTTGCAGTCCATGGGGCTCTCAAGAGTCTCCTCCAGCACCAGAATTCAAAAGCATCCATTTTTCGGTGATCAGACTTCTTTATGGTCCAGCTCTCACATCCATACATCACTTCTGGGGAAACCATAGCATCATAATAATAATAATAATAATAATAATAATAATAATAATAATAATAATTTATTATTTATACCCTGCACATCTGGCTGGGCTTTCCCAGCCACTCTGGGCGGCTTCCAAGAAATATTAAAATACTGTAGTACATCAAACATTAAAAGCCTCCCTAAACAGGGCTGCCTTCAGATGTCTTCTAAAGGTCTGGTAGTTGTTGTTCGCTTTGACATCTGGTGAGTGGGCGTTCCACAGGGAGGGCGCCACTACCGAGAAGGCCCTCTGCCTGGTTCCCTGTAACTTGGCTTCTCGCAGTGAGAAGGCCCTCGGTGCTGGACCTCAGTGTCCCGATAGAACGATGGAGGTGGAGACGCTCCTTCAGATATACAGGACCGAGGCCGTTTAGGGCTTTAAAGGCCAGCACCAACACTTTGAATTGTTCTCAGAAACGTACTGGGAGCCAATGTAGGTCTTTCAAGACCGGTGTTATATGGTCTCGGCGGCCACTCCCAGTCACCAATCTAGGTGCCGCATTCTGTATTAGTTGTAGTTTCCAGGTCACCTTTAAAGGTAGCCCCACGTAGAGCGCATTGCAGTAGTCAAAGCGGGAGATAACCAGAGCATGCACCACTCTGGTGAGGCAGTCCGCAGGCAGATAGGGTCTCAGCCTATGTACCAGATGGAGCTGGTAAACAGCTGCCCTGGACACAGATTTGACCTGTGCCTCCATGGACAGCTGTGAGTCCAAGATGACTCCCAGGCTGTGCACCTGGTCCTTCAGGGGCACAGTTACCCAATTCAGGACCAGGGAATCCTCCACACCTGCCCGCCTCCTGTCCCCCCAAAACAGTACTTCTGTCTTGTCAGGACTCAACCTCAATCTGTTAGCCCCCATCCATCCTCCAACTGCCTCCAACTGCCAACACTCACTATACGGACCTTTGTTGGCAAGGTGATTTCTCTGCTTTTTAAGATGCTGTCTAGGTTTGTCATTGCTTTTCTCCCAAGAAGCAGGCGTCTTTTAATTTCGTGGCTGCTGTCACCATGGATCCTTCATGGATCACTGCTTTGCCGTGGCGAAGGGGCTTGAATAACTCAGAGAATGTATGAGCTATGCTGTGCAGAGCCACCAAGATGGACAGGTCATAGTGGAGAGTTTTGACCAAACGTGATCCACCTGGAGGAGGAACCGGCAAGACACTCCAGTAAAGAAAAGTGGTGTATGTGTGTATCTTTCTTTCTTCAGAGTGAGACAATCCGGTTGAGATGGACAAGGAGAGTGTCTGTTCCACATCTCCAGGGTGATCATGAATGGCTGGGTGAGATTTTGTCAAGTATCCTGATCTGGAATGGGAGGGAGGAGATCAACTTCTGTGCAGGGTGCAACTGAAGTGGAACGGCAGGGCTGTGTGGTCCCCTGATCCACTGGGTCTCTGGGATTGTGGGACAGTGGTCAGAGCTTGCCTTAAAGGTGAGGTGCTTGCTATAACAGCAGTGTCTGTGATCACCTCTTGCTTGATCAAAGGCAGGGAGCTCTCACATGCTCAGGGCAAGCCACTGGTGAGAAATCCTTTCCGGGGTTGGCATAACTCTGTGGTGGAGCTTCTGCTTTTGGAGACAGAAGACTCCAGATTTGTTTCCCCACCCTCTTCCAGTAGGGCTAGAAGCCTGGAGAGCTGCTTCCTTTCAGAGCCAGATGTAGCCGTGCATCAACCAAACACGAAGGAGTGAGATCTGTTCTTCGGAACTTCATCACTCTGGCATGAAAACTGTTCCTGGCCCAAGGTGTCGGTCCTTGCTATCCTCTTCTGATCCAAATGCACAAATGCATGACTGGCGCATACTTTCCCACATGTCGTCATCATCAGGAAATGTTCTTGCAACTCAGTTGGCATCACCAAGAGGAATCCATTCTCCATCATCTGATAAGACAGGGCATGAAACACCATGTTCCTTTGCCTAATCAGAGTACAGATTGAAATCCTGCCCACCAGCTAATGCTGTTTGTGGGCTGCTATGAGCACATCCTGATATACCCAGCAGGAGTTTGGTTTCAGAAGAACTGCCCCCAGTCTTCCGTAGCAGAGGTACAGAGTGTTCACTCCCCCCACACAGTGCATTTCAAAGCCCACATCTTGCTTTTCAAGGTATATGTAATTAAATAACCTCAGGGCTGTACACCTTACAGGGGGGAAGGTGGTGCAAGGGATCTGAGGTGGAGGTGAGTGTGGTGCCATAGTCCCACACAGCAGAGGGCGTCATCAAATGTTCACCAATTGGCACGAATTCCAACTTGGACCAATTAATAGAATTCCCTGATATTTTACCAAAGGCATCTACTGTTTTTATCAACATAGGAACAGCAGTCTGAGGTTTCGAAATAAGCAAAAGTGTGTCATCGGCAAATAAAACCAATTGTGATCCATAGCTGTCAACGTTTTCCTTTTTTTAAGGGAAATTCCCTTATTCTCAATAGGATTCCTTGCAAGAAAAGGGAAAAGTTGACAGCTATGTTGTGATCTGCTCCATAGATCTCACAATGTTGTCTAATAGCAGAGGCCATGGGATCTAGTCAAATATTAAAAAACAAAGGTGAAAGTGGACATCCTTGTCTTGTTTCTCTAGACAGTGGGAAAGTAGCAGACATGATGAATCCTTGCAAGCAGGAATGGGGACAGCAAACACTCCTTGAATTGGTTGCATTACAGATTTCCCCCCATAGATTTCTCTCACAGATTGGAAAGTGCACCTCAGAAGCCTTCCTCTTCACCACTGATCAGTGCTAAGAGCAAGCCCCATTGGGAACGTTCTACTGCCGCCAAGGGGGGGGGGCTTGCTCTCATCTAATTAGTGCTGGACCCAAGCCCCTTTGGAGACACCATTTCAGCAACAAGCAGCTGGTTTGCGCTGAGAGCACAGCTGCAAGGGGGCTGGCTGCAAGTGCCACTTTGTCTTTTTGCAGGTGTGGTTTGGATTCAAGCCGCACCTGCAAACAGTCATTTCTCCTCTGCTCATAAAAGTCTTTTCAAACAGGCAAGATATCTTTCAGTCCTTCCCCCCTCCTTCCCTGCTACCGGGGGGGGGGGAATCTTTCTCTAGACATCGGGTTTGCTCCTTTCAAAGACGTCTTTAAAGGTTTTAGCTTGCAGAGTCTTTGCTTTAAACTATTTACAGAGCGGAAGGCTGACTTCCTGTTTAGACCTTACCGCTTCGGTTTCCAATTAATTATTTCTTTTACTTTGAGTCCCATTCAATTCCGAATTTATAATCCTTGTTTTCTTTAACTTTAATATTTCCCCTACTCACGGGTGCTTCTTTTTTGTAATCCAAATTGTCCCAGGAAAAAGCCGGCGCTCTCCGGTAACAGCTGTGCGACGTCGCTCCGAGGAAGTAGCGATCGACTCTCAGCACCGCGCCACAACCCCACCACGCTCCGGAGCCCGTACCGGACTCCTAAAACGTTTTGGGGGCGTGTGAATGGTGCCCGCCGAGTCCCACGGTCATAGCCTTCCTCTGCCTACAGTTTCAAGGGTTCACCACGTCGCCGTAGCGGTAGAACCCTGGCTTCTCTGGAGCTCTCCCTCCACAGATCAGAGGGAAGCCGCCATTACCGATGGCGCTCGACCCGGAAGTCCCATTCATTCACTTTCATTGTAGATGTAGGCGAGTCACGCAATATTTCAATTGGTTTTTAAAGTCCAAAGGAAATCCAAATCTACTGAAAGCTGCCTTCATACACTGTTCCCTTTCAGCATCTAATGATACAGTTAGAAATTGATATTTACTTTTGTTTAATTCTATCAAAGCCATAGTAATCTGATATAATCTGCTGCTTGTCTCATTTTTATAAAACTAGTTTGGTCATTCTTAGCAACTGACGCTATGGCTTGGTGGATTCTGTTTGCTAAGGTTGCTGTTAAAATCTTTGTATCAACATCAGTCAGTGATCAGCTACATATATATATATATAATGCAATCGGAGAGGGCGCATCAGAGCTAGACAGTCAATAGTCCTGGTTAACTCCGCATTCCAGTGGGCCACCAGGGAATCAGCTGAAAGACCATCAACATGGGAATAATACACCCCCTACCACTCTCTGGAAACAACTTGGATCCATTAAGTGGTGGGGGCAGACCATCCAAATCAGTCTCACCTGCCTGCAGAAGGGAAGGGTCACGGAGAAGTCCAATTGCACCAGGAAGTAAAGGGAAGACTCCCCGAGATGCCTCCATCTCAGTATCAAAGCTTATAGAGGAGTTGATTGCCCTCAAGGCACCATATTGCGAACGTGTCAAAGGTCTTTGAAGTGGGTGCATAAATGACAGAGAAGCTGCTGAGGCTGATGCAATATAGCAGTATTTATTTCTGCAGCATATTTGTAGAGGCATGTACATATTATAAAAGTTATACTTCCCCATCAGAATGACAAAAAGGTCAGGGATCTGCACTGAAGGAGGATTCCTTCTTCTGCCCATTGCCCAGTAGATCTCTTGGCATCTCAAAATGGTTGTGACATTTCTTTCTGCAAGTGCCTCTGTTGCCTTCAGTCCCCATCATCTTATACTTATTATACGAGGGATGGGGCACCTGCAAGGCTGTTCCCCTCCCAACTATATCCTCAATGGATTCAAGTTAAAAGAAAGGAGATTCCAGCTAAACACAAGGATGAACTTTCTGAGTGTAAGAGCTATTGACAGTGGCATGGACTCCCTCAGAAGGTGGTGAATTCTCCTTCCTTGGAGGTTTGAAAGCAGAGGTGGGATGACAGCCTGCCAGGGATGTTTTCGTTGTGATTCCTGCATTGCAGGAGGATTGGCCTAGATGACCCTCAGGGTCCCTTCCACTTCCACAATTTTATGGTTCTGTGTAACATTAGGGGTGGACAACAGGACAATTGGGAGCTGAAAGTGAGCTCCTAATTAATCCTTGCAAGCAGGAATGGGGACAGCAAACACTCCTTGAATTGGTTGCATTACAGATTTCCCCCCATAGATTTCTCTTACAGATTGGAAAGTGCACCTCAGAGGCCTTCCTCTTCACCACTGACCAGTGCTAAGAGCAAGCCCCATTGGGAATGTCCTACTGCCGCCAAGGGGGGGGGGCTTGCTCTCATCTAATTAGTGCTGGACCAAAGCCCCTTTGGAGACACCCTTTCAGCAACAAACAGCTGGTTTGTGCTGAGAGCACAGCTGCAAGGGGGCTGGCTGCAAGTCCCACTTTGTCTTTTTGCAGGTGTGGTTTGGAATCAAGCCGCACCTGCAAACAGTCATTTCTCCTCTGCAGAGCGATTGCTATCATTAAGGCCTCACCCTTCCCAGGGCTCTAGAAGACACTGCCATAAAAGTGCATTGGTTCTTTGCACAGGGAAAGAGACCAGTTGAATGTCCTAAATGCAATATGAATCAGGATATTGGAGACATGTGAGTTGGGAGGGGCAGGAAGTAACAAAGGGAAGTAATTGGTTCTTGTTTCAGGGGCATGTGTTTAAATTCACAATGGGCTGAGGCATCTATTAGGGAAGGGGAGACTGTTGTCGTCCTGACGTTGGTGGACCCCAAAGGTTCTTCATCCTGGGCTCCCAGAGAAGGGGGCTCTTGCTACTTGCAGGATCCAATTAGATATATTGCAGGCTACAGTGAGAGTAGGATGCTGGAAGAGATGGACCACTGGAATGGGGCAGAAGGGCACCTCTGACCTTTTCATATTCTGAAAAAGGCGCAGGTAGAAAGACAGCGTTGGATGGAAGCTTCTGAGATTTGATGGGGTCAGCCAGAGAGAGTGAAGAGGTCAGAAGGATGCAGTTGCTGGCTCATGTTCACAAATATAGGATTCTTCATATAGGCAATCCTCCGCTCTAAATCTCAAAAAAACTGGGAAGAGAAAGAGAAATGAGCTTAGGGAGAGTGACATCAGCGGCTCCTTGGCATGCTGCTGCTGCTGGGACCCCCAACCCTCAAAACACATGCACCCCCACACCCCATGGTGCCTGCAAAGAATGTCTTTTCTTCTTCTCCCATTCAGAAGAAACCCAGCCACCCATCCAATATTAAATTGGCCAAGGCGGGTGGTGGGATCTATGGGGAGGACCTTGAGTGGAAAGCAAAAGTGGATTAGGATGGTGTTCCCTGTCAGTCTGAGGCCCTTTGGGAAGGCTAGATTCTTGTAAGGAAGCTTGGGAATATCTCTACCAAACAGATGAAAGGGCTCTAAAGGAAGTCCTTCACTCTTGGCCTAAGAGCAGGCAAGGAGCACATCGCACACCCGCAGTAGAAATCAAGAAAATACTGCAACCCGCATTGCTTTGAGCATGGCAGCTCCAAAGTACCAGCCCTGAGAGCGGACTCCTTACCGTCCGCACGAAACAAGTAGACACATGAGTTGATGCCACTACTCATAGGTTCTCCCTTAGTCCACGGTAGGAACTCAGGAACAGAGCCATCTGTCCACTCCCAATTTCCATCCTGCAGGGACAAGAGAGTTGGTATGCTCTTTAGAAAGAACAGATCACAAGGAGACACTTCCAAGACACAGCACACTCCTTGATGATTCCACCCAAAAGAACCACAGACAGCATTATTTGAGTTGTAAGACATCAGCCAGGAGCCCACCATGACTGTATTGGCCTCCAGTATGTTGAGTCCAGAAAACCTTCTCGTAGCATTTCATCAGCTGGGGAAGCCCCATAGAAGAATCTTCCCACTGAATTCATTTACTATCAGCTCCAACAGTGCTGACGGAGGAGGAGGAGGAGGCCTTGGAGACTCACCTGATCCTTGACTGACAATCCAATCCAGACACGTAGTACCTTTGGAATTAGAAGCATGTCAGACACTGAACGCAGTTCTTTCATATCATGGAAAGAGGCAAGCTCAGAAGTCGGGTCAAATACACGGCAGGTTTTCTGAGAGGTGGAAAAAAGAATGAGTTTTATGCAACTACACTTACCTTTGAATTCTCCTCAAAGTCAGGCTCAAGGTTGAATAGTGCAGTCGCAATACGTGGAAATCTAGCTCCGGACATGTGACTGACTGAAATGCAAGCTTTGTTCGGCCAACTGAGATCCAGCATGGTGCAATACCCCCATTTGTGTCTCGCTCAGTTTCTTCATTGTCTGATTTTTTTATTACATTCTCCACTTTCAGTTTGTGATTTTGTTTATAAAAAGAAAAGTTCTCAGGAGAACTGAGCAGCATTTGAGTGTACGTTGCCCCAGTATAAAAACATTTGTTTGCAATTTCACCTCATATACTGCAGCTTTGGGTGTTATTTTCAAGAATACACTTTACCCACAATTTCCTCTAATACCGTGGCGCCAACTGCTGGGCAGGGGGCCAAGAGCCCCACAAATCTTCAAGGATGTGCCCGGGGCCCCTCAAAATTCTGTGGTGTCTGTGCGTGCATGCCTCCTAACATGCTTATCTTACTCACGTACACTGCATGTCGTGTGAAGTGTATGTATGTTTGTTCCAAATATTTTTGGGGAGAACGAAATTTCAAATGATGCCTCTGTTTTGATGTGTGTTATTTCAGGACATGCCAAATCGAGTTGCTCTCATTAAAATGTGCTTCAAAGCCAAATTTCCCCCCATCATGCCCATCTACTGAATTACATGTGCACTTTTAAGGCTGCCAGATCCATCATGCAGCATGCTTGGGCAATGTCTGGTGACGTAGTGGTCATTTTATGTTTGTGCAGAAGCTGGACACAACAGCCAACCTCTCCCCAAGGAGAGCTAAAAGCCTTACCTTGAAAGAATGAAAAAGTGCAGGTAGCTGTGTTGATCTGTTAATATATTCCTTCCCCGAAGGAGGAACAGTACCTGGCAAAATACCCATTCTATTCGGATGAGCTTGGCTAATCAGGACATGGTAGGAGAATGCCAGGGATGTGCCCTACCATAGCAGGAACATCATTGCTATTTATTTAGAGAGGGCAGCCTTGAGGTCAGAGCTGAGCAAGCCAGCTAGCTGGTGCATCAGATGGCGTCCCTCAGGGTGCTCACACGGCTGTTATTTTCCTGGTGGGCTTCAATGACTCCCACACCACACATTTCAAGCACCTTTAATAAACATGTAGCTTATACCCAAGGACCATGGGAACTGTAGCCCTGTGACAGCAACTACAGCTCCCTGGACTCTTAGGGGAATGCCATGTTCTTCAAATGTGTGTTCAGTGGCTGTTGTGGATCTTGCTTGCCTCATCCCTTATTGCATAAGCTGTTCTGACTCTCTCTAACGTACTTTGGGTTCTCCATGCTATTCCCAACAAATGGGCATCATTTATGAACCTACCTGTCCCTGGGGGCTCACTTGAAAGCAGAACATGTTGGAGCCTTCATCAAACCTGAGTAAGTACTCCAACCTTTGGGGCCAATGGGTCTTTTCTGGGATGATGAGCCCACCATCTCAAGCCATCTTAAAGAAGGCCTGCCTACTTCCAGCCTATGAACAGCGTATCTATCAAATCACTATCCCACACAACCTTTCCAGGATTGAGTTTCAGTGGCCTTCATCCAGCCCCCTAGGGTTCCAGGCAATGGTCCTGAGCTTCCTCAGCCTCATCTGAATCTGAGAAGAACGATAAACTGATGAACTGAGCTGCCCAAGGCCTACTGGTTGCCCAAGGCCTCACTTCAGATGCCTAAATGACATCTCATCAGCTCTTGAGATGCAAAAGATGGCCTCCTGGGATAAAAAACATGGCCATGGGATTGAGATTCATAACAGGTCTTCTGCAGAGACTCTCAAGAATATCTTGTGGTTTGTGCCCTTGCTCTTTCTGGACCCACTCAAAGCACCTAGAGGCCACTCTTACCATTGCCTCGTGCCATCTCAAAGGGTCAGAAAAGATTCGATAGCAGTTTCCCTTTATTCTGGTCCAGCCCCGGAGGCAGCCTTGAGGTAACAGAGAGGGAGAACATTAGCATTCAACATGGTCATGTCAGCGCAGGAAACAGTGGAAATAAAATACCTGTATTCTTCTATCTATAAGACTTTTGGGGCCTGAAAATTGAGAGAAAAGGGGGGGAATGAGCTTTTGGGGGGATTATTTGGGGGGAATGCCGAAAATCGCCCACCCACCAGAACACAGCACACAACCACTCGTGTTGCTTACAATTGCTGCTTACAATCTTGGGCTCACACTTCGTTCCGACGAGTGAGTGATTTTTGGTATCTTCTCCCCAACAATCAAGTGGCTAATCGCCGCTTAAAAAGGCTTCGGTCTGGCAGGTGAGCAATTTCCGGCATTGGCCACCTGATTGTTGTGGGTGGGGGGAATCCCGAAAATCGCTTGCGCACTGGAATGGAGCACACAACCGCTCACATTGCAGCTGCCTGATCGCTGCCATTAGCTCTCCTGCTTGCCACTGTGGCACCCAGTAGACAGCTGCCCTTGTCGCAGGAAGCAGGAGCGTGATTGGCGGCCGCTGGCAGCAATAAGGGAGCTGATAGGTGGTTTCTGCACCGTGGCCAGTGGCCGCCAATCATGCTCCCGCTTGCTGTGACAAGGGCAGCTGTCTTCTGGCTGCCACAGCAGCAAGCAGGAGGGCTAATGGTGGCAATCAGGCAGCTACGATGTGAGTGGTTGTGTGCTGTGTTCCAGCGGGTGAGAGATTTTCAGGATTTCCCCCTCAGCACTACCCATGTATAAGACAAGCCTAAATTTTGAACCTCATTTTTGGGTTAATAAAGGTAAAGGTAAAAGGACCCCTGACCATTAGGTCTAGTCGTGACCCACTCTGGGGTTGCGGTGCTCATCTCACTTTATTGGCAGAGGGAGCTGCGTACAGCTTCCGGGTCATGTGACTAGCATGACTAAGCCGCTTCTGGCGAACCAGAGCAGTGCATGGAAATGCTGTTTACCTTCCCGCCAGAGAGATACCTATTTATCTACTTGCACTTTGACGTGCTTCCGAACTGCTAGGTTGGCAGGAGCAGGGACCAAGCAGCGGGAGCTCACCCCGTCGCGGGGATTCAAACCACCGACCTTCTGATCGGCAAGTCCTAGCCTCTGTGGTTTAACCCACAGCACCACCAGCTCATCTTATACACCTAAAAATACGGTATCTTTGGGGTGCCATAAAAGTCAAAGGGAAATTGAACAGCCTCAAAGACGTCCCAGGTCACGGGGTTCACCACTTTCTTGGTGTCTAATATGACATATAATATTTTCATTGTATTGTATTAAATTATTTACCTGCCTAGTTTCCAGCCAAGGGAAGCTAAGGGGACTAACTGCAATAGATAATCTTATTTCAACCAATAATAAAAACCACTAGGAAATAAATACTACCAAACCAAAAATGATTCATGGGAAGGCTCTTTGGCTCTTTAAGGCCTTCTGAAAAGTGTAGCTGTTCACTGCAACTATACTTGGGGTGGGGTCACCACAGAAAAGACCCCCTCTATTGGTGATAGCTCAACTGACAGATGAAGATGGTGGACAAACCAGTATCCATCTGGAACGTCCGTGTGCAAGGAAGAGGATACAGGCACAAACAAGTCCACAGATTTCATAGGTCCATCCCATTCAGGGGCCTGAAGGTTAAAGTCAGCACGTTGAAGTGCACTGGGAGACATTAAAACTGGTATGATCTAAGTGCTATTCAAGCTGCGTGCTGTAAACAGAACAGGATTCTGTCAGCCAATGGATCTACACTTGATCTACCAAACAGCCAATGGATCTACACTTGGCTTTCTAATGCTGCCAGAAGCTTCTCTTTCTCTAAGGAGACATCAACCACCTCCGAGATGAAATGATACCTTACCAGTGGGACCGTAGAGGTTGTCTGCTTTTTTTATTTTCATTGCGAAGCCAAAGGAGAGCTGCCATATCAGAACAAGGCATGTGAAAAGGAGGCTGAGCCTGGGGACAGAGGAAGGCCGCATCTGCTTCTGGAGACAGAAAACACAAAACACACAATTGCTAGGCTGAGTTTCCTGCATTCATCAGTCAGGAGGCGAGGCTTTGTCTTTCTTTCTAACAGAAAAAACACTCATTATCTCACCCAGATAGAATCAAGTAAAGGTAAAGGTAAAGGGACCCCCTGACTCTGGGGTTGCGGCGCTTATCTTGCTTTACTGGCTGAGGGAGCTGGCGTAGAGCTTCCGGGTCATGTGGCCAGCATGACTAAGCTGCTTCTGGCGAACCAGAGCAGCGCACGGAAACGCCATTTACCTTCCCCCCAGAGTGGTACCTATTTATCTACTTCCACTTTGATGTGCTTTGAACTGCTAGGTTGGCAGGAACAGTGACCGAGCAACGGGAGCTCACTCCGTCGCGGTGATAGAACAAAGGAAGGAGTTACTAATCCTCAAGATCAAATCATTTCACTTTATAGATTTATCAACTCTTTGATTTGTTGGGGGGCTGGTCCATGAGATGCAAAGGTACCCCATTGTTAGTGTGCTGCTCATTTTAATAAATAATAATAAATAATAATAAAGTTTTATTTATAGCCCACTCTCCCTTGCCAGAGCCGGGCTCAGGGCTGCTAACACCAATAAAATTACAATTAAATATAATAGGGGAAAACAAACAAAAAACAAACAAAAACCAGTTTATTAAAATACGGGTTAAAATACAATTAAAAATGCAGCCTCGTTTTTAATAGTAGCCCATAAATCAAAACCATAAGGGGAGGGAAACATAAGGGTCAGACTGAGGCCAAACCAAAGGCCAGGCGGAACAGCTCTGTCTTGCAGGCCCTGCGGAAAGATGTCAAGTCCCGCAGGGCCCTAGTCTCTTGGGACAGAGCGTTCCACCAAGTCGGGGCCAGTATTGAAAAGGCCCTGGTCCTAGTTGAGACCAATCTAACCACCTTGCGACTTGGGACTTCCAAAGTGTTGTTATTTGTGGACTTTAAGGTCCTCTGCGGGGCATACCAGGAGAGGCGGTCCCATAGGTACAAGGGTCCTAGGCCGCATAGGACTTTGGAGATATAGCTGCCATCCAAAGGCCAGCATGGAGAGTCAAGGAGATCAGAAGGGGGGAGATAACTCACCTGTTTTTTCAGCTTCTCTCTCTCTCTCTCTGAGCTGCTGATTCTTCCTTATTCAAGTGTTCCAGTTGAGCTACGCCTGGGTGGGAAGCTGGTGTTTATGTGCCATTTATAGTCTGATAGGTAGGCAATGGCATGTGGTGAGAGACACTTGGCAGCACAAGGGAAGCCTAATGGTTCAACACAAACATAGACCGAGATCTTTTGCATCAGAACACAGAAGTACAGAAAGATCTCTTTCACCTGAAAGCCACTGTGGATTAAAAAATATCCAACTTCTATGAAGTGGAAATTAGCAAGGAGGAAGAGGAGTCATGTTAGGCAAGGAGAAAGTAAGAAGGTATGAAGAGTGCTGATGGTTCTGCCCACCCGTTTTACAAAATGTGGCCATTGATTCTTCTCTCCACAGTGCCTCTTACTTTGAGTGTATTGTGTTAGCTAATGAAGCCCCACCTCATTCCCTCACTTTAAGGAAGAAAAAGGGGGTCCTTCTTCAGATCTGGTTGAGATGGACAAGGAGAGTGTCTGCTCTACCACAAACACATCTCCAGAGTGGTCATGAATAGCTGGGTGAGATTTTTGTCCACTCAGTTTCCTGATCTGGAATTGGGGGAAATATCACCTTCTGCGCAGGGTGCAACTGAAGTGGAATGGCAGGGCTGCGTGGTCGTCAACATCAGCAAATGTTCTTGCAACTCAGTTGGCATCATCAAGAGGAATCCATTCTCCACCAGCAGATAAGACAAGGCATGAAACATCACATTCCTTTGCCTAATCAGAATATTGAAATCCTGCCCACCAGCTGATGCAGTTTGTGCGCTGTTATGAGCACATCCTGATATACTTGGGGGAAGGGGGTGTTAGTTTCAGAAGAACTGCCCCTGGTGTTCTGCAGCAGAGGTACAGAGTGTTCACACCCCCAACAGTGCAATTCAAAGGCCACATCTTGTTTTCAAGGTTGTTGTTGTTTAGTCGTTTAGTCGTGTCTGACTCTTGTTCTTATAAGATCATCTGCAAAAGTTTTTAGGTTAAATTATTTCCCCACCACCACTATCCCCTTTATGCCTTCACCTGCTCTTATCCTCCTTTTCAACATTTCTAAGATCAAAATAAACAGTAATGGGGACAGTGCACGGTCCTGTCTTGTTCCTTTAGTTATTTTAAAGCTTTCTGTTATTCCATTGTTGATAATCAGTTTGGCTTTTTTATTCCCATAAATGGTGTCTGTGCCCCTGCTAAAAGACTTCCCTAGGCCCGTTGATTTTATCGTTTTTTCATAAAATTCCATGACACATTGTCAAATGCCTTTTGCACATTGACAAACATTAATACCGGCTTCAGGTGGTAGCCTTGTTGGTCTGATGCAGTCAAAATAAATAAAAAATTGTCCAGTAGCACCTTAGGGACCAACTAAGTTTGTTCTAGACAATTAATATTGGCTGTTTGTCACTTCTTGTCTCCAAGTACTCCAATATGTCAATTATAGTTCTTATGTTATCTTTCATTTGGTGTCCCAGTAGGAAACCTGTTTTATCTTCATTTATTTTGTCTTTTAGTATACTTTTCAATCTATTTGCCAGAATATGTGCAAAGAGTTTATAATCATTATTTAAGAGGGATATTGGTCTATAATTTTGAACTGTTGCTGATTCTGTACCTTGCTTTGGGATTAGTGTTATGAATGCATCTTGTCACAATTCTGGCAATTTCCCTTTACATAATATCTCATTCATAACCTCCTTAAGTGGTTGTGCTAGGGATTCTTCCAATTTTTTATAAAAAGAAGCAGGTAAACCATCTGGGCCTGGTGTTTTCCCAAGTTTTGCATTTGAAATTGCCTGCTGAATTTCCATCATAGTAACTGGAGAATTTAACTATTTAATTTTCTCATCCGGTATCTTTGGGAAATTATTTTGACATAAGTATTTTTCTGTTTTGTCTTGGTTTTCTTTCCCTTCTTGATACAATTCCCTAAAGCAGTTTTCAATTTTTTTAGTTATTTCCTTTGGATCATCAATAATTTTCCCCTATCTTTGAATTTGTTTATCGCCTTTTATTTTTGTTTTTTCCTTAATTGCCAAGCTAACATTCTTCCCGGTTTATTAGAGAATTCAAAGTTTCTTTGTTTTGACATTTTTATTTTCCATTCAATTTCCTGGTTCAAGAGTATTGAAATCTGAGTTTGTAAAGTTTAAATGTTTTGTTTTGCTTTCACATTTCCTGGAGTTTGGCATAAATCTTTTTCATTTTCCTTTATCTCTTCCAAAATTTCCAGTCTTTTCTTTGTCCTTGCCACATCTACAACAATGAGCTATCTTAGCTGACCCTTTTTTATGCAACCATAAAGGGGTCCAATAAACACTAAATATTATTTTCTGTTGTATTAGTCCTAATTTTAAATCTAATAACACCTTAGGTATTGGAGCTAATACATTTCCCCAATGTCTGGGTAATAATGAAAGTTCCAGTACTTTATTCCAATCATCTCTTACAGTCTGCATATTGAACTTGTGTGTTGTTATGAAAAATAAAAATCTTCTTGTGCTCAATTGGTAGCTCCACCTGGGAGACTATTTGCCATTAATGCTTGGTTATAGGCCTCTGCATTCTTTGGTACTGTAAATTTGTGTGTTTCCTCACCACTTCTGACACAGAAAATAGCTGGGAATCTGACGCAGAACTCCAGATTAGCCTCTTTTTTGCCATGCGTCTTGTTTGGAGGGTTTCAGGTATACTTGAAGGGGAGACTCCCTGAGATGCCTCCAAGAATATCAAAGCTTATAGAGGAGTTGATTGCCCTCAAGGCACCTGTTATGCCTATCAGTGTGGTTGCTCGAGAGCGAACAGGCAAGATCCCTCACTGGTCTTTTCAAAGGCTTTATTATTGGTGCAAAAACATTTACAATGCAGAACGCCTCTATTCCATGTCTGATTCAGTCACTAGCAGACTCTGAGAGTGGGCGGTCCTTAAACTTTCCCTAGCAGAGTAGTCTCTTGACCCCCATCTGACGCCTCCCCTCTCTGGGCGAAAACCTACTGCGCAGGGAAGGCTTGGGTAAAGGGGGACTCCCTCCTCCCCGCTTTGCTCAGGCATGGTGCCTTGGCTCTTACTTGCATCCTCCGAGCCCTGCAGCTCTTCCCCACTAGAGGCGGGACCTCCCTCCTCCGCTGAGGAAGTGCTGCTTCCCACGATCTTTGGAGGCTCTCTGTAATCCAGCTGCCCTTCCACCTCTCGCCTCGGAGCTGATGGCAGTTCCCTGACAGCACCATATTGCCAACGTGTCAAAGGTCTCAGCCAGCACTTTGAAGCGGGTGCACACATGACAGAGAAGCCACTGAGGCTGATGTAATATAGGAGCATTTATTAATGAAGCATATATGTAGAGGCATGTACATATTTGAAAAGTTATGCTTCCCTATCTGAATGACAAAAAGGTCAGGGATCTGCTCGTTGTCCAGTAGAACTCTTGGCATCTCACCTCAGTCCCTATCATCTTATATATATTATACGAGGGATGGGGCACCTTGGATTCAAGTTGAAAGAAAGGAGATTCCAGCTAAACACAAAGAAGAACTTTCTGAGTGTAAGAATTATTTGACAGTGGAATGGACTCCCTCAGAAGGTGGTGAATTCTCCTTCCTTGGAAGTTTCAAAGCAGATGTTGGATGACTGTCTGACAGGGATGCTTTTGTTGTGATTCCTGCATTGCAGGGGGATTGGCCAAGATGACCCTCAGGGTTCCTTCCACTTCCACAATTTTATGGTTCTGTGTAACATTAGGTAAAGGTAAAGGGACCCCTGACCATTAGGTCCAGTCATGGCCGACTCTGGGGTTGCGGCGCTCATCTCGCTTTATTGGCCGAGGGAGCCAACGTACAGCTTCCAGGTCATATGGCCGGCATGACTAAGCTGCTTCTGGTGAACCAGAGCAGCACACGGAAACGCCGTTTACCTTCCCGCCGGAGCTATTTATCTACTTGCACTTTGACGTGCTTTTGAACTGCTAGGTTGGCAGGAGCAGGGACCGAGCAACGGGAGCTCACCCCGTCACGGGGATTCAAACCGCCGACCTTCTGATCGGCAAGTCCTAGGCTCTGTGGTTTAACCCACAGTGCCACCCGCGTCCCAGTTGTGTAACATTAGGTGTGGACAATGGGACAATTGGGAGCTGAACGTGAGCTCCTAATTAATCCTTTGCAGACAGGAATGGGGACAGCAAGCACTCCTTGAATTGGTTGCATTACAGATTTCCCCCCATAGATTTCTCTTACAGATTTGAAAGTGCATCTCCTCTTTACCACTGATCGGTGCTAAGAGCAAACCCCATTGGGAACGTCCTACTGCCGCCAAGGGGGGGGGGGGCTTGCTCTCATCTAACTAGTGCTGGACCCCAGCCCCTTTGGAGACACCCTTTCAGCAACAATCAGCTGGTTTGTGCTGAGAGCACAGCTGCAAAGGGGCTGGCCGCAAGTCCCACTTTGTCTTTTTGCAGGTGTGGTTTCAATTCAAGCCACACCTGCAAACAGACTTTTCTTCTCTGCAAAGGGCTTGCTTTCAGCAACTCAATTCCACATCTTCACATACTTGGTGGGGGAGGTTGGATCCAGCCCAACTGGTTTCCCAGGGCATTGCCACAAAAGTGCATTGGTTCTGTTATGTACTAAGTTGAATAGGATCCAAACTGCAGCAGTCTGATTGGTCCTAGAACAATAGGATCCAAATTGCAGCAGTCTGATTGGTCCTAGAACAATAGGATTCAGAATGCATCAGTCTGATTGGTCCTAGAACAATGCAGCAGTATGATTGGTTTGCAGAAACCACCCAATCATGCTCCAGATATAAATGAATCCACAACCTGATTGGCTTACAGTAGAATTCCAGAATTAGCCAATCACGTGCAGCCCATTGTGTAAATAATGTATATAAAGCAGATACTTTGAGGGGACATTCATTCATTCCTCCTCACCACTATGAGCTGAATAAAGAGCATGAAATCACTTTGCGACTCTGAGTATATTTCAGGTTCATTGCAGAGTAAAAGAGACCAGTTCCGTATCCCAAACAGCTTACAATCTGAAAAAAGGTACAAGAGACAGAGGGGGAAGCGAGTGGGGAGAAGTAAATAAAGGGAAGTAATTGGTTCTTGTTTCAGGGGCATGTGTTTAAATTCACAGTGGGCTGAGGCATCTATTAGGGATGGGGAGACTGTTGTCCTCCTGACGTTGGTGGACTCCCACTCTCATCATCCCCACTCATCGTGGCCAGTTGTCTAGGATGATGCTAGTGGTGCTCAAGGAACATCTGAAAGGCCACAAAGGTTCTTCATCCTGGGCTCCCAGGGAAGGGGGCTCTTGCTACTTGCAGGATCCAATTAGATCTATTGCACGCTACAGTGAGAGTAGGACGCTGGAATACATGGGCTACTGGAATGGGGCAGAAGGGCACCTCTGACGTTGTCATATTCTGAAAAAGGCACAGGTAGAAAGACAGTGTTGGATGGAAGCCTCTGAGATTTGATGGGGTCAGTCAGAGAGAGTGAAGAGGTTACTCGGGCTCAGACTTTGGCTCATGTTCACAAATGTAACCATATTTTTTATCACATTGCTGAGCTCTAAATAGCATATAACCTGTAAAGAAAAAGAGAAACGAGCTCAGGGAGAGTCAACAGCAGACACCAGGGGCTCCATGGCATGTTGCTGCCAGTGGGACCCCACACCCCAAAACACACACATGCATCCCCACCCCATCGTTGCCACAAAGAATCTCCTCATTCAGAAAAGGCCCAGCCACCCAGCCAACATTAAATTGGTGCTAGTGGACGCTATGGTCTTTGCAGTCAATATGAGTTGTCTTGGGAAGGAGTTCTGGGAGGAGTTGTGGAAGTTAGTTTGTTGGGAGTTGTTGGTGGGTAGTTGGTTGGGTTTCATGGGTTGGCTGGTTGGGAAAGGCAGTTGGTAATAGAGAGACAGTTAGGGCAGTTGGTCCTTGAGTGTGGGGAGGTAGCAGAGATAGAGAGAGGAACATAAGAATAAGAAAGTAAAGAGGAACACTGTTTGGAATGCTGTAATAGTTTTGTTTTAAGTCCGAAATAAAATACACTCTTCTTTATGAATTGAGAAGCTGACTGAGAGTGAAGTGATTTTACCAGGGAGGACCTGGTTGGTGGCAGCGGATTAGTGGTGTACGGGTCAATAGTCCGTGAGACGACCGGGGGCTCCGTACAAACGCCACAAAATTGGCGGCAGCGGCGGGATTTGATAAGCCTAAGAGCCTGTGAGGGGAAGCAATACACCTGGAGAGGGGCAGGGCAAATCGGTGAAGAGATTACCTGGCTCGAGGGTGTGATTGAGGATAAACCACAGATTGCCGTGTGGCCGAGATAACAATAAGAGCAAGAGATCTCAAAAGACTGTTCTGGCGGAGGCTTAGGCTCAGGGTCAGAGGAAGGAAGCTTGAAAGGTTAGAGGGGAAAAAACCTAAAGCTATACTTTGAGGACCAGGGTCTTGGAAAGCCAAGCCTGGAGGAACAGTGCTGAGAGTGAAAGTCTCTTATTTAATTAGTGCAAAATACTGACTCAACCAAGAAGACGAAGCACCCCGTGAGAGAAATCCCACATGAAAGCTCGGGAGAAGAGAATGGGAATCCCCAGGGGGAAGAAACCAGAATAGAAGAGATGACTAAAACCCCAGCTGAAGTAGAAGTTCCACAGTTTTCAGAGGATTTTGAAAAGTGGAAATGAGTTCAAGAATATAACCTGAAATTAGAGCTTGAGAAAAATAGAACTGAGCAAGAAAAATTTAGGCTGGAGCAGGAATTAGAAAAAAAAAATTGAGGGCTGAACAATTGAGAGCTGAGCAAGAAATTGAGCAATTTAGGCTTGAGCAAGAATGGGAAAAAGAAAAATTGAGGACTGAGCAGGAAAGGGAACAGCAGCGGTTTCAGTTAGAGATGAGACGGTTGGAATTAACGGTTTTAGAAAATCGTAATAATAGTAATAACACCGATGGGCAGAATCAAATGAAGATAGATTTAAAACACTTTCCTGAGTTTAGAGATAAGGATAG
Source organism: Podarcis tiliguerta (assembly GCF_965153285.1). Classification (NCBI taxonomy): domain Eukaryota; kingdom Metazoa; phylum Chordata; class Lepidosauria; order Squamata; family Lacertidae; genus Podarcis; species Podarcis tiliguerta. Next base: position 70,884,179 of record NC_139543.1, on the reverse strand, counting down.
CCCAGAAGCATTTCTAGTATCCTTCGAGAGGGCCTGTCACGATTTTCAAGTGAGAGAGGAAGAAAAAATGATGATCTTGAGGGCTAGAATAAGCGGTCCTCTAGCCGAATTATACGCTCAAATGACTGAGGAACAATCCCGAAATTTTGAGGTGTACAAGCAGTTAGTATATACATGGTTTGGGATTACCTCAGAGCAGTTGAGGAAAAAATTTAGAAGTGTGACAAAGGTGAGGGAGGAAACCTATGCACAGATGGGTGCAAAGATAAAAACTTACCTCACAAGAGCAAGAGAATGCAGACATGGTACCTAAGATTAGAGAAGTGACAGCGTTGGAGCAATTTTACGACACAATAAATGGCCAATTGAAGTACCTGATAATAATGATGATGATGATGATAATAATAATAATAATAATAATAATAATAATAATAATAATAATAATAATTTTTATTTATATCCCGCCCTCCCCAGCCGAAGCCGGGCTCAGAGCGGCTAACATCAAATGTATAATACATTAACATAAAATCAGACAATCAATTAAAATACATCATCAAATCAGATCAGGATCAGAATAAAATCCAATCGGATGGCAACCCGCAGATTAGGGTCATGGACCTTAAATGCTCACCAGGCCCAACTGTTTGTGCTAAACTTATATGGGCCTGTGAGAAAAAATTGGGAGGCCACTTTCATGCAAGTTCTTATGAAAGGGGGGAGGGAGTCAGACTGAACCCCGACCAAAGGCCGGGCAGAACAGCTCCGTCTTGCAGGCCCTGCCGAAAGATGTCAAGTCCCGCAGGGCCCTAGTCTCTTGTGACAGAGCGTTCCACCAGACTGGAGCCACAGCCGAGAAAGCCCTGGCTCTAGTTGAAGCCAGCCTAACTTCTCTGTGACCCGGGACCGCCAAGATGTTTTTATTTGAAGACCGTAAGGTCCTCCGTGGGACATACCAGGAGAGGCGGTCCCATAGGTACAAGGGTCCTAGGCCATATAGGGCCTTAAAGGTTAAAACCAGCACCTTAAACCTGATCCTGTACTCCACCGGGAGCCAGTGCAGCTGGTATAGTACTGGATGAATGTGATCTCGCAGCGAAGACCCCATAAGGAGTCTCGCTGCGGCATTCTGCACCCTCTGGAGTTTCTGGGTCAGTCTCAAGGGCAGCCCCACGTAGAGCGAGTTACAATAATCCAGTCTGGAGGTGACCGTCATGTGGATCACAGTGGCGAGATCAGGGCGAGAGAGGAAAGGAGCCAACTGCTTAGCTTGGCGGAGATGAAAAAATGCCGCCTTTGTTGTAGCTGCAATCTGCGCCTCCATGGAGAGGGAGGTGTTGAAGATTACACCCAAACTCTTAATGGACGGTGCTGGCACAAATTGCGCCCCCGCAAGAAATGGGAGTTGCCCCCCCAATCCCATATTGTCCCGTCCCAGCCACAGGACCTCTGTCTTCGAAGGATTTATCTTCAACTGGCTCCCATGTAACCATCCAGCCACAGCTTCCAAACATCTGGTCAGTGTGTCTGGGGCCAATAAAAGAAAGCAACCCCAAGACAATAGAGGAAGCAGCGGGTTTAGCTGATAAAATAAATGAAATCAGAGATCATGGATTTGATGGGCCAAAATTTGGTGGGAGATAATGGGAAACAAACAAGAATAAATTTCAGCAAACCAAAGGAAAGATTACCTCAGAAACCGATAAGAGAAGCAGCCCCTCATCAGAAAGCCCACATGAGAAGGCACACACCCATACAGAGTTTTCTGAGGGAAAAGTCAATAAAACAAGTTATGCAGGACCCGAAGACATCTCATGCTGGAGATGTGGAAAATTAGGTCATAAAAGTTTTGATTGTAAGCCAGGAAAAGAAACATCTAGTTATAGCACCACACAGAAACAGACATATTGTATGCAGCCTGTGGAGCAGGGCCCAACTAGTCAGGTTGTCAAGGGAACGGCCATGCCAACTAGGCCCGAGCCTGCTGAGGTAGTAGAGGCCGAAGTCGTGCATTGTTATGTGATTCAACAAGATAATCTCTTGCTAAAGAACGCTGGAGAGTATATCTGGTTAGACAGGAAAAGATATCTCGGATTAAAGGACACGGGATCGCAAGTCACTATAGTCCACCAGGAAATAATCAGGGATGAGGCTATAATTCCAGGAAAAGTAATGAAATTAAAAGGAATTTTGAAACAGGCAGAGATTCTTGACTGGCAGAATCAGACACCAGGGAGAAGAGACGGTGAAGGAAGATTGGAGGAAGTTTAAAGACTATTTACAGAAACATTATAAGATAAAGAATGTTTGATGACATCAGACTGAATTTAAAAGAATATTAGCATAAAAACTTAATGATTAAGAAAGACTAATGTTTTAAGACATATGGAAATGTAATTATGCTAAGATATTAAGATTAAGTTGAACTAAAGATAAGCCAGAGGGAAAGAATTTACTGTCAGAATATAAGATCTAGAATACAGAGTGGGAAGGTCTGGGGAAGTCGCAGACCCAGGTTAATGTTAAATAATGCAAAGACACAATGATTGTTTTTAACTTTTTCTTTTATTTTTTCTTTTACATTGTACTTTATATTGTCTGTGTTTTTATTTTCTTTTTTGTATCTGTTTGTTTGTATTGTCTGTTTATTGATTGTAAAAATAATAAAATATCATTAAAAAAAAAAAAAGAAACAGGCAGAGATCCTAAAGGTGGCGGAAATAGATGTCGGGTTCAAAAACTGGGCAGGGAAGAGGCAGGTAGCCCTTTCGGAAGAAATTCCCGCCCCTGTGCTCATTGGTTGGGACATTTTAGAACATGTGCAGAGTACTTTCATAGTTACCAGAGCAAAAGGGAGCCCACAGTCACCTAATCCTGAGGGGGTGGATACAGTAGCAGAGGAAGACAGTGCTGAAGGACAGCAAGGGGATGATCCGTGTGAGGAAGGAAAAGACACCTTTTCGTTTCCTTTGACTAAAAGTCAAACCTCAAGTTTTGCCAAAAAGCAAAAAAGAAGATACTGAAGGGGAACAGTTAGGGTTACCCCAAAAAGCCCTAAAACTGTTTGTGAATCCCCCCCAGCCAAGTCTTAAAGCCTCGCCTCAAGCATTTTTAAAACTGCATTTTCCTCTAAGACAAAAAGCATTAGCTAAGCATTCCTCTGCTGTAACAAAAAAGCTGTAACAAAAAGCTGAGCTGAGAACAGCAAAGTTTTTTGCTTCCCAGATCCAAAGTTTTTTGCTTCCCTTGTTCTGGCACATTTGACTTGCAACATACTTCCGGGAGCAGAGCCAGAGAACGAAAAGAAACATTTCTATGTAAACCTGTGAAGGGGGAGAGGGAAGAAGCGGGGTTTGGGGAACAGGATAAGAACCTGATGTAAAATGCTTTTTGCTGCGGCCTGTCTTTTGTGAACTCAATCACACAGGTGCCTCTGCTCCCCCCCCCCCCATGGCAGAATAAAAGCTCTGTCTCTGGATTTAACCCCTTGGCGTCGTTTGGCTCCTTTCGTCCCTGCTTGGGTGCAACATTTTCCTATCCATTTTAAAGGGCCTAGAAAGGCTACACCGTCTCTGGGGAGTAGACGCCGGTGTCGCCAACTATTTCTCTGTTTAAGACAAGGGAGAGCTGACATATCAGAACAAGGCTGGTGCAAAGGAGTCTGAGCCTGGGGTCAGAGGAAGGCTGCATCTGTTCCTGGAGACAGAAAACACAAAACACACAATTGCTAGGCTGAGTTTTCTGTATTCATCGGTGAAAAGACAAGGCATTCTCTTTCTTTCCAGCAGGACAATGCGCACCTATTTCACCCACAGAGAACAGAGAAGTGAGGAGCTACACATTGCTGTTTAGTCGTTTAGTCTTGTCCGACTCTTTGTGACCCCCTGGACCAGAGCACGCCAGGCACTCCTGTCTTCCACTGCCTCCCGCAGTTTGGTCAGACTCATGCTGGTAGCTTCGAGAACACTGTCCAATCATCTTGTCCTCTGTCGTCCCCTTCTCCTTGTGCCCTCCATCTTTCCCAACATCATGGTCTTTTCCAGGGAGTCCTCTCTTCTCATGAGGTGGCCAAAGTCTGGTGAGCCAGTGTGGTGCACTGGTTAAGAGCGGTAGTCTCGTAATTTGGTGAACCGGGTTCGCGTCTCCGCTCCTCCACATGCAGCTGCTGGGTGACCTTGGGCCAGTCACACTTCTTTGAAGTCTCTCAGCCCCACTCACCTCACAGAGTGTTTGTTGTGGGGGAGGAAGGGAAAGGAGATTGTTAGCCGCTTTGAGACTCCTTAAAGGGAGTGAAAGGCGGGATATCAAATCCAAACTCTTCTTCTTCTTCTTCTTCTTGGAGCCTCAGCTTCAGGATCTGTCCTTCCAGTGAGCACTCAGGGCTGATTTCCTTCAGAATGGAGAGGTTTGATCTTCTTGCAGTCCATGGGACTCTCAAGAGTCTCCTCCAGGAGCTACACATACTCAAGTTCAAATCATTTTACTTTATAGATTAATCAACTCTTTCATTTGCTGGGGAGCAGGGTCATGATATGCAAAGGTACACCATTGTTAGTGCGCTGCTTACCTTAGAAATGTAGCTGTGATCCAAAGGCCAGCATGGAGAGTCAAAGAGATCAGAAGGGGGAAGATAACTCGCCTGGTTTATCACTCTCTCTCTCTCTGAGCTGATGATTCTTCCTTATTCAAAGTGATGACTGTGGAACAACTCCAGGGTAGAAAACTGGTGTTCGTCAGTTATATACAGCCTGATAGGTGGGCAATGGCATGTGGTGGGAGACACTTGGTAGGACAAGGGAAGCCTGATAGTTCAACCCAAACATACACCAAGATCTTTTGCATCTGAACATGAAAAAACTCAGAGATCTATTTCATCTGAAAGCTGCCACGGATTGTGAAATATACAACACGGAGCAAAGAGGAGGAGAGCCATCGCAGATGAGGAGAAAGGAAGAAGGTGGAAAGAGTCCTGTTGGATCTGCCCACCCATTTTGCAAAATGTGGTCATTGCTGATTCTCTCCCCTCTCCTCTTATTTTGAATAATTTGCTCCAGCTAATGAAGCCCCCCACCCCTTTCCCTCACCCTAAGTGAGTGGTCCGTCTTTCAGAGTGAGGCAATCTGGTTGAGATGGCCCAGGAGAGTTTATGTTCCACTAGATATCGTTAGGAGTTGGAAAACATTTGAATTAAGGAAAGATGAGGAACGGCGGCCCTGGCTGGTCTCTTATCTTTCCTATCTCTCACACTGTGAGAAAAGGACAGGCGGTCCTCTCTCCTAACATGAAGGCTGAACATTTCTCCCTCTTCCAACCTTCTGGGGCAGCTAGACATTCTCCTTTTAACCTTATTTAAAGTTTAGTGCCACCTTCCTTCATGCTATCCTCCTTCCTTGCTATCCTCTTCTGCCACAAATGCACAAGTGCATAAGACTGGCACAAATTTTCCCGCATGTGGTCACCATCAACTAATGTTCTTGCAACTCAGTTGGCATCATCAAGAGGAATCCATTCTCCATCAACAGAGGAGACAGGGCATGAAAGATCACATTCCTTTGCATAATAATAATAATAATAATAATAATAATAATAATAATAATAATAATTTTTATTTATACCCTGCTCTCCCAAGCCAAGACTGGGTTCAGAGCGGTTAAGATTAAAAAAGGATGTGTACAAAAAATGGAAAAGGGGGGAAACCACCAAAGAGGAATTCAAACAAATAGCCAGCACGTGTAGACACAAAGTCAGAAAAGTTAAAGCACAGAATGAACTCAGGCTTGCTAGAGAGGTTAAAAGCAACAAAAAAGGCTTTTATGGGTATGTTCGTAGCAAAAGGAAGAACAAAGAAACAGTGGGGTCACTCAGAGGAGAAGATGGTGAAATGCAAACAGGGGACACAGAAAGGGCTGAACTCCTCAATGCCTTCTTTGCATTGAAAGAAAACAATGCCCGACCTGAAGAATTTGGAGCAAATGATTCAGCAGAGGAAACACAGCCCAGAATAACTAAGGAGATAGTACAAGAATACCTGGCTAGTTTAGATGTATTCAAGTCTCCAGGGCCAGATGAACTGCATCCAAGAGTATTAAAAGAACTGGCAGATGTGATCTCAGAACCACTGGCACTCATCTTTGAGAATTCCTGGAGAACAGGCGAAGTCCTGGCAGACTGGAGGAGGGCAAATGTTGTCCCTATTTTCAAAAAGGGGAAAAGAGAGGACCCAAATAATTACCGCCCAGTCAGTCTGACATCAATACCAGGGAAGATTCTGGAGCAGACCATTAAGCAAACAGTCTGTGAGCACCTAGAAAGGAATGCTGTGATCACCAATAGTCAGCATGGATTTCTGAAAAATAAGTCATGTCAGACTAACCTGATCTCGTTTTTTGACAGAATTACAAGCCTGGTAGATGAAGGGAACGCAGTGGATGTAGCCTACCTTGATTTCAACAAGGCATTTGACAAGGTGCCCCATGATATTCTTGTAAAGAAGCTCATAAAATGTGGTCTTGACTATGCTACCACTCAGTGGATTTGTAAATGGCTGACTGACCGGACCCAAAGGATGCTCATCAATGGTTCCTCTTCATCCTGGAGAAGAGTGACTAGTGGGGTGCCACAGGGTTCTGTCTTGGGCCCAGTCTTATTTAACATCTTTATCAACGACTTGGATGATGGACTCAAGGGCATCCTGATCAAATTTGCAGATGACACCAAACTGAGAGGGGTGGCTAACACCCCAGAGGACAGGATCACACTTCAAAACGACCTTGACAGATTAGAGAACTGGGCCAAAACAAACAAGATGAACTTTAACAGGGAGAAATGTAAAGTATTGCACTTGGGCAAAAAAAATGAGAGGCACAAATACAAGATGGGTGACACCTGGCTTGAGAGCAGTACATGTGAAAAGGATCTAGGAGTCTTGGTTGACAACAAACTTGACATGAGCCAACAGTGTGACGCGGCAGCTAAAAAAGCCAGTGCAATTCTGGGCTGCATAAATAGGAGTATAGCATCTAGATCAAGGGAAGTAATAGTGCCACTGTATTCTGCTCTGGTCAGACCTCACCTGGAGTACTGTGTCCAGTTCTGGGCACCACAGTTCAAGAAGGACACTGACAAACTAGAACGTGTACAGAGGAGGGCAACCAAAATGGTCAAAGGCCTGGAAACAATGCCTTATGAGGAACGGCTAAGGGAGCTGGGCATGTTTAGCCTGGAGAAGAGGAGGTTAAGGGGTGATATGATAGCCATGTTCAAATATATAAAAGGATGTCACATAGAGGAGGGAGAAAGGTTGTTTTCTGCTGCTCCAGAGAAGCGGACACGGAGCAATGGATCCAAACTACAAGAAAGAAGATTCCACCTAAACATTAGGAAGAACTTCCTGACAGTAAGAGCTGTTCGACAGTGGAATTTGCTGCCAAGGAGTGTGGTGGAGTCTCCTTCTTTGGAGGTCTTTAAGCAGAGGCTTGACAACCATATGTCAGGAGTGCTCTGATGGTGTTTCCTGCTTGGCAGGGGGTTGGACTCAATGGCCCTTGTGGTCTCTTCCAACTCTATTACCTAAGGAGGACGTGCTGCTCAAAATACCTTGCTGTGATCCGAGTGTTTTGCTAAAAAGAACTGAACTGCCACCTGTTTGTTTTCCTTGGGCTGGATGTGCTCAGGACAAGTATTGACTCTGACTAAGCTTGTTTCTCTTTCTCTTTCCAGGTTTTCAGAAATTTAGAACTGACCGTTGCCCATACGTTGTGTCCTACGTTTGTGAGCATAAGCCAGAGTGTTGGGGTCCATGACCTCATCTCTGCCCCTGGATGACTCCTTCAACCCAAGAGGCTTCCATCCCACTTAGTTGCTGAGGTCCCCCAGCCCTGCCTTTCCAGCTGTACCTTTTTAGTGCCCCACTAGATCATGGTCCACTTACTGCTCTCACAATGGCCAACTAGATGTTCCCATGGGAATCCTGGAAGTAGGACTGAGTGCAAGAGCACCTTCCCCGGTGAGCCAAGGATGAACGATCTCTGTAGACCTTCAGATGGAACAAAGCTGTGTCATCCCAGAGCATTGCCCTGCTGGTGGCATTTGTTCCCTTTGGGGTTCCTTATAAGTCAGCAGGGGATGCGGGTGGCGCTGTGGGTTAAACCACACAGCCTAGGACTTGCCGATCAGAAGGTTGGCGCTTTGAATCCCCGCGACGGGGTGAGCTCCCGTTGCTCGGTCCCTGCTCCTGCCAACCTAGCAGTTCGAAAGCATGTCAAAGTGCAAGTAGATAAATAGGTACCACTCTGGCGGGAAGGTAAACGGCATTTCCGTGTGCTGCTCTGGTTCACCAGAAGCAGCTTAGTCATGCTGGCCACATGACCCAGAAGCTGTACGCCGGCTCCCTTGGCCGATAAAGTGAGATGAGCGTCGCAACCCCAGAGTCGGTCACGACTGGACCTAATGGTCAGAGGTCCCTTTACCTTTACCTAAGGAGGACGTGCTGCTCAAAATACCTTGCTGTGATCCGAGTGTTTTGCCAAAAAGAACTGAACTGCCACCTGTTTGTTTTCCTTGGGCTGGATGTGCTCAGGACAAGTGTTGACTCTGACTAAGCTTGTTTCTCTTTCTCTTTCCAGGTTTTCAGAAATTTAGAACTGACCGTTGCCCATACGTTGTGTCCTACGTTTGTGAGCATAAGCCAGAGTGTTGGGGTCCGTGACCTCATCTCTGCCCCTGGATGACTCCATCAAACCCAAGAGGCTTCTATCCCACTTAGTTGCTGAGGTCCCCCAGCCCTGCCTTTCCAGCTGTACCTTTTTAGTGCCCCACTAGATCATGGTCCACTTACTGCTCTCACAATGGCCAACTAGATGTTCCCATGGGAATCCTGGAAGTAGGACTGAGTGCAAGAGCACCTTCCCCTGTGAGCCAAGGATGAACGATCTCTGTAGACCTTCAGATGGAACAAAGCTGTGTCATCCCAGACCATTGCCCTGCTGGTGGCATTTCTTCCCTTTGGGGTTCCTTATAAGTCAGCAGGGGACGCGTGTGGCGCTGTGGGTTAAACCACACAGCCTAGGACTTGCCGATCAGAAGGTCAGCAGTTCGAATCCCCGCGACGGGGTGAGCTCCCGTTGCTCGATCCCTGCTCCTGCCAACCTAGCAGTTCGAAAGCATGTCAAAGTGCAAGTAGATAAATAGGTACCACTCCGGCGGGAAGGTAAACGGCATTTCCGTGCGCTGCTCTGGTTCACCAGAAGCGGCTTAGTCATACTGGCCACATGACCCGGAAGCTGTACGCCGGCTCCCTCAGCCAAGAAAGTGAGATGAGTGCCGCAACTCCAGAGTCGGCCACGACTGGACCTCATGGTCAGGGGTCCCTTTACCTTTACCTTTTATAATTCAGCAGAGTCACCCAGCAAATCTTCAAGAATCTTCGTCCTCAGTTTAGCTCATCTGTTGGGCATCTCCCATGTGGGAATAAACAGCTCACCTATTTCTGTTCTGCTTAAAGAATTTGTTGAACTTGCAATATTACAAATTATACTACTGGTCTAATAAAGAAACATATAAAGTATATAAAAAAATCATTCTATCTCACTGCTCTTCAGCCCTCTGGCCAGAGCAACGGCCTTCATGGCACACGCCACAGGCTTGCCCCCCCCCCCCTAGAGAAGGGGTTGGCAAAGTTTTTGTGGCTTGGGCCGGTTTACGGTCCCAAATGCACAAATGCTATTTCTGGTGCTCCTTCTGGCACAGAGGAGGCGTGCACAGCTTCTCATTGGCTGCAGTAGCTTCCTGCAGCCAATGGCAAGCCGGCCAGCGTCATGGAAGACGGTCGGCACTCTGCTCCATGCTGGTCTAGCGCGGCACACAGGAGCCGACCAGGTGGGAGGCGGGAGTCCCCGAGTGGGGGGCAGGGGTCCATGGGCCAGTTAAACGACCCCCATGGGCTGCTTGTGGGGAGGGGTATTACTCAGAAGGGTGGTGGGAATGGGTGAAATCACTATTTGATCCCCTATCAACCAGCCAGATGTCAGGCTACCTGGTATCTTCACTGTATGTAACGAGCTGAGATTAGAAGCACCTGCTGTAAGGCAGAGGTCTTACCTGCAATCCCAGCTCCTTACAGTACCTGTACAAAAGACACCTGTCAACAGAAGCAATCAATCCAGCAGATTCCAAAGTAGCCACCATGACCAAGACCAAAGAGCTGTCCAAGGATGGCAGGGGCAAGACTGTAGACCTGCACAAGGCTGGACTGGGAGGCAACAAAGGAGTGGCTCAAGAAGAAGCACATTAAGGTCCTGGAGTGGCCTAGCCAGTCTTCAGACCTTAATCCCATCAAAAATCTGTGGAGGGAGCTGAAGGTTCGAGTAGCTACACATCAGCTTCAAAATCTTACTGACTTGGAGAGGATCTGCAAAGAGGAGTGGGACAAAACACCTCCTGAGATGTGTGCAAACCTGGTGGCCACCTATAAGAAACGTCTGTAATTGCCAACAAGGGTTTTGCCACCAAGTACTAAGTCATCTTTTGCAAAGGGATCAAATACTGATTTCACTCATTATAATGCACATCAACCTCTGACTTTTGTTTTCTGGGTTTCTGGGGGGTTTTCCTGTTGTTATTCTGTCTCTCACAACTACAATAAACCTACCATTAAAATTATGGACTGGTCATTTCTTCGTCGGAGGGCAAACGGGCAAATTTAGCAGGGGATCAAACACTTCCTCCCCCTCACTGTACATCACAGGGGGGCGGTGTTCCACAGAAATCCTGTTTGCCAGGAAACCTGATAATGGTCAAACATTGCTCTACCTGGGCAGCCTGGCCATTCTTTTGTGAATGTAAATGCTTTAATTCCCGAGTCCAGGTCACAGGCTCATCTTATTCACACACACACACAAGCCCTTAAGACAGCTAAGCAAAAGACAATGGAGGGACTTTCCCATTTCCCCCCTCCTTGCAGAGAAATACTTGAGGTCAGTTTGGGAGAGTCACATGGTTTCAGGATTGCTCTCTTGGGCTCCATGATGACTGCAGATGGTGACAGCAGTCACGAAATTAAAAGACGCCTGATTCTTGGGAGGAAAGCAATGACAAACCTAGATCAACAGCATCGTAAAAAGCAGAGACACCACCTTGCCAACAAAGTTCTGTATAATTAAAGCTTTGGTTTTCCCAGTAGTGATGTATGGAAGTGAGAGCTGGACCATAAAGAAGGCTGATCGCCGAAGAACTGATGCTTTTGAATTCTGGTGTTGGAGGAGACTCTTGAGAGTCCCATGGACTGCAAGAAGATCAAACCTCTCCATTCTGAAGGAAATCAGCCCTGAGTGCTCACTGGAAGGACAGATCCTGAAGCTGAGGCTCCAGTACTTTGGCCACTTCAGGAGAAGAGAAGACTCCCTGGAAAAGACCCTGATGTTGGGAAAGATGGAGGGCACAAGGAGAAGGGGACGAGAGAGGACAAGATGGTTGGACAGTGTTCTCGAAGCTACCAACATGAGTTTGACCAAACTGCGGGAGGCAGTGGAAGACAGGAGTGCCTGGCGTGCTCTGGTCCAGGGGGTCACGAAGAGTCGGAAATGACTAAATGACTAAACAACAACAACAACAACTATTTCAGACATGTGGTTTATATACTTATGTATGTGTTTGCTATGACCTTAGAATTCCTATAACAGGTGGCTTAAATGAAAACAGGAGAAAGAGCCACAGGTGTATTTGGAAGAGAATTTATTGGCCACAGGAGAGAAATTCTGTCCTGCTGAGCGATGGGAGTTTTAATCCCAAACCTCTGGTGGGCACCAGGTTAGGGAAGCATGGGCTTGGGCTTTAGAGCACAATAGATGGAAAGACTTGGATTCTCGCAGGTAGAAGATGCATCTTGGTCAGTCTCCCAGGTGCTACTGAGCACATCAGAGTCTTCTCTCGGCCTCAGACAGTGTATTTGCACAGGTAGGCGTGCTTTACGGTGCATGTTTCGTCATTCCACTTCATGTATTCTGGAAGACAATGTGGGAGGATGTTACTAACACTCACAGCCAGCCACCTCAGTGTCCAACTTTGTCGGGGCGGCAGGAGGTCTTGGAAACATGTGGCAGGGAGTTACAGGGGCCTACTAGCAGCAACCCAGTGCTCTGAAACCATGCACCGTTCTCCAGCTGTGATGCCAAGGGTACTCCCCACCCAAAGGGACTCTAGGGCAGATAGTTAACTCTCTATTGTCAAAGCTGACACAGTAGTTTCTGTGATGGCCTGGGACTCGGGCTCCGATTCGGAACCAGAGGAGTCTCAGTCCGCACCGGATTCTCTGCCTCAGGCATCATCTGAATAGGGTCTGGGGCCTGATTCTGAAGAGCCCCAGTCTGCACAGGTTCCCCTGCAACAAGCACCAGCAGGGCCGAGTCAGAGGCCTGAGCCTGCCCTGGCTCCAGATGTGGGGATGACCTCACTGCCTTCAGCTGGGCCATCACCTACAGCTGCTCTACTACCAGTTGGGTCAGGAGAGGCTGAGGCGGCCTCTGGGTCTAGTAACCCACCAACATCTCCCAAGCTGCAGAGACTAAGGTCTGAGAGAAGGAGAGACCTGAGTACTCACAGAAGGAGTGCTCGCCTTCGGGCGACGCAGGGAGGTGAGTCACCGGGGGATCAGGACGGCCGTTACTCCGACAGAGATAAAAGGCTGTTGGGCCCCACCCCAGGTTGCAGCAGCAACATTGCTGCTTGCTGGAACCTGCCTGAGACCCTGTGTCTGACCTACCTAGTTTCCTGCGTTGAGACTTGCCTTGGCCCTGTTGGACTGACTCCTCACAGAATCCTTGGATTCCGGACCAAACCTGGACCGCATTGCTCGGGTTAACCCCTGGGCCCAGCACGGATTCCACAGTTGTAGATAAACACCCCCCCCCCCAGTGTAGCATCTAGGCAGCTATTCATAGGTGGATCTTGATGGAACAGTTGCAGCAACACGGGGCCATCCTGCCCCACCAGTTTATGTACCTTCCCCTGACAGGCTGCACACATGAAGCCAGAGACTATGCCTACATGGAAACGTCCTCTGCTCTTCCCACTTCAGTCCCCTCCTGGTTCTGGGAGCCAGTGGTGAAGGAGAGGGTGGGGAAACACCTGGCCCTTCCCTTCCCTGCCTCTTCCTTCAGTACTTCAGCCTCCATCTCTGAAGCACCCCATGGCTTCCTCCTCTTGCTCCTCACCATGGCTGTAGAGCTCCACACAGTGTTCGGTTCTGGGATTATTGGGTTCCTCAGGCGCCCAAGGATTGTAGTTTCCAGTGGTGCTGTCTGTCCATTTGAACTGCCTGTTCTATAGAAAGAGAGCAAAAGAGACATCGTCTCTGCTGAGGAAGAAAGGGACCTCTCCAGCCCATTCTTCCCTTGTCCAATCAATGGGAATAAGAAGAACATCTGGAGACTCAGAATCCCAGTTCCCACGTTGCTGGGACTTAGAATAATAGAATCTCCACTAATCTCAGCAGGAATCTCAGCTAAAGCATCCATGGCAGATGGTCACCCAACTTTTCCTTAAAGATCTCCAAGGAAGGAGAGTCCATCATCTCTCATGGGAATCTGTTCCACTGCAGAATAGTGGATTCCCAACGCCTGTAACCCAATCAATATTGTGCTTGTCCATATAACACTACTTTGTAACAGTTGCTGCTTACTGCAGCTACTACTATGCCATAAGATCCACTGTCCTGTAATATCACATATGGTATGTACAGTTATTTATGGTTTTATATTATTTTTGCTGTAGAATATGTGAGATCGTGATATTGTATTTATTTGCATTAAAGCTAAAGGGACCCCTGACCACTAGGACCAGTCGTGGCCGACTCTGGGGTTGCAGCGCTCATCTCGCTTTATTAGCCGAGGGAGCCGGCATACAGCTTCCAGGTCATGTGGCCAGCAGGACTAGGCCGTTTCTGGCGAAACCAGAGCAGCACACGGAAACGCCCCTTACCTTCCTGCTGGAGCGGTACCTACTTATCTACTTGCACTTTGATGTGCTTTCGAACTGCTAGGTGGGCAGGAGCAGGGACCGAGCAATGGGAGCTCACCCCGTCACGGGGATTCAAACCGCCGACCTTCCGATCAGCAAGTCCTAGGCTCTGTGGTTTAACCCCTGTGTAGCCCCAGGAAAAAAAGCACCGGGATAAGACAGCAGAGACATAAAGCTAGTGGAACTTGCCTCTGAGCAAGCATGCACTGGAGAAATTTGCTAATGTTGAGAAAATGGCTATGCCATTTGCAAAAGAAAAAAAGATTTCTTTTCCTTTCCCCCCCACCTTGTTGGAAAGGATCAAGACCTGGTCCTCCAATGTTCATGCTGAAGAGGGGATCTTGGCAGGTACAGCTGTTCTCTCTCTCTCTCCCCCCCCCCACGGCAGCCCCACTTTCACAAAAAACACACCAACCGCAATCCCCTCTTCTTCAGAGATGATAAAGGTGTGGGAGACCAGTCATCATCTTCTCCATCCAGTCACCTTCCAAAGACAGCCCCGTATGGTCAAAGTTAAGACAGGGCTCTGACTCGCATGCTGGACTCTCAGGTAATTCCCAGAAAGGTGGATGGCTAACCATTTTCCTAAACGCTCACCTGACACCTGTGTTCCCTTTTCTGCTCTTTCCCTCCATGCAGGAACCACCTCAAGGATGGTTCCCTGCCCCTTGCGGCTGCCATTTTGAACAGTCCCTGAATATTGATTAGAAAGAGGAGGACCGCCTGGCCAGACTCACGGTTTCACTCCCAGTGTAGGGGTCATACAACCCGATCCATACATGTTGTTCCTGTTTAGTGTTCTGGCTCAGATGTTGTGCCAGGACCTTCATGTCATCTTCATTGTGAATGGAGGCAAGGTGGCCATTCTCACCAAAGGCCTGGCAGGCAACCTGAGGGAGACCAAAAAAGAGCACCCCAGAGAATGGGGGACGCCATTGGAATTGGCTTGAACATCTCAGCAGGCTTCTCCTTCATTCTGTCCCTGTGCCTGGACAGCAACTTCTGAGCAGTAAGAGGAGACATTTGCAGTCCATGTATCCACCACGGGCTGAGCATGTACTGCAAAAATCACAGGAACCTAGAATTGTAGAGTTGGAAGAGACACCAAGGATCATCTAGTCCAACCCTCTGCAATGCAGGAATGTGCAACATACGGGGATCAAACCTGCGACCTTGGCATTATCAGCACCACGCTCTAGAATGCACTAAGTACCAGCATGAACTGAGTTGGTGTCATGAGAAGGTAAAAGGTAAGGGACCCCTGGACAGTTCGGTCCAGTCAAAGGCGACTATGGGGTTGCGATGCTCATCTCGCCTTCAGGCCGAGGGAGCTGGTGTTTGTCCACAGACAGCTTTCCGGGTCATGTGGCCAGCAGGACTAAACCGCTTCTGGTGCACAGAGGACCGTGAGAAGTGCCACAGCGCATGGAAATGCTGTTTACCTTCCCACCACAGTGGTACCCATTTACAGTGCTTTTTTTCTTTAAAAAAATGTTTAGGGGTACTCTCATTTTCTGGCTCATATTGAAATACTACCCCTCAGTGAGGACAGACTTAGATTCACAAAATGTTTAGGGGTATGCGTACCCCCAGAGAAAGCACTGCCTATTTAACTATTTGAACTGCTGAGCTTTCGAACTGCTAGGCTGGCAGGAGCTGGGACAGAGCAACAGGAGCTCACCCCGTTGCGGGGATTCGAACCGCCAACCATCTGATTGGCAAGCCCAGGAGGCTCAGCGGTTTAGCCCACAGCGCCACCTGCATCCCACTCATGAGAACCACGAGCACAAACAAGCAGTGAGCCCCATCCCTGATAAGGACGCAAGTCAAGGCAAGCACAGCCAGGGAGTTTGGAAAGCCATTTTTTCCCTCAGGGGGATGCACCCCACAAAGAGTTACCGTATTTTTTGCTCTATAAGGCGCACTAGACCATAAGACGTACCTTGTTTTTGGAGGAGGAAAACAAGAAAAAAAATATTCTGAATCCCAGAAGCCAGAACAACAAGAGGGATCACTGTGCAGCGCTCCCTCTTGCTGTTCTGGCTTCAGCGATAGCTGCGCAGCCTGCATTTGCTCCATAAGACGCACACACATTTCCCTTTACTTTTTAGGAGGGAAAAAGTGTGTCTTATAGAGCAAAAAATACGGTAAGCTTCTGAATACCAGCTGCCGGAAACCGCAGGAAGAGAAAGTGCTTTTGCACCCAAATCCATCTTGCAGACTTCCTGTAAGCCTGTGGTTGGCCGCTTTGGGAACAGGAGGCTGCACTAGCTGTGCTGGCCTGATCCTGCCGGCTCTTTTACTGTGCTTCAGTTTTTAATGAAATACGTCCCTGGTTCAAGCCACCCTCAGCGTCATACCTCTGCATCTTGCCATTTCAAAGGAACATTGAAGAACCCAAAGCATTGATTATCTCGCTTGACCCAGCCTCTTGGGCAGTTGAAGGCAGCTGCGCCTGGTGAAAGAGAAGGGAAAGCTGAAGTACTGCCCAAGTCAGAAGAACCTAGCGGATGGGTTCACAAAACCTTTGAGCTTCCAAAGACATGGGGAGTTCTTGTGGTGGGAATGCAAGAAAGTGAAAGGCTTCTGGGAAATGATATATAGCGAATTGAAAAAGATTCTAAAATATACTTTTACAAAGAAGCCAGAGGTCTTTCTGTCAGGTATTTTAGGAAAGGAGATTAAGAGAAGGGATAGCAAGTTTTTCCAATACGCAGTGACGGCTGCAAGGGTGTTGCTGGCCCAGAAATGGAAACAACAGGAAATACCGACAATAGAAGATTGGAGATCGAAGTTGCTAGACTAAGCAGAGTTGGATAAGATGACTGGGAAGATTAGATATTTAAGAGACCAAATGTTTACAGAAGACTGGGGAAAATTTGTTGAATATCTGGAGAGTTTAAGTGAGGGTCAAATAACGCTAGAGGGTTTCAAAAGAGCACTGTGAAAACGTGAGAGGTATTGTTAAAAGGGAATAGAGGAAAAAAATTTAAAAAATGACAATATAAGTAAAGGAAATGCGTAAATTAATAATAACTACGAAAGATTTACAGAAAAGCTGAAGGAAGTTCAAAAAAGAAAGATTTGGAAAATTTGAATGTGAAAACAATGTATGTTTTGTTTTGTTTTTGTTGTAAATTAATAAAAATTATTTTAAAAAAAAAAGACATGGGGAGTTCTGCGAAGGGTTGTGTTTGGGGTAACTGGTAGTACTTACAGTACTTGCACTCTTCCCCAGTGGTACAGGACAAGAGGGGGTGTGAGGATACCCAGAGCTTACAGGGTTAATAGCTCAAGGGAAATGGCGTCCTGTCACTGGGGTGTGTTTGCATCTTTGTTATGTGAACGTTTTTACTTTCTCTTTTGCTGCGACAAGAGAAGCATCATGCCTTTGCTATCTTCTAGCTGATTTGTTGTTTTGCTGTTGTACAATAAACGCTTCTTAGAATAGAAGGAACTGTTGTACGAGAGTTTTACTGCATGGCTGAGATTCCTTCCACACAGTCACCTCTGCGCAAATAAGTCTGCTGTAGCCGAGAGAAGCAGGTTGGCACAGGGTCCCACAGCTGTCCATGGAGGCACAGGTCAATTCTGTGTCCAGGGCAGCTGTTTACCAGCTCCATCTGGTACGCAGGATGGGACCCTCCGTGCCCACAGACTGCCTAGCCAGAGTGGTGCATACTCTGGTTATCTCCTGCTTGGGCAATGCATGGGGCTACCTTTGAAGGTGACCCGGAAACTACACCTAATCCAGAACATAGCAGCTAGACTGGTGACTGGGAGTGGCTGCTGAGACCACATAACACCGGTCTTGAAAGACCTACATCGGCTCCCAGTACGTTTCCGAGTACAATTCAAAGTGTTGGTGCTGACTTTAAAAGCCCTAAATGGCCTCGGTTCAGTATATCTGAAAGAGCATCTCCACTCCCATCGTTCTACCCGGACACTGAGGTCCAGTGACAAGGGCCTTCTGGTGGTTCCCTCACTGCGAGAAGCCGGGTTACAGGGAACCAGTCAGAGGGCCTTCTCGGTGGTGGCGCTCTTCCTGTGGAACGCCCTCCCACCAGATGTCAAAGAGAACAACAACTACCAGACTTTTAGAAGACATCTGAAGGCAGCCCTGTTTAAGGAAGCTTTTAATGTTTGATGCATTACGGTATTTTAATGTTTTGTTGGAGGCCACCCATAGTGGCTGGGGGAGCCCCAGCCAGATGGGCGGGGTATAAATAATAAATTGTTGTTGTTGTTGTTGTTGTTGTTGTTGTTGTTATTTAGGGAAGCAAACTGGACGCCACAGCAGTCCAGCTGTTAGCAGCCTTAATGGATGCTCCATGGAACAAAGAAAACCAGGGGTGGGTCCACAGCTGGCTTGTCAGGAAGGAGGGAGAAGGATGAGGGCCCTGTCAAGGGTGGGTGAGGCCTTAAGAGGGAGGGAAGGAGGATGGCAATGCAAGCCTAATAAAGATGGACGAAGACCGAGAAGCTGAAGGAAACCCTAGAGCAGCCTTGTGCCTGCCAGATGCGTTGGGCTAAAACACAGCCCAGCTGTATGGTGCTGAGGCTGCTGGGAGTTGTAGTCTAAGCAGTTGGGGGGCACCAGGCTGGCAAAGGCTGACCTGGGGGGAAGTGGCAATGAGGGTTGAGCAAGCAGTTGTCCATTGAAGAGGAAGCGACCCCTGGGGTGGCCGGGTGCCAAGCCCACTTGGTTTTGGAGAAGACTTTACTTGGCTCGTCTCAACCAGGGTTTGACGAGCCCAACTTAGTCATACCTTGCAGGGAAATGAAAGCCAGGAAAACCACAAGGGAGAGGTTGAAGGGAGAGAACGGCCCCATCTGCACCTGTGGAGAGAGAACATAGAATCATAGAATCATAGAGTTGGAAGAGACCTCAAGGGCCATCGGGTCCAACCCCTTGCCAAGCAGGAAACACCATCAGAGCACTCCTGACATATGGTTGTCAAGCCTCTGCTTAAAGACCTCCAAAGAAGGAGACTCCACCACACTCCTTGGCAGCAAATTCCACTGTCAAACAGCTCTTACTGTCAGGAAGTTCTTCCTAATATTTAGGTGGAATCTTCTTTCCACCTAGAAGAACATTTTCTTCTAATTCTGTGAGAACAGGATGCTTGAACAGGTGGGCCACCAGCCTGACCCAGCCAGAATGACAGAACCTTGGAAGGGATCTTGAGGATCATCTAATCCAAACCCCTGCAAATGCAGGAATCCTACCAGAATTTCTTTTCCCTTCTCCCCACTCATATTCATAGATTTCTTTCCGCCTGCTTATCAAAGCTGCATTGCCCCTCAATTTTCTTTTTCTTACAAAAAACAAAAAATTATTACACAGAGTTGAATTTGGCAAGAGGTTCCTGGCATTTCTGTAAAGTTAACCAGCAATACCTCAGATAATTTAATAAATGCATCCATCAAGAGCAAATGAGACTAGGCGTCTACATTTCAAAGGTAGCACCGTTTGGGTTTCATCTCGTCAAAGGAGCTGCAATTACTGGCAGAACCAAGGAGACCCAGCCGCAAAGGCTACTCACCTGTCCCTCTGCTTCGGTTGTCCAAAATGCCGAAACCTCCCTCCTTCCTCTAGAGAATTCTCAACCCTCCTGGGGCATTTATAGACCAACAGTTGCGGGGACAGCGTTTGCCTCTGTTGCAGGCATCAAACGTGAGCATCGGGATCCCACGCAAAAATCCCATGGCAAGTGAGCAGTTAATGGTTACGGAAAAGTCCGAACAAACTGAACGTGGTGGGTGGAATATATAATATGTTAACTTTTCAGAGTGATGCCTCCAACAACATCTTTTTAAAACTTTTTAAAATTGCAAAAGAATTTACCTAAATAAAACATGAAAAACAACACAAACTGACCATTACCATACCCACATAACAACTAGACCCTAAGTGACAACATATTTAACATCACACACACTTTTGACTTCTGATTCATCTCATTGCACTTTTTACACATTGTTGGTCTATATGCACTTGTCAGGATTCAACCTCAATCTGTTAGCCACCACCCATCCTCCAACAGCCTCCAGACACTCACACAGGACCTTCACTGCCTTCACTGGGTCTGATTTGAAAGAGCGGTAAGGCTGGGTATCATCTGCATACTGATGAACACCCAGCCCAAACCCCCTGATGATCTCTCCCAGCGGCTTCATATAGATATTAAAAAGCATGGAGGAGAGGACAGAACCCTGAATCACCCCACAAGTGAGGGCCCAGGGGTCTGAACACTCATTCCCCACCACCACTTTCTGAACACGGCCCAGGAGGAAGGAGCAGAACCACTGTATAACAATGCCCCCCAGCTCCCAGCCCCTCTAGATAGAGAAAACTGTTCTCTTTTTTTCCCATGCATGTGTACTTCCATAAATTTCCATTCTTTCCTCAAAGAATCCTGGGGGTTGTAGTTTGTTAAGGCTGCTGGAAGGTGTTAAAGGTAAAGGGACACCTGACCGTTAGGTCCAGTCACGGATGACTCTGGGTTTGTGGCGCTCATCTCGCTTTATTGGCCGAGGGAGCCAGCGTACAGCTTCTGGGTCATGTGGCCAGCTTCTGGAAAACCAGAGCAGCGCACAAAAACGCTGTTTACCTTCCCGCCGGAGCTGTACCTATTTATCTACTTGCAGTTTGGCGTCCTTTCGAACTGCTAGGTCGGGAGGAGCAGGGACCAAGCAACAGGAGCTCACCCCGTCGCGGGGATTCGAACCACCAACCTTCTGATCGTCAAGTCCTAGGCTCTGTGGTTTAACCCACAGTGCCACCCGCCTCCCTTGCTGGAAGGTGTTAGGAGACTCCTATTCCCCTCCCTGAGCTACAATTCCCAAAGTCGTTTAACAATCAATCCCTCTCCCCAGGGAATGCTGGGAATTATAGCTCCGGGACAGGAAGAAGTATTTCTCAGCACCCTTAACAAGCCACAGTTTTCAGGATTCTTTGGGGAAAGCCATGGCTGCGTCACGCAGTGTGATACTGCTTTAAAAGTTTGGTGCAGAAGTGGCCTTAAAAGTTTCCAACTCTGCAACCTTCTTGATTCCCCTTGATCATCTGGGTTACTCTTTCTCCTCCCACGAAATAATGAGCCTGGAGGCAGCCAAAAATGCAGGAACCGGGCAAGTCAGGTTGTGGAGGTGGAAAGCCAAAATGGCGCCCACAGCCCAGCAGCTCCTTTGATTTGACAGAACAGGCACTTCATGTTCCTTGCTGGAAGCTGGATCTTTGATTCTTCCCACCCCTGACCTGGTTCGGACTCTTAATGTGGGAGGGCACCCAACAATGTCAAGGATGCAGCTGTGTATGGGAGGCAGAAAATGCGGGGCCTGGGCCGTTCTCGTCACTTGCAAAATGCTACAAAAAGAAAGAAAAGGTGTGGAAAGTAGCTTGAGAAAGCAGAGACAGTGCGGGGATTGGCAACCACTCAACAGCTCCAGCCTCGCAGCTGCTATGGGTTTCATCTACTCATTAATTTCCACTTGCATCCTTTCACACCGTTTTGCTTTGCCCACATGGAAAGTGCTCCCTTGCGCTCAAACTAGAGCCCTGTTTGTCAGATGTCTGAAGACTTGTACTTAGTTTGTAGCCAGGGCCAGATTTAGGTTTGATGGGAGGGTCCTCAGAGCTGGGGGGCTGGGTTTAGTGAGGCGGCTACACCTTTGGGTCTCCCTGTTCGCAGATTCTTTGGCTGGATTCCCCTTAGTCTATCCAGTTGTCTTAAGTGTGGGTGAGTTGATGAAGTGGGGCTGGGAAGTGTGGGTTTTCCCATTTCTGCTTGGTGGGCTTTATAGGGGGCAGGGAGACAAAGATCTCCATAACTGTAATATTTGCTAATTTCCCTGTTTTGTGAGCTTGAAGCAAAAAAATCAAAATTCTGTGCCCATAAGGGCGAAATTCTGCAATCTGTATAAATTCTGGAGCCTGAGAAAACTGTACATACCTTTCCCAATTTGCATTGTGTGCTCTCCTTCTGCCAGTCACACAGGGCCAGATTTAGGTTTGATGAGGCCCTAAGCTACCGAAGGCAATGGGGCCCTCTCTATGTCCAGCTGTCCTTTGGCAACAACAAATGGTTGCTGTTTTTTGTGTGGAATATATGCTATATGGTAATTTACGGACCTAATAGGTATCTCAAGCCATTTGCCCGTGTTGCCATGCAACCAGTCCATGCAGAATGTAGGCACCCTATACAATGGTACCTCGAGTTACAAATGCCTCAGATTAGAAACGCTTCAGGTTACAAACTCCACTAACCTGGAAGAGTTACATCGAGTTGAGAACTTTGCCCCAGGATGAGAACAGAAATCATGTGCCACCGGCGCCATTAGCAAAAGCACGTCTCTGGTTAAGAACAGTTTCAGGTTAAGAACGGCCCTCTGGAACAAATTAAGTTTGTAACTGGAGGTACCATGGGGTCACGAAGAGTCGGACACGACACAACAACAACTGGAGGTACCGCTTATATAGAAAGGAGCAAACCAGTGATATTTTAGGGAGCAGCCTAGCAGGCGGGGCCCATGACTTACATCATAGGAGCCTACACAACACAAAACACTCTTGCTGTATGTAGGATTTATTTTATTTGTTGTTGTTTTTTATCTTCTGTTTCGGAAATATACATCCAGGTTTTTTTACTTGACTTTTTTTGGTGGGGCGCACAAGACAATGGGGCCCTAAACTCTAGGCTGTTTAGTTTATATGTAAATCTGGCACTGCTTGTATCATCATCATCAATCATTTTATTGGCATCACATACAAACATCCAAAACAAATCAATACAGAATTACCACTTCCCCAGTGGCACAAAACATTTGCTAGAAGTAAGGAGGCAGAGCAGTCTATCATCACATCTCTTGGTCTGCAGTGTATTTCGACGACAAAAAACCAAATAGATATTTAGCCACTATCTTGGTGAGCTCCTGATCATTCCCCATTCCTCTGTGGCTAACACCCCAGAGGACAGGATCACACTTCAAAACGACCTTGACAGATTAGAGAACTGGGCCAAAACAAACAAGATGAATTTTAACAGAGAGAAATGTAAAGTATTGCACTTGGGCAAAAAAAATGAGAGGCACAAATACACGATGGGTGACACCTGGCTTGAGAGCAGTACATGTGAAAAGGATCTAGGAGTCTTGGTTGACAACAAACTTGACATGAGCCAACAGTGTGACGCGGCAGCTAAAAAAGCCAATGCAATTCTGGGCTGCATCAATAGGAGTCTAGCATCTAGATCAAGGGAAGTAATAGTGCCACTGTATTCTGCTCTGGTCAGACCTCACCTGGAGTACTGTGTCCAGTTCTGGGCACCACAGTTCAAGAAGGACACTGACAAACTGGAACGTGTCCAGAGGAGGGCAACCAAAATGGTCAAAGGCCTGGAAACGATGCCTTATGAGGAACGTCTAAGGGAGCTGGGCATGTTTAGCCTGGAGAAGAGGAGGTTAAGGGGTGATATGATAGCCATGTTCAAATATATAAAAGGATGTCACATAGAGGAGGGAGAAAGGTTGTTTTCTGCTGCTCCAGAGAAGCGGACACGGAGCAATGGATCCAAACTACAAGAAAGAAGATTCCATCTAAACATTAGGAAGAACTTCCTGACAGTAAGAGCTGTTCAACAGTGGAATTTGCTGCCAAGGAGTGTGGTGGAGTCTTCTTCTTTGGAGGTCTTTAAGCAGAGGCTTGACAACCATATGTCAGGAGTGCTCTGATGGTGTTTCCTGCTTGGCAGGGGGTTGGACTCGATGGCCCTTGTGGTCTCTTCCAACTCTATGATTCTATGATTAATAATAAATGTCTGACCTCCAACTCTGGTTTCCATTTGGGGATACAGAGTTGATCTAGAAATTGCTGACGGAGATCAGCATATAGTTTACAATTGAGAACCATATGTGTAAGGGTTTCCACCAGGTGGTCTTCACATGGACAAGTTCTTTCTCCTTCCACCCTGCCTGAGAACCTTCCCCAAAGGAGGTTTGATGGATTTGAATTAAACCTGGCCAGCGAAAATGCCCTTCTTTCTTGAGAGTGAAGCAGAAGGAGGTTTTCCCAGGGTGAGGCTCATGCATTGCACTGCTTGTCATTGTGGTGCTGTCTTGCCAAAGGCAAGGTGGTTCTTTTAAAATGAGATTCAGAAGCAATACAGAATACACAAGTGAGTGAGAAGGTTAAAGATTTTATTCTAAGGCAGCAAGCGATGTATATGTATCAAGCAAGCACTTCAATCTCCCACTTAGAAGTCCTCAAGAAGCAGTGAAGTGACTCCTCCAAGTAGTCCTTCGGTCGATCAGTCCGTTCAGAAGCTTCAAAGAAACTGCCCAAACTATCCGATTTTATAGATAACCTGTGTATCTTTCAAGACTGGCTACATGCAGATCCTCCATTAGCTACCCACTCCCAATGCCTCACTTTCTCAAAACAAAGTCCAACTTCAAAGAAGCTACCCAGCATTATCTTCCACAACTGATTAAGGCAACTGGCGGGGGGGGGGGGGCTTCACCTCCTCCCAACGTTCTCAGGACATTAAAGACTGTTCTTACACCATCAAAAAACTTCACAAGAGCAAGGGAGAGGGCAGGAACAGAGACAGGAAGGGTAACCATGTCAGATAACTCCTCGATAATTTTTTTGTCTTCCGAGTGCATTCCCCAGACAAGTGCCCGGTGTCTATTGGCACTGGCAGGGCAGAAGGCAGGGAGCCTGACACTAGGTGGCGCTGGAGCCAATGATGAGAATCAATGGAAGGCAGACTTGGAAGCAGAGGTGGAGCTAGCTGCTCGGGCACCCAGGGGCAGGGCTAGCTGCCCGCAGGCCGGGGCGAGCGTCCCAGGGGGGTGATTCGCCCAGAGGATGGATAGCGGATAACAGATTGAGGTTGAATCCTGACAAGACAGAAGTACTGTTTTGGGGGGATAGGGAGTGGGCGGGTGTGGAGGACTCCCTGGTCCTGAATGGGGTAACTGTGCCCCTGAAGGACCAGGTGCACAGCCTGGGAGTCATTTTGGACTCACAGCTGTCCATGGAGGCACAGGTTAATTTTGCGTCCAGGGCAGCGGTCTACCAGCTCCATGTGGTATGCAGGATGAGACCCTCCCGACCTACAGACTGTCTAACCAGAGTGGTGCATGCTCTGGTTATCTCCTGCTAGGACTACTGCAACACGCTCTACATGGGGCTACCTCTAAAGGTGACACAGAAACTACAAGTAATCCAGAATGGGGCAGCTAGACTGGGGACTGGGAGCAGCCGCTGAGACCATATAACACCGGTCTTGAAAGACCTACACTGGCTCCTAGTATGTTTCTGAGCACAATTCAAAGTGTTGGTGCTGACCTTAAAAGCCTTAAACGGCCTCGGCCCAGTATTCCTGGAGGAGCGTCTCCACCCCTGTCATTCAGCCCAGACACTGAGGTCCAGATCCAAGGACCTTGCGGTTCCCTCCCTGCGAAAAGTGAGGTTGCAGCGAACCAGGGCAGAGGGCCTTCTTGGTGGTGGCACCCACCCTGTGGAACGCCCTTCCATCAGATGGCAGGGAAATAAACAACTATCTGACTTTTAGAAGACATCTGAAGACATCTGAAGACATCTGAAGACATCTGAACTTCCCTATTCAGGGAAGTTTTTAAAGTTTGATGTTTTATCGTGTTTTTAATATTCTGTTGGGAGCTACCCAGAATGGCTGGGGAAACCCAGCCAGATGGGTGGGGGATAAATAAATTATTATTATTATTATTATTATTATTATTATTATTATTATTATTATTATTATTTTACTTCTGAGTAGCCATAGGGCCACAGATCATATCACTGGCAACTTGGGATGTGTGCCTGTGCCTCATACAATTTCAGCCATTACCTGTGATCCAGCCCCATAGAGATAAACGGGGCTTGCTTCTGAGGAAGCCCATTCCCTGCTACTTTGGTTTGGCCGAGGATGCTGCAGCTGCTTTAAGGCACCCTGTTTTTGGCTTGTTATCTCCCTTCCCACCCCCGTCTCGCGGCCCAGCTGTTGTTTGCGCCTCTCTGCCCCCTCTCCCTCCAAGCTGAGAGAGAGCACTGGGACCCGAACCTGCCACCACTTTCCTTTGGCTCCTAGAGAATTCGGGACTCTGCATGACAAAGTAAGGAGTTGTGGCATTTTCATGACGTTCCCGGCATTTTTGGGACAGTTGGAGATTATGGCATGAGTTATCTGAGATCGTCTGCCCAAAAAGGAATACAGTGCAAAAGTTGACCAGTGCAACTGACCATTATTTGCTATCATATCGGAAATAAAATACCCCTGTCCTTTCCAAAAACAAAACCATTTTATTATTATTTTTTTAAAAAAGAGTAACTCAGGCTGAGAGGGACGCGGGTGGCGCTGTGGGTTAAACTACAGAGCCTAGGGCTTGCCGATCAGAAGGTTGGTGGTTCAAATCCCCGTGACGGGGTGAGCTCCCATTGCTTGGTCCCTTTTCCTGCCAACCCAGCAGTTTGAAAGCATGTCAAAGTGCAAGTAGATAAAAAGGTACCACTCTGGTGGGAAGGTAAACGGCATTTCTGTGCGCTGCTCTGGTTCACCAGAAGTGGCTTAGTCATGCTGGCCACATGACCCAGAAGCTGTACACCGGCTCCCTCGGCCAATAAAGTGAGATGACGCTGCAACCCCAGAGTTGGTCACGACTGGACCTAATGGTCAGGGCTCCCTTTACCTTTAACTCAGGCCGAAATGCCAGGATGACCATACATTTCTGTAAACCAGAAGTGATGTGTAGCCTTATTGGAGTTCAACCCATTCCTTCAGATGGTGGAAGCTCTACGAGGAACATGGAAGCATGGAATTGTAGGGTTGGAAGAGACCCCAAGAGTCATCTAGTCTTACTCCCTGCAATGTAGGAATCACAGTTAGAAGACTGAAGGTGACAAACTCAAAAGTGCCATGAGATTGAATGTATCTTGTCCTGTACAGGTTTACCAAGACAACAAATCTTGCTTAGCTTTGCTAAATTCTGAAAGTTGTAAGCAAAGAACCAAATACTTGCAAATCAAGTTATTTCATGAAAGAGGCTGTATCAAACGAGGATTGATAAATGTGGTTTTCCCAGTAGTGATGTATGGAAGCGAGAAGGCTGATCGACAAAGAATTGATGCTTTTGAATTCTGGTGCTGGAGGAGACTCTTGAGAGTCCCATGGACTGCAAGAAGATCAAACCTATCCATTCTTAAGGAAATCAGCCCTGAGTGCTCACTGGAAGGACAGATCCTGAAGCCGAGGCTCCAAGACTTTGGCCACCTCATGAGAAGAGAAGACTCCCTGGAAAAGACCCTGATGTTGGGAAAGATGGAGGGCACAAGGAGAAGGGGACGACAGAGGACGAGATGGCGGGACAGTGTTCTCGAAGCTACCAGCATGAGTTTCACCAAACTGCAGGGGGCAATGAAAGACAGGAGTGCCTGGCATGCTCTGCTCCATGGGCAGGACTAAACAACTAAACAACAACAATCCAGGAAAAGAAATTCCTGCTGACCTTTTGTCAAATGCTGCTAACGAGGAACAACTAAATGTGTTTGACCATATGTTGCAAATGTGTTAGATGCCGCTGCAATAGTTGCAAAGGAAAAAGGGGGAGGATGTTAGTATTTTCCACTGCCACAATTGCAGGGGGTCACATGATCAGGTGATTTCATTTCTTATCCCTGTGTGTGCGAGCGGAAGTGAAGCTGACAACTTCCCCTCTTTGTTCTCTGTCCAGCTAAGAGCTAGAGAGGATGTGTGAGAAGCCGCTCACACAGCCTGCCATGTTTCTTTTGTTTTCTATGCTGTAAATAATAAAATGCTTGATGCCACAATTCCTGCACAAATTTGCTTTCGCTGACTCTGCTAGTGTGCTGTATATCGTGCACATGTCTTTCGGATGTGTGTCGATGCTTTTTACGGGACTCCGTCATGTGATCCTCCTGTTAGTCCCACCCCCTGCGATTCAGGAAGCACAGCAAGAAGATTGAAGTTGACAAACTCAAAAGTGCCACGTGTACTCAGAAGAGAGAGTTTATTGGTATCAACGCAGCCCAGAACAGACAACATTTAACCTCAGGCACTCTGGGGGGCCAGGACACTGGGTGACTTGTGCCGTTGGGAAGGAAGGACCTCTCCTCTGGGACATTTCCATTTCTCCATGATTCTGGACATGGTGAAATCCTGATTTAACGTTTCTTCTCCACGGGAACTCTGCACAGGAAGGGATGCTTCCCTGTACATGGCACAGCTTTCCATGCTAAATACTCTGGAAGAAAAGAGGTTTTTTATTTACATAAAACTTTTCTATTGCCCCTTCTCAGTTCATAATTTACAGAGTAGTCTGCAGATATATGAATGGTCTGTCTGTTGATCTTTCAGCTGGAAACCCAGCCAGATGGGCAGAGGATGATGATGATGATGATGAAACTCATATTATTATTTTTGCAGTTTTATTTATTTATTAAAGTTCTTATGTTGCATCGGTAAACATTATCATATTACATCACAAGGCTTATTATACTATAATTTTCAGCATGTATACAAAGTTTATATACTTAAAGAAGAAAGGAAAAAAAGGAAAAAAAACCTTTTATCTTTATCATTAATACATTGGTTTTCCAGCGTCCTAATTTCTTCTACTAACTTTTCCATTTCTTCTTTTTGTCCCCACCCCCACCCCCTCAATTTACTGGATTCCCTAATACTAATTCCCCTCATCACTGCTTTCACTGTATCCCATATTATTGCTCGAGTACTTTGTCCTTTCTCATTAATTTGCCTTATGTCTAATAATTTTTTCCCTATTGTCAGGATTCCAGATGTCTCTCCCCCCTGCCAAGAACACGGCAAGCTGACGGTTTAATTGCACTTAGATTTATTAGTATTCACAAAGTAGTTACATTCCAAGCTCCACAGCTCTAGTCCTCTGGTGAAGACGTTGAGCCAACTGAACGGCAGCTTCTTCACCAACAGGACATACTCCATCGGCCGACCTACCTCCTGTTGGCCTGATGCTAAGCCTGGACTCTGCCCCTTCTGCTAGCCCATGGGGACTTGGGAACAGCCTATCCCTCCTTTCCTGAATTAGTCTCTACCCTCCTCTGAGTGATGTCTAAAAGCTGCAGTTCCTCTGAAGCCTGGCCTGTCTCCATCTGACCTACACTATCTTGGAAATTTCCAGCCTGCACCTTACAACCTTACAACTCTGCCCCTTCTGCTAGCCCATGGGGACTTGGGAACAGCCTGTCCCTCCTTCTCTGAATTACCGTATTTTTCGCTCTATAGGGCGCACCGGACCATAGGGTGCACCTAGTTTTTTGGGGGGGGAAATAAAGGGGGGGGGATTATTTCCCGCCCAGCCCCCAGAGGCTGTGCGCGGCTTTGGCAGAAGCCAAGACAGCAAGGGGGATGGATCCCGCTCACTGTCTTGGCTTCCTTTTTAGCCGCGGGGCTGGGGCGGGGGGAGCCAGAGCTTCCCCAGATCCCAGAGTGGGTTCGGGAGCGGCGGTGAGGTTGCGCTCAACCTCGCCATCGCTCCTGGAGCTTGCCGGGCTGGGGGCGGGGGAAGCCCAAGCTTCCCCTGACCCCAGCCCCCAGAACGGGTCCGTGAGCTGGGGCGAGGTTGCATCCCAGAGCTTGCCGCTATCCACAAGCCTTCTGCGGATAGCTGCCCGAAGCCCAGGGTGCGCGCCGCCGCACTCCCTGGGCTTTGGGCTGCAGGCAGCTATCCACAAGCCTGCAGAGCCCGGCGGATAGCTTCCTGAAGCCTGGAGAGCGAGAGGGGTCGGTGCGCACCGACCCCCCTCGCTCTCCAGCCTTCAGCGAAAGCCTGCATTCGCTCCATAGGACGCACCGACATTTCCCCTTCATTTTTGGAGGGGGAAAAGTGTGTCCTATAGAGCAAAAAATGCGGTAATCTCTACCCTCCTCTGAGTGATGTCTAAAAGCTGCAGTTCCTCTGAAGGCTGGCCTGTCTCCATCTGACCTACGCTATCTTGGGAATTTCCAGCTGCATTCCTGGACAGGAGGAGCCTCAAGCAAGCCTCTATTTCCCCTGGCCTGCCACCCCTCCTCCTCAGAGTCCTCTCTGTGGCTCTGGGAGGGGACCTTCCTGAGACGTATCTTATTTACTGTTTGGCTATTATTGAAGATCCTCGCATCTAGGACGCGGGTGGCGCTATGGGTTAAAGCCTCAGCGCCTAGGGCTTGCCGATCAAGAGGTTGGTGGTTCGAATCCCTGCGGCGGGGTGCGCTCCCGTTGTTCAGTCCCAGCGCCTACCAACCTAGCAGTTCGAAAGCACTTTCGGGTGCAAGTAGATAAATAGGGACCGCTTACTAGCGGGAAGGTAAACGGCGTTTCTGTGTGCGGCTCTGGCTCGCCAGAGCAGCGATGTCACGCTGGCCACGTGACCCGGAAGTGTCTTTGGACAGCGCTGGCCCTCGGCCTCTTTGAGTGAGATGGGCGCACAACCCTAGAGTATGTCAAGACTGGCCCGTACGGGCAGGGGTACCTTTACCTTTACCTATTATTGAAGATCCTCGCATCTAACCTCCATGGAGTGATGTGTCCATCTTTAGTTGTAAGTGTGTGGTAGGTGTTATAAGGAAGAAATCCTGCTCCTTTTCCCCTTATGGGGTATCCAAGAGCCCGTGTAAAGTCCCTATGTGGGTTCTCTACCGGGAGGAGAAAATAACAGAGGCCAACCAGAGAATATTGAGAAGCAAAGCAGCTAGTAAGCCTGATGTTTATTAAAGCTGTTGTAACAGGGTCCCCCACTCATTCCACCCAGGAAGGGAGGAGAGGAACCCAGAACAATGCTTCACAAGCCCTTATATAGACTTTGGAAATTGCCCACCCTGTAGCCAGAGACCACCTCCCAAAACATCATACAAACATCACCAGCAGAAATTTGAGTGGGATGCTTCTGCCTGATCATGCCTTATTATCTGATTGCCTTTTCTGGGTAGCCTGGCCATTCCTTTGAGATGGTAAATCTCTTACACATATTGATAGTGTGCTCAGCTTAACAGATACTTGCCAGAGTGTATTTGCAGGAAGATGTAAGCCCCTACAGTCCAAAGACAATTGGAAAACCCTAACCCTAACCCCAACCCTAACCCATTTCCTTCCTCCTTGCAGAGAAATATTTGAGGTGAATTTGGGAGAGTCAAAATGGCTCCAAGATTGTTCTCCTGCACTGTTTCAGACATGTGGTTTATATACTTATGTATGTCTTCGCCTTGTACATTTATGAACTTTTATTTTTTATATATAAGACCTTATAACATAACATAGGGATCATGGCTTCTTAGAGGTCTGCCAATAACCATTTTATTCCTCCAAACAATGGATCATTCTCACCTCAATATACCTTAAAGCATGGGTAGGCAAACTAAGGCCCGGGGGCTGGATCCGGCCCAATCGCCTTCTAAATCTGGCCTGAAGACAGTCTGGGAATCAGTGTGTTTTTACATGAGCAGAATGTGTCCTTTTTATTTAAAACACATCTTTAGGTTATTTGTGGGGCATAGGAATTTGTTCTTTTTTTCTTCTTCCCCAAAATACAGTCTGGCTCCCCACAAGGTCTGAAGAACAGTGGAGCAGCCCCCTGCTGAAAAGGTTTGATGACCCCTGCCTTAAAGCACCTGCTCCTGGGTGCAAATTGTGATGCCTCCAACTCACCTTCTGCCATCAGCTCGACACACAGCTCATCCGCATTGGCTTGTGGGGGCTGCCCAGGTGCCCAATTGAGATAGGTGATTATGGAGGAATCGGTCCATTTCCATGCTTTGCCCTGTAGAAAGACCAAAGAGGTGGGACTCTTTGCCGAGGAATAAGCAACAACTCTCTCCTCCCCTAAACTTAACACTGTGCCCATTGGTGGTGGAGGGTCCTGCTCAGGCAATGAGGAGGTGCTTTTGGAGAAAAGTGAGGCTCCTCAATTCTGGAGGAGAGGGCTTCTCCTAGCCAGGATGGCTATGTTCTGCCTCCACTGTTGGAGGCAGCAAAGCTTCTGGATCCCAGTTGCTGGAAACCACAGGAAGGGAAAGGGCCCTTGTGCTTGAATCCTGCTAACACGTTTTTCCCAGGCATCTGGGCTAGATGGATGCTAGACTAATTGGGCCATTGGCCAGATCCAGCAGATCCTTCTTAGGAGAAGCAGGTGGGCACAATGCCATCTTCCTGCTCTACAACTACACCTTAGATAAGGTAAACATTATTTGCACTAGCCAACGGCCATGGCAACATAAAACAAGCAATATAGACCTTAGATAGACTGCAGTTCCAGCTCTCAGAATACTGATAGAAAGGAGAAGCCAAGGTTGCTTCTACTGACCTTCTGGAGGTCGTAGGAGTGCAGTCCAATCCAGACAGGTTTCCCAGCTTTATAGAGGTTTTTGATATATGCAGCCACTACAGACATTTCTCGAGCATTCACGATGGAGGCCAGGTGGCCATTTCCCCCAGAAGATTGGCACTGCTTCTGGGAGAGATCACGGACAAAAGGTTTCACTTTAGAGAGCAGGAGATGCCACTTGAGTTGGGTTGAACATCTCAGCAGGCTTCTCAGTCATTGTGCAACTCTGAGCAGTAAGAGGAGACATTTATCTTTTTCTTCTCCAAACCAGCATTCTTGCTCCCCAAGAGGAAGGGTGTAAGCAGAAGGCAGGAAAACTGGCACAGGGGAACCCTAATTTACAGCTCCCTCCTGCCTTGTAACTGGCAGCTTGACTTATCCTTGACGGGAGTGATGTCATCATGCCATGTCTTTCCCACCCCCTCCCTGCCACACCATTGGCTGCTGCAGGTGGAAGGGAGAGAAATGTTTGATGTGCTGATGATGTCACACCACATGGATGAGGAGCCCTAAACAGCTTCAGCCCTGTATACCTGAAGGAGCATCTCCACCCCCTTTGTCCTGCCCAGACCCTGAAATCCAGCTCCGAAGGCCTTCTGGTGGTTCCCTCACTGCAAGAAGTGAGATTACAGGGAACAAAGCAGAGGGCCTTCTTGGTGGTGGCGCCTGTGCTGTGGAACGCCCTCCCAGCAGATTTCCAGGAGATAAAGAAATACACAACTTTTAGAAAACATCTGAAGGAAGTTTTTGAAGACTTAATGTTTATTATGCTTTTATATACTGTATTTTTCGCTCTATAGGACGCACCGGACCATAGGACGCACCAGACCACAGGACACACTGGACCTTAGGAGGGGGAGAACAAGGGGGAAAAAATTCTCCCCCTCTCTGCTCAGCGCCCCTTCAGCGAAGCAGCAGGAGAAACTGAGCCCCTTCCATTTCTCCTCCCGCTTCGCTGAAGGGGCGCTGCGCAGCTCTCCCGGCTTCAGCAAAAGAAACCCCAAGACTTCGGAGTGCGGCGCGAGTTCCTGCTGCACTCCAAAGGTTTCAGGCAGCTATCCCTGAAGCCTGGAGAGTGAGAGGGGTCGGTGCACACCCTCTGCGCTATGGAGGCTTCACGTTGCTATCGCTGAAGCCAAGGAGCCTGCATTCGCTCCATAGGATGCATACACATTTCCCCTTCATTTTTGGAGGGGGGAAAGTGCGTCCTATAGAGCGAAAAATACGGTATGTTGGAAGCTATACATATGTTGCAACCCAGCCAGATGGACAAGGTACAATTATTATTATTATTATTATTATTATTATTATTATTATTATTATTGACATGCTATTAGGATAGAGCAGTCAAAAAAATCAAGTGTGAAGTAGTGGGCAGAGTTCTGACTTAGTACCTAGGACACCTGCAGAACTGAAACTTGGTTAAGCAAAATTCCTTTGGATTTTCCACAAGACCTGATAAGATTCAATTCAGGGCATAAGGTCAGGGCTGCTGCAGAACAGCAGAAGTCTGGATGAGCCTTGAAGTATTGCCAAACTATACTGGTAGGGCTCTGCCCCACCTTGCCCTCGTGGCCAGCCTACCATGGGTACATGTGGAAAACGCTCACCGTTTAAAGCCTGCTAGATTATTGCAGAAAAAGAGGGGGAATAAGCATTCTCAGACTGCGCCCCCTGGTTTGGCCCAGGCCTGCTCCTTACCTCTGCCTCTGTAAACTTCAGGGGAGCCTGGATGAAGAGTCCGTAGCAGCTTTTCTCAAAGAACATCCAGCCAGTGGGGCAGGAAGAACCTGCTGAGCTGGCTAGAGAAGAGGGAAAACATGAGCTGTGGTTAAGAGAGAGCTTGGCTTTGTGGATCAGAATACAGAAATACAACCGTTTCCTGCAGGTGGGGAAATCCACTCAGGGCATAAATAGGGGGCGGTAGACCTTTAATGGAAGGTTGCCTTTAATGGAAGACCAGTGAAGGCTGAAGCCAACAGCTGAGGGGAAAATAGGGGAAGTTTTTTGGCTGGAGGCTGATGGACTTTCACCAGCAAAATGTTGAACTCAAAGACTCTAGTGGTGACTACAGAACTTTCCCAAGCATAACCCACCCCAAATTTCTCTAGTGAATGTCCCACATTTTCCTATTAAGAAGAGCCTGCTGGATTAGGCCACCGAACTAGTCCATCCTCCTTTTGGGAATTCCATTCCACACTTTGCTGCAGATATGTGGATTGTTACATGTCACATGTCTGTTTACATTCCGGCACAGATTGTTGGTGTGAGCGGAACTTCCGCTCCGTATTGCTTTTGTTTTCTCTCTCCGAAAAGAACAGCAAGGAGAGAAGCCACGTTTTCTTTGTCCTGCTTTATGTATAATAAATGCGTAGTTTAGTATCGTATCCACGCCTCGGGCCTGATCTTTTGTGCAGTTTACACCGCTGAGTAATGTGTGCACTGCAGCTTGAGTCGCAGACACACGTCAGAGGCGGATGACTGATGGATCTCCGCAGCGGCAAGGCTGAGAGGGGAGACGCTTCAGCTGGGTCGGAGCCAGCTGGCTTTTCATCCCCGGCTCTGACACCTCCTGCTCTCACAGTAGCCAACCACATGCCTGTGGGAAACCTCAAAGCAGAATTCAAGCACAGGAGGCTTCTCCCCTCCTGCGGTTTCCAGCAAGTGGTATTCAGAAGCATTGCTTCCTCCAAGTGTAGAGGCTTAGGCATCATTGCTAGCAGCCATTGCTAACCCTCTTCTCCTCCATGAATTGGCCCAAACCTCTTTTAAAGCCACCCAAATTGGTGGCCATTGCTGCTTCCTGAAGGAGCAAGTTCTATAGTTTAAATATGTGCTGCATGAAAAGGGAACTTCT
The DNA here is from genome assembly GCF_965153285.1 of Podarcis tiliguerta. Lineage (NCBI taxonomy): Eukaryota > Metazoa > Chordata > Lepidosauria > Squamata > Lacertidae > Podarcis > Podarcis tiliguerta. The sequence continues at coordinate 70,848,933 of NC_139543.1, read as the reverse complement.
TTTATTATGGCCTAGGACCCTCTTACCTATGGAACCACCTCTCCCGTTATGCCCCATGGAGGACCTTAAGGTCCATAAATAGCAACACCCTAGAGGTCCCGGGCCCTAAGGAAGTTAGATTAGCCTCAATCAGAGCCAGAGTCTTCTCAACACTGGCTCTGGCCTGGTGGAACGCTCTCTCTTGTGAGACCAGGCCCCTGCAGGATCTGATTTCTTTCCGCAGAAACTGTAAGACAGAGTTGTTCCACCTGGCCTTCGGCTTGGAATCAATTTGATTCCCTCCCCCTCTTCCTTTTCCTTTCCCCTCCTGTGTTAGAATTCCTATTTGGGGACTTCCCTGGCTTTTTTTCTGGCCCATGTAGGACCAGTCTGGATAGTTGGCCTTGGTGAAGACTAGGCTTGTTCATGTCATACTAAGCTACCAGTTAGTGTCATCTGTGATGCAAGCATGAAGGAGTCCTCAAGCTGGAGGCCAACACCATAGGAGCCCATCCAGGATGTACCTTGCAGAAAGGAGATGACCAGGAAGCTCAGAAGGGGAAGATGGAAGGAAGCACCTGGCCCCATCTTTAGCTGCCGGGAAAGAACAAAATGAAAAGGTAGATAGGCAGATAACTCCATGGAACAATTTCCCACTTCTGAACCCAAAAGCACCTGCATCAGCAAAAGCATTAAGCATTCATGTTCTGCTTTAAATGTGGCAGCTAGACTGGTGACTGGGAGCGGCCGCCGAGACCACAAAACACCAGTCTTGAAAGGCCAGCATTAGCTCCCAGTACGTTTCTGAGCACAATTCAAAGTGTTGGTGCTGACCTTGAAAGCCGGAAACGGCCTTGGCCCAGTATACCTGAAGGAGCGTCTCCACCCCCATCATTCAGCCCTGAGGTCCTGCTTCGACGGTCTTCTGGAGGTTCCCTCCCTGCGACAAGTGAGGTTACAGGGAACCAGGCAGAGGGCCTTCTTGGTGGTGGCACCCGCCCTGTGGAACACCCTCTCATCAGATGTCAAGGAGATAAACAACTATCTGACATTTAGAAGACATCTGAAGGCAGCCCTGCTTGGGGAAGTTTTTAATGACTGATGTTTTAATGTACTCTTAATCTTTTGTTGGAAGCTGCCTGGAGTGTCTGGGGAAACCCAGCCAGATGGGTGGGGAATAATAATAATAATAATGATGATGATGATGATGATGATGATGATAATTTATTATTTATACCCTGCCCATCTGGCTGGGTTTCCCCAGCCACTCTGGGTGACTTCCAACAGAACACCAAAATACAATAACATATTAAACATTAAAAGCTTCCCTAAACAGGGCTACCTTCTAAAGGTTTGGTAGGTTTTTTCCTCTAAGTAATGAATAAATAAGTAATAAATTGTTGTTGTTGTTGTTGTTATGGAAGCCGAAATACCAGAAAGATCCCATATTCAAAACAACTTCTCCATTCAGTCGATTCTTAATGCGATGGAAGGGCTTCATGAAGTCGTGCAAGTTTCCCATTGTCTGGTTTTAATTCACTAGTCTTCAGCGCCCCCCTGCACCCCTCGTTCCTCTTTGAACCCCCCCAAGGTAATCCCACTACCCACCAATGGTCCACTTTGGGAACCATTGTCCCTGAGTTACCTTTGTAGACTTGGTTCCCTTCGGAGCAACTTGTGAGAGGTATTTACTCGTCTCTGTGGGCCTGCCTCCGATTAGCTTGCCAGAGTGACTAAAACATCTCTTACTTTTGTGCAAGATGTGAAGTATCTCTGCTCTATTTCATCTCCGAAAGGAATGGACATGACAAGAAGCACAAACAAATTTGCATTAAAAAGCAGAGTTTCTGGTGGAGCGTGTACTAGATGTACTAGATGTAGATAACATTTTCCGCCTTCCATTTTATTTCCTGAACATGCACCGAAGCGACTCAGAACCCAACCCAGGATTGCATCAGGTGGAAGGACATCATTGCAATGTTCATGGTTATCTGTAATCTTTTGCTCATTGCTCAGATACTTTATTCCATAAGGAAATTTCTCCTTGTACCAGAAGGCATAAAACAACTTCACGGTCAGGTGACCAGTTTCTTGGAATAAGCCAAAGAAACGCACATTTAATAAACTAGTGGCCTGCAACAAGACAGACTGTCTTGGCAGTAGCCTTAAAAAACACCACAGCCTGCCTGTTAGGTTTAATGGAAATATTTCTGATTTTAGTAATGCAGATAACGTTCATAGTAATCTTCTGAGGCTATTGGAAGAACCAGCACATTCACCAATGGTGGTAAATGGTGGTGGTGACAGAAAGGTTGTGTGAAAGCTTCTTACTGCTCAGCACAAAATAGACTGTCAAAGTGGACCCAAGGTCCTCAGTCTTTTTTTCGGTTCCACCACCGAAACTTTCCATCTTTTTCTTCAAGCCAAATGCCCCAGTGCAAAGTAGAGGCTCCCCAAGAGTGCATCTGACAAGCAGAAGGGATCTGAGGAAAGTAGGGTGAACATGGATACTGATGGAATTGTAGAATTGTGGAATGAGAAAGTTCTCCAAAGGTCCTTTAGTCCAAATGCTTGCGACGCAGAAATCGCAACTGAGGCATCCATGAGAGGTGGCCATCCAAGCTCTGTTTAAAAAGCTCAAAGGAACCAGAGTCCACCAGGGAGTCTGTTCCTTTGCCAAACAGCTCTTACCGCCAGAAAGTTCTTCCTAATGTTGCGTCAGATTCTCCTTTCTTATCATCTGAGTCTACTGGTTCAGGTCCTCCACTGCAGAGCAGCAGAAAACAACCTTGCTCCATCTTCCATGTGATCTGTGCTTCAGATTTGTGGAGATGGCTATCTCATTCAAAGCAAAGTGGTTTAGTTGTGTGCCGTTAGTTAACGTTTCCAGGAAGTTATTAGCTGAATCCTCTGGAGGATGGAGAAATTATATTTTTGAACAAGGAGTACAAGATGGGATGATGGTTTGGGAGATTTTATGTGCCTAACAGGAGTTATTGATGCAACACTGTAATACAAGGGTCACACGACTGGTGGCAGGTGATTCTTTCAGATTAGAGCCTTTTCAAGAAAAAAAACACAATGACACAAACCTTCTTAGAAATAGTAGAAAGTGACAGCAGTCACAAAATTAAAAGATGCCTGCTTCTTGGGAGAAAAGCGATGACAAACCTAGACAGCATCTTAAAAAGCAGAGACATCACCTTGCCAACAAAGGTCCCTATAGTTAAAGCTCTGGTTTTCCCAGTAGTGATGTATGGAAGTGAGAGCTGGACCATAAAGAAGGCTGATCACCAAACAATTGGTGCTTTTGAATTCTGTTCCTGGAGGAGACTCTTTGTTTTTTTATAATAATTTTTATTGCATTTTCCATTATACGAATTCATTATATCAATTTCCCCCCCACAAATTTCAGCTTTTTAGACTTCCATCAGCTTCTCTGCAAATCATCCATATTTTTACATACTTTACGCATTCTTTAAATTTAATATTGCCTTTTAGTATACCCTTACTAGAATCATAGAGTTGGAAGAGACCACAAGGGCCATCAAGTCCAACCCCCTGCCAAGCAGGAAACACCATCAGAGCACTCCTGACATATGGTTGTCAAGCCTCTGCTTAAAGACCTCCAAAGAAGGAGACTCCACCACACTCCTTGGCAGCAAATTCCACTGTCAGAGAGCTCTTACTGTCAGGAAGTTCTTCCTAATGTTTAGGTGGAATCTTCTTTCTTGTAGTTTGGATCCATTGCTCCGTGTCCGCTTCTCTGGAGCAGCAGAAAACAACCTTTCTCCCTCCTCTATGTGACATCCTTTTATATATTTGAACATGGCTATCATATCACCCCTTAACCTCCTCTTCTCCAGGCTAAACATGCCCAGCTCCCTTAGCCGTTCCTCACAAGGCATCGTTTCCAGGCCTTTGACCATTTTGGTTGCCCTCCTCTGGACACGTTCCAGTTTGTCAGTGTCCTTCTTGAACTGTGGTGCCCAGAACTGGACACAGTACTCCAGGTGAGGTCTGACCAGAGCAGAATACAGTGGCACTATTACTTCCCTTGATCTAGATGCTATACTCCTATTGATGCAGCCCAGAATTGCATTGGCTTTTTTAGCTGCCGCGTCACACTGTTGGCTCATGTCAAGTTTGTGGTCAACCAAGACTCCTAGATCCTTTTCACATGTACTGCTCTCAAGCCAGGTGTCACCCATCTTGTATTTGTGCCTCTCATTTTTTTTGCCCAAGTGCAATTTAAGCAGAGGCTTGACAACCATATGTCAGGAGTGCTCTGATGGTGTTTCCTGCTTGGCAGGGGGTTGGACTCGATGGCCCTTGTGGTCTCTTCCAACTCTATGATTCTATGATTCTATGATTCTAATACTTTACATTTCTCCCTGTTAAAATTCATCTTGTTTGTTTTGGCCCAGTTCTCTAATCTGTCAAGGTCGTTTTGAAGTGTGATCCTGTCCTCTGGGGTGATAGCCACCCCTCCCAGTTTGGTGTCATCTGCAAATTTGATCAGGATGCCCTTGAGTCCATCATCCAAGTTGTTGATAAAGATGTTGAATAAGACCGGGCCCAAGACAGAACCCTGTGGCACCCCACTAGTCACTCTTCTCCAGGATGAAGAGGAACCATTGATGAGCACCCTTTGGGTTCGGTCAGTCAGCCAGTTACAAATACACTGAGTGGATACCATAGTCAAGACTGCATTTTACCAGCTTCTTTACAAGAATATCATGGGGCACCTTGTCAAATGCCCTTCTGAAATCAAGGTAGGCTACATCCACTGCGTTCCCTTCATCTATCAGGCTTGTAATTCTGTCAAAAAATGAGATCAGGTTAGTCTGACATGACTTATTTTTCAGAAATCCATGCTGACTATTGGTGATCACAGCATTCCTTTCTAGGTGCTCACAGACTGTTTGCTTAATGATCTGCTCCAGAATCTTCCCTGGTATTGATGTCAGACTGACTGGGCGGTAATTATTTGGGTCCTCTCTTTTTCCCTTTTTGAAAATAGGGACCCTCTCTTTTTCCCTTTTTGAAAATAGGGACAACATTTGCCCTCCTTCAGTCTGCCGGGACTTTGCCTGTTCTCCAGGAATTCTCAAAGATGACTGCCAGTGGTTCTGAGATCACATCTGCCAGTTCTTTCAATACTCTTGGATGCTGTTCATCTGGCCCTGGAGACTTGAATACATCTAAACTAGCCAAGTATTCTTGTACTATCTCCTTAGTTATTCTGGGCTGTGTTTCCTCTGCTGAATCATTTGCTCCAAATTCTTCAGGTCGGGCATTGTTTTCTTTATCGGAAAAGACTGAGGCAAAGAAGGCATTGAGGAGTTCAGCCCTTTCTGTGTCCCGTTTGTATTTCACCATCTTCTCCTCTGAGTGACCCCACTGTTTCTTTGTTCTTCCTTTTGCTACGAACATACCCATAAAAGTCTTTTTTGTTGCTTTTAACCTCTCTAGCAAGCCTGAGTTCATTCTGTGCTTTAGCTTTTCTGACTTTGTGTCTACACATGCTGGCTATTTGTTTGAATTCCTCTTTGGTGGTTTCCCTCCTTTTCCATTTTTTGTACACATCCTTTTTTAATCTTAACTCAGTTAAAAGTTTTTTAGATAGCCACCCTTGCTTCTTTAGGCACCTTCCATGTTTCCGTCTCATTGGTATTGCCTGAAGTTGTGCTTTTACTATCTCCCTCTTAACAAACTCCCAGCCATCATGAACTCCCTTTCCTTTTAGTATTACTGTCCATGGGATCTCACCCAGCGCTTCCCTAAGTTTTATGAAGTCGGCTTTCTTAAAGTCAAGAAATTAAGTCCTAGTATGCTTGGCTACTCCAGTTCCTTTTTAACAATACTCCTCTAACTCTCACAAAACTTCTTTAAATCCCACTAGCGTTGTTTGTTCGTCACATATACTTTTCAGATATTCAGTAAATTTTCCCCAGTCCTCGATGAACTTGTGATCCCGTTGATATCTAATCTTCCCAGTTAGTTTGTCCAACTCTGCATAGTCCATAAGTTTCATTCTCCATTCTTCCAGGGTTGGTAGTTCTTCCTGTTTCCATTTCTGGGCCATTAATATTCTCGCCACCGTAACTGCATATTGGAAAAGTTTGTAGTCCCTTCTGTTTATTTCACTCCCCGTTATTCCTAACAGAAAGGCTTCTGGTTTCTTTACAAATGTATACAGTGGTGCCCCACAAAACGAATGCCTCGCAAGACGGAAAACCCACTAGATGAAAGGGTTTTCCGTTTTGGAGGTGCTTCGCAGGACGAATTTCTCTATGGGCTTGCTTCGCAAGACGAAAATGTCTTGCGATTCCTGGGGTGGTTTTTTTGCTCCCCACCCCCTTTTTCTAAGGCACTAAGCTGCTAATAGCCTTTTAGCAGCTAATCCGCTAATCCCTTAAACCTTTAATAGCCGCTAATAGCCGCTAAACCGCTAATAGCGCTAATCCGCTAATCCACTAATGGGCTTGCTTCGCAAGACGAAAAAACCGCTAGACGAAGAGACTCACGGAACGGATTCTTTTCGTCTTGCGAGGCACCACTGTATTTCAACATCTTTTTCAATTCACTTTATATCATCTTCCAGAAACCCTTCACCTTCTTACATTCCCACCACATATGATAAGATGATCCTTCTTTTTCTTTACATTTCCAACACTTACTACATGTTTTGAAGATTTTTGCTAACTTAACTGGTGTAATATACCATTTTCATGATATTCTCCTTTAACGCAGTACATACTGTATATTTTATATTTTCATTCCATACTTTTACCCAATCCTCCAATTGTATATTATATCCAAAGTCTCTAGCCCAGTATATCATAACCGACTTTACTTCCTCATCCATCGTATGCCATTTCAACAACATTTTGTACATTTTTGACAATATCTTATAATCATTATTTATTATCTCTATTTGAAATTTCGATTCCTTTTCTGCATATCCACTCTCTTTAAAATCTTTTTTGAACATTTCATTTACCTGAAAATAATGCAACCAATCAAACACATATTCTTTTACTTGTTCATATGGCTTCATTTTCCATTTTCCTCCTTTAATTATTAATTCACCATATGTGATCCAATTCCCTCTCATATTAATTTTCTTAACACTCATAACCTCTAATGGAGACAACCAGTGTGGAACTTTTGGTTCTAATAGGTTTTTATACCTATCCCATATTTCTATTAAAGATCTCTGGAAGATATGGTTCTCAAAACCTTTATGACTTTTCTTCTTCTCCAACCATAAATATGCATGCCATCCAAATCTGTTATCAAATCCTTCTAAATCTAACAATTTATTTGGGTCTCTTTGTTTCAACAATCTAATTGGGATGTCTTTAAAGATGATTATATAGTTCCCATCGATATTTAGTCTTTTTCTCTCTATTTTTTTGAAGTATCAAATTTCTCATTTCTCTATCTTTAAAAGTAATTAGGCAATTTCCTGGAACTTTCCTTGACTTTGTTGTTCTTACTCTCATCCTAAATGCATTTTGCACTGTTCTCACAACCTCTTCATTTTGTAACTCTAACCATTGTGCTATCTCTGTTATTAATTTCTCTCTAATGTTCTCTCCTTGAACCTCAGGCACAGCTCTCAGCCTGAGGTTCACTTCCCTCTGCCTCAATTCGTTCATGGCAATTGCATCCCATATCTCCTCCTGTGACTTGTTGATTTCCGATAGTCCCACTTTGATTTTCTCTTCCTCACGCTTCACTTCCTTCATTTCAGTTCTTGTCTTCTTCATCCCTTCATCTAGGGATTGTGTTCTTCTAGATACCTCTTTAATTTGACCTTTCAGCTCATTTACTGTCTCATCAATTTTTTTATCCGTTTTTCCAATTCTCGTATCCACTTGTTCTAATTTTTCTTCTAAGTTCTTTTTGCTTTGCCTGATTTCTGCAAACATTTTTAATATTTCTCCCTTGAAGTCTGATTCTTGTTTTGATCCTCTTCTATCTGCTGGTTTTCCCCCCTCTCCTCCTTTCTTCGGTTGATGAGACATTTCCACAAATATGCTTTAAACACTTCTCACATAATAATCCAAATTGAATTTATGAAAGTAAATTCTCACCACCACTTACTACACAACCTTATATAAAGCTTGCCCAAGGTATAAATATATCCAATTAACTTCAAGTTTGGTATTAAATATCTTTTTAAATTTGTAATTTAGTCCTTTATTAATTCTAATTTCAAATCTTCACTTTAATGTCCAATTATCTTCGGCCCAGTCGGATCCTTAAACTTAGAAAAAGTGAAAACTTAAAACCCAAACCAAATGAATATGTTCTTCTTGCCACCAATTAGGCTATTCCTTTTGAAATCTTAGTACTCCATTTATAATCAAATTTTTGATCCAGTTTTGTTCCAGCTGTGCCGCCAAAAAAAAGTTTATTCTACTCCTAAAAATCAAAGTTTAAAGTTTAAAATCTTCTGCCACCAATTAGGCTATTCCTTTCGAAACCTTTATAATCAGGTTGTAATTCAAATTGTAATCCAGTTTAGATTAATAATCCAATTTAGTTTTATAATCCACTTTAGCCTCTTAATTATACCAAAGAAGATTTAAAAATTTAAAAAGTGGTCTCCACATAAAAAATAATATCCAAATGTTTATATCCAAATAAAGGGTAATATAATCCTTACACTTATATCCAAATGAAGAAGATCCAAGCAAATACTCCGCAAAAGCCCAGTAATGAGGAAAAGGGAGGAAAAAACAAAAAAGCCCAACCCCTTCTGAAGGGTAAAAAAAAAATACACCAAACCAAAGAGAACAGGAAAAACAAGTGCGAAAAACAAGTTGTAATTTCTCTTCTGACCACCGGGGGCCCAGACTCAAAAAATTAAGCAAGGAGTCTATAGGTCAAACTTTACTTAGAGTTTTTCTAAGAGAAAAAAACCCCAAAGGTAGCAGTGGCCAATGAAAAAATGAAATAAGTCCATCTAAATAATAACCCCCCCCCAAAAAAAGGATATGCAGAAATACCCAAAATAAATCGAAAATCTCCGTCCGTAAAACAAAACAATGGAGTCGGAAGCTCTTCTTCCATTGTGCGGTTTTTTTTTAAGTGAAACTGGAAACGTTTTCCCTTCTCTTTTCTCTCACAGTTACAAAGAGGACCTTCAAATTCCAATTTTAGTCCCTCTGTCCCCCCCCCCTTTTAACTTTGTTCCTCCTTAAGTTATTCAGTATCCTCTTTAAAAGTTATTTCCTTGTCAGTCAAACGGGGGGGGGGGGACAATAGCCGCTAGCGGCAACTCACTTCCCTTTCTCCAGCTTTGCTTGTATGATGCGTCTAAGCTGATTGCAGATGACAGCTGACCTCCGTATTTATTTATTTTGTATCTGAATCCTTCTTGATGTTGCAATCCGCTTTTTAAAATCAATTTGGGGTCGAATTCCTTGCATTCGAGAATTAAGTGCTTCCCCTGCAAGCTCGGGGCTTCTTTTTCCGGAGGTAGCTATGGCTTCCCTTCAGCCCGCTTCCCCCCCCCCGCTGCACTCTTCGCTCCTACCGGGAGTCACCTGGCGGCCGGGTGGTCTGCATTTTCGGCTTCTGTGGGAACCTGAGTATCTGGACACCCTCCAGGTACTATTTCTGGGGGCCATTGCGCCCTGTGGCACCCCTAAATCCTCTGAAAAACCCGGGATTCTTCACTGGGAAAAATCCTTGCTTGCAACGGGATCGCGCTCAACCGGAAGTCCTGGTGCTGGAGGAGACTCTTGAGAGTCCCATGGACTGCAAGAAGATCAAACCTCTCCATTCTGAAGGAAATCAGCCCTGAGTGCTCACTGGAAGGACAGATCCTGAAGCTGAGGCTCAAATACTTTGGCCACCTCATGAGAAGAGAAGACTCCCTGGAAAAGACCCTGATGTTGGGAAAGATGGAGGGTGCAAGGAGAAGGGGACAACAGAGGACAAGATGGCTGGATAGTGTTCTCAAAGCCACCAGCATGAGTTTGACCAAACTGCGGGAGGCAGTGGAAGACAGGAGTGCCTGGTGTGCTCTGGTCCATGGGGTCACGAAGAGTCGGACACGACTAAACAACAACAACAACAAACTAATAAGAACTTATCCGCTCCTCTCATTCATGCTCACCAGATGGGCAGACTCACTAAAAGAGGTGATCAATCTCTTTTAAGAGTCTTCATACGGCCTCCTGTTCAGTAGGATAGCAATGCGCTGTGCCAGGGATTTTTCAGCCTTTATATAGTTTCACTATGTATAAGTCTTAGCATAGCTTTCGTCACGCTGATTCCGCATATTATCTTTGTGAATAGTTCTTTGTCTCAGCATGTCCTTTGTGAACAGTTATTTATCTCAACATGTCCTCAACTCATCCAAACATCTGGTACGTCCTGCTTATCCATCCTGTTTTGTACATTCCATTAGCTGGTTCAACAGTCCCTCTTTCTTTATCTTCAGAATCAAACGATCTCTTTATCTTCAGAGTCACATGCCATCTGGTTTTACTCACACTCAAAACATACATATCTCCATTCATACTCTAAGACACTCATAGGCCTCACACAAGTAGGCCACCCAAAATAACCCACGAGTTTAGTTTTTCAGGTGCACTCTCAATATAAAACAACTGTATGAAAATAAATGAATTGGATTGCTGTATGGATCAGGGACTGGATAAAACTGGAAAAGGAAGAAGCATTGGACTTAGAAGGTCACAATAACAGTTTTGGATGGCATGCATATTTATGGTATGGGAAAGGAAAAGTGCATAAAGGATTCTACAATCATATAATTAGGAAATCATTAATGAGGGTTTGGGATGCGGGTGGAGCTTTGGGTTAAACCACAGAGCCTAGGACTTGCTGATCAGAAGATCAGCGGTTCAAATCCCCGCAACAGGGTGAGCTCCTGTTGCTCGGTCCCTGCTCCTGCCAACCTAGCAGTTCGAAAGCACAAAAGTGCAAGTAGATAAATAGGTACCACTCCGGCGGGAAGGTAAACGGCGTTTCCATGCGCTGCTCTGGTTCGCCAGAAGCGGCTTAGTCATGCTGGCCACATGACCCAGAAGCTGTACACCGGCTCCCTCGGCCAGTGAAGCAAGATGAGCACCACAACCCCAGAGTCGGCCACGACTGGATGTAGTGGTCAGGGGTCCCTTTACCTTTACCTTATGAGGGTTTGGGAGAGATATAAAGATTTGATAGAACCAAATACACTTTGGTGGCTCTCACCAATTGAAGCTTTATTGCTCAAACCACTTGGCAAGAAAGGGAAGTGGCTTACATACAGTGATTTATTAAAAGATCAAGAAGGAAAATGGAAATTAAAGAATATGAGGAAATAAAAGACCATTTTCATAATTGGCTACATTATAGGCAGCTACATGAAATGTATAAAGAAGACAAGAAGAAAGGATTTAGTTACACCACTTCTAGATTTCAAAAGGAAGTCATAGAAGGGAAGGTGAAGTTGCTGAAGGGTGCATATAGTATTCTGCTAGAATGGGAAACAAAAGACGAGAGGTGAAATCGGTCATGATCCAATGGGCACAAGATATAGGCCATAACATACAATTTGAAGACTGGGAAAAACTGTGGAAAACAGACTTAAAATTTACAGATTGCTCTCTTTCGAAAGAAAATTATATGAAAATGATGTATAGATGGTACATAACGCCAGTACAGATAGCAAAAATGGATTGCTGACTTTCTGAATTAGATAAACACACGCCAATAAATGAGAATTTTGACAGAATGCAGAGTAAGATTTGCAGCCTTCTCTAGATTCGGATCCAGTCTTTGGCCTTCATTCAACCCAGTGTTGCCTCTAAGCAGCTGCCTGAAACCTCAGTGGCCGGTCTTGATTCAGATTCATTTCATGGACAATTACTGGCCCAAAGTCACCGATTGAGCTTCATGGCTGAGTGGTGAGTTGAAACATGGGCTCTACCAGACCCTAGTCCAAATGTTTCTCCATTATTTTCTAATATTCTATTTCCTGCAATTTCTGCTGCCTGGACGGCTGCTCATCCATAGAGCTTTCAAAGGAAAGTGGTCTGGGTGTGCTTTTGGGTTGAGTGCATCTGTCCGATTATTACAAACTCATAATGAATATGACACCCCCCCCATACTCCCCACAATATTATCTATAAATCCTCTGAAACGATCGCAAACAGGAGAAGTTAAAGTTGCCATGAATTTCAGCAACTGAAGCAGAGAACGAAAGACAGACAAGTGAGTAGCTTTCCTAGATTGCTATTTTTTTGTCCAGTCCTTGAAGAGGTGTTCAGTGGCACCAGATTCTCACAGCAGTTTTGAAGTGGAACTAAAGGGTTTAAAAAAGAAAAAGAAAAAGGTAAAGGACTCCTGGACGGTTAAGTCCAGTCAAAGGTGGCTATGGGGTTGCAGCGCTCATCTCGCTTTCACGCTGAGGGAGCCAATGTTTGTCCACAGACAGCTTTCTGCGTCGTGTGGCCAGCAGGACTAAACTGCTTCTGGTGCAATGGGACACTGTGACGGAAACCGGAGCGCACAGGAACGCCGTTTACCTTCCCACCACAGCAGTACCCATTTATCTACTTGCACTGGCATGCTTTCGAACTGCCAGGTTGGCAGGAGCTGGGACAGAGCAACGGGGGATCACCCCGTCGCGGGGATTCGAACCGCCAACCTTCTGATTGGCAAGCCCAAGAGGCTCAGGGGTTTAGATCACAGTGCCATTGCAGAGATGAAGCCAAAAGTTGGCAAATTTCAAAGCTGGGGAGGTGTTTCAGCTGGGGAGCGGGTGCATTCAACACAGTCACAAACATTAAATCTCAAACGTTGATGTTATATATCATGGCAAAGAAATTAAGAGTCAATAAAACACATTCTTTTCAAATGAGAAAAGGAAAATCCCAAACTGTCATTGGAAAAGCAAACTTCTCTGGACCATCAATTAGATTTTTTTAATCTAGGGGAGAGAGAGAGAGAGGGAGGGAGGGAGGGAGGGAGAGATGTACTGTATTAGGCGAATATGTTTGAAGCCTTTTTTCCAGCTTTGTTTCAGCTCGGATCCAGTGCTGCATATACAGTTGAAAGGTAGATTGTCCTCCCCTGGAGGTTTTTAAACAGAGATGATGATGATGATGATGATGATGATGATGATGATGATGATTTACAGCCCACCCATCTGACTGGGTTTCCCCAGCCACTCTGGGCAGTTTCCAACAAGATATGAAAAATACAATGAAACATCAGACATTAAAAACTTCCCTAAACAGATTGGATCTGTCAGGAAATATTTAGCTGTGGTTTCTGTTTCGCAACTCTAGAACTCTATAATTCTTTGAATCCTATATTTCAACCACCTAAATTTCACCAGCCCTCTAGTTTAAGCTTAGTACATGATCCCCACTGCCAACCCAGAGAGACATTCCAGGAATCAGGATCCTGGAGTCCCAGAAGCTAGTGATTTTTTGGGGGCTAGTGATCAATCTAGTATCCAGGGAATAGGATCCAGGAAAATCCAAATGGGAAACCGGTTTAGGTAAAAATGAAAGAAAAACATTTTCAGAGGAAAAAAGGAGGTGGGGAGGAAACTAAAATATTTTGGGACAATGAGGATACCTTAAGGTCCACCTGAGCCCTGATATCCCAGCTTGAGAGAGCCAGCTTGGCAAAGTGGTTGGACTTGGACCAAGGGTTTTTGGTGAGACCAGGGTTTTTGAATCCCCACTCAGCCTGGAAGCTCATTGGGTGATCTCGGGCCAGTCACGCCTTCTCTGCCTAACCAACCTCTCAGGTTTGTTATGAGGGTGAAATGGGGAGATGAAGAACTATGAACAGCGTCTGGTGCTCCTCAGAGGAAAGAAAGTGGCATATAAAGCCAATAAATAAAGAGGAATAAACTTGACTACAACAGAGTCATGTCAACTCCCAGGAAAACAAGTATTTTCTTATAGGGTGGGGAACTGGGTACAAGATAGGAAACTTAGTCTACTGGAGAGCGAGTGTCTCTATGTATTCCTTTATCTTCTTCTTCTTCTCTCTGCAAGTACAGATGGGGCCAGTCGCTTCCTTCCTTCCTGAACTCCTGGTCATCACCTTTCTCCTGCAAGGTACATCCAAGCTGGACTCCTCAATTTCTCTTTCAGATGAGGCAAGCCAAGATGAAACAGGATGGCTTGGCACTCAGGTGCAGCGGGGGTTCCTTCCTGCTGGTATGCAGTGGTGGAGCCATCACTTAGTGGTGGAGCATAGACTCTGCATGGTAAAGGTCCTACGCTGGACCCACAATATCTCCAGTTAAAATGAGGATCAGGTGGCAGGTAATAGTAAAAACACTTCTCTCCCAGACACACCACAGACACAAGGTCTTCCCGTAACAAAGAAGTCCTTCTGGCTTTGTTTTCCCCAAATCACTTTTGTCATGGAGGAACAGACTATCAATGACCATCCAGGACCAGTAGAACATGTCCTGAGTACAATCTACTGGGGATCAAGCATGACAGAGTCCAATTGTCCTCATGCCCTTGAATGTGCATCTACCACCTCCTTCAGGTGCTTCTTGACTCCTCTTCCCAAATTAGTCTTTGCCTGTATCTATAGCCACTGCATTATAGTCATCACACCCTGTGTGATGTCACACAAAGAACTCCGCACACAGCGTTGAGCAAATCTGTATCTGACTTCTGACCTACTCTTCCCCACAAGAAGTTATATTTTATATACATGGCACGTCCACACTGGAGGAAAATGTGGAGGTGTCACCATTGATGTAGAGATGTCCACATGATGTTCTCCTCACCCCAGTGCTGTCCTGGACCTTCCCCTTTCAAATGCAGTGAGGAGGGGTCAATTCTTGGAAATTCCAGATAAGAACACCATCAACACCACTCTATGTGAAACGCAAAAGATTTGGGGCAACACTGTGGTGGGGTCCATATTTTGTTCCAATGTGGATAAGCCCATAGGTGAATTAGGTGTTACAGGATTGCAGTTTAAGGGGGTAAACCTATTGAACTCAGCTTGTATAGGATTGCAATTTCTACTTTGTAATTAATCATTCACTCAAGCAAGCAATTCAACACAAATAACTCAGTATAAATGTTTAAATATAACCATCTTCAACTATCTAAAGGACTGACACAAGGAAGATGGAGCACACTTGTCTTCTGCCGTTCCAGAGGGTGGGACTCAAACCAATGACAGGAGATTCCAACTAAACATCAGGGTTAACTTTCGGACAGCAAGAGCTGTTCAAGTAGGATTGCCATATTTCAAACAGTGAAAATCCAGACAGAAAGTTGTTGAGCTGTTGTTGTTGCTGTTTGCCCCACGTTGCTGAGCTTATTTTGCAAAATCACATAGATAATTTACATTTTTGAGCTATTTTTATGGAAAGCTTTGGGCAAAATCACATCAATAATTGACGTTTTTGGGCTATTTTTATGGAAAGCTGATGAAAACGACACTGCCAACATGGGTTGCCAAATGTCCAAATTCCCCCCCCGAAATTTTGACAATTTTTGCCGGACACTGCTACCAACTGCAGTGTTCCAGATATGTCCAGGAAATTCAGGCTGTAGGACAACTCTGCATTCGACAGAGGAATGGATTCCCTCAGAAGCTGGTGGACTTTCCTTCATTGGAAGTTTTAAACAGAGTTGGGTTGATGTTCTTCAGTTGTGATTCCTGCTTTGCAAAGTGTTGGGCTATTGGGCCCCTTCCAATTCTACAGTTCTATAATCCTATGATTCTAAGTGTAATTGAAATTCGTTGATTGTATTTAAATTACAGTTAAGGGCATGACTTTGCTACACCCCCTCACCAAGATTTTCTCTCCTCTAGCAGGCGCAGAAGCAAGTCCCTGCCCAGAGAAATGGATGTTCTTTGGTGGAGGTTGCTATGCATTATTTGAGAATCCCCTATCTTGGAATGATGCAGAGGTAAGAAGCTATTCTTGGAGTATTGCAGTCTGTTCAACTACTAAGAAAATTCTCAAAGCATTTTCCTAATAATCTTCTCAAGGAGTAATCATGACCCAATGCACTCAAAATTATAAAAGGAAGGTACGCATTTATGTGTCGTACACAGCGTGCTGGTGGGAAGAGAAGGTCTATTTAAAAACTCAAACCACTAACTGGCAAAACAATCTCTTGTTCTTTCTATCTGATTTGTTATCAAATAAAATTCAGTGCTGATTCCATAGAGGCATAAGAGTCTATATCACACAAAGTAGACGTAAGTAAAGATGCCGTTTCTAATTTTGCGATCTTCATGCTCAAGAATGTTTGAGCTCACCTGGAGCCCTAACCCTAACCCTAGATACTTTGTGGGGCTGATCCTGACAAGCCAAGCTGGCCACTGAAATTCATCCCCCTGGGGTGGGATGGAATCAAAGAGGGCACCCTCTAGGGTGAAAACCTTAACTCTTTGTCTCTCTCAGGCAGATTGCCAAACACAGAAGCAAGGAGCACATCTGGCTTCCATCCTTGATGACCATGAGATGAAGACAATAGCAGCCTATATTCGTTTCAATCAAGAAAAAAAATCTGCGGTCTGGATTGGGCTGTTTACCCACAAGGCGAGTGAGGTGTGTACAGGAAGCTTCTAGTTTTGTTTTGTTTTGTTTCTTCTTCCTCTCCATATTCTGTGCCCGAGGAAACAGCAGATCGAAAGCTTAGGAAGATGCTGTTGAACCAAGAAAGTGTGCCCTACGTTAGAAGAAGAGGCCATTGTGCCAGAAATTTTCAAATATTTGAAAATTCGCTGCCATGCAGTGTGGAGAACATCACTTCTTCAACTAAATGGAGAGAAGCCTTTCTTACAGGACTGGCCCTTCCCTGAGGTGGGGTGAAGCAGTCATGGCAGAACCCCAAGAGGTGGCACCGCTGCGGTCACCCCACACCACCTCTGTCAACAAAAGAGAAAAGGCGCTGGCAGCAGCGCCTGCTACTGGCAAGATCACGTGTGACCTTGTCAAAATCTCGCGAGAGCTTGCTGAAACCCGTCCTGCTGCTTCGCAGGCACTGCCACCCATGCCTGGTAAAGGAGGCTTTGGCAGCAATGAGGAGGGGCAGCACATTCCCATTTCTCCTCAGGCGGTGGAACAGGACGTGTCATTCCCTGCTCTTTGCTACTTGGGATAGGATCGAATTCCACAGAGGGAAGGAGAAGGTCCAAGGACAGTGAGGGAACAAAGGCCACTCCATCCTTCCTTATTGTATTTTAATATTCTGTTGGAAGCCTCCCCGAGTGGCTGGGGAAACCCAGCCAGATGGGCAGGGTATAAATAAATTATTATTATTATTATTATTATTATTATTATTATTATTATTATTATATGGAGGAGAGGCAACTCTGCCATCACTGTTGAGGTGCTACAGCCTCTTAACTTCCTCCTTCCCAGTGCTCCTGTCATAAGAGCGACAGCTAAGTTCTTTTTGGATCAGAGCGTTTTCAAGAAAGACAGAATGACACAGATCTCTTCAGAATACAACCCTTTATTGATTAACTGGTAAGAGCTAATAAGGACTCATTCACTCCTCTCATTCATACTCACCAGATGGTTGGACCCACTAAGAAAGGTGATCAGCCTTTCTTAAGAGTCTGTTGGGTGGCTTTCCTCTGCAGTCAGACAGTCAATGCACCTTGCCAGGGCTTTGCAGCTTCTTAAATAGTCTCCTCTCTCATAGGAATCAATGTTCCCTTTGTTACGCTGGTCCCTCATGATGTCCTCATGAAGAGTCTCCCACAGTCTGGCTTCTGTCATGCTGCCATGCTGTCTCCATGAATAGCTTGCTTGTTTCAACATGTCTTCAGTTTGTCCTCTAATTCACCCAGACATTTGGTATATCCTGCTTTTGTTGCAGTCCATTAACTCATCCATCCAGTTTTGCCCAGTCCATTAACTGGCTCAATAGTTCTTTATCTTTGACTCAATAACCTCTTTATCTTTTGTCTTCAGAGTCACGTACCATCTGGTTCTGCTCACACTTCAGACATATCTCCATTCATACCATTTGGCATACTAGATATATCTTCAGTTATACCATAAGGTCATTTTCTGGCCTCACACTCCATCATGTTGAATAGGGGAGAATTGAAAGGTCAAGAAATTGGCAGCTCTTCCCCAGCTCAGAATTTAATCCAAGCCATAGAAGAATTTTAGGGACCTTAAATAGACTGTAGTCCTCCACTGGGCTGGTTTGTTGTGTTGGTTTTTTGGAAGGTGCAGCACAATTCCTCTGCATCATCTTTTAATAGCCTATTGTTTCCTTTGTTTTTCTTATTTTCTGATGGTAACAGCTGTTCGACAGTAGAATGGACTTAGATTCATAAAGGCCATAGAATCATAGAACTGTAGAGAGGGAAAAGACCAGAAAGGCCACCTCATCCAAACCCCTGCAATGAAGAAATCTTCATTGAACCCACAACCCTGAGATCTGTCATGAAATTCTACTCATAGTGATCCAGAGCAGATTCCAGCAGATAGTTAGCAGAGTAAAAATTTAAACACGTTGCAGGATTCCCAAAAATAGACCCGAGGCAATTAATATTTCACACAGCAGAGCTTTACTGCTACTGAAGGCAAATGAGCATAATGGTCACAAATCCAATACAATCAGGATTGGAACAGTCCACAAGAAATCCAGTTGCAGCAGACTTAAATTTACAATCACATGTTGTTGTTGTTGTTTAGTCATTTAGCCGTGTCCGTCTCTTCATGACCCCCTGGACCAGAGCACGCCAGGCACTCCTGTCTTCCACTGCCTCCTGCAGTTTGGTCAGACTCATGTTGGTCTCTTTGAGAACACTGTCCCACCATCTTGTCCTCTGTCATCCCCTTCTCCTTGTGCCCTTCATCTTTCCCAACATCAGGGTCTTTTCCAGGGAGTCTTCTCTTCTCACGAGGTGGCCAAAGTATTGGAGTCTCAGCTTCAGGATCTGTCCTTCCAGTGAGCACTCAGAGCTGATTTCCTTCAGTCCATGGGACTCTTAAGAGTCTCCTCCAGCACCATAATTCAAAAGCATCAATTCTTCGGCGATCAGCCTTCTTTATGGTCCAGCTCTCACTTCCATACATCACTACTGGGAAAACCATAGCTTGAACTATATGGACCTTTGTTGATAAGGTGATGTCTCTGCTTTTTAGGATGCTGTCTAGGTTTGTCATTGCTTTTCTCCGAAGAAGCAGGTGTCTTTTAATTTTGTGACTGCTGTCACCATCTGCAGTAATCATGGAGCCCAAGAAAGTAAAATCTCTCACTGCCTCCATTTCTTCCCCTTCTATTTGCCAGGAGGTGATGGGCCCAGTGACCATGATCTTCATTTTTTTGATATTGAGCTTCAGACCATATTTTGCGTTCTCCTCTTTCACCCTCGTTAAAAGGTTCTTTAATTCCTCCTCACTTTCTGCCATCAAGGTTTTGTCATCTGCATATCTGAGGTTGTTGATATTTCTTCCGGCAATCTTAATTCCAGTTCGGGATTCATCCAGCCAAGCCTTTTGCATGATGCATTCTGCATATAAGTTAATTAAGCAGGGAGACAATATACAGCCTTATCGTACTCCTTTCCCAATTTTATATTAAAGCTGTATATTAAAGAAATAATATATTAAAGCTTTTATATTATAAATAATATTTCAAATTCCCCTATACCCCTCATTCCCCTTCACCCATGTTTGAGATCTCTCATTCTCTCTCTCTCTCTCTCTCTCTCTCTCTCTCTCTCTCTCTCTCTCCTTCTTCCATCTTGTTGTGTTGTTATAATTTAATCATTGTTCAGCTGATTCTTTTATTATTTCCTTGCTTACCCCTGTGCGTTTTACACGTTATCTATTAATATTCCAGTTTCGGAACCCTATTTTTTCATATATTCCTTCAGGGAGTGAAGGAATAAATGTGAAGGCCCTTGTCTCTTTTTCCTTTTTCTAAAATAGTTTTTATTAAGTTTCTTACAAATATAACACGTACTACAACAAAAAAGAAAGAAACAAAATCACAAACTTAACAAAAAAGTAAATAGGAAAAAGAGGGGGGAAATACATGTCAACAAACACCTAAGCAATACAAATTAATTGGTTATTTAAACTTCTAACATCATAAACATGTTTTGGACTTCCTCTGATCCCTCCCAGCTGAATTTCCTTGTATTTAAATGCAGCAGTTTTCTAACATCATTATTAAAACACCGTATTCCAATTAAAATAAAATTTCTTAACTTATCTTAAGGTTCTAAATCTCAATTATTTAACTAACTCTTAATTTCCTGTCTCCTTTTCTGTCTCTACAGATCCCCAAGTGGCAGTGGGTTGACATGTCTCCACTCCCATACACTGCATGGGCACCCGGGGAGCCCAGTGGGACACGTGGCGTTGAGAAGTGTGCCGAACTGAAACCTAATGGTGAGAAAGGGGTGTGTGTGTGTGTGTGTGTGTATCACAATATGCCTTTGGGAGTGCCAGCAGTCATCTTCTTCTATACTGTGTGCCACTCGTGGCCTGGTTGAAAGCAGTCCAAGGGTGAGTGCGTAGAGAAGAAGAACTTGTCCCAAGCCACCTCCTACCTGAGCAAACCAGCAGGTCAGTTGGCCATGTCAGCAGAAGGGAGGCTTTCACGAACCAGTGACCTGCCTATTCAGTGTGGTGTAGTGGTTAAGAGCGGTAGCCTCGTAATCTGGGGAACCGGGTTCGCATCTCCGCTCCTCCACCTGCAGCTGCTGGGTGACCTTGGGCCAGTCACACTTCTTTGAAGTCTCTCAGCCCCACTCACCTCACAGTGTTTGTTGTGGGGGAGGAAGGGAAAGGAAAATGTTAGCCGCTTTGAGCCTCTCCTGGTATGCCCCACAGAGAAACTTACGGTCTTCAAATAAAAACATCTTGAAGGTCCCAGGCTACAGAGAAGTTAGGCTGGCCTCAACCAGAGCCAGGGCTTTTTCGGCCGTGGCTCCGATCTGGTGGAACACTCTGTCACAAGAGACCAGGGCCCTGCGGGACTTGACATCTTTCCGGAGGGCCTGCAAGACAGAACTGTTCCACCAGGCCTTTGGCCAGGGCACAGCCTGACTCCCTCCATCGGCAATCTTTGCGTAGCTCTGGCCCAATGGTTGCCAGTGGCTTGAATTAATTAATTTTATAATGAATGATTTTAGAGTGTTATTTGTGCTGTACTTTTGTACTGTTTTATTGTTGTTAGCCGCCCTGAGCCCGGCTTCGGCTGGGGAGGGCGGGATATAAATAAAATTTATTATTATTATATTATTATAAAGGGAGTGAAAGGCGGGATATCAAATCCAAACAACAACAACAACTTCTTCTTCTTCTTCTTCTTCTTCTTCTTCTTCTTCTTCTTCTTCTTCTTCTTTGAGAAAGTCTCTTGGGTCCCAATGGAGCAGGAAAGACAATTTATGTATGAAACCGCGACTGTGTGGATGAAGAGTGGCAGATTTCAGTGGATGGGTTATGCCCAAAATGGCAAAAATGACCGGAAGAATCAGAAATCAGGAAGACCAAAATTCTAATAAGGAATGAGGGAAATTTATAATTTATCTTAATAAACCATTGTAAACAGCTAAAATCTTTAGTAGGATTGGAATAACACTTGTAGTTTAATGGCAAATTTGGGATACAATGGAGAGGTAAAACATTTGGACTTGGATTATTATAAAAGATGCAGGAGAAAATGGTTCATAAAAGGACCCACAAAAGGGGAGAGGGAAGTTCAGGAGGTTCTTTGTCTTTATGCTGTATGTTGGATATGTGATTGTAAAACTTCGATCTGAAATTAGATAGATGATAGATAGATAGATGATAGATAGATAGATAGATGATATAGATAGATGATTGATAGATAGATAGATGATAGATAGATATAGATGATATAGATAGATGATGATAGATGATGATAGATAGATAGATAGATAGATAGATAGATAGATAGATAGATGATAGATGATAGATAGATAGATATAGATAGATATAGATAGAGATAGATAGATAGATAGATATAGATAGATTAGATAGATAGATAGATAGATAGATGATAGATGATAGATAGATAGATAGATAGGGAGAGAGAGTGTCTTGGAGGTGCCCCAACCTGCTTTGGTTTATCCAAGCAGCAGCAAGGAGAACACAGGCAGAATATTCTTGGGTAGTAAATGTAAAATGGAAGCTTCAACCATGTGCTCTAAGCTTGGAGCCCATGTAGGCATGTCTTTCTTGACCATGGTGCAAAGAGGGGGGAGGGACAAGGAGTGAAGACTTCACTTACTCCCTCATCAGAGAAGAGGGGGCATGACCTAGCTGAACCCAGGAACACACCTCTATGATCTTAACCCATTCATACACAAACTAACACTCATGCACAGTTATGTTTGGCTGCAATAAATAAAACATTAACAACAAATACAAAACCAAACTGAACCATTACCTACATAAATCGCTGCAGTCCAGAATTGTCCTAGATTCTGTCAATTACAATGAAAACAAAAATTCCTTGGTCAAATGTGTGGAGTGGAAACTGCCATCCAATTTAATTTATCGGGATCATTTTGCCAGGTCTGAATTAAGATTTTCTTTCAGCGGGAAGAAGCCATGAAAGGACAGGGACACCTGACACCTTTTCTCTCTTTTCCCCTCTAGATTACCTGCAGTGGAATGACCGTGACTGTGAAACTGCCCTTTCCTATCTCTGCAGATATTCCAGGTACTGAGGGCAGCCGTTTATCGAGGCTTCAACACGCTCAGTGACCTTTGAGGAATATGGGGCTGAATTCTGCCTTCCAATGCCCCTTCCCCATAGGCTGCCTGTGGGTCAGATCTTCTCTTCTCTGGCCTCTGATACTAATAAACGTTCTCTCAAATCAGCACAAGGGCTTGGAGTTTCTCTGTCTCCTCTCCTTCCATCCATTGATAGCATCTTGGGTTTACAGAAGTTCTGACATCTCCACCTGAGTGTCGTGAAGAAATTGCTTTTCTGCCCCAAGGGGAACATTTAAAAAAATTGTTGTTGGTTGTGGGCATTCCTCTGTCTTGAGAGACAATGGATTGCGCTTCTGGGGGTCAAACTTCCTGGGTGGAAGTCTGGACACAGTGTACAGAGGATGCAAAAGTTCCTGCCCCACTTGTAAATGTCCTGTTGCCCTGTGCTTCTGCATCAGTCTGTGTCAGGGAACTGCCATCAGCTCCGAGGCGAGAGGTGGAAGGGCAGCTGGATTACAGAGAGCCTCCAAAGATCGTGGGAAGCAGCACTTCCTCAGCGGAGGAGGGAGGTCCCACCTCTAGTGGGGAAGAGCTGCAGGGCTCGGAGGATGCAAGGAAGAGCCAAGGCACCATGCCTGAGCAAAGCGGGGAGGAGGGAGTCCCCCTTTACCCAAGCCTTCCCTGCGCAGTAGGTTTTCGCGCAGAGAGGGGAGGCGTCAGATGGGGGTCAAGAGACTACTCTGCTGGGGAAAGTTTAAGGACCGCCCACTCTCAGATTCTGCTAGTGACTGAGCAAGACATGGAATTGAGGCTTTCTGCAATGTAAATGCTTCACACCAATCATAAAGCTTTTGAAAAGACCAGTGAGGGATCTTGCCTGTTCGCTCTCAAGCAACCACCTGATAGGCACAATAGCAATCTGCAGCTGGCACACTCCATTCCTCCTCTCCACACCCTGGGAAGGCCCATAGTTGGCCATAAAGGGGCTCATCCCCATGGACACATGTTCAGCATTGTTATACACAAACTCAGCTAGCGCCAATTTCTCCACCCACCCAATCATTCTGCCTCTCACTGACGTCGCAGCGTTGGTACTGCTGCAATATGCCATTCGCTCTCTCGGCCTGCCCGTTGGTTTCTGAGTGCCTAGCCATCGAGAAGCTCACCTCTACCTGCAGCAGGCTCATGAGTTTACACCAGAACCGCAAGGTAAACTGTCTTCTGCGATCGGAGATGACCCTTTATGGAGTTCCATGCAGCCTAAAAATGTGATCCACAAACAGCTTGGCTGCCTCCTCAGCTGACACCACATGGGAGCAGGCCACAAAGTAACACATTTTGGTCAGTAGATCGACCACCACCATCACCACTGTCTTTCTCCTTGACTTGGGCAGATCTGTCATAAAATCAATGGACACCACCTCCCAGGGCCTCCCCGGTGTCGGTAAGGATTCCAGTAACGCCGCTGGTGCAGTTCTTTCCCCTTTGGCCCTCTGACACCTGTCGCACCCTCAGACATATTCCCGTACATATTCCTGTACATTATGCGGGAATGTCTTTAGGTTCATTCAAACCAAAGTAATATACTAATATAAATGGATTAGTTGCAGGTTTCTTCTTCTTCGGGGAATTAATCACCTTATCTAAAAATCTAATAACTGCTTACCATCTATAAACCACCACCCCGTGTATGACACCCCCTATTTTGGGGACACAAAATTAAGAAAATGGGGGGAGATTGCCCAGAGTTGTTGAGCTTTCTTGGGGGGGGGGGGAATTGCAAAAAATCACACACCTGCAAGACTGACGATGGCAACTGCACGCATCACCAAACCCACCAATTGTCTGTCCGCTTGCTTCCAGCCGCCGCCCAATTGCCACTGCAACAGCCAATTGACAGCAGCCTTTGCCGCAGCCACCAATCACCCACCCAACTGCCGCAGAAAAACTCCTGCTTGCGGCAGCAACCAATTCCCCCATCCCAACTCTGCACTGTCCTTTTATAAAATGACCCCCCATTTTTGACATTATTTCATAAGAAAAAACCCTCGTCTTATACACGGAATAGTACAGAATGTCCTTTGGATCATGGAGACATTTCCTTCTAGCCAAACATTTCTGAATCATGAGCATCTGATGTGATGGATAGACCCAGTAGTGAGCTCAGTGGACCAGTGATCAGAATTGAAAGAAATGTCCCAATCGTTTATGTCTGTCCTGTCCAGAACTTCAGCTTTTAATATTATATTCTCCATGCACCCTACACCAGTTCATTGGGAGTTCCTAGTTCACAGGTCACTGCTCACCTGGAAATATAAACTGTTGTTCTAATAGGTTGTGACTGATGACTGCATTGCCAACACATGCCTCCCCCTGGCAGTCTCTGTATATAGAAACCTGTGCAGAAGGAACAAAAGTTTCCCTTGCCCTGGACAAGTTAATTGGGAGACAAAGAGGTAAGTAGTTCTCTTTCGCTTTGCTAATCTTTCAGAGGCTCTCAGTGGAGGCAAATGCACATGAAAAGTTGGAAGGGAAATGGATGGGTCTCCGTCGGGAGGACGAAATAAACTGTGGCTGGGTTTGAAATTTGCAGGGTTTGCTTGCCAACAATCATGGATTTAAAGAATCGTGGAGTTGGAAAACATCGTTTGATCCAACCCCCTGCAGTGCAGGAGTGTTAAGTTTTACTATATCAGTTTCAATGTTATATAATAAATTTATTAAAAAGCTGTAGTTATTCGATTGCAGTTCCTCCCAGGTGCTTGGTTGGTGAAGATTGGGTTAGAAATATCATGCATGGATGTAGAAGTAAGGCAGGGCATTTAGACGGCACAGCAGAAGTCACAGAGGAAGAAAAGGGGGGTTACTATTTAATATGCTGCTTTAGAAGGTGGTTAATAAATTGGTTGTATTATTATAATTATTGTTGTTGTTGTTATTATTATTATTATTATTCATTTCTATACTGCTTTATGTTTTTAAGAAAAACCTCAAAACAGTTTACAGCATATTAAGCATTAATAAAACAATCCAGAATCAAGCATTTCTGAAGAAAGTCAAATATAAAGTATACAGTCAAAGCAAGATAGTTAACAGGACAATAAAATATTACCTTAAAGATTTCAAAATAAAGGAGGTCAACTACAGAAAGCGTATTTAACACAAAACAAAGTTAACACACAAAGAAATCTTTAACATTTCAAAAGAAAGCATTGCTAAGTGAAGTTAAATATAAAATGCACGTTTAAAACAGCATAGTTAACAAGAGAATAGAACATTATCATAAGCACGACACGGCTGTTTGGCAGGCACAAAAAGATAATCATTAGTAGTAGTGATATTTTTATTGTTTCTCGGCGTTCCTACCAAGTCATGGCTAATACTTGTTGGGAGACAAATTTTCTCTCTCTGAGCCATCATTTTCTCTCTCTGAGCCATCATTTTAAGAAACCTGCCTAACCTAAAGGCCAAGATCACATATTGTGGCAGTGAGTTCCATAGGATGATTGTCGGGTGCTTGAAGGTGTGCTTGCTTTGGTCCTAGAAAACCAACCCCTTTGTAAGAGAGGAAGAATAAATCTCTTTCTACCCTCTCTGCTCATTGTTCACAATCTCTTAGTAGCCTGTCTAAACTAAAGATATATTTTTTAAAAATCAGCCTCTCCGGTGCTTGGACCTCCTAATCCTCATGTTGGTGTTGTTATGTGTTGGTGGGCTAAGAGCCATAGCAGAGCAAATGGAGAGCTGTAGAGAGCAACTGACTGGCAAAAGTGTGTGTGGCGGAGGATTATGTTTTTATTTATTGCTTTTTTAAAACCCCGCCTTTCCTCCATGAAGCTGCATATATCCTCACAACAACAGCCTCTCAAGCCCAAGCACACCTGCCCTTTGGAACTTCTTCAAAACAGGTACCAAAAGCAAGCAATGATACCTCCAAAAAGTGGTATAAAACATATGCATATTCAAGCATAAGTTCTTCTTAAATATAGAATTACGATCAGAGCCAAAATCAAAGTTCTGTCTCTCCCATAGCCTGCATCCAGCCTAAGACTATGTAGCTCCATGGAGAGGCACCAGGATCGCGTTCTTATGTTTTCTGTGGCGTCCAGAGAAAGACTAACAGGAGATTTGCAACTGAATCCCTTCACATGATCTAAGGTTAAACACGCACTTGAGCGTTAGCAGAGAACACTAGCAGTTAGTTATCAATCTGTTAGAGCTCGGAGAGAGCTTCAGCGTGCTTCCATGGAATTTCCCAGTGTCAAACCCTTCACCAATATATATACAGGTTTTCTCCATTTCAGGGGTGCCAACTTGAATAAAATATGGTGGGGGCGTAGATATGCCCTGCCCTGCATAATTGATCACATGATGCAATGCGCACACACCATTTGAATGGGAATGCCCATCAACTTTATGCGGGCCTGGCCCTCTCAAATATTTTATTGTGGAGGTCGAAGCTCCCAGGGCCCCTTGGAGTTGGCTCCTACGCTCCATTTCAATGTGTAATTGAGCAATTATAAACAACCCGAGGAGGGGAAAGTGCTCTTATGCTCAAATTCTGCATCCTGTTTCCCACAGGTTGACTACTGTGAGAACAGGGTGCTGAGATAGATGGATGCTCTTACCTGTTCAGGTAAATCACTGCCAGTAGATCATTGTACAGTAGAACTTCTACTTACAACCGCCTCCCCTCGCGGACGTTCCAGGTTGCGACCGCGGCAAACCCGGAAGTAACCGGCAGGTTTGCCGCCACTCACCGTTCGCGCATGTGCAGGAGCGTTGATTGCCGTTCACGCAAGCACACAACGGCGTCTCTCCCAGTGTCCCGTTTCGCCATAAGGACGGGCCTCCGGAACGGATTGTGGTCTTGAGTAGAGGTTCCACTATATAGTCTCTTTGAAGCATGGATTGGGGCTCCCTACCTAGTTGTTTATTAAGCAATGCCACGGACACATTCAGCACATCATATACACGACTAATTAATATCGGTGGTGTTCATTTGGAATGAAGGCAGCTGGCTTGGTATTGTAGTGCCTTACGATGATGTGCTAGGATTTTTACAGCAGTTCTTCCTGCTTAAGTCAAAGCAAATGGCTACCCTCAGCAATGCGGCTGAATACAGTTGCATGAGCACATGAACTTTTCTACCAATCCTTTCCTCTTGCTCTCTAGGTACAGATGGGGCCTCTATCACTCAAGTTCAGACTTTCTCTTTTGAGGCTCCTGGTCATCTTCCACGAAGATATATTCTGCCTGGGACAGGCCAACCACGAGGGCTTGGGTTCGTTTTGCTTATATTTTGTATTTCTATATTGTTATTTTATGTTGCGAAGCACCCTGAGACCTGCGGGTATAAGGTGGTATACAGGAGGAGGAGGAGGAGGAGGAGGAGGAGGAGGAGGAGGAGGAGGAGAAGGAGAAGGAGAAGGAGAAGGAGAAGGAGAAGGAGAAGGAGAAGGAGAATATATATTTCCATAGCTACCAGTTCAAACTTTCCCTTCTGAAACTAGCTGGTAGAACCAGCCAAGTCAAGTTTTGTAGTTCCTCAATGTATCTCCCTTCCTTTGACAAACAGGAAAGCGTTGACCTCAAGAGTCAACTAGCTTCATTTTTAGCTTATAATTAACCAGCTCAACTATCTGGTTTGGCCAAGCATGGCAACTACACGAATGTTAGACTATTACGTTTTGCAGCCGTAGAAATCCATCTCTGGTCCCCTCCAGCTATCATTCCTGCTTTTGCAATCATGGAAGTCCATCTCAGTCCCTAGGTCCAGGTTCAGGCAGCTACAATAGTTGTCGTCACCATCCAAGGCCCCTTCTTCATGTGTCCCTTCCATGGGAGATTTGGAGGGTGGAAACACAAGAACAATGGATCTTTTCAGTGGTGGCTCCCCATTATTGGGATGTTTTTGCTGGGGAGCTTTGCCTGGCACTAACATTACCCATCTTCAGTCATCAGCCAAAAACATTCCTTTTTAACCAAGCATTTGACCTTTAACAATCTGTGGCCTTTTAGAGCAGGTGGGCTGTTCTAATGTATATTTCCTATGGTTTTACTGTCTGCATGAGGTGGGCAGGCTGATAACTCATGTTGTAAGTAACTTTGAGTTGCCATGGCAAATAGATAAAGCAACTACAGTCATACCTTGGATCCTGAACGCCTTGGTACTCGGACGTTTTGGCTCCTGAACGCCACAAACCCAGAAGTGAGCTTCCTGCAGCCAATCAGAAGCCGCGCTTTGGTTTCTGAACGTTTTGGAAGTCAAGCGCACTTCCGGAACGGATTCTGCTCGACTTCCAAGGTACGACTGTAATAAATAAAATTTAATAATAACAACTGAATCAAATTTCTCCTCCGTTCTTTGCCCTGTGTGCCTGAAAGAGCTTGTAGATGCCAGCTGTTGGCGAAATGAGCCCTTCCGAAGAGCCCAATGTTTTGCTTATTCTTACAGAGAGGGCTTGGAGATCAAATGATGGAAAATCTGCTGCTCCACCTCAAAGCTCCATGAAGGACATTATCGATCGCATTGCGAAGGTAGAATTAAGACTCTCCCAGCTGGAAAAAAAATTCACAGCCTATCGTAATGAAATAAAAGGATTGCAAAAGAATAACACTGCGTTGATGGACAGAATAAGTAAAGTTGAAGACGGTCTAAAAGGTGGCCAAGGTTAGTCTGCTAAATTTTGTTGTTGTTTAGTCATTTAGTCTTGTCCGACTCTTTGTGACCCCCCTGGATCAGAGCACGTCAGGCACTCCTGTCTTCCACTGCCTCCCGCAGTTTGGTCAGACTCATGCTGGTAGCTTTGTGAACACTGTCCAACCATCTCGTCCTCTGTCGTCCCCTTCTGCTTGTGCCCTCCATCTTTCCCAACATCAGGGTCTTTTCCAGGGAGTCTTCTCTTCTCATGAGGTGGCCAAAGTCTTGGAGCCTCAGCTTCAGGATCTGTCCTTCCAGGGAGCACTCAGGGCTGATTTCCTTCAGAATGGAGAGGTTTGATCTTCTTGCAGTCCATGGGACTCTCAAGAGTCTCCTCTAGCACCAGAATTCAAAAGCATCAATTCTTCTGCGATCAGCCTTCTTTATGGTCCAGTTCTCACTTCCATACATCACTACTGGGAAAACCATAGCTTTTACTATACAGACTTTTGTTGGCAAGGTGATGTCTCTACTTTTTAAGATGCTGTCTAGATTTGTCATTGTCTGCTAAATTTATACAGGACTTTTTAATGGGAGATGTTGGAACATAAAATATGCTGTGCTAGATATCAAGAGGGGTCTCCTGTTCAGTCTTTATTGGATGAAATGCAGCAAGGCTATGGCTTTAATTGTGTGGCGAGTTCCCGCCCCCACAGTGGAAATAATGACTCATGACACAATTATTAAGGTTAATGGGCTAAATAAGGCCACAACTTTATTGGTTACAGGTGATGAGCGGTATTGGCTTAGGCATTGGTCCTAACCGACTATATCCGGCTTCAGCCCATCCACTTGAAGTCTGGGAAGGGTTAACCACCAGTAGGGGGAGTCCTGATGATGCACACCAATAGGGGGCGTGCCTTAGGCCCTCTCCTCCCCAGGCTTCGGACAGGGCCACGCCCCCCGGAATCCTTTACAGCACTATCCTTCAATATGTGGGGCAGGTGATGGCGCTTCCTCCCCTCTTCCATCTACAGAACAATACCAATGCCTACCCGCCAATACCCAGAAAGTTGTGACAATTTGCTATGAGGTAGGCAAAAACCAAGTGGCTGGTGCCAATTTGCCACGTGGAAAAATTCCCACCAGGCCCCTCAATGGCGACCAACCAAGGTCCATAGCAAGGTCAAGGAACAAAAACCTTATAGGGCGGGAGGGTAGGAAAAACAGGAACAGCTGGCAGGCGGGAAAGAGGGAGATCCCCGGCCGTGTCCTGCCTTAAATAGGGCAGACCATGCCCCCAGAGCCAGCCAATTTGCTGGCTAGAGGATGACGCGGCCAGGAATCTCCCCAGTCTCACAGGGCTGGGCTGTGAAGGCCACAACTCCACCTCCTTCGAAGGGCGGAAGTGGCTTTGTTGGGAAACAAACCCTGCTTCCCCTCTGATCCTCCTTTCCTTCTCCTGTGAAAGGCTCAGGAGGCCCTTGCCCCGAAGACTGGTTCTCCTTTTCCCGATTTTGCTATAAATACAACAAGAACCCAGAAACTTGGAACACAGCAGAGGTAAGGCATGAATCTTGGAACTTCTCCACACCAAATCCCTAAGCCCCTGTCTTTGCTGCCCGACTTGCATTGCATGCCAAAACTTATTTCTCTGATGATCTTTAAGCTACAATCAAAACCACACTCTTGGAAGCCGTGAGATCCCGCAGCAGGTGAACCCCTTTTCCTTTGGTAAAAACCTTGGCCAAGCAAATGTACCCCAGGATCAAAGGGTGGGGGGGGAGTAGTAGTCGAATTGTGCAGTAGTAATTGAAGAAAACAATGGTTTGTCCATATGGTAAGGGCATATTGTCATATTGGCAGTGTGTTTCCCCCACATTTTGTGAATCTTTGCACTTTTGTCCATTGCCTGTATTTATTTTCCCCGATTCGAACTATAAAATGGTGGTTTTCTTGAGTCAAAATGAGAGTACTCCTAAATAGTTTTTTAGAAGGGGGGGGGGAAGCACTTCATATTGGTATTCATTATTGATTACACACACAGAGAGAGGGCTTTTTATTAAGGTTTATTTATATGGGACTATGGTAGCTGCTAAGGACGCGGGTGGTGCTGTGGTTTAAACCACAGAGCCTTGGGCTTGCCGATCAGAAGGTCGGCGGTTCAAATCCCCGTGACGGGGTGAGCTCCCGTTGCTCAGTCCCAGCTCCTGCCAACCTAGCAGTTCGAAAGCACATCAAAGTGCAAGTAGATAAATAGGTACTGCTCCTGTGGGAAGGCAAACAGCATTTCCGTGCGCTGCTCTGGTTCGCCAGAAGCGGCTTAGTCATGCTGGCCACATGACCCGGAAGCTGTACACCGGCTCCCTCGGCCAATAAAGCGAGATGAGCGTCACAACCCCAGAGTCGGCCATGACTGGACCTAATGGTCAGGGGTCCCTTTACCTTTACCTATGGTAGCTGCTAGCCAGAAAATATAGCGGAAGGGTTCAGGAAATGAGAAGGGATATTGCTAAGTAGCGATAAATGATAATAATCCTCACCAAAACTAGCTGGTGCCACAATTTACTTCCTTTCCCTGCTCCACTTCTCTCCCTGCTCCATTGCTCTTTTATGGTAAAATGCCAGTTCAGGGAAACTTGGCAGGGGTGTGTGTGACCTCTCCTGTTACAGAGAGTGTAACAGAGGGTGGCACTAGGGAGGGAAATGTCATCGCACCACTCCTTGGTGTGTGGAGTGCCACAGGGCGCAATCCTCTCCCCAATGCTTTTTAGCATCTTTATGCGCCCCCTTGCCCAGATTATCCGGAGCTTTGGGCTGGCCTGTCACCAATATGCTGATGACACTCAGCTCTATCTGTTGATGGATGGCCACACCGACTCGGCCCTGAACACACTGACCAGATGCTTGGAAGCTGTGGCTGGATGGTTTCGTGGGAGCCGATTGAAACTAAATCCTTCAAAAACAGAGGTCCTATGGCTAGGTCGGGATGGCATGGGGATGAGGGACCAACTCCCTTCTCTTGCGGGGGCCCAATTAGTGCCATTGCCTTCCACTAAGAGTTTGGGTGTAATCCTTGATGCCTCCCGTTCCATGGAGGCGCAAGTTACAGCAACAGCCAAAGCGACATTTTTCCACCTTCGCTGCATCAAGCAGTTGGTCCCTTACCTTTCCCGCCCCGACCTGGCCACAGTGATCCATGCGACGGTCATCTCCAGGCTTGACTACTGTAATTTGCTCTACGTGGGGCTGCCCTTGAAGCTGTCCCAGAAACTCCAGCGGGTACAGAATGCTGCAGCGAGGCTCCTCACGGGGTTTCTGCCATGGGAGCATATTCACCCAGTGCTTTTCAAGCTGCACTGGCTCCCGGTGGAGTACAGGGTCAGATTTAAGGTGCTGCTTTTGACCTTTAAAACCCTTCGCGGCCTAGGACCCTCGTATCTACGGGACCGCCTCTCCTGGTATGCCCCACGGAGAGCCTCAAGGTCCATAAATAATAATCACCCTAGTGGTCCCAGGCCCTAAGGAAGTTAGATTGTCTTCAACCAGAGCCAGGGCCTTTTCAACACTGGCTCCGGCCTGGTGGAATGCTCTGCCTCATGAGACCAGGGCCCTGCAGGATCTGATTTCTTTCCGCAGGGCCTGTAAGACAGAGTTGTTCCGCCTGGCCTTTGGCTTGGAGCCAATTTGATTCCCTCCCTCCCTCCCTCTCTTTCTTTTTTCTTTTCCTTCTCCTCCTGCGATGAGGCTACACTTTAATATTTTAATGTTCCATTATTTTAATGTTGTATTTTACTTTTGTTTTTAAGTTGTAATCATTCATCTTGTTTTTCTTATTGCTTGTAAGCCGCTCTGAGCCCGGCCTTGGCTGGGGAGGGCGGGATATAAATAAAAAATTATTATTATTATTATTATTATTATTATTATCCCTCAGAAGTGATTGTTTGTTCAGATGCACAGAAGGAATAAGAAGAACTTTGTGGTATTCACGAGGCCACCATCTGTTCGTTGGGCTAACCGACTCCTTTTCCTCGTTCTCTCTCAGGCCAAATGCCAAGCCTACAGCCCAGAGGTGCACCTTGCCACTATTGCCAATAGTGAAGAAATGGTCGTTGTGGCCAAAGAACTAGCTAAGCGTGTTGAACATAAGCATCAGGTCTGGATTGGGATGTACAGGATGAAAAGTGGCAAGGTGAGTAGAGGCAGCCTGCGATTTTTGCTGCTATCCTGGGGCGGTGCACTCAGGGACAGCACGGCGCATGGGGGCTGCGCTGGTGGCGGCGAGCCTCCTGAGTGTGCAACAGTGGCGAGCCTCCCAGGCCTACAATGGTACAACGGTGGCGAGCCTCCCGGGCGTGCGCCACCGCCAGCAAGCCTCCTGGGGAGCGCTGCTGTGGCGAGCGTCCCAGGGAGAGCGGCACAGCGATGTCACCCCCCACCCTCAGGGATGAAAGCCAGGGCAGGCCGCACTCCCACACCCCCTCCCTCCGCTAATGGTGCTCCTGCCACTATCCCCTCTTTGGTATGAATGTTAGAGGGACAGAGGTCCTGGCTTCCTTTACATTTGGCATCTTGTTTCATTTTTCTCCTTTAAAACAAACAAATGATTTAGTTTTTCAGATTTTACCAATTTGCAAACGGTTATCAAACAGCCAACAAAGAAAGAGAGTTTCCGGAGAGTCTCCCGAACTTCCCTCCTCCCCTTTGTGGGTCCTTATATTAACCTTTTCCTCCTGCATCTCATCTATTAATCCAAATCTATGACATCTCCATGACACCCAAAATTTAACAGTAAACTACAAGTGTTATTCCAATCCTACTAATAATTTTAATTGTTTACAATGGTTTTTAAGGTAAATTAGATATTTTCCCCGCACACTCTGTCCGTTTCCCCCACCTCCCGCAAAAGCCCCCTTTTATCCCTCCTAAAAAAGAATAAAGACACAAAAGTCTTCTTTTAAAAGTATTAAGAATTTTACTCACATTCAGTTCACGGTTGGATCCCTGGAGACAGGTTTTAGCTTAGAGCAGGCTTCCTCAACCTCGGCCCTCCAGAAGTTTTGAGACTACAGCTCCCATTATTCCTGACCACTGGTCCTGCTAGCTAGGGATCATGGGAGTTGTAGGCCAAAAACATCTTGGAGGGCCAAGGTTGAGGAAGCCTGGCTCAGAGTTACAGAAGAGGGTTAGAGTTCATCCTGTATGGGAATGAGCCCGTGTCCTGGTGGCTAAGGGCCAGCAGACAGCAAAATACATCAGTATCAAGAGAACATAGCATCAAGAGAAGGGAGGTGGCTGTGTGACTGGCCCTTTTATGGGGTCTTCAGGGGTCATGCCCACCTACCTGGTCACACGCTGAGGATGTGACACGAAGTCCTCCTGGCTGTGGAATAACACCCTCCTGTGTGCCCACTTTGGGCAAACAGGAAGTGTTGTACTTGACTAATAATAATAATAATAATCTTATAATTATTTATTATTATATAATTATTATAATTATTTATACCCTGCCCATCTGGCTGGGTTTCCCCAGCCACTCTGGGAGGCTTCCAACAAAAGATTAAAAACACAATAAAACACCAGTCATTAAAAATTTCCCTAAACAGGGCTTTCTTCAGATGCCTTCTAAAAGTCAGATAGCTCTTTATTTCCTTGACATCTGATGGGAGGGCATTCCACAGGGCGGGCACCACCACTGAGAAGGCCCTCTACCTGGTTCCCTGTAACCTCACTTCTCACAGGTAGGGAACTGCCAGAAGGCCCTCAGAGATGGACCTCAGGGCTGAACGATGCGGGTGGAGACGCTCCTTCAGGTATACTGGGCCGAGGCTGTTATGCTTATGTTACACCCCACACTGTCTCCATTCCATGTTGGTGAGACCATTGCCCGCCTAATATTTTCCCCAAAACTGACTATTGTAACTCAGCAAATCCTTACATACTTTGGAAATCCATATGGGTTTTGTCTTGTCTTTTACTTGGGCAGAGTCAATGAAAGAGTCTGAGTCAGGGATGAGGAGGTAGAATTGGACGGTGCTGCTTTCTCAAAAAGACACTGACCCTTTTGCTATCTCTGCAGTTCCCAAGGTGGAAGTGGGCAGATTTTGCGTCAGCGGACTACATGCCTTGGGCAGTTGGGGAACCGCACGCTTGGGGAAAAGAGCACTGTGTAGCGCTGCATGCTGAAAGTAAGGAGATTTGACCACCTTGGTGGGGTTCCTCTTAATTTCCGTCTTCCAATTCTTCTTTCCTGCCCTCCCTATTAAGGCAACGCTTTGCAGATACGCACTGTATAGCAAGCAAAAGCTTCCCCGCATAATTCAGAATGTTCTTGGGCAGCTGCATTTGAAAATTGGGATTTTGAATTGCAGCAGGAGAGTCCCATCTCAGAGCCAGCCAGCTGACAAAAAGAGGTGCGGCAACCCTAAGTCTTCAGGGCAGAGTAGGACTGGTTGTATAGTTCACAAAACAGATTAGCAATCACACAGGGCTTGTCAGGCTGGATCTAGACACGTCGAAGAAGCATTTCAGTTTAAAGCATAAATTTAAACAGGGAAAGCAGGTAGAGACAAACAGGACTCCACATCGCAATCTGATGGCAGGGTGTTATATCGCACATACAACACATATAAATCACTTTTTTTTAACCAGTCTAGCTGAGTCCTCAGTTGCAAGAAGAGCTTTATTTGAACCAGGACAGTCTCAGAACCTGTCTGCCATATGAGAAATCCTACTTACTCATATCTAGCACCAGTGAGGACTTCCTTTTCCCATGCTTGTAAGGTAAAGGACCCCTGGATGATGAAGTCCAGTCAAACATGACTATGGGGTTGTTGCGCTCATCTCGCTTTACTGGCCAAGGGAGCTGGCGTTTGTCCACAGACAGTTTTCTGGGTCATGTGGCCAGCATGACTGAACCGCTTCTGGTGCAACAGAACACCGAAACCAGGGCAGCGCATGGAAACACTGTTTACCTTCCCGCCCGAGTGGTACCTATTTATCTACTTACACTTTGACGAGCTTTTGAACTGCTAGGTTGGCAGGAGCTGGAACAGAGCAACGGGAGCTCACTCCGTCGCGGGGATTCGAACTGCTGACCTTCTGATCAGCAAGGCCAAGAGGCTCAGTGGTTTAGACCACTGTGCCACCCGCTTTGAAATGAAGCTTTGTGTGTGCAGCACACCTTTTCTCTTTGGCAAACTGTATTACTAATATTGCAGAGATCCCAAATTCTGATATAGCAGGGGTGGCCAACTCCCAATAAACTGTGATCTACTCAGAGAGTTACAGACTGCCAGTGATCTACCCCATTTGGGGTGGTTTCAGGGGTTCAGGCCATCGAAGTTGGGGGTACAGAGCTAAAATGTTGAACCAAAGTAGGGGATCCAAAGTTGTTGAGCTTCTTTGTGGTGAGCCAGTGATCTACCACAGGTGTCCTGTGATCTACTGGTAGATCACAATCTACCCATTGGATGTGCCTGTGATATAGCATGTATACCAGATTGATTGCCACTATTGATTTTAGATTGAAAATCAAAGGGATCAGATATTAGATTTCCCCCCGCCCCCATCATTTGGCAAATGCACCACCAATGGTTTTTTGTTTTGTTTGTTTATTTGTTTGTTTTTAAGATAAGCTGTTGCCAAATAGCAGAGTTCATCCTTCAGAGTTTTCTCTGCCCTGTGCTCTGGGTGGCATATATCAATTTTCAGTTCAAGCATAAAGGGGAGTCTCCATCAGTCCCTGTCATGTGGCACAGCTGATCTTGCCCATAGTCCTCTCCTCCAGCAGAGCCGAAATTAGAGGTCCAGTGGTACCCCGCAATACGAATGCCTCGGAAGACGAAAAACTCGCTAGACGAAAGGGTTTTTCGTTTTCTGAGGTGCTTCGCAAGACGGATTTTCCTAAGGGCTTGCTTCGCTAGACGAAACGGCCCTGCCTCTCCTGTCATGGCGACGGTCACTGCATGCACGCACGCTCGCTTCCCCACTCCTCCGGCTCCCTCCCACCTTCCGGCTGACGGCTCCTCCGGCTCCCTCCGACCTTCCGGCTGATGGCTGACCTTCCGGCTGCCTCGCGCCGCTGCCCAGGCCCTTGCGCGCTCCCCTCAGGAGCCGCTGCCGCCAGCAGCCAGCGTTGCAGCCAGAGTCGCGCTCCTGAGCCCCGCCGCCCTCCAGCAGCCGCGTCGTGCGGTGGCCACAACATGCGGGTGAGTCCGAGGTACCAGCTGCGGCAGCTGTCCTGCTTCTCCCCACCCCTCCCCGCCGTTGTTAGTATTAAAATGCAGTGGTGCTTCGCAAGACGAAAAAACTTGCACAACGAAAAAACTCACGGAATGAATTAATTTCGTCTTGCGAGGCTCCACGGTACAAGCAGGGCAATTTAATGCTCTATACTTCAATA
Source organism: Podarcis tiliguerta (assembly GCF_965153285.1). Classification (NCBI taxonomy): domain Eukaryota; kingdom Metazoa; phylum Chordata; class Lepidosauria; order Squamata; family Lacertidae; genus Podarcis; species Podarcis tiliguerta. The sequence goes on along the minus strand of NC_139543.1, from coordinate 70,811,211 downwards.
GTACATGCACACACTCACAACCAGATTTTAATGCACCTCTAAAAGGGATGTGGGTGGAGCTGTGGGTTAAACGGCAGGGCCTAGGACTTGCCGATCAGAAGGTCAGCAGTTGGAATCCCCGCGACAGAGTGAGCTCCCGTTGCTTGGTCCCTGCTCCTGCCCACCTAGCAGCTCGAAAGCACGTCAAAGTGCAAGTAGATAAATAGGTACCGCTCTGGCGGGAAGGTATACGGCGTTTCCGTGCTCTGCTCTGGTTCGCCAGAAGCGGCTTAGTCATGCTGGCCACATGACCCGGAAGCTGTACACCGGCTCCCTCGGCCAATAAAGCGAGATGAGTGCCGCAACCCCAGTCAGTCATAACTGGCCCTAATGGTCAGGGGTCCCTTTACCTTTTTAAAAGACTAAAAAAGAAAAAAAGAAACCTGCAATGTTTAAAGAATTTGGAAAGTTCCTTTTTAAAGGTTTTTCTTGAAAACGCTATGTGCTCTCATGTGTGAGCCACATGATACCATCTGTATCATTTTACCAGCTGTGATAAATAGCACTGTTTCAGTAGGGAAAACCTGGTGACATTTCTTTCTGATTTCTTCCAGACCTTGCTCTATGGAATGATAAGGAGTGTGAGGAAAAGTTTCCCTTTCTGTGCCGATTTCCATTGTACTGAGTGCAGCAGTTTGCCATGGCTTTCCAAACAGCTTCCGTGAGCCCCACGCGTTGAATAACAGGGTTGGCTTCGAGTCCTTTCCTTCCATGGGGGCTCAAGCCATTGTCCTCGCTATGTTCCAGCACCTTCGCCTCATTCCTGCCTGGCCTGTGTGCGACACACCGACAAATAAACTCTCTTTCAAGCACATATGTGACTCCGGTTTTGTCTCTGCCCCCTTGAATCTAGTGATGGCGCTGCTGCTAATACTGGCTTACAAAAGTTCTGGCTTGTCAGGCTGAGTCTCAGTGTGTTTCTGCATGACAGGAAGCTTCCCTGTACACTTCTGGTTTAAAACATTAAGGAAAGGTTAAGGAATGGTTTTGGTAACTATATGGACTCAGGACGTCCTACTTTTAAGGTTCATAACCCATTATTAGGGGCAGGAGTGGCGCTGTGGTCTAAACCACTGAGCCTCATCATAATCTCATGTGGGCGATCATATATATTTAAAATTTCGATGTCTTTCGTTATTACGACTGACTCATTTTCATACTCATTAATGTCTCCCAATAGCCTGTTTCACCTGTCTACAAAACAATTCAAGATTAATCACAATAGCTGTGCCAGGCACCAAGCAAGAGCATTCCTCTTCTCCCAGGCCTTGGTCTAATTTATGGCCTTTTAAATGTGTTGTGTGGGACGCAGGTGGTGCTGTGGTCCCTGCTCTTGCCAACCTAGCAGTTCGAAAGCACGTCAAAGTGCAAGTAGATAGATAGGTACTGCTCCGGCGGGAAAGTAAATGGCGTTTCCGTGCGCTGCTCTGGTTTCGCCAGAAGCGGCTTAGTCATGCTGGCCACATGACCTGGAAAAACTGTCTGCGGACAAGCGCTGGCTCCCTCGGCCAGTAAAGCAAGATGAGTGCCGCAACGCCAGAGTCGTCCGCGACTAGACCTAACAGTCAGGGATCCTTTACCTTTACCTTTTTAACCCATTATTAAAACATGACGCGGAGGCATGCAGGTGGCGCTGTGGGTTAAACCACAGAGCCTAGGACTTGCCGATCAGAAGGTCGGCAGTTCGAATCCCCACGACGGGGTGAGCTCCCATTGTTCGGTCCCTGCTCCTGCGAACCTAGCAGTTCGAAAGCACGTCAAAGTGCAAGTAGATAAGTAGGTACTGCTCCAGCGGGAAGGTAAATGGTGTTTCTGTGTGCTGCTCTGGTTTCGCCAGAAGCAGCTTAGTCATGCTGGCCACATGACCTGGAAGCTGTATGCCGGCTCCCTCGGCCAATAAAGCGAGTTGAGCGCCGCAACCCAAGTCGGCCACGACTAGACCTAATGGTCAGGGGTCCCTTTACCTTTATACCTTGTTTAAGGATTGTATATGGTGCACATCCTGAATTGGATCCATATGATAGGAAGGAACCAGTAAAGAAATTTGTTACAAACATTACCACTGAGCCTGTTGCACTCTGCAGCAGTGGAAGTGTGCAGAAAAATCGCCTGGTTTGATCAACTCATCAAGGACTTTGGGTTGATGAGAAAAGAACCTGTCAGCTTGCTAGGGGAGAATCAGAGTTGCACAAAGCTGATGCAGAGTGAGCAATTTCTAGCCAGAACGAAACATATTGGAGTCAGGTAACATTATATATGCCAGATGATCCAGGATGGACTTGTAGAATTATCTTATTGCTGCACCGACGAGATGACTGCTGACATCCTGACAAAACCCTTACCAAGAGAGAGTTTCCAGAATCTACGTATCAAAATGGGACTCTGGGTGGTTGATTGAAGTTATCTACATTTTTGTATGTTGTATTTGTCTGAGAAGAGGTATGTGGGTTGTAAGAATCAGGTGCAGTCAAACACAGCATGGCTAGAGTAGACAGGAAGGTTATCTCAGTCCTCCAGCCGGAACTTCCTGCTTTCCAGGACTAAGACAAAACTTCCTGTGTGTAGCTTGAGATGAGCGTGGCCTCTCCTGAAGTAGAAAGAACCAGAACCACAGGCTGGCGACCATTCTTGTCTCTCTTGTCTCTATTGATGCCATCTTAACAACAGCACTACTAAGGACTTCCGGAGGCGGCGCGAAACCGTGATGGCGGACCTCTTCGAGCTCTGAAGAGGGGCACCGCAGAAAAGGGTTGTTTCGCTACGGCGCAGCGGCAACCCATCAAGAAAAACCACGGACAGAGAGAGTCCGTGGCCGTGGGACTCGGCGGGCACCTGGAGCGACCCCAAATTCGCGGAAGGGACCCCGTAAGGGGCTCCGGAGTGAAGGAGGGGGAGCGGTGCTGTGAGTTCATCGCTCTTTCTGCGGAGGCGAAGCCGCGCGGCTGTCACGGATGAGCGCTGACCTTTCTTCCAAAAAATACTACTCTGAAACAGCAAACCCGTGAGTAAGGACTTAAGATTTGTTACAATAACTTGAAGAAATTTGGCTGAAACCGGGAGACGAGAAAGAGGAAGTCCGTCTTCCGGCACTGCTTATAAGATCAAAGCAGACTGTTTAAAGAGCGGAAAGCGCTGTGAACAGGGAAGCTTTAAGGCTTTAAAGTGGGACTTTCGTGCACACTTGAAATTCTATTCTTAAAGGAAGAAAAAATACAGTTTAAATTGGACTTGGAGCGGTCCCCCATGGGGCGAGGGAAGACTCTAACCCCAAATCTTCGGGTGGCCGGGTGAAGTTGCTTGACTGCGGAACTGTTACAAACTTCCAGATACTTTTGTAACTGAAGTGCAACTTTTGGGCTTACTTAGTTTGAGTGGATACAATTGCAGGCACCTTGTTGGAACATTGTTAAACGTTTTAAAGTGCTCTGCAGGACTTTTTTCTTAGTGTTTTGGAACTAACTTGCTTTTAAAATTGTTTTTGAAAACGGAAACTTTAATGGCGGAAAAGTTACCTTCTTCTTACTAACTTTTGGTGGCACTCCCCCTAGAGGACATTGGATAACAAAGGCCTGGGAAAAGTTTTTTTGCTTACTTTCTTTCTCCAGACTGTTTATAAATTTGGACTTGTCTTTCCCATGGGATTACAACATCTGACCTTGAACATTGACTGATGAGTGGTACAGGAAAGACAAGAGCAGCCAAAGCTAAGGAAGCTAAGGAAAAAGAAAAAGCAAAAAAGCAGGCACAGCTTTTGCAAACAACTTTAACTCAGGGACGTAGACTATCAGTGCCTGCTGTGCTTGCAACACAAAAAGTAGAAAGTGAAAAGCCTGAAAAATCTGAAGAGGAAGATATGGCATCAGGAGGAGCAGAGGCAGCACTGAAACAAGTTTTGGAACAATTGTCAACATTAAATCAAAAAATTGATAACCAATCAACAAAAATTGACCAAGCTACATCCTCGATCCAGAAATTGACAGATCAGGTTTCCCAACACACCCAAGCAATTGAAAAATTGCAAGGAGCAACGGAAGAGAACCGAAAATTGGCAGGGGAAGCCGTTGAAATTGCAACATCAGCTAAAAAAGAGGTTGAGGAAGTTAAAGCAGAAGTCAAGCCTCTGCATAAACAGATAGGGGACCAACAAACCTATCTCTCTTTGGTGGAACTGAAAAACCGGGAGACTAATCTTAGGCTTAGGGCGGTCCCAGAAATCGAACAAGAAGATTTGATTGGATTTTTGACAACAGAATTTTCAAAGTTCTGGGGCTTAAAAGAAGAAAGTGATTTTAAAATAGTATCGGCTTTTCGACTGGGAAGATTGGTAAGAAAAGATAGATCTAGAGACTGTCTAATAGCTTTGAGATCAAGAGAGGAGAGAGACAAAATATTAGGCCTACACTTCAAAAACTCAATTGAGATACAAGAGAAAAGGGTGGAAATCTACCGAGATATTCCTAAACAGCTATTGGATCTGAGAGCCACCTATTCAGAATTGGCTAAGTTGTTGAGACTTAACTCAATCCCTTATAGGTGGGAGTTCCCACAAGGACTATCATTTACTTACAAACAGAAGAAGGTTAAAATAAGATTACCAGAGGATCTACAAAAGTTCCAGCACGACCACGGAGAAGATCTCCAAAAAGAAGCAGCAGCCCTTTGGCCTATACTTAAACCAGGACCCACTCTGCCAGCAGGCGGAGGGACGCCTAAACCCTCGGAATTAGAGGAAAAAGAAGATACACCGCTCTAGGTGTAACAGAATAGTTCAGGATGTCTCTGCAGCTACTCAGTTGGAATATAAATGGCGGAAATTCCCCGGAGAAAAGAAGGAAACTGTTTCATATATTGAAGAAAGAACAATTGGATATTATTTGTTTACAAGAAACCCATGTGACCAGGCTCCACAGGAAAGTTTTGGTCAACAAAAGACTAGGCCAAGAGTTTATTTCCTCAGACAAGGTAAAGAAAAGAGGAGTGGTGATTTATGCTAAGGAGAGCCTGATACCTAAATTTTTATTCAAAGATGAATATGGAAGAATTCTGGCAATTGAAATCCAGACCCAAGGAGAAAAAATATTGATACTAGGAATTTATGCTCCAAACGACGGGAAATCAGAATTTTTCAAGAAGCTGCATGAGACGCTGCTGGACTATCTGGACTATGCTAACATCATAATGATGGGAGACATGAATGGAGTGGTGTCTACACATATGGATAAGTCTTATAACCAAAATCTAACATCAGACGGCAGACTGCCTAAAACTTTTTTTGAAATGACTGACAATCTGGATTTGATTGATATATGGAGGACAAAGAACCCCCTAGGTAAAGAAGGAACTTTCTTCTCTGAGGCCCACCTGTCCTGGTCAAGGATCGACCAAATCTGGACCTCCAGGGGGCTGGCACCCAAGACTAAAAAGGTGGAAATCTGCCCAAAAACATGCTCCGACCACAACGCTCTGAAATTAGATCTCAGACTTACTCAAACCGGTTCCTTCAGATGGAGAATGAATGACACTCTTTTAAGAGATCAAGAGATTGTGAAAAAGGCCCAAAAAACATTAAAGGACTATTTTGAGATAAATTTGAATACTACAGTAGAAAAAAGAACGATCTGGGACGCAAGCAAAGCTGTCATGAGGGGGTTTCTGATACAACAGAATACAATTAAGAAGAAGCTCTGGAATGGAAAGAAAGATAAAATACTGGAGAAAATACATCAAGGAGAGAAAAAATTGAGAACTAAACCAAAGTCAAAGGATCTGTTGAGAGAAATTAAATTCCATCAAGCAGAATATTCAAAATTGATTAATCAGGAGATTGAATGGAAAATAAAACAGATGAAGCAAAGATCCTTTGAATCAGCAAATAAATGTGGAAAGCTGCTAGCTTGGCAGCTGAAAAAAAGACAAAAGTTGAATACAGTTACAAATCTAGAGATTGAAGGAAGAACGGTGCAGAAACCAGAGGAAATTAGGAAGTGCTTCCACAGATATTTTAAAGAACTTTATGTACAGGGGCCTCAGAAAGAATCAGAGATAGATCATTTTTTAAAGACAAATGGACTATCAAAAATAACTCAAGATAAAAGATCAATCTTGAACTCTACAATAACCACCCAGGAAATTGAAAGTGCCATTCAGAACATGCAACTAGGCAAATCTCCAGGCCCGGATGGGCTTACCTCCAAATACTACAAGACTTTGAAAGACTATTTAACACAACCCTTGTTGGAGGTATGCAACCAGATCATGGATGGGAAGAGGGCACCAGAAACGTGGAAAGAAGCGTTCATCACATTGATACCTAAGATAGAATCTGAAAAGACTCAACTCAAGAACTACCGCCCCATCTCACTCCTGAATGTGGATTACAAAATATTTGCAGACATTTTGGCAAGTAGACTTAAAAAAGTTTTAATTGAAGTAATTCACAAAGACCAAGCAGGCTTTCTCCCTGGTAGACATTTATATGAGAATACCAGAAACATCATCGATATTTTGGAACTTTTACAAACTAACAGGAACACAAGGGCGGTGTTAATTTTTGTTGATGCGGAGAAAGCATTTGACAATATATCTTGGATGTTCATGAAGAAAAACTTGGAAGGGATGGGAGTGGGGCGGGGGTTTGAAAATGGGTTACGAGCAATTTATTCAGAGCAAAAGGCCAAATTAATAGTGAACAATGTGGTGACGGAGGAGTTCAAAATTGAAAAAGGGACACGACAAGGGTGCCCTCTATCCCCTCTTTTATTCATTTCAGTCCTGGAGGTGCTATTGAACATGATAAGGGAGGACCGGCTGGTACAAGGGATAGAGGTCGGAGTGAAACAATATAAACTTAAAGCTTTTGCAGATGACCTAGTTTTGACATTGCAGGAGCCAGAATCCAGTACAAAAAGAGTTCTTGAACTTATATCTGAGTATGGTCAGGTGGCGGGGTTTAAGTTGAACAAACAAAAAACCAAGGTTTTGACCAAGAATTTGACACTTACAGAAACAGAGGGGTTTCAGAGAGAAACAGAATTAAATGTGGTAAAGAAAGTGAAATACCTAGGGATCTATTTGTCTTCCAAAAATTTGAATTTATTTAAGGACAATTATGAAAAATGCTGGTTGGAAGTAAAGAAGGATTTAGAAATTTGGTCAAGATTGAAACTTTCCTTGTTGGGAAGGATTGCAGCAATTAAAATGAATGTATTGCCGAAAATGTTATTCTTGTTTCAAACCCTACAGATCGTGGACAGAGAGGAATGTTTTGGAAAATGGCAGAAGGATATATCTAAGTTTGTCTGGCAGGGCAAAAAGCCCCGAATAAAGTATAAAATATTAACTGATTCAAAAGAAAGAGGGGGGTTTGCCCTGCCGGATTTGAGGTTGTACTATGAAGCTGCAGCCTTCTGCTGGCTGAAAGATTGGTTTTTGCTAGAAAACACCGACGTCCTAGATCTGGAAGGTTTTGATAATGCATTTGGTTGGCATGCATATCTATGGTATGACAAGGTTAAAGTTCACAAATTGTTTAAAAGCCATATTGTCAGAAAAGCGATTTTTGCAGTCTGGATGAAATATAAAGACTTATTAGAGAGTAAAACACCGAGGTGGCTATCACCGGTGGAGGCCAAAGCTCGAAAAAGACCCAATATGGAGGCCTATTGGCCGAAATATTGGGAATTAATTGAAAAAATTGGAGACGGTTGGAAGTTGCAGAGCCAGGACAAATTAAAAAACAAGGTGCGAGATTGGTTACATTATGCTCAAATTCAAGAGGTTTTTAAAATGGATAAAAAGGTTGGTTTCCAGGAGGGGAAATCGAAACTAGAGACAGAATTGTTAGAACCAAAGACCAAGATTTTATCTAGAATGTATAACTTGCTGCTTATGTGGAACACACAGGATGAGACAGTTAAATCTGCTATGATAAAATGGGCACAGGATGTTGGACATAATATTATGTTTGAAGACTGGGAAAGGTTATGGAACACCGGAATGAAATTCACGGCATCTAGTGCCTTGAAGGAAAACATTATGAAAATGATATACCGGTGGTACATGACCCCAGTCAGGCTAGCCAAGATGCATCACCTGTCTGACAACAAATGTTGGAAGTGTAAGGAAGCAGAGGGGACTTTCTTCCATCTCTGGTGGACCTGCCCAAAAGTGAAGGCCTTCTGGGAAATGATTTATAATGAATTGAAAAAGGTATTTAGGTATACCTTTCCTAAGAAACCAGAGGCCTTCCTGTTGGGCATGGTGGACCAGAAAATGTCAAAGAAAGATAGAACTTTGTTTATGTACGCTAGCACAGCAGCAAGAATACTCATTGCAAAGAGTTGGAAGACACAAGATTTGCCCACGCTGGAGGACTGGCAGACGCAGTTGATGGACTACATGGAGATAGCTGAACTGACCGGCAGAATCCGAGATTTGGATAAAGAAACAATTGAGGAGGACTGGGGAAAATTTAAAGATTATCTGAAAAAATATTATAAGCTGTATGAATCCTAAGAAAGTGCATGATTAGGAAACGTTAAGCTTCTGCGAATATGATTAAGTAAATGGTAAAATTAGTGACAAAAGAGAAAAGGAGACAATTTAAATTGAATATGTTATGTTTATTTTAAAGGTATTGAAATTGAGATATAATATATTGTATTTGGATACATAACATTCGAAAGTTACAACAAGGTATGAAATAAGGTAACAAAATGCTGACATTGTTAATGCAAAGAACGCAGAATCGGAAGGGGTGGGGAAGTCCAAGTTTTATTTTGATTTTGTTGTTAAAAAAGAGAAAATTTGTTTCTTGTAACTACTTTATTTGTTTATAAACCTATAAAATTATGGAAAGAAACGCAATAAAAAAATTTATAAAAAAAAAAAAACAACAGCACTACTAAGATGCACCCTTGGCTCAAGGCCAAGAGAAGAAAAGGGGGCTTTCTCCCATAAGGAGATAGTCACCACATTTAAAGTATGTTATAACCTTTTAAGTCTGCCTTCTGGGTACCTTTGTGTGAAGAGATGATTACTTGTGAGTAAACATTTTATACTTTACAGAAGACTGCGTAGCGTCTTATTTTAGGAGGGATTAAACAGGGGAAATACCAGGAAATATTTACAGAGACTCTAACGGGTCTGACGAAGCTATCTGCTGTGCGTGTGTTTAAAAAAAGGGGAATGTTAACTCTGCTGATTTTGTTGAACTTGTGAAGACAAATTGGGATAGGATATCTTAGACAATATATCCTCCCCCGCATCCCTAAGCATTCCCACAACTATTGCATCTGCGTAATAAGATATTGTTTTTGTTTGGACCTCCTTGCTCAGCAGCATGGCAAGTGCTGTCCGGCCAAAGTTGAGGGGTCTGGACTTGCCCAGAGGGACCAAAAGCTATTGCAAAGGACAAGTCTAGCACAGGGCAGGGAAGCAAAGCAAAACCCATTTGTGGGGCATTTGAGGAGGCATCTGGGTACTTGCAGTGTACTGGAAGAAGTAAAGATCACCAGCGTTGAAGCACTGATTCTTCAACATCAGCTTCGTTGGACTGGTCATGTTGTGCGGATGCCTGATTATCATCTTCCAAAGCAACTGCTCTATTCTGAACTTAAAATGGAAAGTGTAATGCTGGTGGTCAACAAAGGAGGTTCAAAGACTCTCTCAAGGCAAATCTTTTAAAAATGTAGAAGAACACCAGCAACTGGGAATCACCGGCCTGCGAGCGCTCCAGTTGGAGAACAGCCTTTGCCAAAGGTGTCATGGGCTTTGAAGACACTCAAACTCAGGATGCAAGGGAGAAATGTGCTAAGAGGAAGGCACGCTTGGCAAATCCACACAGTGATCAACTCCCGCCCAGAAACCAATGTCCCCACTGTGGAAGGATGTGTGGATCCAGAATTGGGCTCCACAGTCACTTATGGACTCATTATTAAGACTGTGTGCATGGAAGACAATCTTACGATTATCAAAGAAGAAGAAAGGTGGAAGACGAGGGAGGGGGGCAAACATGGAACTATTGGGAGCCAAACACTCATGGTAGGGACAGGGAGGCAGTGCAGTATAGTGGTTAGAGTGTCAAATGAGCACCTGGGAGAGACCAGTGTTCGAATCCCCATTATGTCTTGAGGCTCACCAGGCAACCTTGGTCACTGTTTTTTTTTGGGGGGGGGGTGTTATAGGGTTGTTTTTATATTGTGATTTTATCTTGTAAACACCCTGAGACCTGCGGGTATAGGGCAAGCTGCATATGTAATGAAGAAGAAGAAGAATCTCTCAGCCTAGCCTACCTCACTGGATTGTTATGGGGGGAGGAGAATCAGGTACACCACCTCGATTTCCTTGGAGGGAAGAAAGAGCTATAAGTGTAATAAAGAAGTAAGATTAGGGAACAGGGAACTCGTACGCCAGGGTGGATTAGCTTTGAAGGAGCAGGTTTCCCAAACTTAAAACCTGACTGTGCAGTCAGTCTGAAACGGGCCCCAAAATCCCAATTTTTCCTTCTCCAGGGATCGATTAGCTAAAATCCATTAACTTGAGCTCATGTATAACAGGGACCCAGCTGTATAAACAAAGCCCTCTCCTTTATCAGTACGTGACGCTTAATAGATGGCCTTGTCAGTTCCGAAGTGGAGACGGAACGGCAGAGCTGGGGCTTATCTTATCTTGTTGGTTGTAAATATCCTGACACACTGATGCACACACCTTGCAACACACCCCCACGCTCAGGGGTGGTGCCAGGAGTGCTCTTAGAGTTGGTGACCCTCTTACCCCAAGATAAGGAAGACAGGAACAGGAACGTAGCTGGATTCCTGGGGATGTCAACTTATGTGTATAAGCCAACGTGGCTGGATTCCTGGGGAGAGGGAAGAGGGTGCCTGGAGGGGATATATACTGCTTGAAATTTCTCTTTCGGTGGGCTTGCTGTGAACTGACCACACAAGTGCCTTCCTGCTCCTCCAGAGAGCAGAAATAAAGAACTCTTTTTCTGAATCAACGTCTGTGTCTTTTTATAGAATCATAGAATCATAGAGTTGGAATAGACCACAAGGGCCATTGAGTCCAACCCCCTGCCAAGCAGGAAACACCATCAGAGCACTCCTGACATATGGTTGTCAAGCCTCTGCTTAAAGACCTCCAAAGAAGGAGACTCCACCACACTCCTTGGCAGCAAATTCCACTGTCAAACAGCTCTTACTGTCAGGAAGTTCTTTGTAATGTTTAGGTGGAATCTTCTTTCTTGTAGTTTGGATCCATTGCTCCGTGTCCGCTTCTCTGGAGCAGCAGAAAACAACCTTTCTCCCTCCTCTATATGACATCCTTTTATACATTTGAACATTTGAACGTTCCAGTTTGTCAGTGTCCTTCTTGAACTGTGGTGCCCAGAACTGGACACAGTACTCCAGGTGAGGTCTGACCAGAGCAGAATACAGTGGCACTATTACTTCCCTTGATCTAGATGCTATACTCCTATTGATGCAGCCCAGAATTGCATTGGCTTTTTTAGCTGCCGCGTCACACTGTTGGCTCATGTCAAGTTTGTTGTCAACCAAGACTCCTAGATCCTTTTCACATGTACTGCTCTCAAGCCAGGTGTCATCATCTTGTATTTGTGCCTCTCATTTTTTTTGCCCAAGTGCAATACTTTACATTTCTCCCTGTTAAAGTTCATCTTGTTTGTTTTGGCCCAGTTCTCTAATCTGTCAAGGTCGTTTTGAAGTGTGATCCTGTCCTCTGGGGTGTTAGCCACCCCTCCCAGTTTGGTGTCATCTGCAAATTTGATCAGGATGCCCTTGAGTCCATCATCCAAGTCATTGATAAAGATGTTGAATAAGACCGGGCCCAAGACAGAACCCTGTGGCACCCCACTAGTCACTCTTCTCCAGGATGAAGAGGAACCATTGATGAGCACCCTTTGGGTCCGGTCAGTCAGCCAGTTACAAATCCACTGAGTGGTGGCATAGTCAAGACCGCATTTTACCAGCTTCTTTACAAGAATATCATGGGGCACCTTGTCAAATGCCTTGCTGAAATCAAGGTAGGCTACATCCACTGCGTTCCCTTCATCTACCAGGCTTGTAATTCTGTCAAAAAACGAGATCAGGTTAGTCTGATATAACTTATTTTTCAGAAATCCATGCTGACTATTGGTGATCACAGCATTCCTTTCTAGGTGCTCACAGACTGTTTGCTTAATGATCTGCTCCAGAATCTTCCCTGGTATTGATGTCAGACTGACTGGGCGATAATTTTTTGGGTCCTCTCTTTTCCCCTTTTTGAAAATAGGGACAACATTTGCCCTCCTCCAGTCTGCCGGGACTTCGCCTGTTCTCCAGGAAGTCTCAAAGATGACTGCCAGTGGTTCTGAGATCATATCTGCCAGTTCTTTTAATACTCTTGGATGCAGTTCATCTGGCCCTGGAGACTTGAATACATCTAAACTAGCCAAGTATTCTTGTACTATCTCCTTAGTTATTCTGGGCTGTGTTTCCTCTGCTGAATCATTTGCTCCAAATTCTTCAGGTCGGGCATTGTTTTCTTTCAATGCAAAGAAGGCATTGAGGAGTTCAGCCCTTTCTGTGTCCCCTGTTTGCATTTCACCATCTTCTCCTCTGAGTGACCCCACTGTTTCTTTGTTCTTCCTTTTGCTACGAACATACCCATAAAAGCCTTTTTTGTTGCTTTTAACCTCTCTAGCAAGCCTGAGTTCATTCTGTGCCTTAGCTTTTCTGACTTTGTGTCTACATGTGCTGGCTATTTGTTTGAATTCCTCTTTGGTGGTTTTCCCCCTTTTCCATTTTTTGTACACATCCTTTTTAAATCTTAACTCAGTTAAAAGTTCTTTAGATAGCCACCCTGGCTTCTTTAGGCACCTTCCATGTTTCCATCTCATTGGTATTGCCTGAAGTTGTGCTTTTACTATCTCCCTCTTAACAAACTCCCAGCCATCATGAACTCCCTTTCCTTTTAGTATTACTGTCCATGGGATCTCACCCAGCACTTCCCTAAGTTTTATGAAGTCGGCTTTCTTCAAGTCAAGAAATTGAGTCCTAGTATGCTTGGCTGCTCCTTTCCGCTGTATAGTAAACTTCAGAAGAGCATGATCACTCGCGCCTAATGATCCTTCCACTTCTACCCCACTAACCAGGTCATCAACATTGGTTAGGACCAGATCTAAAATGGCTGTTCCTCTTGTTGCTTCTCCCACTTTCTGGACAATGAAGTTGTCTGCAAGGCCAGTGAGGAATCTGTTTGACCTTATGCTCTTGGCTGAGTTTGACATCCAACAAATATCCGGGTAATTGAAGTCCCCCATTACTACTATCTCCCTTCCTTTTGCATGCTTGGCCATCTGTTCCAGGAAGGCATCATCTATGTCCTCCGTTTGGCTTGGTGACCTATAGTAAACTCCCACAATGAGGTCTCTGTTATTCTTCTCTCCCTTAATTTTGACCCCAATGCTCTCACTTTGGCTTTGAGGTTCTAAATCTTGGATCTCTTCACAGGTATACACATCCCTGACATATAACGCCACTCCTCCTCCTTTCTTGTCTGGTCTGTTTCTCTGAAATAGATTGTATCCCTTCATTATTACATTCCAATCGTGGGACTTATCCCACCAGTTTCAGTGATGCCTATTATGTCATATTTAGGTTGCTGTACCAAGAGCTCAAGCTCATCTTGTTTATTTCCCATGCTTTGTGCATTAGTGTACAGACATTGAAGTCCATTAATCATTCCCCCGTGACTCTTATTTAAGGATTTTTTCCTCCCACCACTAGGTCTGTGTGCCGTTTGCTCCATTTGGTCTATGACATTTGGATGATCATCTTCATCAATTGATAGACTCCTACCTTCAGGAGCACTGACTCCCTCCCCCACATTAGTCAGTTTAAAGCCCTCCTGGTGAGGTTTCTGAGATTTTTGGCAAAAACATTCCTCCCAACCGTTGTGAGGTGCAGCCCACAGATCACTGCTTCTGTTCCCCTCAGTAGGGAATCCCCTATCACCACTACACGCCTCCTCTTAGGTTTGGTCGGGATTCTTCCATGAGCTGTCCATTCTAAGGTTGCCTGCACATTCCCTGAGGACTGACTTTGCTGCTCGTCTTCATATACCTGATCGACTGTAATGAGGGAGAGATCCTCAAATGGAGTCTGTTCTTCGTCTTCCATGCTAGGGGAGAGGACTTCAAAGCGATTGTGTATTTCTAAACAATCAGAGCGAACCCTGGGCCTCCTACTTCTTTGAGTCACGTTTCTCCATATATCTGGCACCTGTGTTGGTGAACTAGCCTCCTTCTCAGGGGTGTCCCCTGTCTCCTCCTTGGTGGAGACGGTGTTCTCTGTTGCTTCCAAGAAGAGCTCCAGCTCTCTAATTCTTTGGAGCGTAGCTACACGTTCCTCCAGTTGCTGGACTTTGTCTTCTAAGAGGGCAATCAACATACAATTGCTGCAGGTAAAGCTGCCTGCAACCTTTGGCAAGATGGCAAACATTGCGCAGGAACCGCAGGCGACTGCAGCTGTTCCCTCACCCTCTATCTTGAGAACGTGTTGTTGGGGGTGGCTACAGGGGTCCTCTATCTTAAAAAGCGTGAAGACAGGACAAATACCCCCCCCAAATCCTAGGTCTCCCCCAACAAACGTTTGAGACTAGCTCCCCTAAATCTAAAAGATGGATCAAACTGCGTGTGCTGGCCTTTGCACAGGTCCTTTTGACTCCTCCCTCCCTCTCTGGGAGCAACGCTCACCCAACCAATCGGTAAAGTCTAAGAAGGTTACAGCTTCCCTTCCAGACATGGGGTGAGAAAAGCAGACATTGGCTGTTTCTTCCTGTGTTTCTGACAGCGACCTCTGACACCCCTGGTTGGTTAGCCCCGTGATCAGTTTGAAGGAGACAGAGACAGGATGCAGAGGAGACTTTCTTTATTGAAGTCTCAAGATGGAGACATCTCAAAGGCTACGACATGGGGATGCAATGTGGGCAGGTGAACGAATGCCCCGGTGGAAGAAAAAGACCTCCAGGTTGGTCCCATTCTCCAAGGTGCTGAGCTTGTCGAAGCCTCAGTAGTGAAGGATGCCCATCTCTACAGTGGCATTTTGCACAAGTAATAGTTCTCGTTATCGCAGTCGGTATCACCCCACATATCAAAATCTAGAGAAAACAGCAAAGAAGAACCGTCAGACCTGCCTCTCTCCCTCCACGTTTAGAAACCAGCATGGATAAATGTAAAACTTCCCCCCACCGCCAGCCCCACAAGCTAGGTTGAAAAGCCCGCAGGAACCGCACGCTGTTTAAAGGATGCGCGCGGCTCCTGTAGGCTTTTCTAGGAGGTGGGGGAATTCCAGCTATGGAATTCTTGTGGGGCTGGCGGTGGGGGGAAGTGCTGCTTTCCCCCACCGCCAACCTCAAAGACCAGACTCTCCTGGCTTCAGCGAAAGCAACGTGAAGCCTCCGGAGTGCAGGCTTCAGAGGCTTGACATTGCTATCGCTGAAGCCAGGGAGCTTGCATTCGCTCCATAGGGCGCACACACATTTCCCCTTAATTTTTGGAAGGGAAAAAGTGCATCCTATAGTGCGAAAAATACGGTACGTCCTGAAAGGCCTTATATAGATAACAGTAATCAATAGAATGGAATCAAGGTTCACAGAATACAAAGAAGCAAAGGTCTTCAGCTTATGAAGCCCCCTACTTACTATCCCCAAATATCTCGACACAGTATCCGCTCTTGTCTGGCTGTCCTTCTGCCCAAGCTGTGTACTCAAAACTGGCGCCATCAGACCATTTTAACTGTACGATCTGTAGAGAGAGCAAAAAGTCTTTGCTGAGGAAGGAACAGGAGCTTCCAGTTGCCTCATTCAGAATCGGATTTAGGGGAGCGTGGCTGGTTTGGCCTCGCTGGGCGTGGAGCTTTGGGGGCACATTCCTAGAATCGTAGAGTTGCAAGGGACCCAACCTCCTGCAATGCAGTAATTTCTTGCCCAGCGTGGGGCTCAGACCCACAACCATGAGATGAAGATTCCCATTGTTCTACCAACTGACTCCCAGGGACATGAGTCCAAAGGGATCATGTGTTGTGGCACCAAGCAATCACCCCCAAGCAGCTTCAGCCTGAGACACACTGGGATACCTCCCTGAGACTTTGCCCATCCTTGAGAGGAGCTGCAAGGACTCCATTTGAGGCCAGGGGTGCTGCGAGGGCACCCATTCCTTAAGACTTCTGGAGGCAGCAGTGAGCCGCATTGATTCGAGGACCTTGACCCAGTGGCGGAGCTAGCTGCATGGGCACCTGGAGCGACAACCATGCCATGCACTCGGCAGGGGTGGTGCAAGCTGGGGGCGTGCTCCACCGTGCATGCAGCATGCAATGGCAGCAGGGTGACCCGCCACACACGGCAATCCACGACACACAACGGTGGCGGTGGAGTGATCTGCTGCGCGAGGCAGGGCGATCCATGGCGCACAACAGCGGCGGTGGTGCCTTTTTGTCACCGCCCCCCACGGATGACACCCAGGGCGGTCCGCACCCCCCGCACCCACCTTCCTACGCCCCTGCCCCGACCTTTCAGCTCTTCTCCCCAGTGTGATTTTAGAGCAAGGCTGTAAAATGAATTGATTTTCAGCTGGTGGGATCAAATGCCAAGGAAGATGAGGCGGCTGGACCTCTCAGACTTGTACTGCTTGGGCGAGATCTAGCCAGGATCAACTGTTCTCCATCACCCAGCACAAGAAATGCACCTGCTACATCCCTCTACTCTACAGAAGTGTTAAAGGAAGAAAAGACGGTATGTCCTCCTTTCCAACTGGATAGTCAAATACAGTGGTACCTCGGGTTACATACGCTTCAGGTTACAGACTCCACTAACCCAGAAATAGTACCTCGGGTTAAGAACTCTGCTTCAGGTTGAGAACAGAAATCGTGCTCCGGCGGTGTGGCAGCAGCAGGAGGCACCATTAGCTAAAGTGGTGCTTCAGGTTAAGAACGGACCTCCGAAACGAATTAAGTGCTTAACCCGAGGTACCACTGTATTGCTCCAACGCTAAGGGGCATATCAACTTTGCTGATTTAAAACCTTATTAAAGTATCATTGCGAGAGTTCTAAATGGGATCTGTGTTGCATCCTGGGGATGCAGGCAGATGGCTACTCTTTGAATTAAGAGCTTCACCTGAGCCCCAGAGCCTCCCTTACAGAGATGGGAATATCTGCCCTTCCCTTCCCTGCAGGGAGCTCTCGTCTTCTGGACTGCTCCTCTGTGCCCTTGCCGGCTGCTGTTCCTACTGAGAGGCAAATGAAAAAGAGAGTTTGCCCCATTTACTTACCTTCCCGCCCCTTTTTACTCTGTACAGTCCAATCCAGATTTGAAATCCAGGATCATTTCCTCCTGCTATAACAGCGGCCAAACGCTTGTTCTCTTCCTCGCTAAGGATGGAGGCCAGGTGGCTGTTTTCCCCATACGTTTGGCAGTCTGCCTGTGAGAGGAAAAGAACATGGGGGGTTACCTTGGAGATGAGGGCTAGCTGCTTAGCTGCAGCGAGTGGCTCCTGCAAGATTTCCCAAGAAGGATTATGTGGGGTCTCAAAGATGAGACTTGATCTGAGAGTCCTTCTGGACTCACAGCTGTCCATGGAGGTGCAGGTCAATTCTGTGTCCAGGGTAGCTGTTTATCAGCTCCATCTGGTACGCAGGATGAGACCTTCCCTGCCCATGGACTGTCTCGCCAGAGTGGTGCATGCTCTGGTTATCTCTCGCTTGGACTACTGCAATGCACTCTGTGTGGGGCTACCTTTGAAGGTGACCTGGAAACTGCAATTAATCCAGAATGCGGCAGCTAGACTGGTGACTGGGGGCAGCCGCCGAGACCACATAACCCTGTTCTTGAAAGACCTACATTGGCTCCCAGTACGTTTCTGAGCACAATTCAAAGTGTTGGTGCTGACCTTTAAAGCCCTAAACGGCCTCGGTCCAGTATACCTGAAGGAGCGTCTCCACCTCCATCGTTCTGCCCGGACGATGAGGTCCAGCACCAAGGGCTTTCTGGCAGTTCCCTCGATGCAAGAAGCCATGTTACAAGGAACCAGGCAGAGGGCCTTCTCGGTAGTGGCACCCACCCTGTTGAACGCCCTCCCACCAGATGTCAAAGAAAAATAACTACCAAACATTTAGAAGCCATCTGAAAGCAGCCCTATTTAGGGAAGCTTTTAATGTTTAATAGGTTATTGTATTTTATTGTTTTGTTGGAAGCCACCCAGAGTGGCTGGGGAAACCCAGCCAGATGGGCGGGGTATAAATAAATTATCATCATCATCGTCGTCGTCGTCGTCATCATCTTAGGGCATGTTCATATGTTACATGCAACCCATGTACAGTCTGCCTATTTGTGTTTGCAAACTGCTGAGTTGCATACTTCTATGATTATTAACATGCAACATTGTGTGAGTGTACACTCTGTGTACCACAACTTTCCGACCACATCACTGGTTTCTGTTGCAAGAGGAAGAGGAAATCCATCATCTGACAATGACCCATTACAAAGAATAATGGAATTATAGAGTTAGAAGGGACTGGCAAGGTTCACCTAGTAAAGATGGATCCATTCAGTGTGCTTGTATTTCTTTGATATACCAAGAAAAAAGCACACCAAGAACTCAGGCCAATGTAAGTTTCAATAGTGGGAGGGGTCCCTACTCCCAAATCAATAGTCAATTGTAACAAAAACTAATCCATTCAAAAGTATGTATTCTAATAGAGATTACAAACTCAAATAGAGATTACAAACTCAAACTCATAAGGATGTGTATAACACAAAAATTCGTTATAGAATTAGAGATAAGAGTTTATGAGTAAAGATAAATTCATGTTAGTCCATAGTCCGATTCGACGTGAAGCTTGGGAAAAGCTCAAGATACACGTTGATCTATTCACACTTAGTTGTTATCTCTGAGAAACGTAGAAAATAACAGGATATATTTATACAAATTCCTCAAACTTACACCACCCCTTAAAAATTAGCTGATGAAGATGAAGACATCGAAACAGGGCCTATCCTGGTTTCTGATCCATAATTGACTTCTGACTTCTGCTCAATGACTGAAACTAAGACTTTCACATCGAATCGGACTATGGACTGACATGAACTTGTCTTTACTCATAAACTCTTATCTCTAGTTCTATAATGAATTATTGTGTTATACATATCCTTATGAGTTTGAGTTTGTAATCTCTGTTTGAGTTTGTAATCCTTGTCAGAATACATACTTTTGAATGGATTAGTTTTTGTTACAATTGACTATCGATTTGCGAGTAGGGACCACTCCCACTGCTGAAACTTATATTGGCCAGAGTTCTTGGTGTGCTTTTTGCTTGTATTTCTTCGGCATTCATGACATACACTAAAGCACTCTTCAATAATAATAATAATAATAATAATAATAATAATAATAATAATAATAATAATATATTATTTATACTGCGCTCATCTAGCTTACAACAGAATTAAAAGCACAATAGAGCATCGAACATTAAAAACTTCCCTAAACAGGGTTGCCTTCAGATGTCTTCTATAAGTCAGATGGTTGTTTATTTCTTTGACATCTGAAGGGAGGGTGTTCCACAGGGCGGGCTCCACAACCAAGAAGGCTCTCTGCCTGGTTCCCTGTAACCTCACTTCTCGTAGGGAGGTAACCGCTTAGGCAGTCATGGCTGCCTGCAGAGAATCCTGGGAAATGAGTAGTTGTTTAAAGTCCAATTGTCCACAGGAAAAAGTCAGCGCTCTCCGGCAACAGCAATGCGGCTTCACTCCGTGAAAGAAGCAGTCGATTCGAAGCACCGCGCCGCTCACCCCACGTCGCTCCGGATCCCTGAAACCGGGTTTCCCCACGAGTAGGGGAGGCGCAAAAGGTGCCAGCCGAATCCCAGGTCCACAGGCTTCTCCCGCCTGTGGTTTTTAGTGGGTCTCTGTCTCGCCGTGGCGGTCCAGACCCTGATTTCCACGGAGCGGGTTCCTCCAGATTAGAGGAAATCCGCCATTGCCGGAGGCGCTAACCCGGAAGTTTCCCAGGGAAATGTAGTTTGTTAAGGGTGCTGATGTCACAGAGGTCCAATTTCCAGCATCCTTATCAGACTGCAGTTACCAGGATTACCCAGAATTGTCACTATGGTAAAGGAGTGTTTTAAATGTGTGGTGCGGATGTGAGCCTTATCTTCCAATTTAGGAGGAAAATAATCAACTGGTTTCTACTCTTCATTGAGAAACCAGTTTTATATATTCCCTTTTGTTATGTACTGAGTTGAATAGGATTCAGAACGCAGCAGTCTGATTGGTCCTAGAAAATTAGGATTCAGAATGCAGCAGTCTGATTGGTCCTAGAATGATAGGATCCAAAATGCAGCAGTCTGATTGGTCCTAGAACAATAGGCTCCAGAATGCAGCAGTCTGATTGGTCCGTAGGAGCCACCCAGTCCAGCTCCAGGTGGAAGTGAATCCGCAACCTGATTGCCCTACAGGAGAATCCTGGAATTAGCCAATCACATGGGGCCCATTGTGTAAATAATGTACATAAACCAGACATTTTGGGGGAACTCCCATTCCTCACTACTATGAGCTGAATAAAGAGCATGAAATCCACACTCAACTCCGAGTATCTTTCACCTTTACAGCAGCGTCATCATCTTTCTTTCATTATTCTTTTAACCTTCCATGTGACATATGCAGGGATAACTTTGTATTCCAAGACTATGCTTCATTTGCTGTGAGTTGCTTGCCAGGGAGGAGAGGAAGGGTGGGTGGGTGTTTGACATTTGATCGGAAACATGGTGCCTGGAGCAATTTGCTACACAGGGCTTCCAAGAATATCTCCTTACCTCCGCATCATTCCAATTCCGCGCAATTTTCTTTAATGAATAGCAATGCCTCTGAAAGTTGATCCAGTGCTGGGGGCAGCTAAGTGCTTCCGTGCCTGTCAGAGGAGAGGGAACACAATGTCAAGGTTGTGGAGGAGGTGGCTGGGTCAGAATCCGGACCATTTGCAGGAAGTGGAGAGGGGCCTCACCCAGGACCTAGGGATGAGACCTGA
The DNA here is from genome assembly GCF_965153285.1 of Podarcis tiliguerta. NCBI lineage: Eukaryota > Metazoa > Chordata > Lepidosauria > Squamata > Lacertidae > Podarcis > Podarcis tiliguerta. Next base: position 70,790,095 of record NC_139543.1, on the reverse strand, counting down.
AAGGCTGTGTGGCCGGCAGAATCTCAAGGATGCTGAGGAACTGTGGGAAGGGGGATCTAATATATGTGCTATTGAGAAGCAAGGATTTGTGCAAAAGGACACTTAGTGAACAATAACAACAGTAACAATAACAACAATAATAAAAATAATAATTTATTCATACTCCACCCATCTGGCTGGGTTTCCCCAGCCACTCTGCGCAGCTTCCAGCAAAATATTAAAACACAATAATTTACCAAATATTAAAAGCTTCCCTAAACAGGTCTGCCTTCAGATCTCTTCCAAAAGCCAGATAGTTGTTTATCTCCTTGACATTTGATGGGAGAGCATTCCACAGGGCGGGCACCACCACAGAGAAGGCCCTCTGCCTGGTTCCCTCACTGGTGGTTCCCTCACTGAATTTACAGGGAACCAGGCGGCACCCGCCCTGTGGAATGCCCTCCCATCAGATGTCAAGGAGATAAAGAACTACACGGCGTTTAGAAGACATCTGAAGGCAAACCTGTTTAGGGAAATTTTGAATGTTTGATGTTTTATTGTGTTTTTAACGTTCTTTTGGAAGCCGCTCAGAGTGACATGGGAAACTGAGCCAGATGGGCAGGGTTTAAATAATAAAAGTTTTAGTTTTAGTTGTTTTAGTTTTAGTTGTTTTAGTTTTAGTTGTTTTAGTTTTAGTTGTTTTAGTTTTAGTTGTTTTAGTTTTAGTTTTAGTATGGGACCCAAGGGTCATCTAATCCAATCCCCTGAAATGCATGAATCACAACTAAATAATCCCTGACAGGTGGCCACCCAGCCTCCATTTCAGAACCTCAAATGAAAGCCTGTTCCGCTGTCAAACAGCTCTTACCATCAGAAAGGTCTTCCAGCAACATTTTCACCAGCCAGATATTGAGGTGAGAGTCTCAGAAAACTTCCTCTGTCCACCTTACCCCCAAACTCCCCAAACTCCTAGCAGGCTAGAAAGTTGCATTTGAATATTCATGTAGCTCATTTATGGAGAATCTACCAGCCATGATGGCTCTGCTCTGTCTCCACAGCTCGAGGCAACTTTCCGAATCAAACTTGGTAGGAACCACAGGAGGGGAGAGAGCTCTTGTGCTCATCTTCTGCTTGCTGGCTTATGTTCGGCCACTATGAGAAAAGCATGCTAGACTAGATGGACCATTGACCTGAACCAGCGAGCCCTTTTTATGTTCTTTCTTTGGCTGCGCTGGACAGCCTTCCAAACCATCTCCAGCACTGCCGACCATCATGCTTAGCATGATTTTCTCCTGGAGGAGGGCAAGGTGCTGGTTTTAACCTTTAAAGCCCTATATAGCCTAGGACCCTCGTACCTATGGGACCGCCTCTCCAGGTATGTTCCACGGAGGACCTTATGGTCTTCAAACAAAAACATTTTGGAGATCCTGGGCCACAGGGAGGTTAGGCTGGCCTCAACCAGAGCCAGGGCTTTTTCGGCCATGGCCCCGACTTGGTGGAATGCTCTGTCCCAAGAGACCAGGGCCCTCTGGGACTTGACATCTTTCCGCAGGGCCTGCAAAATGGAGCTGTTCCACCAGGCCTTTGGCCAAGGCACAGTCTGACCGCCTCCTTTGGTGATCCTCGTAGAACTCTGGTTGCCATTAATTTGATTTTGAATTGGTTTTAGAATGCATTTTAATCAATTGATTGTGATTTTATGTAAATTGTGTTACTTTTATTGTCAGTAATTGTTAGTACTGTTATTGTTTAGCCACTCTGAGCCCGGTTTGGGCTGGGGAGGGCGGGATATAAATAAAAAATTATTATTGTTATTATTCTTATCACGAATGCCCCGCTTCCCTGATGGGAAGTTAAAAGGGACTCTTCTTCTCTCTGTGCCCTCTGTACGTGCACATTGACTCAAGCACGGCAGAAACCCCACTTGGCTAGGCATCAAGCCATGCCATTCCTCCCGAGAACAACTATAGTTTGCTTGGCCTTTCTCAGCCAGAGATGGAGGAGCCCAGCTGGGATGTACCTTGCAGAAAGAAGCAGGCAGCCAGGAAGCCCAAAATGGAGAGATGGAAGAAAGCGATACGACTCATCTTCAGCTGAGGAGGGAAAATCAAAGAAGAGGAAGTTCTGGTTAGTAGAACAGATGCTCTCATGCAATCTCTGCCATTCTTCTAAAAAGAGGACTATGATTCCTTATGCTGCACCTCGATCACTAAGATCCTTTGATGGAGCATCTCTGGTGGTTCCCCTGAGGCTCAGTTGGGAGAGGGGCTCCTAAGCAGTGTGAACTGGGGTGCAGAGAAGATTCTGGCTTGGGACCCAACATCATTAACTTGATGAAATTTTCAGCTTGGCTGTTCTTCATCCTTTCCTTTCCTACCCTATCCCACAATGTTCAGAAGACTGCCCACCTACCCTAAGCCCTCAAGAGGTACTCTGTGGCATCTAACAAATATTGAATTAAAACTAAAGAGCAGCTGGGAAACCTCAGTCATCTTCTGGAATATGGTGGGAAGGCAAGATTAATGTTCCTTCTGCAGCAAATAGAGGCTTCAAGGGCAAGGGGATGGTTCTTAAGAACACAGCACAGTGACAAAGGAGTAACTCCCAATTGGGTTTCTCCACAGCTGTTATTTTACCACAACACACCCCAGATATGTGAAACGAAGCCATGCATTTTATGATATTGTCTAGTTTGGCTCTAAGGGGGGCAGGACCTAGAAATGCCAAAAATAAGAATCATACAAAATAATGAAGATTCCCCCCCTTAATTTTCATGAGTCCCAATATCTCAAAAAACTTCTCACTTAGAGAGAGCCTCTAGATCTGAATATCAAATACTATAGCCAACAACACTCCTCATATCCTGCTGATGGGATTTCCAAGGAAACTAAGCGGTTGTGGCCATTCCCATAAAAACTAGCTATGGAAGTTACTCACCAGGTGTCCTTTTCGACTGCACTTGTTTGGCTAGTCTAGGTCTTCTGTGAAGGATGTGAGATACTCCTGCAGTTTTATAGAGCAACTGGTGGGAGTGGTGTGTGCATGAGGCCCCGTCATCAGGAAGAACTACTGAACCCAAAAGCACATCTCGGCCGTTTGGGAGTTTCATGGCTGAGCAGTGATCCATAAGGAATCACAGCAGTAGAACGATCAGGAAACTCTCTCCTTCAGTACAGCAGCGGGAGACTATTGAGTCCTGTGGCTGGTTGAGTAGCTCATCTAGACAAAATCTCACAGAAAACATGGTGCCACTAGTCATCCTTCATTGACTGTTGGCTTTGTCAGTTGGAACCAATGGGAGTTTGTATTCCCCCAGCATCCAGAGGTTGTCATGTTGGTTATCCCTGTTTTGGTGGAATGTAATGCTCTGGTTGTCTCCTGCTTGGACTACTGCAACGTGCTCTATGTGGGGCTACCTTTGAAGGTGACCTGGAAACTACAACTAATCCAGAATGTGGCAGCGACCGCCAAGACCACATAACACAGGTCCTGAAAGACCTACATTGGCTCCCAGTACATTTCTGAGCACAATTCAAAGTGTTGCTGCTGACCTTGAAAGCCCTAAACGGCCTCAGCCCAGTATACCTGAAGGAGCATCTCCACCCACATTGTTCAGCCCGGACACTGAGGTCTAGCTCCGAGGGCCTTCTGGCGGTTCCCTCCCATCAGATGTCAAGGAAATAAACCACTATCTGACTTTTAGAAGACATCTGAAGGCACCCCACATTAGGGAAGTTTTTAATTGTTTGATGTTTTATTGTAAAAGTTTTTAATATTCTATTGGGTGTCACCCAGAGTAGCTGGGGAAAGCCAGCTGGATGGGCGGGGTATAAATAATAAATTGGGGTGGTGGTGGTTGTAATTATTATTATTATTATTATTATTATTATTATTATTATTATTATGTCTTCCCAGCAGAGCTGGGTATGTTAGGCTAAGGAAATCAAAACCCTGGACAGCTCACAGTGGACTCTTCCAGCATAGCTGGGCTTGAGGAGATGATGTTGCAGCAAAATGCTAACAGTCACCTGAAGCCTTAAAAACAGGCTGGCAAGCCTTGACCTTCCTGTGCTCTCATTCTTCTGGGAAAGCTGTTCACATTGTTTAACATTTGGCAGTGGCTTGCTCCTATGGGGAGCATTTCCATTTCCTGCGGAATTCTCCAGTGTGCTGTACTGGTTAAGAGCGGCAGACTCGTAATCTGGGTTCATGTCTCCACTCCTCCACATGCAGCTGCTGGGTGACCTTGGGCTAGTCACACTTCTCTGAAGTCTCTCAGCCCCACTCACCTCACAGAGTGTTTGTAGTGGGGGAGGATGGGAAAGGAGAATGTTCCACTGCCACCCGCAGTTTGGTCAGACTCATGTTTGTAGCTTCGAGAACACTGTCTAACCATCTCGTCCTCTGTCGTCCCCTTCTCCTTGTGCCCTCCATCTTTCCCAGCATCAGGGTCTTTTCCAGGGAGTCTTCTCTTCTCATGAGGTGGCCAAAGTATTGGAGCCTCAGCTTTAGGATCTGTCCTTCCAGTGAGCACTCAGGGCTGATTTCCTTAAGAATGGATGCGTTTGATCTTCTTGCAGTCCATGGGACTCTCAAGAGTCTCCTCCAGCACCATAATTCAAAAGCGTCAATTCTTCGGCGATCAGCCTTCTTTATGGTCCAGCTCTCACTTCCATACATCACTACTGGGAAAACCATAGCTTTTACTATACGGACCTTTGTTGGCAAGGTGATGTCTCTACTTTTTAAAATGCTGTCTAGGTTTGTCATTGCTTTTGTCTCCCAATTTTAAACCAATCAGTTGTTCCATATCCAGTTCTAACTGTAGGTTCTTGTCCCACATAGAGATTTCTGGGAGTTCTCGGTCCACATACTGCTTGAGCCTTCCTTGTAGAATTTTAAGCATAACCTTGCTAGCGTGTGAAATGAGTGCAATTGTGCGGTAGTTGGAGCATTCTTTAGCACTGCCCTTCTTTGGGATTGGGATGTAGACTGACCTTCTCCAATCCTCTGGCCACTGCTGAGTTTTCCAAACTTGCTGGCATATTGAGTGTAGCACCTTAACAGCATCATCTTTTAAAATTTTAAATAGTTCAGTTGGAATACCATCACTTCCACTGGCCTTGTTTTTGCAATGCTTTCTAAGGCCCATTTGACTTCACTCTCCAGGCGTGCTCTGGTCCATGGGGTCACGAAGAGTCGGACACGACTGAACGACTAAACAACAACAACAGCCGCTTTGAGACTCATTTGGGTAGTGATAAAGCAGGATATCAAATCCAAACTCTTCTTTTTCTTCTACAGCATCCCTAATTTCTAGTTAGATTATAGTAACCATTTCTAGATTTGCATTTAAATTAGCAAACACAAATCTTACATATACCTGTATCTTCATTTTCATTTTTTGGGGTGGTGTATTTCCTCTTTCCAGAGTGCTCACTGGAAGGACAGATTGTGAAGCTGAGGCTCCAAGACTTTGGCCACCTCATGAGAAGAGAGGACTCCCTGGAAAAGACCCTGAGACTGGGAAAGATGGAGGGCACAAGGAGAAGGGGACGACAGAGGAGAGATGGTGGGACAGTGTTCTCGAAGAGACCAGCATGAGTTTGACCAAACTGCGGGAGGCAGTGGAAGACAGGAGTGCCTGACGTGCTCCGGTCCATGGGGTCACAAAGCGTCAGACACGACTAAATGACTAAACCACATTTCCCCTTTTAGGGTGATCTGTAAGTTACCACTCTGACCTTCCTTCAGAAGGACTACTGTGGATGATACCATCACATTCTGAACCTTGGAGATGATGTCCATGGGCTATGTACCTTAAAATAATGTCGCCTGGTTGTACCACAGCATCGTTCTGATGCCTCCAACGTACAGGTCATTGACTACCAAATGCCCTAAAATGTCAACAACCACTGACCCAACTTATGCTTATTGTTCAGAAATGTTAATACGAAAGGAAATTTCTTCATGACCTAAAGAGCATGAACAATATTTAGATTGTTTTGATTAGGCATTATCTTCCTGGACAAATCCACCAGGCATTTGGTTTCAATTACTTCAGGGCTAAGTACATGACATACCTTTCCATTTTATTTCTCAAAGGATCATTTGTGGGGGATGTCCTCAGTTAGATCCACTCTTTCCTCCCCCCCCCCACATTGTTAACTGATCTTGTGAAATTGCTCCACAAGATATGGGCATGTTACCCTTCTTTTTTCATGGTGTGAAAACAGAGTGGGCCTAATTCGGGGCACCTTCCCCCAAAATAATGGTCCTTTGAGTGGCAGGATAGGAAGGCTCATCAGCTTCTTTTTTTAATAAAGTTTTTTATTGATACAAGAAAAAAGAAAAAAAACACAAATACCAAATTACACACAAGAATAACCATAGACACATAATTTTCTTAGCAAACAATAAAACATCTATTGGTCTTAACACTTTAACACTAAAGACCCAACCTCCCGTCTATTCCATATTTCAAATTCATTTTACTTATTGCCAATATACACTTTTATCATAATTAAACTTATTCTTAATAAATCTAATTTCTTATATCTACCTTACAACTATTTCTGAAGTTCCTCAAATGCTGCAACAGAATTTAAACTACTATATTTATTTTTCAGATATTCTTTGAAAACCTCCCATTTTGAAACAAATCCCTGTTTTGATTTAGTCTTTATTTTTTCTGATAAACCATCTAATTCGGCATATTCTGTCAGCTTTTGATCCAATCTTGTATAGAGGGGATTTCATTACTCTTCCATTTTGCTGCGATCAAAACTCTTGCTGCCGCAGTCGCATATAAAACGATACCCTTCCTCTTTTGTCGAATATCCGAATCTGTTATTCTCAGGAGGTAGGCCTCTGGTTTTTTATTGAAAGAGATCTTAAGCATTTTTTGCGGTTCTGCATGGATACTCTCCCAGAATACCTGCATTTTCCTACATGTCCACCACATATGGTAGAATGTTCCTGAGTCTCCGCATCTCCAACAACTACTTGACACATTTTTATACATTTTTGAAAGTTTCCATGGTGTTAGATACCATCGATGTTGAATTTTTTGAAAGTTCTCTCTAATCGTGTAACAATTTGTAAATTTCCAATTGATCTTCCATAAATTTTCCCATTGGGCCATGGTTATTGAATGGCCAAAATCCTGGGACCACCTCACCATTGCCACTGTTACCTCCTCCTCCTTGACTGTCCAGTCAAGGAGGAGTTGATAAGTTTTAGAAAGAGTTTTTCTTTTAGAATTTACAAGATCAGATTCGAATCGGGAAATTTCTGTTGAGAACCCCTTTTGTTTTTCAGATTTAAATTTTTCAAATAACTGATGGTATTGGAACCAGTCTGAGATGTGTTCTCTTATTTCCACAAAGGTTTTTAATTTTATTTGGTTATCTTCATTTTTTAGAAGTGTTTTATATGTTGGCCAGCTTTCCTTAATATTTTTCCATTTTACTGCTATGGCTTCTATTGAAGAAGTCCACCACGGGACTTTAGACGCCATCAGGTCTTTATATTTTTCCCATACAGCAAAAAGTGACTTTCTTATTACATGGTTAGTAAAATTTTTATGAATCTTCGCTTTTCCATATATTAGGTAGGCGTGCCATCTCCAACGGTTGTCAAAACCTTCCAGGTCCAGGAGATCCGGATCCTGCAGCGTGCACCAATCTTTTAGCCAGGTGAAACAGGCTGCCTCATAATAAAGTTTTAGGTCGGGTAGAGAAAAGCCTCCTCTCTCTTTTATGTCTATTAAGACCAGGTGTTTAATCCTAGGTTTCTTCCCTTCCCACAGGAATTTGGAAATTTCTCTTTGCCATATCTTGAGACAACCTGCTTTGCCCAGTATTGGAATCATTTGAAATAAAAAGATTAATTTTGGAAGCACATTCATCTTTATAATGGAAATCCTACCCAGAAATGTTAATTTTAATTTACTCCATGTTACAAAGCTTTTTCTAATCTCATCAACTTCTTAATGCTGAAGTCATAGAATCATAGAATCATCTAGTCCAGTGGTTCTCAACCTGTGGGTCCCCAGATGTTGTTGGACTACAACTCCCATCATCCCTGAGCTCTGGCCTTGCTAGCTAAAGGTGATGGGAGTTGTAGTTCAACCACATCTGGGGACCCACAGGTTGGGAAAGGTTGATTCTAGTCCAACCCCCTGCAGTGCAGGGATATGGCGTTGTCCTATGCAAGGACTGAACTTGCAACCATCGCATTATCAGCACCACACAAGTTGTTGCAACCAAAGTTGATGTATGCCTGGTGAGTTTCTTCAGGAAGCTTAATGCTAATCAAAACAATCTAAATCTTGCTTATGCCCCTTGGATCATGAAGAAATTTCCTTTCAAATTAACATTTCTGAGATATGAGCATACCTTGGGTCAATAATCCTTTACGTTTTGGGGCATTTGGTAGTCAGTGAACTGCACAGAGAACATCTCCATGATGCTGTGGTACAGCCAGGCAACATGATTTGAAGGCACAGAGCCCAAGCACATCTTTTTGACATTTCAGAATGCGACAGCAATTATTAGAATTGATACCGTTAGTAGGCAATTCTATTTGTATAATTTAGGTTTTGATAATAGGCCTTTGGAACTTCCATTCAGATATGCCTTTTCTTTTAATAGCAGCTGCTTGTTTTTGATATAATTTTATAAGATGTTACTACAATTATTTTAAGGGGCACGGGTGGCACTGTGAGCCTAAGACTTGCCGATCAGAAGGGCGGCGGTTCGAATCCCCGCAACGGGGTGAGCTCCCGTTGCTCAGTTCCAGCTCCTGCCAACCTAGCAGTTCGAAAGCATGTCAAAGTGGAAGTAGATAAATAGATACCACTCCGGTGGGAAGGGAAACGGCATTTCCGTGCGCTGCTCTGGTTCGCCAGAAGCAGCTTAGTCATGCTGGCCACATGACCCGGAAGCTGTACGCCGGCTCCCTCGGCCAATAAAGCGAGATGAGCGCCGCAACCCTAGAGTCAGTCACGACTGGACCTAATGGTCAGGGGTCCCTTTACCTTTACAATTATTTTACTTTAATGATAGCAGAACTAAGTTTAATCAAAATTGTTGCAGACGTTTCAAGGAATGTACTTGGGGCATATGATTTATCAAATCCCTTTATAAAGTAGGATATTTAGGGGTATGCAGTCTTGTTTTTCTTTGACATTTTATCACATTATCAGCTTGGTAATATTAGTATCTTATGAAGATATTTATACCATTAACCTCAGGTGTGTCCTTACACAGGGTGTGGGGGGTTCAATCCCCCAATAAGGCAGTTATTACAGAGAAAACTAAGGAGAAGAACTTAACTGTGAGGCTTACTGGCTGTTACATAGAAAGCAGACTTCTTTTTGTCCTCTTAATAGAGCAAAACAGTCAAAGGGAGCAAACGTCCAATGGCTTAAACATGGAGTAAAATTACTACTGGGAGATTTGCACCATGAGGTTGTTGTTTAGTCGTTTAGTCATGCCCAACTCTTTGTGACCCCCTGGACCAGAGCACGCCAGGCACTTTTGTCTTCCACTGCCTCCCGCAGTTTAGTCAAACTCATGCAGGTAGCTTCGAGAACACTGTCCAACCATCTCGTCCTTTGTCGTCCCCTTCTCCTTGTGCCCTCCATCTTTCCCAACATCAGGGACTTTTCCAGGGAGTCTTCTCCCTAGAAAAAAGCAGAGACAGCACCATGAGGTACCCAGCCCTAAACTACATGAGGTCTTCTAAATATGCCAAAGGGAAGGAGAAATCAAAATACCCATGATGCCTCATGCCCCTGAGTTTCACTGTTGGACCGAGGAGGACTCTGATGCGAATGAAGCCGCAATCACCCCACTTAAGGAGGTGCCCTTGGCAGCCCTTTCTACATTGCCAAGGCCCAAGCAAGCTGGTCTTCCACCACCTAGGAGCATTCCACATAGCTCTGTGGGTAAAGCTCTTAATCCCAGGGTTGGGGATTCGAGCCCCACGTTGGGCAAACAATTCCTGCATTGTGGGGGGTTGTACTAGATGGCCCTAGTCTACAGTTCTATGATTCTACTGTTAGCATGAGTATCATGAAGAGCAATGCTTTTTAGGCATGTTCGCCACATCTCCCTGGGCTTCGCCCATGGGTGGAATGTGTCTCCGAAAAATTTTACACATCACTCGGGAAGACAGGCGAACTAATACCAGTGTACTTAATCCTGGTCTGAGACCGTAATAAAGTTCATTCATTCATTCATTCATTCATACCAGTGTACTGGAAGAAGCAATCACCAGTGTCAAAGCAATTATTCTTTTTTTTTTTTTAATAATATTTATTAGAAATTTAACAGTTACAGAGAAAAAAAGAAAAAAGAGAACAACAAAGAATTTAACAAACCATACATCAAAAACAAAAACCGGGGAAAAAATACATCAAAACAACAAGAAAAACAGAAACATTTTAAAACACATCCAATTTCCATATCCCTACCCTTCATTCACTTGTTTCACTGACTTCCTCACACCTCCCTTTTTTGTATTCTAGTTCAATTAGCTATTTCAGCAAATCCTGTCCATCTTTCTCAAGTTTTTGTTTTATAGTTTATCTTAACACAATCTAACTTTAAGTTTTCCACTTTAGCCCATTAACAATCAATTTTTGCTTAATTCTTTATAACATTTCTACTAAAACGATGTAACTTCTTTCCAGCATTCTTCTAACATTCATTAATTTTGCAGTGTTTCTGTAAATATACTTTGAATTTTTTCCAGTCCTCTTCCACCGACTCTTCTCCCTGGTCTCGGATTCTGCCAGTCATTTCTGCCAATTCCATGTAGTCCATCAGCTTCATCTGCCATTCTTCCCGGGTGGGTAAATCTTGTGTCTTCCAAGACTTTGCGATAAGTATTCTTGCTGCTGTTGTGGCATACATAAAGAAAGTTCTATCCTTCTTTAACACCAATTGGCCAACCATGCCCAGGAGAAAGGCCTCTGGTTTCTTCGGGAAGGTATATTTAAATACCTTTTTCATTTCATTATATATCATCTCCCAGAAAGTCTTAATCCTTGGGCACGTCCACGAAAGGTGAAAAAATGTACCTTCGGTCTCTTTACATTTCCAACATTTATTATCGGGCAAATAATAGATTTTTGCAAGCTTGACTGGTGTTATGTACCACCTGTAAATCATTTTCATTATATTCTCTTTTAAGGCATTACATGCCGTAAACTTCATACCTGTGGTCCATAACTGTTCCCAGTCAGCCATCATAATGTTATGTCCAACATCTCGTGCCCATTTAATCATAGCAGATTTCACTGTTTCATCTTGAGTATTCCATTTCAACAGCAAGTTATACATTCTTGACAAGTTCTTAACTTTGGGATCTAACAATTCTGTTTCTAATTTTGATTTTTCCACCTGGAAGCCTAATTTTTTGTCCAGATTATATGCCTCCATTATTTGATAATAATGGAGCCAATCTCTCAGTCTGTTTTTCAATTTTTCAAAACTCTGCAATTTTAACCTATCTCCCTCTTGTTCCAGAATTTCCCAATACTTTGGCCATTTGGCCTCCATATTAAGTTTTTTCAATGCCTCGCTTGAAGCAATGATTCTTCAACATCAACTTCGTTGTGCGGGTGCCTGATTATCGTCTTCCAAAGGAACTACTCTATTCTAAACTTTAAAATGGTAAGCGTAATGTTGGAGGTCAACAAAAAGAGCTTCAAAGACTCTCTCAAGGCAAATCTATATATTAAAAAGTAGTATAAAGGTAAAGGGACCCCTGACCATTAGGTCCAGTCATGACCGACTCTGGGGTTGCAGCGCTCATCTCGCTTTATTGGCCGAGGGAGCCGGCGTACAGCTTCCGGGTCATGTGGCCAGCATGACTAAGCTGCTTGTGGCAAACCAGAGCAGTGCACGGAAACGCTGTTTACATTCCCGCCAGAGCAGTCCCTATTTATCTACTTGCATTTTGACATGCATTCAAACTGCTAGGATGGCAGCAGCAGGGACCGAGCAATGGGAGCTCACCCAGTCGCGGGGATTCAAACCGCCGACCTTCTGATTGGCAAGTCCTAGGCTTTGTGGTTTAACCCACACTGCCACCCGCGTCCCCAAAAAGTAGTATAAGCACCAACAACTGGGAAATACTGGCCTGCGAGCACTCCGATTGGAGAACAGCCTTTATCAAAGGTGTTGTGGGCTTTGAAGACGCTCAAACTCAGGATTCAAGGGAGAAATGTGCTAAGAGGAAAGCAGGCTTGGCAAACGCTCACCGTGTTCAACTGCTGCCCAGCAACCTCTGTCCCCACTGTGGAAGGACGTGTGGGTCCAGAATTGGCCTCCACAGTCACTTACAGACTCACTGTTAAGACCATATTCACGGAAGACCATCTTACTCGGCTACGAGGGATCACCAGAGAGGAAGAAGGGTGGAAGGCGAGGAAGGGGGGCAAATATGGAGCTGTTGGGAGCCAAACACTCATGGTGGGGACAGGAAGGCAGTGCAGCGTAGTGGTTAGTGTCGAACAAGCACCAGGGTTTGAATCCCCATTTGGCCTTCAACCTTGGTCACTGTTGAAGGGGGGGGGTGTATTGGGTTGTTTTTGTTTTGTCTTTTGTGTTTTTATACTGCGATTTTACATTGTAAACACCCTGAGACCTGCGGGTATAGGACAACCTACAAATGTAATAAATAACGTATTTTTCCTTGTATAAAACTAGGGTGGTTTTTTAACCAAAAGAATAGGTTTAAAATTGGGGCTCGTCTTATTCACTGGTAGTGTTGAGGGGTGTTTTCTTAATTTGGAGTCCCCCAGAATAGGGGGCGTCTTATACATGGGGGCGTCTTATAGACGGAAAAATACGGGTGATAATAATCTCTCAGCCTAGCCTAGCTCACAGGGTTGTTGTGGGGGTTAAATGGGGAGGGGGAAGAATCAGGTACACCATCCTGGAGAGGAAGATTGCCAAACAGACAACCAGAACTTCAAACACTGTGAACAGCTCTCCCAGAAGAGGGAGACCAGCAGAAGGTCAAGGCCTGCCAGCCTGTTTTAAAAGACTGTTAGCATTTTGCTGCATCTCCCCAAACCGAGCTATGCTGGAAGAGTCCACTGGGAGCTGTCCAGGGTTCTGAATTCCCTAGCAGAACAGCAGAGCCACTCTCCTGGGAAGACCACTTTTCATCACACCAAGCCAAGGTGGTGCCCTCTGCATGTTGGTGAGCTACAAATTCCCATCAGTCCCAACCAGCAAGACCGATGGTCAAGGATGATGGGAGCAGTGGCGCCACGTTTGCTGTGATGTGCTACTCGACTCAATAATCTCCCGCTGTTGTACTGAAGGAGAGAGTTTCCTGATCGTTCTACTGCTGTGATTCCTTATGGATCACTGCTCAGCCATGAAACTCCCAAACGGCCGAGATGTGCTTTTGGGTTCAGTAGTTCTTCCTGATGACGGGGCCACATGCACACATTACTCCCACCAGTTGGCCTAAGGAAGCTTCAAGACTGTATAACATCCGTTGCAGAAGAGACCAGCTTCCCATCTCTCCAGACTTGCCAAACAAAGAGTCTAATAGGCCACAAGGTGAGTAACGTTCATAGAAATAGCCAGCAACAGCCGCTTAGATGCCTTTGGAAACCCCCTCAGCAGGGTATGAATGTGATGCCTTGGCCTGTTGTTTGTCTGTAATTCTTCATAATTTACTTTATATCATCATCATCATCGTCATCATCATTTTTTTCCTTCGTATTCCTTTCTAACTTTCTATTAACTGAATATTTTCAATCTCAGAGCAGGGGAGAATAATGATATGATAATGTGAAAGAGGGGAATATAAAATAACCATAAACAATACAATAGAGTATATATGTATATAAGGAATACAATTAATCCAATAAATGTAAAATTATCATCAAGACATTATATGCTTTATTAATAGATTTCACATATGGTTGTATTTATCCATACAAAATCTGCAGCTAAAAGCAATCCATTCATATCTTGCAAGCACTGTCATATCTTCAAAGAAGCATTTTCCTTAATACACCCTCCAACAGTGTGTTGTTGTAGACAGTCCCTTTTTAAGCAAGTGGAGTGGAGTGCAATAAATTCTAAACTGAGAATGGATGAAATTTAAAGACTATTTAGCTAAACATGTTAAGATAACTTAATTGGAAAAGCTTGCAAAAATTAGATAGGCTTAGGATTTAAATATGTAAGGATAGGATTCAAGATGTTTAAAGCTAATTTAGAAAGAGTGGAAGATGTTAAGTGATTAAGTTAATTCTTTGAGAAAATTAATTTTGGAAATCTGTTAAAATGATATATAATGAAATTCAGCCAAGGGGATCTGAGGAAGTCACTTAATAATTGGTTGGTTATTAAAGATTGGATTAATTATAAATAAGATGTGTGTGTATTTGTTTGTTTGTTTTAAATTTTTGGAAAATTAATAAAATAATGAAAATAAAATAAAATCCTAACCTGAATTTATTCAGCACATTCCCTCCTGCTGTTTCTGGCAACCGGTATTCAATGCCATACTGTGGCGTTAGACAGGGGAGGTAGAACATCAGGGTAAATAGCCATCAAAAGCCTTGGCCTCTGTGATTTTGCCTAATCCTATTGGAGGAGCGAATTCCATAGTTAAATGATGATATTGATCATTATTGATGATAATGATTCGAACCGCCAACCTCTGGATCAGCAAGTCCTAGGTTCTGTGGTTTAACCCACAGTGCCAGTTGCCTTCCTTACATCTTGAGGTTGACGGTTTTCATGACGAGTTGTGTGAACAAGGACTGCCTTTCGTCTGCTAAAGACCTGTTGTCCATTAACTCTATTAGGTGTCTTCTTCTTCTGGCCTGCCACCCGTAACCTTTCTATCAACGGATGACAGATCTAGAGGATTCTATAAAATGCACGATCCCATTTCACAGATCTCAGGAGTCTCTTCTTCTTTTCTTCTCTCTCCTCAGGTGCCAATGGGACGCATCACTTTCTTCCACCTCTCCATTTCGGGCTTCCTGATTGCCTGCTCCTTTCTGCAAGGTACATCCCAACTGGGCTCCTCAAACCTGGACTGGGAGAAGCCAAGCAGAAAGCCACCCTTAGGAGAAAAGGCATGGCTCATGAGGCAAATCCTAGTAATTTAGATTTGAAACATCAATCAGAGGACGAAACGGGGGCATTATATGCTTTTGTGACAAACGTAACATACTGATGTAAGCTTTATCGTACTAAGCTCATAGGACCTAAGTTGTAAAATTTCTCCTTAGTTCATCAACGGTGGAACCAAACTTGTCTTTAACCTATTGTCTATTTGTTTGGAGAGATCCTTAACTGAATTTCAGAGGGGGTGGGAATAGAGAGAAATTCTATGCCCTCTTTATTTTCATTTCTGGACAATATGGGAAAAGTTCTTTTATCTTCCCCCTCACCCAGCTTACCTCCCGTGGATGCTATATCAACCTCTCTCCTGCATCTTCTTCCCTAAGTGCCATTTTGCTCAAATCCTTGCTTCTCAATCACAGCAGATATTAGATCCCCATTCCCACAGGTCCTCAGCATCCTTGAGATTGTGCCGGCCACACAGCCTGTCAGGTCTCACCCCCAGGTCCTGGGTGAGGCCCCTCTCCACTTCCTGCAAATGGTCCGGATTGTGACCCAGCCACCTCCTCCTCAACCTTGACATTGTGTTCCCTCTCCTCTGACAGGCACGGAAGCACTTAGCTGCCCCCAGAACTGGATCAACTTTCAGAGGTATTGCTATTCATATAGGCAAACTGCACGGAATTGGTATGATGCGGAGGTAAGGAGAGATTCTTGGAAGCCCTCGTAGCAAATTCCTCCAGACACCATGTTCCCCCAGACACACACTCCCTCTCCTCCCTGGCAAGCAACTCACAGCAAATGAAGCATAGTCTTGGAATACAAAGTTATCCCTGCATCTGTCACATGGCAGGTTAAAAAAAAAAATGAAAGGAAGATGATGACGCTGCTATAAAGGTGAAAGATACTCAGAGTCGAGTGTGGATTTCATGCTCTTTATTTGGCTCATAGTACTGAGGAATGGGTGTTCCCCTGAAATGTCTGCTTTATATACATTATTTACTCAATGGGCCCCACATGATTGGCTAATTCTGGGATTCTCCTGTAGGGCAATCAGGTTGCGGATTCACTTCCACCTGGAGCTGGATTGGATGGCTCCTGTGGACCAATCAGACTGCTGCATTCTGGATCCTATTGTTCTAGGACCAGTCAGACTGCTGCATCCTGGCTCCTATTGTTCAAGGACCAATCAGACTGCTGCATCCTGGCTCCTATTGTTCTAGGACCAATCAGACTGCTGCATTCTGAATCCTATTTTTCTAGAACCAATCAGACTGCTGCATTCTGAATCCTATTCAACTCAGTACATAACAAAAGCAATATATAAAACTGGTTTCTCAATGAAGAGTAGAAACCAGTTGATTATTTTCCTCCTGAATCAGAAGATAAGGCTCACATCCGCACCGCATTTAAAATACTCCTTTACCATATTGACAATTCTAGATAATCCTGGGAACTGTGGTTTGATAAGGATGCTGGGATTTGGAGCTCCATGACATCAGCACTCTTAACAAACTACATTTCCCAGGATTCTCTGCAGGCAGCCATGACTGTCTTAAGTGTGCTTTAACGAGTGCAGCAAAATCAGAAGCCCACTGAACGGATCCTACTGTGTGCCATGGATGCTGCAGAAAGGCAAGCACATCAAATCCATCTTTATTTCTTCAATTCCTGCCTGAATGAGGATAGACATGTGTGTAGACAGGATTATATGCTTCCTCCATATATATTCCTCTGGACCAAGTGCAAGGGTAGCCCCACATAGAGCACATTGCAGCAATCCAACCTTGAAGTTGCCAATGCATGAATTTCTCCATCCAAATGATGTCCACAAAGATGGCTGCACAGTACACATAGAAGATATTAGTGGGGAAAAACATGCAAACTTGAATCATGTTAGGGGACATTGCTTGCAAAAATGTGTATGTAAGTGGACAGTCTCATCGATGAATTTCCATGAGGAATTCGTTTTTAATAAACCAATCAATCACAAAGTGATGTGGAAATCTGGTGGGGCTAAGCCTAACGTTGGAAAAATGAGAAATTGGGGTGCCTTCTTTGAGTGAAGCAGAACCAATCACTGTCTTGATCACACTGCTTAGTATATCCCTGGCACCTGGTACTGCAGATCCATCCATGGTTAAGAGGTCACGGTGATCTACAAAAAATCTTATAGCTGTGCTGTGGTCCTTGCACAATCCTGCATGGGAAATCTTACAGGAGCCGCTCAATGCAACCAGGCAGCTTTCCCTCACCTCCAGGGCAAAACCCCTTATTCTTTTTCTCTCCCAGGCGGACTGCCAAACGTTTGGGGCGAAAAGCCATCTGGCCTCCATCCTTACCAAGGAAGAGCACAGACGTATAGCCTCTGCGATAACAGGGGCATATGACATCGAAGGCCCCATCTGGATTGGACTGTTCAGAAAGAACCCAGTTGGGAGGGTAAGTAAAGGGGGCAAACTCTCTTTTTCATTTACCTCTCAGTAGGAACTGCAGCCGGCAAGGGCACAGAGGAGCAGTCCAGAAGACGAGAGCTCCCTGCAGGGAAGGGATAATAATAATAATATAATAATAATTTATTATTTATACCCCGCCCATCTGGCTGGGCCTCCCCAGCCACTCTGGGCAGCTTCCATAGAAACCAAAAATACAGTAAAATATCACACATTAAAAACTTCCCAGAAGATGTCTTCTGAATGTCAGGTAGTTGTTTATCGCTTTGACATCTGCTGGAAGGGCGTTCCACAGGGAGGGCGCCACCACCGAGAAGGCCCTCTGCCTGGTTCCCTGTAGCTTTGCTTCTCGCTATGAGGGAACCGCCAGAAGGCCCTCGGCACTGGACCTCAGCGTCCGGGCAGAATGATGGGGGTGGAGACGTTCCTTCAGGTATACTGGACCGAGGCCATTTAGGGCTTTAAAGGTCAGCACCAACACTTTGAATTGTGCTCGGAAACGTAATGGGAGCCAATGTAGGTCTTTCAAGACTGGTGTTATATGGTCTCGGCGGCCGCTCCCAGTCACCAGTCTAGCTGCCGCATTCTGGATTAGTTGTAGTTTCAAACTCACCTTCAAAGGTAGCCCCACGTAGAGTGCATTGCAGTAATCCAAGCGGGAGATAACCAGAGCATGCACCACTCTGGCGAGACAGTCTGCAGGCAGATAGGGTCTCAGCCTACGTACCAGATGGAGCTGGTAAACAGCTGCCCTGGACACAGATTTGACCTGTGCCTCCATGGACAGCTGTGAGTCCAAAATGATTCCCAGGCTGTGCAGCTGGTCCTTCAGGGGCACAGTTACCCCATTCAGGACCAGGGAATCCTCCACACCTGCCCACCTCCTGTCCCCCCAAAACAGTACTTCTGTCTTGTCAGGATTCAACCTCAATCTGTTAGCCGCCATCCATCCTCCAACCGCCTCCAGACACTCACACAGGACCTTCACTGCCTTCACTGGTTCTGATTTAAAAGAGAGTTAGAGCTGGGTATCATCCGCATACTGATGAACACCCAGCCCATACCTCCTGATGATCTCTCCCAGCGGCTGCATGTAAATGTTGAAATGCAAGGGAGAGAGGACAGAACCCTGAGGCACCCCACAAGTGGGAGCCCAGGGGTCTGAACACTCATCCCCCCCCCCCACTTTCTGAACACGGCCCAGGAGGAAGGAGCGGAACCACTGTATGACAGTGCCCCCAGCTCCCAGCCCCTCAAGACGGTCCAGAAGGATGTTATGGTCGATGGTATCAAACGCCGCTGAGAGATCCAGCACAACTGGGAAACAGCTCTCACCTTTGTCCCTAGCCCGCCGGAGATCATCAACCAGTTTCATCAACCAAGGCAGTTTCAGTCCCATGATGAGGTCTGAATCCCGACTGGAAGGGATCCAAATGGTCTGCTTCTTCCAGGCGTGTCTGGAGTTGTTCAGCAACCACTCGCTCAATCACCTTGCCCAAGAATGGAAGATTTGAGACTGGGCGATAGTTGGCCATCATGGCCGCATCTAAAGATGGTTTTTTAAGAAGCGGTTTAATAACCGCCTCTTTCAGCGGGTCTGGGAAGGCTCCCTCATGGAGGGAAGCATTCACCACCCCACGAAGCCCATCGCCCATCCTTCCCGGCTAGCTTTTATAAGCCAGGATGGGCAAGGATCCAGGAGACAGGTGGTTGGTTTCACTCGTCCAAGCAGCCTGTCCACATCTTCGGAGGTAACAGATTGGAATTGATCCCACTCAACTTGACTAGACAAAACTCTAGCACTCTCCCGTCCCGGCCATGCTCCCATGGTGGAGTCTACTTCTTCCCGAATCTGAGCGATTTTATCTGCAAAAAACTTTGCAAAATCATTGCAGGAGAACATGTGGTTGCAGGTGGTTCCGCTAAATTGTGAGCCACATGAAAAAGTCTTCTGCCGCTGTTTTCTGCAGATGCAATAGAGGCGGTGAAGAAATTCTTCTTCGCCGTCACTATCGCCACTTGGTAGGCTTGACGTTGAGCTCTAACCTGTGTCTGGTCAGATTCGGAATGAGTTATCCGCCACCGGCGCTCTAGCCGTCTCAACGATTGTTTCATTGCCCTCAGATCCATGGAAAACCACGGGGCTGTCCGGGCTCCATGCAATCGGAGAGGGCGCTTCGGAGCCAAAGAGTCAATAGCCCTGGTTAACTCCACATTCCAGCGGGCCACCAGAGAATCAGCTGAAAGGCCATCAACATGGGATAAAGCATCCCCTACCACTCTCTGGAAACCATTTGGATCCATTAAGTGGCGGGGGCGGACTATCCGAATTGGTCCCACCTCCCTGCAGAGGGGATGGGTCACAGAGAAGTCCAGTTGCACCAGGAAGTGATCTGACCATGGCACTTCTTTCGTTTCGCTTTTACTTAGTGTCAGATCACCAACATCCACAGAGGTAAACACCAGGTCCAAGGCATGTCCGCGGCTATGAGTTGGGCCAGACTTATTCAGGGACAGCCCCATGGAGACCACGAAGTGCCGAGCGGCCCCTTGTAAGGTCGTGTCGGCATGGATGTTAAAATCCCCCAGGACAACCAAGCTAGGTGTCTCCAGGAGCATATCCGCCACAACCTGAAGCAGATCGGGCAGGGAATCCTTGGTGCAGCAGAGAGGTTGGTACACCAAAAGGAATCCTGTACTACCCCTATTGCCCAACTGCCAGAACATGCACTCCGAAAACTGGGTCTTCCCAATAGGACGCCTGGTGCAAACTAATGACTTCCTAAAAATCACTGCTTATCAGGCAGGACGTGACGTAAACAGCCTGCTATGCTGTGTGTGTTCTGTGGGAAAGCGAAAGCGTTAGTTGAGCTGCCCAGCTCAGGGAGAGAGGAGCTGGAAAATGCAGCTACACTCCGATGGATTCTAATCTGTATATATGTGTGTTTTCGGAACAATAAAGAAACTAGAGAAAGAGGAGCTGCCGTCTCCAGAGTCATCCCTTATCACACGCCGCTGCGCTAATTCTGCTGATGATTTTACGACCTACAGAGGCCCGTGCAGAGGAAATGTGCCGGGCACCATTAGACCATAAATTTGTCTGAGGAGATTTATTGGAATGAGGTCGAACTCAATTAAAAAACAGCTTATGGAGGTCAACGCGAAGCGTGTGGAAAAGGGCTGTGTGCTGAGATTGATTGCCGAGACTACAAAGGAAGATTGGAGAGGCTCTGAGGGAGGGAGCCGAAAGCCGGAGGATGCCCAGTTTGGAGTTTCTGAGTGAGTAGAAAACCAACAGAAGGGTCTGAGAAGGGTGGAAATGGCTCTGAGGGACAGACTTGGCTTTGAGCCTTTGCCATGCCAGAGACTTACCACCAGCACGTGGCTGGAATGGTGCTTCCATGCAGAACTTTCCCTAGTTGGGGCAAATTTGTGGGGTGCAATACAGAAACCCCAAAAAGCAGCTGGGAGCACAGAAGCCCAGAGCGAATCAGAGCAGCGTGTGCTAGCGTTTCTAGCAGAAAATGTGGATGCACATCTGTTGCCCATCGTTCTGGATGCAAAGACGCCAGAAGCAGCTTGGCTGGCACTCCAAGAGGCTTGTGAGGCTGGAGTGGAAAGCAAGGGCCGAGAAATGGCTGTTGCTTGCAATGCGGCTAGAGCTGTTGCTGCTGCTGAGAGCTGTTTGGCTCCTGAGACGTGGCTGTGTGAGGAGCCTGGAGAGGGGCCAAGCGTTGAGAGCCCTGGACCCACCAGAGGGGGTGCAGGAAATCGTCCTGGGAGCCCTGGGAGTGGGGGGGCAGTGAGAAGCAAAAGCTCAGAGAAGCCACTTTCTCCAAAGGCTGCCAAGAGTTGTTTACGTCAAGAGCTGAAGCCTTGCCGTGGGAAGTTGGATGCAGCGAAAGGCTTCAAGGCCAACCATCTGGAGCAAGCAAAGATAAGAGCTGTGGACTTGTGTGGGAACGTCGAGAGAAGTCCAGTCTCCATGGCAACTGAGAGAGTTGCATCTACAGCTGACGTGAAGGAAGCCGACGCAGACCCCAGCCACGGGGGTAGCGAGAAGGTTGTTGCTATGGCGACCCAAGAATGTCAACAACACGACCCTTTGACTGTGATAATAGATACAGGAGCCACCCATACTTTAGTGGCCTCTCCTGGTCTTTTGCGGAACCGCAGGAGAGTTAAAACTGAAAAATTTTGTATGGTTGCGGACGGTTCAAAGACAAGACTGACTGAGATAGGGTTTTTCTACTGTCCTTTTCTTAAGCAAGAAGTCAAAGCTTTTGCAGTGCCTGGTTTGACTAATTGTCTGTTAAGTGTGCATGATTTGCTTAAAGAAGGGTTTCAAATTTCTTTTGCAGGTACCAAGTGCGAATTCTACAAGGATGGGGGACACGTGTATACAGTACAAGCTGAATACAATTTATTTGCAGTTAATCTGTCTTTTTCCACAGGAGAAGAAGAGGACACCGATGATGTTAAGGGGCAATGTGTGAATGTAGCGCCCCATAGTGGTTGTTCCCATGTTTGGCACCGCCGTTTTGCGCATACAGGGTGGGCCTATCTCAGAAAAGCCCCAGGTTTAAATGAGGGATGCAAATTTCGAAGTTGTGAGAGGTTTTTAGATTGCAATGCATGTAAACAGGCAAAAATTGTGACATGCTCCTATCCGAAGTCAGAGAGACAGACCACACAACCCTTTGAATTGATTCACGCAGATTTGTGTGGCCCCATGTCGGTTGAATCACTGGGAAAGTCAAAGTTCTCTCTGCTTCTGATTGACGACTTTTCAAGAAATTCTTGGACCTTTGCTTTGAGATCCAAAGTGGAGGCAGCAAAAGTGATCAGGGATTGGATCACAGCAGTGGAGGTAACCTATTCCACCAGAGTACGAAGTTTTCAAAGTGATAGAGGTTCAGAATTCACTGGTTCTGCTTTGCAGGATTTCTTTAGGGAGAAGGGGATTAGCCACAGACTCACCGCTCCTTACTCTCCGCAACAGAATGGCGTGGCAGAGAGGAAAAACAGGACGGTGCAAGAAGCAGTGTCTGCGATCCTGTGGGACGCAGGGCTACCACAAAAGTTTTGGTCTGAAGCTTGGAAATATGTGGTGCATACGCAGAACAGAGTGTACAACTCTAGTGTGGGAAATACACCGTATTTCTTACTGCATGGGAAGAAGCCAAAGGTTCACTACCTACGTGCGTTTGGTTGTGAAGCCTGGGTGCTCATCCCAAAGGCTCTACGCAAGAAAGGCGAGCCAAGGGCAAAGAGGATGATCTTTGTAGGGTATGAGCCTGGCTCAAAGGCCTGGAGGTTTGCGTATCCAAGTGGTGACCAGTCAAAATTGGTTGTAAGCAATAGTGCTGAGTTCTGTGAACAAGCTGGTTGGGAACGTCTGCACGCTAATCCAGACGTGATTTTGCAACAGTTCTATGACTCAGACGTTGAGGAGGAAGAGGAAGTGGTTGCTGGGGACCAAGGTCCAGAGCAACAAAGTCCAAGGCAGGGACAGCTCAGGATCCCTCAGAGGGGGGAACCTAGAACACCTCCTCAGGCAAGTGTCAAACTTGAGCAAAAGAGTGAGCCCTCTTCACCCGTTGAGCCAGCTGTGAGGCCCAAGAGGTGCAGCAGGTCAGAGGGGGAAGATGCTGAGGTTGAGGAAGAAGCAGCAGGGTCACCAAGGTTCACACTGAGAAGATCAGCGAGGACAAGGAGACCTCCTGATCGGTATGAGGCTTCAAGTATCTGGGTAGGTTCAGCCAGATGTGAACCTGATTCCTTTGAGGATATTCAGAGTTTACCTGAGGAAGAAGCAGTTGAGTGGCACAAGGCAATGGACAAAGAAATGAAGTCCATGAAAGATCTAGGTGTGTTTTCACTCACAGAGTTGCCACCAGGCAAACAGGCTGTAGGTTGCAGGTGGGTTTACCGTTTGAAACCCACGGACACTGGACAACCACAGTATAAAGCAAGATTAGTTGCACGTGGATTTTCTCAGAAGAAGGGAATACACTTCACGGAGGTGTATTCGCCAACTTCGCGAGCAGAGACTCTGAGAACGCTTTTAGCTTGTGCGGCACAGAGAGGCTGGAAGGTAAACCACTTTGATGTGGATGTTGCCTACCTAAACTCAGATCTCCAGGAGGAGCTGTACATGAACCCTCCTCCAGGGTTTGAGAACTTGAGGCAGGGTGTTGTGTGGAGGTTGCACAAATCCATCTACTGTTTGCGTCAATCTGCCAGAAACTGGAACATGTGCCTGAATGAAGCCTTGGAAGAGTTAGGTTTCAGAAGAAGTGTTGCTGATAGTTGTGTCTATTTGAGAGGGTCAGGTGCTACCCAACAGTGTGTGCTGATTTGGGTTGATGATTTGTTGCTGTTCTCGACAACGGATGATCAGGCAGAAAAGTTTGCCAAAGAACTAGGTAAACGGTTCAAGCTTAAACAGCTTGGTGCTGTCAAAACTTACCTTGGTGTCAGTGTTGAACGTGCACAAGATGGAAGTTTCTTGCTCAGTCAGAAAGGTAAAATTGAGCAATTGCTTCAGAAAATGAGAATGAGTGACTGCACAGGAGTGAGAAGTCCGATGGAGACCAGTTTTGTGAAAGACAGTCAGCAAGGAGAACGCGCTGCGTTCGAAAATACTGAAGTGTTTCAGTCAGCCCTAGGGAGTTTGTTGTACTTGTCCCAGTGGAGCAGGCCTGATATAGCTTTTGCTGTCAATCTGCTCAGCAGGGAAGCTTCAAACCCTAGTGTGCAAGCCTGGAATGGCATCAAGAGAGTTCTGAGATATTTGCAGGAGACCAAAGACCTTTGTCTTAGGTTACCAGCACAGGGAGAAGCCAAACTAGTCTGCTATGTGGACTCAGATTGGGCTAACCTTGAGGATCGCAAATCCGTGACTGGCGTAGTGGTTAAGTTTGGAAACTCAGTAGTTGGATGGAGATCCAAGAAGCAGAGTCTTATAGCGCTCTCATCCACTGAAGCTGAGTTCAGTGCTCTTTCAGAGGTGTGCAGAGAAATGGAGTTTTATGCTTGCTTAGTGCAGGAAGTCTGTGGAGTGGATTGTCAACCGATACGTGTTTTCGAGGACAATCAACCATGCCTACATTTGGCAGAGTCTGGCCAGTTCAAAGCCAGGACAAAACACTTAGATATTCGCTTTCGGAATGTGTGCCAAAGCGTCCAGGAGGGATTAGTAGTGCTGAAGTATTGTCCCTCTGCGAAGAACTTAGCTGATGGATTCACGAAGCCACTCTCCTTCCAGAGACATGGAGAGTTTTGCGAAGGTCTAGGTTTGCAATGACCAAGGGTCGATTCTCCCCTCAGATCCGAGGCAAGAGGGGGTGTTGAGAGCAAGCAGTAAAGAGTTAAGCTGCTGTGCCTCGGAGCTGAAGGGAAGAGCTTATCAGGCAGGACGTGACGTAAACAGCCTGCTATGCTGTGTGTGTTCTGTGGGAAAGCGAAAGCGTTAGTTGAGCTGCCCAGCTCAGGGAGAGAGTGGCTGGAAAATGCAGCTACACTCCGATGGATTCTAATCTGTATATATGTGTGTTTTCGGAACAATAAAGAAACTAGAGAAAGAGGAGCTGCCGTCTCCGGAGTCATCCCTTATCACACGCCGCTGCGCTAATTCTGCTGATGATTTTACAACCTACAGAGGCCCGTGCAGAGGAAACGTGCCGGGCACCATTAGACCATAAATCTGTCCGAGGAGATTTATTGGAGTGAGGTCGAACTCAATTAAAAAACAATTTAGAACTCTCGCAATGTTACTTTAATAAGGTTTTAAATCAGCAAAGTTGATATGCCACTTAGCCTTGGAGCAATACAGTGGTACCTCGGGTTAAGCACTTAATTCGTTCCGGAGGTCCGTTCTCAACCTGAAGCACCACTTTAGCTAATGGTGCCCCCTGCTGCTGCCGCACCGCCGGAGCACGATTTCTGTTCTCAACCTGAAGCAGAGTTCTTAACCCGAAGTATTATTTCTGGGTTAGCGGAGTCTGTAACCTGAAGCGTATGTAACCCGAGATACCACTGTATTTGACTATCCAGTTGGAAAGGAGGACATACCGTCTTTTCTTCCTTTAACACTTCTGTAGAGTAGAGGGATGTTGCAGGTGCATTTCTTGTGCTGGGTGATGGAGAACAGTTGATCCTGCCTAGATCTCCCCCAAGCA
The DNA here is from genome assembly GCF_965153285.1 of Podarcis tiliguerta. Taxonomy (NCBI): domain Eukaryota; kingdom Metazoa; phylum Chordata; class Lepidosauria; order Squamata; family Lacertidae; genus Podarcis; species Podarcis tiliguerta. The sequence continues at coordinate 70,764,364 of NC_139543.1, read as the reverse complement.
GTACAAGTCCTTGGGATTTGATCCCACCAGCTGAAAATCAATTCATTGACAGCCTTGCTGTAAAATCACACTGGGGAGAAGAGCTGAAGGGTGGGGCAGGGGTGTAGGAAGGGTGATGGAGAACAGTTGATCCTGGCTAGATCTCCCCCAAGCAGTACAAGTCTGAAAGGACCAGCCGCCTCATCTTCCTTGGGATTTGTTCCCATCCCTCCAGCTGAAAACCAGACACTGTATTTTCATGAGCCGCTTACTGCAGAAGGGAGACTGACCTCACGTTGGGACATCCCTTCCTCAGTCAAGACCCCAAATCTTTTTGCTGTGGTGCTGTGGGTTAAACCACAGAGCCTAGGACTTGCCAATCAGAAGGTCAGCGGTTTGAATCCCAGCCACGGGGTGATCTCCCGTTGCTCGATCCCTGCTCCTGCCAACCTAGCAGTTCGAAAGCACGTCAAAGTGCAAGTAGATAAATAGGTACCGCTCTGGCGGAAAGGCAAACAGCATTTCCGTGCGCTGCTCTGGTTCACCAGAAGCAGCTTAGTCATGCTGGCCACATGACCCGGAAGCTGTATGCCAGCTCCCTTGGCCAATAAAGCGAGATGAGCGCCACAACCCCAGAGTCAGCCATGACTGAACCTAATGGTCAGGGGTCCCTTTACCTTTACAGAATGCACAGTGGAGATGGACCGATAGTGCCGTGTTCAGCTACGTGCATTGGGGAGTTGGACAACCCTCCAACTGTAGAAATAACCAACAGTGTGTCGAGATGCTTGGTGCAGGTGAGGAGGGGGGTTTCACAAGTTGTAAAGATTGTGCTTAATGGGTTTAATTTGTTGGAAGACACCCAGAATGGCTGGGGCAACCCAGTCAGATGAGTGGCATATAAATATATTACAGTGGTACCTCGGTTTATGAACTTAATCCATTCCAGAAGTCCATTCTTCAACCAAACCCGTTCTTAAACCAAGGCGTGTTTTCCCTAATGAGGACTCCCAACACCGGTGCCCTTCCACCATTCGGATTCCGTTCTCAGACCGAGGTAAAGTTCTCAAACCAAGACACTATTTCCGGTTTTGCGGAGTTTGTAAACAGAATCGTTCTTAAACCGGACTGTTCTTAAACCAAGGTACCACTGTATTATTATTATTATTATTAGATGGGGAATTGGCTCAGAGCAGTGGATGAGATTCTCACTTCACCTCACCCCTCCATGACCCAACATTTGACAGGGTTGTACATCAGTGCAGGACAGCAGTATACTGTCCTCTGTGGGGTGGGGAATCTTCACCCTTTCTCCTGTCACTGGGTGAAAAGTATTCAAGCCCACCCCCACCCCCCAGGCTGCCTTTCACCAAAACAGCCAGCTTGGGCTGGCAGGGGCAGCGGCGTGGAGGGCAGCCCAAGCCCAAGCTGCTGGTGACCCAAGCAGAGGAAGAGCCCCAGCTCCTACCTGATCTTCGCTGCAACAGGCTCACTCTGCTGTGGCGCTTCCACTTCTGGGGCACAGGGCCCTCCCAAGCATGTGTGTGGCCCCCCAAAAAACTCTAACCCACCCCCCAAGAAACAAACAAACAAAAACATTTCCTTTAAAATGGAAAAATCTGCCTGGATGGGCATGTGTCCCCCACAAAAGAGGGCATGTCCTGGGTTTCCCAGATGTATGGCAACCAGGGTTTCCCAGATGTTTTCTCTCTCCTCTAGAACAACTCACAGGCATGTCCGTTTTGGGGGTCTAATTCAGCCCGCAAGTCAATTTAATCCGGCCGCTGCGGCGGTTTGTTTCCTGGTGTAAAATCTCAAAAAAACCTCAACAACTTCCATCCTAGAAAATGCTCAAGAATTTCAACCCTAAGAAAACTCAACAACATCAATCTTTTAAAAAAACTTTGGGGTAAAATCCTTTAAAAAAAAGGTCAATACCTTTGGTTGGCCCTTTGGTCGGCCCTCACGGCGCTTCACTTCATCAAATCTGGCCCTCTTTGAAAAAAGTTTGGACACCACTGGAAGGGACAGCATGAGGTTTGTATGAAACAAAGATTAAAGTTTCCTTAAAGATAAGTGAAAGGTTCTTGGCTACTAGCATAGAAGCAGCAACCCTATGGAGGAAAAGTTAAGTACATGTGAACATAAGAAGATGCGGTTGGGTCATGCCAATGGCCTATCTAGTCAAATCCACAAGGGCAGGGGAGTCCGCCAGGGATGTCTCCTAGCACCCTTTCCGCCCAATTTTGATATAAATGATATTGTTCAAGAACTAAGAGGTCTAGAATATTTTCCTGTTTCAGTTGAGGATGTCAAACTCGCAGTTCTTTTGTATGCCGACGGTACTGTTTTGATTTCTGCTACCTTAATTGGGATGTGGAGACTTTTGGGGAAGTTGAATGTCTTTTGCACAAAAGAGCAGTTGACGGTCAATCATTCTAAACCTAAAGTGGTGATTTTGGGGAAGAGGAGAAAACCTCACAGATACCTCTAGATATGAACACTTCTGGTTGCGCACGCGTCGGATTACGAGCTGCGCTAACCCGAAAGTAGTTGCTCCCGGATACAAACTTTGACCCAGGGTGCGAGCAGAAATCGCGCACCGGAGGCCTGCACGCAGCGGGAGGTGCACTTTCGCTAATGGCACCTCAAGTTAAGAACAGTTTCAGGATAAGAATGGACCTCCAGAACGAATTAAGTTCCTAACCGTAGGTACCACTGTAAACCTATTGAACAACAATGCTATTATAAGTACCTGAGCTTGGGTTTTAATTCAAAATTGTCCTGGAAGTCACACCTACTTGCAGTTAAACTGAAATCCTCATACTCTAACCACTCTTTATTACGGTTTTCCAGAGTTCAGGACGGGGGGGAGCTTAGTAGCCCGCACAGTTGAGGTATTTCAAAAGACGATAGTGCCATAATTATTGTACGGTGCAGAGATCTGGGGATATAGTAATCTCCTCCCGTCAGAACTCCTTCCTGAAATCACTGTTGTTTGTCTCCAAAGCTACACCCGCCCCCTTTTTAAGAGCTGAAACAGGGCTAATAATCATAATCATAATTTATTATTTATACCCTGCTCATCTGGCTGGGTTTCCCCAGCCACTCTGGGCGGCTGCCAACAAAAGATTAAAAATGCATTAAAACAGTCTCCCTCAACCTCAGCCCTCCAGTTGTTTTTGGCCTACAACTCCCATGATCCCTAGCTAGCAGGACCAGTGGTGAGGGATGTTGGGAATTGTAGTCCAAAACATCTGGAGGGCCAAGGTTGAGGAAGCCGGCATTAAAACATCAGTCATTAAAAACTTCCCTAAACAGGGCTGCCTTCAGATGTCTTCTAAATGTCAGATAGTTGTTTATTTCCTTCACATCTGATGGGAGGGCGTTCCACAGGGCGGGTGCCACCACTGAGACGGCCCTTCTGCTTACAAACCAGTGTGCATGTAGCTCTAGCCCTATACTGGATGAACCTGGCTAGCATGAGTAATACTAGGCTCCCTTTAAAAAAATGCTTCCTAGAGCAATTGCAATTGCAAACCCACAAGTAGGACTCTGAGTCCTCTCTCTTCCTCTGGCTTCCAGCAGCTGTTGTTCAGAAACACTGCTTCCTCCAACTGATGTTTCTTCTTCCTCGTCTTTCTAGACTTGATGGACTGGAATGATAATTATTGCAATGCTAAGAATTACTACATCTGCAAACTCCCGCTGTAGGAATGGGCTTCGGCCATTTCACCCCTTTGGAGAACGGGACCAAGTTGTAGGTCCTTGTCTTCCACGTTGCCCATGTCCACCTGCCTGCCCAGCCGTCGCAGCTTTCGAGATCGCTCGTGAGCCAGACTTGCTCTTCTCTGTATCGAGACATCAATAAAGAGATTCTCCGGCACATCTGCCCCTGTCTCCTTCAAAACGTCCATGGGGATACCAGAGGACTCGTAACATTTTTGCGGTGGAGAGAAATTATATCACCACAAACAAAACACATACCGTATTGGCCCGAATATAAGCCGCACCCAATATAAGTTGCATCTTTAAAATTGGAGGGAGTGGGGAGAAAAAAATAATACTCAAATATTAGTCGCTCTCTTCCTCGCTGTTCCTGGCTGCATACTGGGCGTGGGGGGGGGAGCCAGGCTGCGTTGCTGGCAGCCTTTCCCCTTCCTCGCTCTCTCCCTTTCCAGACGGGGGCCTACGCACAGGGTGGGTGCCGTTTTGCCACGCTCCTGGCGCTGTTTACCCCGTGCTCCTGGCTTCATACAGTAAGGTCGTGAATATAAGCCGCACTTTAACTTTTCATGTTCGGAATTTGGGGGGGAAGTGAGGCTTATATTATGATACAATACAGTCCAATAATCTTTATTGTCATTGTCCCATACAGAACAATGAAATTGAAAAAAATCTACATAAGACATTCCAAAACCAACAAGCCTGCTATCCCAACTATCCCAACGTGGTTAGGCCCCTAAAAACTCTGATGCCCCATTTTAAAATACAATATACTCCCATAGAGATTACCTTACAATGTGTTTAAAACCAAAATCGCATTTGGATAGAAAGTGTTTCTCAGGCGGCTAGTCCTAGTCTTTATAACCCTGGACCTTCTTCCAGAAGGCAGAAGCTGAAAGAGATCATTTCCAGGGTGCGCACTATCCTGCGCTATCCCTGCAGCTTTCTTATGACACCTGGAAGTGTAGATTTGATTCAAGGTGGGAAGAGTGCACCCAGTTATTCTCTCCGTACAGATCCTCTTGCAGGTCTGAGTTCAAGTAGGCTACATCCACATCAAAGTGATGCACTTGATGACCTCTCTGTGCAGCAATGGCTAAGAGTATGCGCAGAGTTTCACTCCGGGACGTAGGAGCATACACCTCGATGTAATGCAGCCTCTGGCTACCAGCCTAGCCTTGTACTGTGGTTCTCCAGTTGCTGTGGGTTTAAGATGGTAAACCCAACAGCTGCTCACAGCCTGTTTACCTGCTGGCAGCGTTGTGATGGAGAATGCACCTAGAGACTCCATTGAGTTCATCTCCTGCATTGCCTCTTGCCATTTCCTGGGTTCTGCTTCAGGCAATTTCTGAACTTCCTCATAACTCTCAGGTTCACAGTGAGCTACACCAACCTACACACTAGTGACCTCAAACCTCTAGGGTGGTTTACCCTTAGTGGCGCGAGTTGAACACCTCAGCACAACTTCAGGTACCCCCTCTAACCCACTAGGGCCAGTTAGAGTGTCCTTAGCTTCAGAGAACTCCCCCTCTGACTTTCTGTGCCTCCTGAACTTCTCAACTGGACTTGTGGGTGAGGAAGGCGCATTCTTTTCCTCTAACTTGACAACTTTAGGAGATGCCCTTGGCTGTTCCTGCTCTGGGTCTGAACTCTGCGCTTCAGCAGCAGGATCAGTTTCTAGCTCTCTCCCACATCAGCAGCCTCTCTGAAAGAACATCAGGATTCCCATGTATGCATTTCCACCCACTCTGCTCACAGAACTCAGCACTCCTGCTGACTAGAACCCTGGACTGATTGCCTTCTGGATAGGCAAACCTCCCCCTCCCTTGGTTCCTGCCTTATACCCACAGAAGATCATCCTTCAGGACCCAGGTCCACCTTTTCTGTGCTTGCCCTTTGGCACAAGGACCCAAGGCTCACAGCCAAATACACAGAAGAAATGCACCTTGGGCTTCTTGCTGTGCAGCAGAAAATAGGGTGTTTCCCCTACAACAGAACTGTAAGAGCGGTTAAGAGTTAATGTTGCAGATTTCCATGCTTCTCCCCAAAACCGCTGAGGTGAACCTGCAACAAAAAGCTGCACCTCAACTGCCTCCTGCAGCGTTCTGTTCCGGCATTCTGCAATTCCGTTCTCCTGGGGAGAATTTGCAAAAGTCAACCTGTGACGTATCCCTTTCTCGTGGAAGAAGCTCTGCAGTGCAGACTCGCTGAACTCTCCACCGTGATCTGATTGAAAGACCTTAACACGCGGTAAGAACTGTAACTCAACCACAGTTATTCAGTCTTTCACCAGAGCTGCAGCTTCTCCCTTCTGCTTAAGTATGAAAACCCAGCCATTTTGTGAAAAATCATCCACTAGCAAAAGAATGAACTTGGCCCCGCCCAGACTGGCTACTGCCATAGGGCCGCACAGGTCTGCATGGACTAGCTCAAAAGGTTTGGTGGTTACCCTGTCAGACCTAGGATAAGAGCACATTTTTACCTTGGCTTTTTTACAGGCCCTGCAATCAAGGTATTTGTCACATGCCTTCATTTTGCACCCCTCAGTGCACCCAGGGATCTTCTTCATGTAACCCCGTTCACGTGTGCTAATCTTCTGTGCCAAAGATGCTGACACCCATCATGGATGGAGACGTTGGCACACTGTGCTTGTGCTGACTCAGTGGGACTTTTACCTGCTGCAAACGTTTCTAGCACAAACAGCCTGTCTTTGCACTCAACACTGACCAGTTGACGCCCACCCCTGGAAATTGAACACATGTTATTTTCAAAACACACTCTGAAACCGTCAGCAACCAGATCAGGAACAGAAAACAGACACCAAGTTATCTCTGGAACGACGTAAGCTTGAATCGCCTTCTGTAAGAAAGAACAATACTGAGAGCCATGGTCTCTGTTGCCACTGGACTCTGAGCTGTCATCCGTGTAAGCTCTGATTCCCCTCACACAGATGTCATACACATAGTATACCCCTGTATCCCCGTTCCACCCTTGGAACTACCTGCAACAGGACTAGCCTTGGGCCTTACCATCCTGCACTTCTGGTTACCCTCCTTCCATGGGACTAGAGCTCTAGCTCTGTTGCTCTCTGAGGAAGCAGTGTCTACCCTTACAGCCTTTGGGCGTGGTTTCCCGTCCTTTGAGGACAAACCTTGTACCTCTTTCAAGATTTTGGGTTCCAAGACCTGCGTCAAGCTACTAGCCACAGCTAAATCTGCAACAACTGTGTTAGCAAACTTGCGCGCATACCTTTTGAGTCTCTCACCCTTCTTAGCTCATTCTGATCTGCGTATCAGGCGCATGCCCTACACTGTATCAGTGGAACTCACCTCAGTGTTCTCCATGTCACTGTCAATGTCAGATTCTACATCTGAGTCATCATCAATGGGATAGCTTTGGAAAATATCTCCATTCCACCCCCCACCCCCCATTTTGCAGTGTACTCAACATCCCTGTGTCTGTTAGAAATGATGACAACTTCCCTTCCTTAGAGAACTCAATCTTTCTTGCAGGGGTTCGAGGTGAAGGTGGGTGCTCTTGTTTGCCTCTGGTGCCAATGCTGGAAGCGACCGCTGTGTTTCAACACCAAATCAAAGTCAGATAATGTCCATTTATATGCTGTCATGGTTGAGCAGTGAGCTAGGTACCAGGAAGGAGAGAGCAATGGGACTTGGCAGATGGAATCGATTGATGGCTGTACTCTTTCAAGATAGCAAGCTGTTTCAGTCCCCTGCAGCTAGGGGAGCGGAGAGACTCTGCTCAGTTTGAAATTAAAGATGAACCTACCTGGTTTGTTTAGCACATTTATATCCCACATTTTTCTCCACCAAGCTAAAGGTGGTGTTCTGAGTTCTCATTTGATCCCTGCAACAACCCTGAGAGGTAGGTTAGGTTGAGAGGCAGTGAGCTTCATGGGCGAGTGTGGGATTTGAACTCGGGTCTCTCTCAAGTCCTGGCCAGGCATTCTGACTTCTACATCACACTCATCTGCACTTTCCTAAACAACCCACAAACCAAAACACAGCCGTCCTTCAAAATCCAGAGTTGTCTGAGTTTTGGAATGTGATACTCCAGCCGCACGATATGTGCAGAAATGCAAACACTGGGGTAAAGTATGCAAGAAAAAATTGTATATTATGCTTTCTATCAGGTAAAATTGGTTTGCGGGGGGGGGGGGTATATCAGGCAAAATTGCACAGGAAAAAAAGGGTTATTTGGGAGAAATTCGCACCAAAATATCAACAAATTTTCACAAGGACTTAAAAATAATGCAGACTGATGTGGAAATGTGGAGAACATAAAATCAGAGCTGGAAAAAGATCAACAGAAACAAAGCGGTGTGTGGGTGCAAAAACAGAATCCCATTTCTACTGAAAATACCTCCACCAAATGAAGGACGTATTGAAGCTGTCATAAAAAGCCCTTCCTATAATTCTGAAGGGAATGTAAGCAATGCATTTTAAATTCTTATATTGCAATGCTTCCACAGCCAGACATTTCTTTGCAAAAATGCAGGGACTGTTCAATTGTACAGGGAGCCTTATACTATCTACTCAGAAGTCCCACTATGTTCAATGGAACTTACTCCCAGGTAACTGGGTAAAGACTGGTTAGCCTTACACTGCAATTCTGAGCATTCTTACTCAGAAGCAAGTCTGACTGAGTTCAGTAGGATTTACTCTTTGATATGTTCCTGAGCATTTTCATTGTTGTTGTTGTGGTAATAATAGTAAATTTTTATTTGTAGCCTGCCCTCCCCAGCCAAGGCCGGGCTCAGAGCAGCTAACATCATAAAAACAACACAAATTGCATAAAAACATACACCAATTAATTAAAATACATCTTAAAATTAATTCTACCTTTTCCCCTGACAGGGGCTTGAGGCAGATTACAGCTGAACTTTTCTTTAATTCCATTTATCCGTGGAAGGCGTTGCACAAGATCCCTTCCCTTGAATTTTTTTCTTCACAACAATTTGGCAAGGGAGGTTTGGCAGATAGGTTGCAATTGGCTCAAGGCGATCAATGTAGGTGTGTGCCTGGTGCCTAGGTGTTTGGCGAGATCAAACACAGAAGAAACTTCCTGATGTCCCTAGAGAATGTCCCAATTATTATCGGAGAAATGTTGGAGGGTAAGATGTTTGCAGAAGTGGCAAGGGGTGTATTTTGAGCACACGGTTTATCAGATCCTTCCTCGATGCTGGATATCTTCTGGTCATTCTTCTCCCGAGTTTCCGTATGGATCACTGCTCAGCCATGGAACTCCCAAATGGCCAAGATGTGCTTTTGGGTTCAGTAGTTCTTCCTGATGACGGGGCCTCATGCTCTCATGGCTCCCTGCCTGCTCATTTATGAAAGATTCAGGACTATATCATATCCTTTAGACAAGCCTTCCCCTCTCTCTGGACAATACAGCCTAATGGGCCACCAGGTGAACAACTTGCATAGGAGACGCCTGCTTCTTGGGAGGAAAGCAATGGCAAACCTAGACCACATTTTAAAAAGTAGAGACATCACCTTGCCAACAAAGGTCCGTATAGTAAAAGCTATGGTTTTCCCAGTAGTGATGTATGGAAGTGAGAGCTGGACCATAAAGAAGGCTGATCGCCGAAGAATTGACGCTTTTGAATTATGGTGCTGGAGGAGACTCTTGAGAGTCCCATGAACTGCAAGAAGATCAAACGCATCCATTCTTAAGGAAATCAGCCCTGAGTGCTCACTGGAAGGACAGATCGTGAAGCTGAGGCTCCAATACTTTGGCCACCTCATGAGAAGAGAAGACTCACTGGAAAAGACCCTGATGTTGGGAAAGATGGAGGGCACAAGGAGAAGGGGACGACAGAGGACGAGATGGTTATACAGTGTTCTCGAAGCTACAAACATGAATCTGACCAAACTGCGGGTAGCAGTGGAAGACAGGAGTGCCTGGCATGCTCTGGTCCATGGGGTCACGAAGAGTCGGACACGACTGAATGACTAAACAACAACAACGGAAATTAGAGGGGAGGGGACAATTCTTCATAATGTGATCTCATGCTTACTTTTAAATATATATATATTTAAAAATAAATAAATTTGTAATTGCCATATTTTTTTGCAATAGATATTTCCATCCATCCGGCTGTACTTTTGAATAAATAAGGTGTACTATTCATTGTATCAAATTGTAGAGTTCAACAGAAGTTTCATAAGGTTCAACAAAAAAGCAGAAGATCCAGTGGGTCAGTTCATTCTCTAGTCAGTTCATGCATAAGGTCCATACGTGTAGTGGTTGCTATAAGAGCCACTATCCTGTAATATTACATATGAGCCTGTACTATTGAAGAAGCCTAGGATGGCAAAACAAGGCTAATATTCTGGAAATCCTTTCACAGAGCTGTCCAGGGTTCTGAATTCCCTAGCAGAACAGCAGAGCCGCTCTCCTGGGAAGACCACTTTCCATCACACCAAGCCAAGGTGGTGCCCTCTGCATGTTGGTGGGCTACAAACCCCCATCAGTCCCAACCACCAAGACTGATGGTCAAGGATGATGGGAGCAGTGGCGCCACGTTTGCTGTGATGTGCTACTCGACTCAATAATCTCCCGCTGTTGTACTGAAGGAGAGAGTTTCCTGATAGTTCTACTGCTGTGATTCCTTATGAATCACTGCTCAGCCATGAAACTCCCAAATGGCCAAGATGTGCTTTTGGGTTCAGTAGTTCTTCCTGATGACGGGGCCACATGCACTCACGGCTCCCTGCCTGCTCACTTATGAAAGATTCAGGACTGTATAATAGCAGTTGCAGAAGAGACCAGCTTCCCATCTCTCCAGACTTGCCAAACAAAGAGAGTCTAATAGGCCACAAGGTGAGTAACGTTCATAGAAATAGCCAGCAACAGCCGCTTAGATGCCTTTTGGAAACCCCCTCAGCAGGGTATGAATGTGATGCCTTGGCCTGTTGTTTGTCTGTAATTCTTCATAATTTACTTTACATCATCATCATCATCATTTCTTCCTTTTTCTTCCTTTCTAACCTTCTATTAACTGAATATTTTCAATCTCAGAGCAGGGGAGAATGTGATATGATAATGAGAATAAATGTATACAATTTTTAATATTTATATTCTATTATAAGCATTCAGTGAAAAAACAATATAAAAGAAAGGAAACATGAATAATGTGAAGGAGGGGAGATAAAATAACCATAAACAATACAATAGAGTATATATGTATATAAGGAATACAATTAATCCAATATATGCTTTATTAATAGATTTCACATATGGTTGTATTTATCCATACAAAATCTGCAGCTAAAAGCAATCCATTCATATCTTGCAAGAACTGTCATATCTTCAAAGAAGCATTTTCCTTAATACATCCTCCAACAGTGTGTTGTTGTAGACAGTCCCTTTTTAAGCAAGTGTAGTGGAGTGCAATAAATTCTAAACTGAGAATGGATGAAATTTAAAGACTATTTAGTTAAACACGTTAAGATAACTTAATTGGAAAAGCTTGCAAATATTAGATAGACTTAGGATTTAAATATGTAAGGATAGGATTCAAGATGTTTAAAGCTAATTTAGAAAGAGTGGAAGATGTTAAGTGATTAAGTTAATTCTTTGAGAAAATTAATTTTGGAAATCTGTTAAAATGATATATAATGAAATTCAGCCAAGGGGATCTGAGGAAGTTAATAATTGGTTGGTTATTAAAGATTTGATTAATTATAAATAAGATGTGTGTGTATTTGTTTGTTTGTTTTAAATTTTTGGAAAATTAATAAAATAAAATGAAAATAAAATAAAATCCTAACCTGAATTTATTCAGCACATTCCCTCCTGCTGTTTCTGGAAACCGGTATTCAATGCCATACTGTGGCGTTATACAGGGGAGGTAGAACATCAGAGTAAATAGCCATCAAAAGCCTTGGCCTCTGTGAATTTGCCTAATCCTATTGGAGGAGCGAATTCCATAGTTTAATGATGAACTGCATGAGAAAGTTCTTTCTTTTCCCTGTCCTGACTCTTCCAACATTCAGATCCATTTAATGCCCATGAGTTCCAATGTGATGAGAAAAACCTGTCCCTGTCCACTTTCTCCATGCCTTAATAATAAGCAGGTGGTCTTCCCAACAGCTGCCATCCCATCTCTCACAGCTGGGGAGCTGCTCCTCAGTTAGTAAGTAAAGCTAAAGGGACCCCTGTCCATTAGCTCCTGTTGTGGCCGTTTCCTTCCCATCTATTTATCTACTTGCACTTTGACTTGCTTTTGAAGTGCTAGGTTGGCATGAGCAGGGACCGAGCAATGGGAGCTCACCCCGCTGCAGGGATTCGAACCGCCAACCTTCTGATCAGCATGTCCTAGGCTCTGTGGTTTAACCCACAGTGCCAGTAGCCTTCCTTATATCTTGAAGTAGAGGGTGACGAGTTGTGCGAACAAGGACTGCCTTTCGTCTGCTAAAGACCTGTTGTCCATTAACTCCATTAGGTGTCTTCCTCTTTTGGCCTGCCACCCGTAACCTTTCTATCAACAGATGACAGATCTAGAGGATTCTATAAAATGCACGATCCCATTTCACAGATCTCAGGAGTCTCTTCTTCTTTTCTTCTCTCTCCTCAGGTGCCAATGGGACGCATCACTTTCTTCCACCTCTCCATTTGGGGCTTCCTGATTGCCTGCTCCGTTCTACAAGGTACATCCCAATTGGGCTCCTCAAACCTGGACTGGGAGAAGCCAAGCAGATAGCAATCCTTAGGAGAAAAGGCATGGCTCATGAGGCAAATCCTAGTAATATAGATTTGAAACATCAATCAGAGGACGAAACGGGGGCATTATATGTTTTTGAGACCAATGTAACATACTGATGTAAGCTTTATTGTCCTAAGCTCATAGGACTTAAGTTGTAAAAATTCTCCTTAGTTCATCAACGGTGGAACCAAACTTATCTTTAACGTATTGTCTATTTGTTTAGAGAGATCCTTAACTGAATTTCAGAGGGGGTGGGAATAGAGAGAAATTCTATGCCCTCTTTATTTTCATTTCTGGACAATATGGGGAAAGTTCTTTTATCTTTTCCCTGACCCAGCTTACCTCCCGTGGGTGCTATATCAACCCCTCTCCTGCATCTTCTTCCCTAAGTGCCATTTTGCTCAAATCCTTGCTTCTCAATCACAGCAGATATTAGATCCCCATTCCCACAAGTTCTCTCTCTCTCTCTCTCTTTTTTAATAATGTTTATTGCTTTTCCAACAGTTACAAAGAAACAATAATAATAAGATAAAAAAGAAAAAAGAAAAAAAAGAAGAAACGAAAGAGAAAAAAACAATACAATACAATGTTAGGATATTTCCGTTCCACCTTAAAAGGGAGCAGGATGTTTGTGTCACAGCCTGCGCATTTCCTGTTTCGCAGGATGTTTATGTTGTGTCTTTGCTTTCGTTTCTCTCCCTCTCTGCCGGAACTCTCAAGCAGGCAGTCATGTTTTTCTTTGTTCTGACCAACGCTGAATAAACTTGAAAATAATGCTCTCCTGACTGCATCTTCCGCTGTGTGCATTATCTGCTGATAGAGCGTGCATCGGTTCTGGAACGTGGCAAGCTATTTCTAGAGCTTGTGTCACTAATTGCTGATACTGCGTGTCTACGGGAGATCAATAGACGTCCGGAGACGACATGGAGTCAAGATGGACTTTGTCTCCTTGGCAGTATCCCAACATACAATACAAAAACAAATTAAAAAACATCAAACACATCTTCATCACTTTCAACATCTTATCTTTCATTCACTTATTTCCACGACCTCCTCACGCCTCCCTTTTTGTATTCCACTTCTATTAATTATTTCAGCAATCCTCTGTTTTCAGCAATTCCATCTTCCTCTGTTTTCTATCCTGTAATCATCTTAATGCATTCTAACCTTATTTTTCCCTTAAATACTCTATTAATCTATTTACACTTAATTCCTTATAACATTTCTACTAAAGCCATGTTACTTCATTCCAACATTTTTCTAGCATTCATAGTTTTACAATATTTCTATAAATAGTCATTAAACTTTTTCCAATCTTCTTCCACCGACTCTTCTCCCCGGTCCCGGATTCTGCCAGTCCTTTCCGCCCATTCCATATAGTCCATCAACCTTCTTCATATTTAAAGAGGAACTTTACTTTGTCCTCTACTGATCTTATTTTTATTTTCCTACTTTGGAAACTGAAAGATAGTCCTTTCCACCTGAATTTCCACCTGAGGATGATTTTATTCCTTCTCAGCAGGGCAACAATATCTCCATAGTTAGGCCAAGGATCCAAAAGATATTTCAAGGCATCTTTAGAGATTTTAGAGGTTTCCACTGTTGACTGTTGTACTTCCAGGTTCTTCTGGTAATGCCAACCCAAAATTCTATCTCTCTCTTCTTTAGCATGAAGAGTGATCAAACAGTCTCTTTGAGCCAAGTCCGAATCCAAAGGTTCAGCAAAGTCCTGTATGGGAAAATCTATCAAGCTTTCCCTCTCCAATTCAAGTAGGGCTCCAATCCTCAAATTCATCTGTTTTTCTTTAAATTCACTCATAGCAAGCGTCGCTCTTTGTTCCTCAAAATGCCACTGCAGGGCTGGGACTCTCTTTCTCTCCAATTGTACTACTTCAAATTCATCCGCAACAGCTTCCTCCTTAACTTCCTCCGCAGTTTGCCGTGTCAGAATAGATTCCTGTATCAATTTCTGAATAATTTCTGTATTAGTGTTGACCTTTTGTCCCAGACTGTTTATACTTTCTGTATTTAAGTCAATTTTAATAGTTGTAGCATCAACTTTTGCATTTATCACATCTGTTTTTCTGTTTAGCTGTACCAATGAGTCATTTATTTTATTTAATACATCCAATAAAACTTCTTCTGTCGTCATTCCTCTTGATTTTAATTGTGCTGATGGAGAGGCAAAAACAAGAACATTTGCCATAACACTTAAAGGATTCAAGGTCAGTCCCAGAGTCTCACGATTTTTTATCTTGCAGCTGGAAAATCCCTTAGCCCAGCTCTTACAAAACAACCAGGTTCAAAGGCTTCCACTAGAGGGAATCATTTTCTTTTTGTATTAGCCACTAATGTCTTCTTTTAAACAAAGTTCCAACAATCCAAAGTTTCAGTTTTCAGATACTTTTACTCCTTTTTCAGTTACTTTTACTCCTTTTTAGAGGCAGCCAAAGACAGTAGAAACAATGTAGAAACAATGTATCTCTCTTATTTAGGCAGCTGTCAAAGAACATTCTAAGCGCTATCAATACACATTCCAAAAGACATCAGTCTGCTAGCAGCCCGTTTCCAGGATCAGAGCGGCAATATTTTAACTCTCCTCACTCTCCTCCTGCAGGCATACTCAGTTCACAGTCCCCCCCCCCCCTTCTCCTGCCTCCAAGGGGGGTTTAATATTCTTTACAATGGAAATTTGTCCTTTTACAAAGGGCTTTCCAAGGCTTCAGCTTTCAGCCTCATTGCTTCAGTCTATTTACAAAAGGGGGAGGCGGACTTCCTGTTTTGAACCGCCCCCATTTTGATGCCAGATTAGACGTTTTAAAAATCCATTTTTTCCCGATTAAGCTCTACTCACGAGTAGTTACTTTGGAATCAAATTGTCCACAGGAAAAGCTCGGCGCTCTCCGACAACAGCTAAGCGGCTTCACTCCGTGGAAGAAGCAGACGAATCGAAGCACCGCGCCACTCACCCCACGTCGCTCCGGATCCCCGAAACCGGGATTCCCCACGAGTAGGGGAGGCGCAAAAGGTGCCGGCCGAAACCCAAGCTCACAGGCTTCTCCTGCCTGTGATTTTTAACGGGTTTCCACCTTCGCCGTGGCGGCCAGACCCAAATTTCCACGGGGCAAATTCCTCCCGATCAGAGGAATTCAGCCATTGCCGGAGGTGCCTCCCCCGAAAGTCCCCCATTCCCACAAGTTCTCAGCATCCTTGAGATTGTGCCGGCCACACAGCCTTTCAGGTCTCACCCCTAGGTCCTGGGTGAGGCCCCTCTCCACTTCCTGCAAATAGTCTGGATTCTGACCCAGCCACCTCCTCCACAACCTTGACATTGTGTTCCCTCTCCTCTGACAGGCGCAGAAGCATATGGCTGCCCCCAGAACTGGACCAATATTCAGAGGCATTGCTATTCATATAGGCAAATTGCACGCAATTGGCATGATGCGGAGGTAAGGAGAGATTCTTGGAAGCCCTGGTAGCAAATTCCTCCAGACACCATGTTTCCGGTCAAATGTCAAACACCCACCCACCCTTCCTCTCCTCCCTGGCAAGCAACTCACAGCAAATGAAGCATAGTCTTGGAATACAAAGTTATCCCTGCATATGTCACATGGAAGGTTAAAAAAAAAATGAAAGGAAGGTGATGATGCCACTATAAAGGTGAAAGATACTCAGAATCGAGTGTGGATTTCATGCTCTTTATTCGGCTTATAGTAGTGAGGAATGGGAGTTCCCCCGAAATGTCTGCTATATATACATTATTTACACAATGGGCCCCGCATGATTGGCTAATTCTGGGATTCTCCTGTAGGGCAATCAGGTTGCAGATTCACTTCCACCTGGAGCTGGATTGGGTGGCTCCTGTGGACCAATCAGACTGCTGCATTCTGGAGCCTATTGTTCTAGAACCAGTCAGACTGCTGCATTCTGATCCTATTGCTCTAGGACCAATCTGACTGCTGCATCCTGGCTCCTATTGTTCTAGGACCAATCAGACTGCTGCATCCTGGCTCCTATTGTTCTAGAACCAATCAGACTGCTGCATTCTGAATCCTATTTTTCTAGAACCAATCAGACTGCTGCATTCTGAATCCTATTCAACTCAGTACATAACAAAAGGAATATATAAAACTGGTTTCTCAATGAAGAGTAGAAACCAGTTGATTATTTTCCTCCTGAATCAGAAGATAAGGCTCACATCCGCACCGCATTTAAAATACTCCTTTACCATATTGACAATTCTAGATAATCCTGGGAACTGTGATTTGATAAGGATGCTGGGATTTGGAGCTCCGTGACATCAGCACTCTTAACAAACTACATTTCCCAGGATTCTCTGCAGGCAGCCATGACTGTCTTAAGTGTGCTTTAACAAGTGCAGCAAAATCAGAAGCCCACTGAACGGATCCTACTGTGTGCCATGGATGCTGCAGAAAGGCAAGCACATCAAATCCATCTTTATTTCTTCAATTCCTGCCTGAATGAGGATAGACATGTGTGTAGACAGGATTATATGCTTCCTCCATATATATTCCTCTGGACCAAGTGCAAGGGTAGCCCCACATAGAGCACATTGCAGCAATCCAACCTTGAAGTTGCCAATGCATGTTCTCCATCCAAATGATGTCCACAAAGATGGCTGCACAGTACACATAGAAGATATTAGCGGGGGGAAATGTGCAAACTTCAATCATGTTAGGGGAAAATGCTTGCAAAAATGTGTATGTAAGTGGACAGTCTCATCGATGAATTTCCATGAGGAATTCGTTTTTAATAAACCAATCAATCACAAAGTGATGTGGAAATCTGGTGGGGCTAAGCCTAACGTTGGAAAAATGAGAAATTGGGGTGCCATCTTTGAGAGAAGCAGAACCAATCACTGTATTGATCACACTGCTTTGTATATCCCTGGCACCTGGTACTGCAGATCCATCCATGGTTGTGAGGTCACGGTGATCTACACAAAAAGCTTATAGCTGTGCTGTGGTCCTTGCACAATCCTGCATGGGAAATCTTACAGGAGCCGCTCAATGCAACCAGGCAGCTTTCCCTCACCTCCAGGGCAAAACCCCTTATTCTTTTTCTCTCCCAGGCGGACTGCCAAACGTTTGGGGAAAAAAGCCACCTGGCCTCCATCCTTAGCGAGACAGAGCACAAACTTGTAGCTTCTGCGATAACAGGGTCATATGAGATCAAAGGCCCCATCTGGATTGGACTGTTCAAAAGGAAAGAGGCCAGGAAGGTAAGTAAATGGGGCAAACTCTCTTTTTCATTTGCCTCTCAGTAGGAACAGCAGCCGGCAAGGGCACAGAGGAGCATTCCAGAAGAGAGCTCCCTGCAGGGAAGGGAAGGGCAGATATTCACATCTCTGTAAGGGAGGATCTGGGGCTCAGGTCAAGCTCTTAATTCAAAGAGTAGCCATCTGCCTGCATCCCCAGCATGCAACACAGGTCCCATTTAGAACTCTCGCAATGTTACTTTAATAAGGTTTTGTTACGGTAAAACCTGGGCATGAGGTTGCTCTGCCACACACCTCGTCGGACTAAGTCTGCGGGTCCCTGCGGAGGAAAAATGAGCTCAGCCGGAGACAGGAGCAAGCTCCAGAAGATCCCAGTTTATTGCGCAACAGGTTCAGGGCGAGATTGAACAGCGAGAAAGGGGTGACATGAACTTTTAAAACTTCCCTCCATGTCCCAGGGTATAGTGCAAAATACATCATAGTGACATCATGAATACATTAGGGAGAGGTTGGGTTACACAGGATTAACATATGGAGGAGGGAGGGGGAATATGCAGAGCTGGAGATATGCGCAGATAAGTACATCCTGAGTACCGGTGATGAGAAGACAATGGTACATGTATGCATTGTCTGCCACCTGGCACTGCCCGGAGGAAGGGCTTGGCAGAGCGATTTGACTGGATTAGGGTCTTCCTGAGTACGTGACACCTCGCTCAAGGGATTATGGAGGCAGGGAAGGTGTCATGGAGTCCGGAAGAGACTGAGCTGATTGACACCAAAAGCAAGGAAATCGGAGTTGTGGTTGATTTAATACGAATTTCTGAAGATTTTGGTCCTTTTCTAGTCCATTTTATATTGGTGATTGAAGTCGGAAACAAAATAGATACATTGTAGCAGGATTTGACACTTTTATGAGTTCACGGGTTTCGGTTCCATTGTTCTCCCAGCGGGGAGCTGTCAGCAGCTTGTCAAGAGGTTAAATGAGGCGTGCAGGGCTCGCTGAGCTAGCTCTGCAAAGACAAATGCATGGTTCTGATTGGGTAGAACGCAGCGATTGAAAGGAATGGGGAATTTCAGCTCTGTACGGTCTACCAATGATAAAGATAGCGGGTGGAAAGGCATGAGAATTTGGGCTTATTTCGCCCGTAATAGCGGATCGGTATAAGAAAAGGACACTTTATTTATGGGGCTTGGGGCATCGTGTGGTGCTTATGTAACAGCCTGGGGATGAAGGGTCCTCGTGGGGTTGGGTTCCTTTGAGGTCGTCGCCTCGGACCCTCCGGTGTCCGGCGGGAGGGTGAGGGAAGACATGTCCCCCCTTCCGTATCAGTTTTAAATCAACAAAGTTGATATGCCCCTTAGCCTTGGAGCAATACAGTGGTACCTCGGGTTAAGCACTTAATTCGTTCCGGAGGTCCGTTCTTAACCTGAAGCACCACTTTAGCTAATGGTGCCTCCTGCTGCTGCCACGCTGCCGGAGCACGATTTCTGTTCTCAACCGGAAGCAAAGTTCTTAAGCCGAGGTACTATTTCTGGGTTAGCGGAGTCTGTAACCTGAAGCGTATGTAACCCGAGGTTACAGTTGTGCTGGGTGATGGAGAACAGTTGATCCTGGCTAGATCTCCCCCAAGCAGTACAAGTCTGAGAGGTCCAGCCGCCTCATCTTCCTTGGGATTTGTTCCCATCCCTCCATCTGAAAACCAAACACTGTATTTTCATGAGCCACTTACTGCAGAAGGGAGACTGACCTCACGTTGGGACATCCCTTCCTCAGTCAAGACCCCAACTCTTTTTGCTGTGGTGCTGTGGGTTAAACCACAGAGCCTAGGACTTGCCGATCAGAAGGTCAGCGGTTTAAATCCCTGCGACGGGGTGAGCTCCCGTTGCTCGATCCCTGCTCCTGCCAACCTAGCAGTTCAAAAGCATGTCAAAGTGGAAGGTAAACGGCATTTCCGTGCGCTGCTCTGGTTCACTAAAAGCAGCTTAGTCATGCTGGCCACATGACCCAGAAGCTGTACGCCGGCTCCCTTGGCCAATAAAGCGAGATGAGCGCCACAACCCCAGAGTCAGCCAGGACTGAACCGAATGGTCAGGGGTCCCTTTACCTTTACCTTTACAGAGTGTACAGTGGAGATGGACCGATAGTGCCATCGTCAGCTACGTGCATTGGAGATCTGGAGAACCTTCCAACAGCAAAAATGACGAACTCTGTGTCGAGATGCTTGGTGCAGGTGAGGAGGGGGGTTTCAGAAGTTGTAAGGATTGTGCTTAATGGGTTTAAATTGTTGGAAGCCACCCAGAATGGCTGGGGCAACCCAGTCAGATGAGTGGCATATAAATATATTACAGTGGTACCTCGGTTTATGAACTTAATCCATTCCAGAAGTCCATTCTTCAACCAAACCCGTTCTTAAACCAAGGCGTGTTTTCCCTAATGAGGTCTCCCACCACCGGTGCCCTTCCACCATTCGGATTCCGTTCTCAGACCGAGGTAAAGTTCTCAAACCAAGACACTATTTCTGGTTTTGTGGAGTTTGTAAACGGAATCGGACTGTTCTTAAACCAACGTACCACTGTATTATTATTATTATTATTACTACTACTACTACTACTACTACTACTATTATTATTATTATTATTAGATGGGGCCCTTTGGTCAGAGGTGGGGAATTGGCTCAGAATTGGCTTCTGGTTGCGCATGCGTCGGATTACGAGCTGCATTAACCCGGAAGTAGTTGCTCCTGGATGCAAACCTTGCCCTGGGATGCGAGCAGAAATCGCGCGCTGGAGGCCTGCATGCAGCGGGAGGTGCGCTTTCACTAATGGCGCCTCATGTTAAGAATAGTTTCAGGATAAGAATGGACCTCCAGAACGAATTAAGTTCCTAACCGTAGGTACCACTGTAAACCTATTGAACAACAATGCTATTATAAGTACCTGAGCTTGGGTTTCAATTCAAAATTGTCCTGGAAGTCACACCTACTTGCAGTTAAACTGAAATCCTCATACTCTAACCACTCTTTATTACGGTTTTCCAGAGTTCAGGACGGGGGGGAGCTTAGTAGCCCGCACAGTTGAGGTATTTCAAAAGAAGATAGTGCCATAATTATTGTACGGTGCAGAGATCTGGGGATATAGTAATCTCCTCCCATCAGAACTCCTTCCTGAAATCACTGTTGCTTGTCTCCAAAGCTACACCCGCCCCCTTTTTAAGAGCTGAAACAGGGCTAATAATCATAATCATAATTTATTATTTATACCCTGCTCATCTGGCTGGGTTTTTCCAGCCACTCTGGGCGGCTGCCAACAAAAGATTAAAAATGCATTAAAACAGTCTCCCTCAACCTCAGCCCTCCAGTTGTTTTTGGCCTACAACTCCCATGATCCCTTGCTAGCAGGACCAGTGGTGAGGGATGTTGGGAATTGTAGTCCAAAACATCTGGAGGGCCAAGGTTGAGGAAGCCGGCATTAAAACATCAGTCATTAAAAACTTCCCTAAACAGGGCTGCCTTCAGATGTCTTCTAAATGTCAGATAGTTGTTTATTTCCTTCACATCTGATGGGAGGGCGTTCCACAGGGCGGGCGCCACCACCAAGAAGGCCCTTCTCCTTACAAACCAGTGTGCATGTAGGTCTAGCCCTATACTGGATGAACCTGGCTAGCATGAGTAATACTAGGCTCCCTTTAAAAAAATGCTTCCTAGAGCAATTGCAATTGCAAACCCACAAGTAGGACTCTGAGTCCTCTCTCTTCCTCTGGCTTCCAGCAGCTGTTGTTCAGAAACACTGCTTCCTCCAACTGATGTTTCTTCTTCCTCGTCTTTCTAGACTTGATGGACTGGAATGATAAACAATGCAATACTGAGAATTACTACATCTGCAAACTCCTGCTGTAGGAATGGGCTTCGGCAATTTCAGCCCCTTGGAGAACGGGACCAAGTTGTAGGTCCTTGTCTTCCACGTTGCCCATGTCCACCTGCCTGCCCAGCCGTCGCAGCTTTCGAGATCGCTCATGAACCAGATTTGCTCTTCTCTGTATCGAGACATTAATAAAGAGATTCTCCTGCACATCTGCCTCTGTCTCCTTCAAAACCTCCATTGGGATACCAGAGGACTCGTAACATTTTTGCGGTGGAGAGAAATTATATCACCACAAACAAAACACATACCGTATTGGCCCAAATATAAGCCGCACCCAATATAAGTTGCATCTTTAAAATTGGAGGGGGTGGGGAGAAAAAAATAATACTCAAATATTAGCCGCTCTCTTCCTGCATACTGGGCTGCATACTGGACGGGGGGGGAGGGGAAGCCAGGCTGCGTTGCTGGCAGCCTTTCCCCTTCCTCGCTCTCTCCCTTTCCAGACGGGGGCCTACGCAAAGGGTGGGCGCTGTTTTGCCACGCTCCTGGCGCTGTTTTCCCCATGCTCCTGGCTTCATACAGTAAGGTCGCGAATATAAGCCGCACTTTAACTTTTCATGTTCGGAATTTGGGGGGAAGTGAGGCTTATATTATGATACAATACAGTGCAATAATCTTTATTGTCATTGTCCCATACAGAACAACGAAATTGAAAAAAATCTACATAAGACATTCCAAAACCAACAAGCCTGCTATCCCAACTATCCCAACGTGGTTAGCCCCCTAAAAACTCTGATGCCCCATTTTAAAATACAATATACTCCCATAGAGATTACCTTACAATGTGTTTAAAACCAAAATCGCATTTGGATAGAAAGTGTTTCTCAGGCGGCTAGTCCTAGTCTTTATAACCCTGGACCTTCTTCCAGAAGGCAGAAGCTGAAAGAGATCATTTCCAGGGTGCGCACTATCATGCGCTATCCCTGCAGCTTTCTTATGACACCTGGAAGTGTAGATTTGATTCAAGCTGGGAAGAGTGCACCCAGTTATTCTCTCCGTACAGATCCTCTTGGAGGTCTGAGTTCAAGTAGGCTACATCCACATCAAAGTGATGCACTTGATGACCTCTCTGTGCAGCAATGGCTAAGAGTATGCACAGAGTTTCACTCCGGGACGTAGGAGCATACACCTCGATGTAATGCAGCCTCTGGCTACCAGCCTAGCCTTGTACTGTGGTTCTCCAGTTGCTGTGGGTTTAAGATGGTAAACCCAACAGTTGCTCACAGCCTGTTTACCTGCTGGCAGCGTCGTGATGGAGAATGCACCTAGAGACTCCATTGAGTTCATCTCCTTCTGCATTGCCTCTTGCCATTTCCTGGGTTCTGCTTCAGGCAATTTCTGAACTTCCTCATAACTCTCAGGTTCACAGTGAGCTACACCAACCTACACACTAGTGACCTCAAACCTGTAGGGTGGTTTACCCTTAGTGGTGCGAGTTGAACACCTCAGCACAACTTCAGGTACCTCCTCTAACCCACTAGGGCCAGCTAGAGTGTCCTTGGCTTCAGAGAACTCCCCCTGTGACTTTCTGTGCCTCCTGAACTTCTCAACTGGACTTGTGGGTGAGGAAGGAGCATTCTTTTCCTCTAACTTGACAACTTTAGGAGATGCCCTTGGCTGTTCCTGCTCTGGGTCTGGACTCTGCGCTTCAGCAGCAGGATCAGTTTCTAGCTCTCCCACATCAGCAGAGGCAAGCAGCCTCTCTGAAAGAACATCAGGATTCCCATGTATGCATTTCCACCCACTCTGCTCACAGAACTCAGCACTCCTGCTGACTAGAACCCTGGACTGATTGCCTTCTGGATAGGCAAACCTCCCCCTCCCTTGGTTCCTGCCTTATACCCACAGAAGATCATCCTTCGGGACCCAGGTCCACCTTTTCTGTGCTTGGCCTTTGGCACAAGGACCCAAGGCTCACAGCCAAATACACAGAAGAAATGCACCTTGGGCTTCTTGCTGTGCAGCAGAAAATAGGGTGTTTCCCCTACAACAGAACTGTAAGAGCGGTTAAGAGTTAATGTTGCAGATTTCCCTGCTTCTCCCCAAAACCGCTGAGGTGAACCTGCAACAAAAAGCTGCACCTCAACTGCCTCCTGCAGCGTTCTGTTCCAGCATTCCGCAATTCCGTTCTCCTGGGGAGAATTTGGAACAGTCAACCTGTGACGTATCCCTTTCTCGTGGAAGAAGCTCTGCAGTGCAGACTCACTGAACTCTCCACCGTGATCTGATTGAAAGATCTTAACACGCGGTAAGAACTGTAACTCAACCACAGTTATCCAGTCTTTCACCAGAGCTGCAGCTTCTCCCTTGTGCTTAAGTATGAAAACCCAGCCATTTTGTGAAAAATCATCCACTAGCAAAAGAATGAACTTGGCCCCGCCCAGACTGGCTACTGCCATAGGGCCACACAGGTCTGCATGGACTAGCTCAAAAGATTTGGTGGTTACCCTGTCAGACCTAGGATAAGAGCACATTTTTACCTTGGCTTTTTTACAGGCCCTGCAATCAAGGTATTTGTCACATGCCTTCATTTTGCACCCCTCAGTGCACCCAGGGATCTTCTTCACGTAACCCCAGTTCACGTGTGCTAATCTTCTGTGCCTAAGATGCTGACACCCATCATGAGTTGGGACGTTGGCACACTGTGCTTGTGCTGACTCAGTGGGACTTTTACCTGCAGCAGACGTTTCTAGCACAAACAGCCTGTCTTTGCATTCAACACTGACCAGTTGACGCCCACCCCTGGAAATTGAACACAGCAACCAGAGCAGGAACAGAAAACAGGCATCAAGTCATCTCTGGAACGACGTAAGTTTGAATCTCCTCCTGAAAGAAAGAACAATACACAGAGCCACACATGGTTAGTTCATGTTTGGATCCATCTGCAAGAGAAACAGTGTGTCCAGTTTTCAAAGCCTTGCAGTTCTGCAGCAAGCCACCAGGTGACACCAGGTGATGTGAAGCTCCACTGTCAATCACCCAGTTCAGAACGTTGCTCTGGTTGCAGCTGGTCTCTGTTGCCATGGTCTCTGTTGCCACTGGACTCTGAGCTCCATTCTCCTCACACAGATGTCTTGCAAAAAGTATACCCCTGTATCCCCGTTCCACCCTTGGAACTACCTGCAACAGGACTAGCCTTGGGCCTTGGGCCTTACCATCTTGCACTTCTGGTTACCCTCCTTCCATGGGACTAGAGCTCTAGCTCTGTTCCTCTCTGAGGAAGCAGTGTCTACCCTTACAGCCTTTGGGCGTGGTTTCCCGTCCTTTGAGGACAAACCTTGTACCTCTTTCAAGACTTTGGGTTCCAAGACCTGCGTCAAGCTACTAGCTGCAGCTAAATCTGCAACAACTGTGTTAGCAAACTTGCGCGCATACCTGGTGAGTCTCTCACCCTTCTTAGCTCCTTCTGATCTGCGTATCAGGCGCATGCCCTACACTGTATCAGTGGAACTCACCTCAGTGTTCTCCATGTCACTGTCAACGTCAGATTCTACATCTGAGTCATCATCAATGGGATAGCTTTGGAAAATATCCCCATTCCCCCCACCCCCCATTTTGCAGTGTACTCAACATCCCTGTGTCTGTTAGAAATTATGACAACTTCCCTTCCTTAGAGAACTCAATCTTTCTTGCAGGGGCTCGAGGTGAAGGTGGGTGCTCTTGTTTGCCTCTGGTGCCAATGCTGGAAGCGACCGCTGTGTTTCAACACCAAATCAAAGTCAGATAATGTCCATTTCCATGCTGTCATGGTTGAGCAGTGAGCTAGGTACCAGGAAGGACAGAGAAATGGGACTTGGCAGATGGAATCGATTGATGGCTGTACTCTTTCAAGATAGCAAGCTGTTTCAGTCCCCTGCAGCTAGGGGAGTGGGGAGACTCTGCTCAGTTTGAAATTAAAGATGAACCTACCTGGTTTGTTTAGCACATTTATATCCCACCTTTTTCTCCACCAAGCTAAAGGTGGTGTTCTGAGTTCTCATTTGATCCCTGCAACAACCCTGAGAGGTAGGTTAGGTTGAGAGGCAGTGAGCTTCATGGGCGAGTGTGGGATTTGAACTCGGGTCTCTCTCAAGTCCTGGCCAGGCATTCTGACTTCTACATCACACTCATCTGCACTTTCCTAAACAACCCACAAACCAAAACACAGCCGTCCTTCAAAATCCAGAGTTGTCTGAGTTTTGGAATGTGATACTCCAGCCGCACGATATGTGCAGAAATGCAAACACTGGGGTAAAGTATGCAGGAAAAATTTGTATATTATGCTTTCTATCAGGTAAAATTGGTTTGCAGGGGGGGGAGTATATTAGGCAAAATTGCACAGGAAAAAAAATGTGTTGTTTGGTAGAAATTTACACCAAAATATCAACAAATTTTCACGAGGACTTAATGTAGAAATGTGGAGAACATACAGACTGATGTAGAAATGTGGAGAACATAAAATCAGAGCTGGAAAAAGATCAACAGAAACAAAGAGGTGTGTGGGTGCAAAAACAGAGTCCCATTTCTACTGAAAAGAAAATACCTCCACCAAATGAAGGACGTACTGAAGCTGTCATAAAAAGTCCTTCTTATAATTCTGAAGGGAAATGTAAGCAATCCATTTTAAATTCTTAAAACTGAAGTGGAGAGAGCCAGGCATTCTGACTACTACATCACACTCATCTGCACTTTCCTAAACAACCCACGAACCAAAATACAGCCGTCCTTCAAAATCCAGAGTTGTCTGAGTTTTGGAATGCGATACTCCAGCCACACGGAAGAAACTTCCTGATGTCCCTAGAGAATGTTCCTATTATTATCGGAGAAATGTTGGAGGGTATGTTAAGATGGCAAGGGGTGTATTTTGAGCACACAGTTTATCAGATCCTTCCTCAAAGCTGTATATTTTCTGGTCATTCTCCTGAGTTTCCGTATGGATCACTGCTCAGCCATGGAACTCCCAAATGGCCAAGATGTGCTTTTGGGTTCAGTAGTTCTTCCTGATGACGGGGCCTCATGCTCTCATGGCTCCCTGCCTGCTCATTTATGAAAGATTCAGGACTATATCATATCCTTTAGACAAGCCTTCCCCTCTCTCTGGACAATACAGCCTAATGGGCCACCAGGTGAGTAACTTTCATAGAAAGGGCCAGCACCCACACAGATACCTCTAGAAAGCCCCTCAGCAGATGATGAAGGTGATGTCCCTATGTCCTTGTTGTCTGCAGAGTCTGGTTCTCTCTGAAAAAGAAGCTCTTTTGATTTGCTGTGACTAACGGAAATTAGAGGGGAGGGGACAATTCTTCATAATGTGAGCTCATGCTTACTTTTAAATATATGTAGTTTTAAAAATAAATAAATTTGTAATTGCCATATTTTTTTGCAATAGATATTTCCATCCGTTCTCGCGGGAGTGAGACGCTGAAGGTGACATCACTTGCAGAAATATAAGTAGCGCCTCGCTTGTGCTGAGTGAAATTTATCTTGTTGTGTTTTTATTTTGCAATTTTGCAATTCTTCAAACTTCAAACGTTTTGCGCAACGCAGTGCTGAAAATTAACGTGGGTTTTGTGCTGAGAGACTGATGGGCCGTGTGGCATTTATAAGAAGAAGAAGAAGAGTTTGGATTTGATATCCCGCCTTTCACTCCCTTTAAGGAGTCTCAAAGCGGCTAACATTCTCCTTTCCCTTCCTCCCCCACAACAAACACTCTGTGAGGTGAGTGGGGCTGAGAGACTTCAAAGAAGTGTGACTGGCCCAAGGTCACCCAGCAGCTGCATGTGGAGGAGCGGAGACGCGAACCCTGTTACCCAGATTACGTGACTACCGCTCTTAACCACTACACCACACTGGTGATATAAGAAGCCTTGATATCAGTTACATACATAGAATGCAGGCCATAATGTAATCAGGGCTGTCTTAAGCATATGCGGCACCGGGGTGCAAAAGTCCCCACCCCAGTTGCCCTGTCCCAGGCATGCAGGAGGATGGAGCTGGCCGGCTGCCTCAGCGTCTCGCTGGCTCGGTCGCCCCCAAATTCGTGCAGAGCAGCAAAAGAGCCCGCACGACGCTCCGACCGACACATGGGCTCTTCCCCAGACTCAACTCTCGGGCCCCAGACTCTTGGCCTGGCATCCCTGAAAGCCTGGCGCCCGGGTGCCCTGCACCCCTGGTATCTATGGTTAAGATGGCCCTGAATGTAATGGCTATGGCAGCTATTTGCATCTCCTGCCATATCAGCCTGCCCAGTAGGGGTGTCATTGTCCCACCAGCAAACCTAGCTCACTATGTGGTGACCTGGGGCAGGGCCTTTTCTGTTGTGGTTCCTCAGCTGTGGAAATTCACTAACCACCCAGAAGTATGGATGGCCAAATCTTCATGGGCCAAGTAGCAGTCTAATCTGTGCTCCTGGGACTTTTAAATGTATTCTGGCGGAGAGGGGGGCGTTTATTGGTTTGTTTTTGTTCTTATTTTTACTACGTATTTTGTGCTTTTTATATCATCATTTGTTTTTGTGACCATCCTGAGATTTGTGAACTAGGGGCAGTATACATCCATACATGTGTGTGTGTGTTTGTGTGTGTGTGTGTTCACTGAATACATTCAGTCCCAGAGCAAGAAGCAGCAAAATAAAACGATGAGAAAAGGAGCTACCTTTTTCTAACAGTGCACACAATTGAAAAATAAATCACAAAAGCAAATACAGTAAATGGCAAACAATTTGGCAGCTCCTTCATCAGGGCATAGGACCAACAGAAGCAATCATAGAAGTTTCATAAAGTTCAACAGAAAAGCAGAAGATCCAGTGGGTCAGTTCATTCTCTAGTCAGTTCATGCATAAGGTCCATACATGTAGTGGTTGCTATAAGATCCGCTATCCTGTAATATTACATATGAGCCTGTACTATTGAAGAAGCCTAGGATGGCGAAACAAGGCTAATATTCTGGAAATCCTTTCACAGAGCTGTCCAGGGTTCTGAATTCCCTAGCAGAACAGCAGAGCCGCTCTCCTGGGAAGACCACTTTCCATCACACCAAGCCAAGGTGGTGCCCTCTGCATGTTGGTGGGCTACAAACCCCCATCAGTCCCAACCACCAAGACTGATGGTCAAGGATGATGGGAGCAGTGGCGCCACGTTTGCTGTGATGTGCTACTCGACTCAATAATCTCCCGCTGTTGTACTGAAGGAGAGAGTTTCCTGATCGTTCTACTGCTGTGATTCCTTATGAATCACTGCTCAGCCATGAAACTCCCAAATGGCCAAGATGTGCTTTTGGGTTCAGTAGTTCTTCCTGATGACGGGGCCACATGCACTCACGGCTCCCTGCCTGCTCACTTATGAAAGATTCAGGACTGTATAATAGCAGTTGCAGAAGAGATCAGCTTCCCATCTCTCCAGAGTTGCCAAACAAAGAGAGTCTAATAGGCCACAAGGTGAGTAACGTTCATAGAAATAGCCAGCAACAGCCGCTTAGATGCCTTTGGAAAGCCCCTCAGCAGGGTATGAATGTGATGCCTTGGCCTGTTGTTTGTCTGTAATTCTTCATAATTTATTTTATATCATCATCATCATCATCATCATCATCATCATCATTTTTTTCCTTTTTATTCCTTTCTAACCTTCTATTAACTGAATATTTTCAATCTCAGAGCAGGGGAGAATGTGATATGATAATGAGAATAAATGTATTCAATTTTTAATATTTATATTCTATTATAAGCGTTCAGTGAAAAAATAATATAAAAGAAAGGAAACATGAATAATGTGAAAGAGGGGGAGATAAAATAACCATAAACAATACAATAGAGTATATATGTATATAAGGAATACAATTAATCCAATAAATGTAAAATTATCATCAAGACATTATATGCTTTATTAATAGATTTCACATATGGTTGTATTTATCCATACAAAATCTGCAGCTAAAAGTAATCCATTCATATGTTGCAAGAACTGTCATATCTCCTATCTGTCGATCAAAGGCGGCCATGGTATTATCTTTTCAAGGAATTAAAATCAGCCTTTTAGCAGAAATAAGGGCATGGAGAATCCATTTGCGGTGACCCTTTGTCAAACCCCATATAGTTGGCATATAGTTTAAAATAATATCATCATCTGATAATGTTATTTCCCTCCCCCCAAGTAGTATTTATACATCTTAGTTTTTTTCTCCAAAAATGTGTGAGTGTTGCCCATTATGTAAACATATGTTTCAAAGAAGCATTTTCCTTAATACATCCTCCAACAGTGTGTTGTTGTAGACAGTCCCTTTCTAAGCAAGTGTAGTGGAGTGCAATAAATTCTAAACTGAGAATGGATGAAATTTAAAGACTATTTAGCTAAACATGTTAAGATAACTTAATTGGAAAAGCTTGCAAATATTAGATAGGCTTAGGATTTAAATATGTAAGGATAGGATTCAAGGTGTTTAAAGCTAATTTAGAAAGAGTGGAAGATGTTAAGTGACCAAGTTAATTTTTTGAGAAAATTGATTTTGGAAATCTGTTAAAATGATATATAATGAAATTCAGCCAAGGGGATCTGAGGAAGTCACTTAATAATGTTACAAAGATTGGTTTAATTATAAATAGGATGTGTGTGTATTTGTTTGTTTGTTTTAAATTTTTGGAAAATTAATAAAATAAAATGAAAATAAAATAAAATCCTAACCTGAATTTATTCAGCACATTCCCTCCTGCTGTTTCTGGCAACCGGTATTCAATGCCATACTGTGGCGTTAGACAGGGGAGGTAGAACATCAGAGTAAATAGCCATCAAAAGCCTTGGCCTCTGTGAATTTGCCTAATCCTATTGGAGGAGCGAATTCCATAGTTTAATGATGAACTGCATGAGAAAGTTCTTTCTTTTCCCTGTCCTGACTCTTCCAACATTCAGATCCATTTAATGCCCACGAGTTCCAATGTGATGAGAAAAACCTGTCCCTGTCCACTTTCTCCATGCCTTAATAATAAGCAGGTGGTCTTCCCAACAGCTGCCATCCCATCTCTCACAGCTGGGGAGCTGCTCCTCAGTTAGTAAGTAAAGATAAAGGGACCCCTGACCATTAGCTCCTGTTGTGGCCGACTCTGGGGTTGCGGCGCTCATCTCGCTTTTTTGGCTGAGGGAGCCGGCGTACAGCTTCCAGGACATGTGGCCAGCATGACTAAGCCGCTTCTGGCGAACCAGAGCAGTGCACAGAAACTCAGTTTCCTTCCCACCTATTTATCTACTTGCACTTTGACTTGCTTTTGAACTGCTAGGTTGGCATGAGCAGGGACCGAGCAACGGGAGCTCACCCCGTTGCGGGGATTCAAACCGCCAATCTTCTGATCAGCAAGTCCTAGGCTCTGTGGTTTAACCCACAGTGCCAGTAGCCTTCCTTATATCTTCCTTATATCTTATATCCTTATATCTCTCCTCAGGTGCCAATGGGACGCATCACTTTCTTCCACCTCTCCATTTGGGGCTTCCTGATTGCCTGCTCCTTTCTACAAGGTACATCCCATTGGGCTCCTCAAACCTGGACTGGGAGAAGCCAAGCAGAAAGTCATCCTTAAGAGAAAAGGCATGGCTCATGAGGCAAATCCTAGTAATTTAGATTTGAAACATCAATCAGAGGACGAAACGGGGGCATTATATGTTTTTGTGACCAATGTAACACACTGATGTAAGCTTTATTGTCCTAAGCTCATAGGACTTAAGTTGTAAAATTTCTCCTTAGTTCATCAACGGTGGAACCAAACTTATCTTTAACCTATTGTCTATTTGTTTGGAGAGATCCTTAACTGAATTTCAGAGGGGGTGGGAATAGAGAGAAATTCTATGCCCTCTTTGTTTTCATTTCTGGACAATATGGGAAAAGTTCTTTTATCTTCCCCCTCACCCAGCTTACCTCCCGTGGATGCTATATCAACCTCTCTCCTGCATCTTCTTTCCTAAGTGCCATTTTGCTCAAATCCTTGCTTCTCAATCACAGCAGATATTAGATCCCGATTCCCACAGGTCCTCAGCAACCTTGAGATTGTGCTGGCCACACAGCCTTTCAGGTCTCACCCCCAAGTCCTGGATGAGGCCCCTCTCCACTTCCTGCACTTAGTCCGGATTCTGACCCAGCCACCTCCTCCACAACCTTGACATTGTGTTCCCTCTCCTCTGACAGGCGCAGAAGCATATAGCTGCCCCCAGGACTGGATCAACTTTCAGAGTCATTGCTATTCATATAGGCAAATTGCACGCAATTGGTATGATGCGGAGGTAAGGAGAGATTCTTGGAAGCCCTGGTAGCAAATTCCTCCAGACACCATGTTCCCCCAGACACACACTCCCTCTCCTCCCTGGCAAGCAACTCACAGCAAATGAAGCATAGTCTTGGAATACAAAGTTATCCCTGCATCTGTCACATGGCAGGTTAAAAAAAAATGTAAGGAAGATGATTATACTGCTATAAAGGTGAAAGATACTCAGAGTCGAGTGTGGATTTCATGCTCTTTATTTGGCTCATAGTAGTGAGGAATGGGAGTTCCCCCAAAATGTCTGCTTTATATACATTATTTACACAATGGGCCCCGCATGATTGGCTAATTCTGGTATTCTCCTGTAGGGCAATCAGGTTGCGGATTCACTTCCACCTGGAGCTGGATTGGGTGGCTGCTGTGGACCAATCAGACTGCTGCATTCGGGATCCTATTGTTCAAGGACCAATCAGACTGCTGCATTCTGAATCCTCTTGTTCAAGGACCAATCAGACTGCTGCATCCTGGCTCCTATTGTTCTAGGACCAATCAGACTGCTGCATTCTGAATCCTATTGTTCTAGAACCAATCAGACTGCTACATTCTGAATCCTATTCAACTCAGTACATAACAAAAGGAAAAATAAAACTGGTTTCTCAATGAAGAGTAGAAACCAGTTGATTATTTTCCCCCTAATCAGAAGACAAGGCTCACATCCGCACCGCATTTAAAACAATCCTTTACCATATTGACAATTCTAGATAATCCTGGGAACTCTGTTTTGATAAGGATGCTGGGATTTGGAGCTCCGTGACATCAGCACTCTTAACAAACTACATTTCCCAGGATTCTCTGCAGGCAGCCATGACTGTCTTAAGTGATACAAGTGTGCTTTAACATGCGCCACAAGTGCAGCAAAATCAGAATCCCACTGAATTCATCCTACTGAAATGAGGATAGACATGTGTGTCAGGATTAGACAGGATTATATGCTTCCTCCATATATATTCCTCTGGACCAAGCGCAAGGGTAGCCCCACATAGAGCACAATCCAGCCTTGAAGTTGCCAATGCATGAATTTCTCCATCCAAATGATGTCCACAAAGATGGCTGCACAGTACACATAGAAGATATTAGTGGGGAAAAACGTGCAAACTTGAATCATGTTAGGGGACATTGCTTGCAAAAATGTGTATCTAAGTGGAAAGTCTCATCGATGAATTTCCATGAGGAATTCGTTTTTAATCAATCAATCAATCAATCAATCAATCAATCAATCAAACAAACAAACAAACAAACGCAAAGTGATGTGGACATCTGATGGGGCTAAACTTAACGTTGGAAAAATGAGAAATTGGGGTGCCTTCTTTGAGAGAAGCAGAACCAATCACTGTATTGATCACACTGCTTTGTATATCCCTGGCACCTGGTACTGCATATCCATCCATGGTTAAGAGGTCATGGTGATCTACAAAAAATCTTATAGCTGTGCTGTGCTCCTTGCACAATCCTGCATGGGAAATCTTACAGGAGCCGCTCGATGCAACCAGGCAGCTTTCCCTCACCTCCAGGGCAAAACCCCTTATTCTTTTTCTCTCCCAGGCGGACTGCCAAACGTTTGGGGCGAAAGGCCACCTGGCCTCCATCCTTAGCGAGGAAGAGCACAGACGTATAGCCTCTGCGATAACAGGGTCATATGAGATCAAAGGCCCCATCTGGATTGGACTGTTCAGAAAGAAACAGGCTGGGAAGGTAAGTAAAGGGGGCAAACTCTCTTTTTCATTTGCCTCTCAGTAGGAACAGCAGCCGGCAAGGGCACAGAGGAGCAGTCCAGAAGACGAGAGCTCCCTGCAGGGAAGGGAAGGGCAGATATTCCCATCTCTGTAAGGGAGGATCTGGGGCTCTGGTGAAGCTCTTAATTCAAAGAGTAGCCATCTGCCTGCATCCCCAGGATGCAACACAGGTCCCATTTAGAACTCTTGCAATGTTACTTTAATAAGGTTTTAAATCAGCAAAGTTGATATGCCCCTTAGCCTTGGAGCAATACAGTGGTACCTCGGGTTAAGCACTTAATTCGTACGCAGTAACAGCAGCGAGAATATTGTTAGCCCAGAAATGGAAACAAGAAGAACTACCAACACTGGAAGAATGGAGAATGAAAATGATGGACTTTGCAGAACGGAATAGAATGACAGGAAGAATTAGGAATCGACGAGATCAGAGATTTATTGAAGAATGGGAAAAATTTTCAGAATATATGCATAATTTAGGTGAAAAACAAATAACGCTTGTAACGTTTAGTGAAGCTTTGTAAAAAAGAAAGTTAAAATGATGGATTGAAAGCAGATTTAATTTAAGAAGTAGATAAGAAAAAAGAAAAAATAAGAAGAAAAAAAAGAAAATAAGAAGAAAAAAATAAGGGGAAAAAAATAAGCACTTAATTCGTTCCGGAGGTCCGTTCTCAACCTGAAACTATTCTTAACCTGAAGTACCACTTTAGCTAATGGGGCCTCCTGCTGCCGCCGCACAATTTCTGTTCTCAACCTGAAGCAAAGTTCTTAACCCGAGGTACTATTTCTGGGTTAGCGGAATCTGTAACCTGAAGCGTATGTAACCAGAGGTACCACTGTATTTGACTATCCAGTTGGAAAGATGAGGTCCAGCCACCTCATCTTCCTTGGGATTGGATCCCACCAGCTGAAAATCAATTCATTGACAGCCTTGCTGTAAAATCACACTGGGGAGAAGAGCTGAAGGGTGGGGGCAGGGGGGGTAGGAAGGGTGATGGGGAACAGCTGATCCTTCCTAGATCTCCCCCATCCACTATAAGTCTGAGAGGTCCAGCCGCCTCATCTTCCTTGGGATTTGTTCCCATCCCTCCAGCTGAAAACCAGACACTGTATTTTCATGAGCCGCTTACTGCAGAAGGGAGACTGACCTCACGTTGGGACATCCCTTCCTCAGTCAAGACCCCAACTCTTTTTGCTGTGGTGCTGTGGGTTAAACCACAGAGCCTAGGACTTGCCAATCAGAAGGTCAGCGGTTCAAATCCCTGTGACGGGGTGAGCTCCCGTTGCTGAGTCCCTGCTCCTGCCAACCTAGCAGTTCGAAAGCACGTCAAAGTGCAAGTAGATAAATAGGTACCGCTCTCGCGGGAAGGTAAACGGCGTTTCCGTGCGCTGCTCTGGTTCACCAGAAGCAGCTTAGTCATGCTGGCCACATGACCCGGAAGCTGTACGCCGGCTCCCTTGGCCAATAAAGCGAGATGAGCGCCACAACCCCAGAGTCAGCCATGACTGAACCTAATGGTCAGGGGTCCCTTTACCTTTACAGCATGTACAGTGGAGATGGACCGATAGTGCCTCGTTCGGCTACGTGCATTGGGGAGTTAAACAACCCTCCAACTGTAGAAATAACCAACACTGTGTCGAGATGCTTGGTGCAGGTGAGGAGGGGGGTTTCACAAGTTGTAAAGATTGTGCTTAATGGGTTTAATTTGTTGAAAGACACCCAGAATGGCTGGGGCAACCCAGTCAGATGAGTGGCATATAAATATATTACAGTGGTACCTCGGTTTATGAACTTAATCCATTCCAGAAGTCCATTCTTCAACCAAACCCGTTCTTAAACCAAGGCGTGTTTTCCCTAATGAGGTCTCCCACCACCAGTGCCCTTCCACCATTCGGATTCTGTTCTCAGACCAAGGTAAAGTTCTCAAACCAAGACACTATTTCCGGTTTTGCGGAGTTTGTAAACGGAATCTTTCTTAACCCGGACTGTTCTTAAACCAAGGTACCACATTATTATTATTATTATTATTATTATTATTATTATTATTATTATATGGGGCCCTTTGGTCAGAGGTGGGGAATTGGCTCAGACCAGTGGATGAGATTCTCACTTCACCTCACCCCTCCAAGACCCAACATTTGACAGGGTTGTACATCAGGGCATGGATTGGCCAACATCGCCTTGTAGGCCAAATGGAGGGTCAAATCTGGCTTGCAGTCCAAGGCTTCTCCACATCTGCTGCAGGTGGTCTTCATCCGATTCCTTCTGTCTCCTGGAACCCTCAGTGCAGGACAGCAGTATATTGTCCTCTGTGGGGTGGGGAATCTTCACCCTTTCTCCTGTCACTGGGTGAAAAGTATTCAAGCCCACCGCCACCCCCCAGGCTGCCTTTCACCAAAACAGCCAGCTTGGGCTGGCAGGGGCAGCGGCGTGGAGGGCGGCCCAAGCCCAAGCTGCTGGTGACCCAAGCAGAGGAAGAGCCCCAGCTCCTACCTGATCTTTGCTGCAAGAGCCTCACTCTGCTGTGGCGCTTCCACTTCTGGGGCACAGGGCCCTCCCAAGCATGTGTGTGGCCCCCCAAAAAACTCTAACCCACCCCCCAAGAAACAAACAAACAGAAACATTTCCTTTAAAATGGAAAAATCTGCCCGGATGGGCATGTGTCCCCCCCAAAAGACGACATGTCCTGGGTTTCCCAGATGTATGGCAACCAGGGTTTCCCAGATCTTTTCTCTCTCCTCTTGAACAACTCACAGGCATGTCCAAAGTCCGTTTTGGGGGCCTAATTCAGCCCGCTGGTCAATATAATCCGGCCGCTCAATATTTTAAAAATCCTAAAAAAAAAAAAGGTCAATACCTTTGGTTGGCCCTTTGGTCGGCCCTCACGGCCCTTCACTTCATCAAATCTGGCCCTCTTTGAAAAAAGTTTGGACACCACTGGAAGGGACACTGTGAGGTTTGTATGAAACAAAGATTAAAGTTTCCTTAAAGATAAGTGAAAGGTTCTTGGCTACTAGCATAGAAGCAGCAACCCTATGGAGGAAAAGTTCAGTACATGTGAACATAAGAAGATGCGGTTGGGTCATGCCAATGGCCTATCTAGTCAAATCCACAAGGGCAGGGGAGTCCGCCAGGGATGTCTCCTAGCACCCTTTCCGCCCAATTTTGATATAAATGATATTGTTCAAGAACTAAGAGGTCTAGAATATTTTCCTGTTTCTGTTGATGCCAAACTCGCAGTTCTTTTGTATGCCGACGGTACTGTTTTGATTTCTGCTACCTTAATTGGGATGTGGAGACTTTTGGGGAAGTTGAATGTCTTTTGCACAAAAGAGCAGTTGACAGTCAATGATTCTAAACCTAAAGTGGTGATTTTGGGGAAGAGGATAAAACCTCACAGATACCTCTAGATATGAAGGCTTCTGGTTGCGCATGCGCCGGATTACGAGCTGCGCTAACCCGGAAGTAGTTGCTCCCAGATGCAAACTTTGCCCCAGGGTGCGAGCGGAAATCGCGCACCGGAGGCCTGCGTGCAGCGAGAGGCACCCTTTCGCTAATAGCGCCTCATGTTAAGAACAGTTTCAGGATAAGAATGGACCTCCAGAATGAATTAAGTTCCTAACCATAGGTACCACTGTAAACCTATTGAACAACAATGCTGTTATAAGTACCTGGGCTTGGGTTTTAATTCCAAAACTATCCTGGAAGTCACACCTACTCGCAGCTAAATTGAAATCCTCTCTGTCTATCCACTCTTTACTACGGTTTTCCAGAGTTCGGGGGGGGGGTAGTTTAGTAGCCCCCACAGTTGAGGTATTTCAAAAGAAGATAGTGCCATAATTATTGTACGGTGCAGAGATCTGGGGATATAGTAATCTCCTCCCGTCAGAACGCCTTCCTGAAATCACTGTTGCTTGTCTCCAAAGCTACACCCGCCCTCTTTTTAAGAGCTGAAACAGGGATAATAATCATAATTTATAATTTATTATTTATACCCTGCTCATCTGGCTGGGTTTCCCCAGCCACTCTTGGCAGCTGCCAACAAAAGACTAAAAATACATTAAAACAGACTCCCTCAACCTCAGGCCTCCAGTTGTTTTTGGCCTACAACTCCCATGATCCCTAGCTAGCAGGACCAGTGGTCAGGGATGATGGGAATTGTAGTCCAAAATGTCTGGAGGGGCAAGGTTGAGGAAGCCTGCATTCTTCTAAATGTCAGATAGTTGTTTATTTCCTTCACATCTGATGGGAGGGCGTTCCACAGGGCTGGCGCCACCACCGAGAAGGCCCTTCTCCTTACAAAGCAGTGTGCATGTAGCTCTAGCCCTATACTGGATGAACCTGGCTAGCATGAGTAATACTAGGCTCCCTTTAAAAAAATGTTTCCTAGAGCAATTGTAATTTCAAACCCACAAGTAGGACTCTGAGTCCTCTCTCTTCCTCTGGCTTCAAGCAGCTGTTGTTCAGAAACACTGCTTGCTCCAACTGATGTTTCTTCTTCCTCGTCTTTCTAGACTTAATGGACTGGAATGCTAATAATTGCAATGCTAAGAATTACTACATCTGCAAACTCCCACTGTAGGAATGGGCTTCGGTAATTTCACCCCTTGGAGAACGGGACCAAGTTGTAGGTTTTTGTCTTCCACAGTTGCCCATGTCCACCTGCCTGCCCAGCCGTTGCAGCTTTCGAGATCGCTCGTGAGCCAGACTTGCTCTTCTCTGTGTCTAGACATTAATAAAGCGATTCTCCTACACGTCGGCCTCTGTCTCCTTCAAAATGTCCGTGGGGTTACTAGAGGACTCGTAATGTTTTTGGGGTGGAGAGAAATTACATCACCACAAAAAACACATACCGTATTGGCCTGAAAATAAGCCGCACCCGAATATAAGCCACACCTTGAAAATTGGAGGGGGTGGGAAGAAAAAAAAGAAAAAATACCTGAATATTAGCCGCTCCTTTCCTTGCTGTTCCTGGCTGCATACTGGGCGCGGGGGGGGGGGGGGAGCCGGGCTGCTTTGCCAGCAGCCTTTCCCTTTCCTCGCTCTCTCCCTTTCCGGACGGGGGCCTACGCACAGGGCGGGTGCCATTTTGCCATGCTCCTGGCGCTGTTTGCCCAGCGCTCATGGCTGCATAGCATAAGGTCACAAATATAAGCCGCACTTTAACTTTTAACATTCAGAATTGGGGGGGGGAGGGGGAGTGAGGCTTATATTACGATACGATACGATACAATATGATATGATGCGATACGATACGATAATCTTTATTGTCATTGTCTCATACAGAACAACGAAACTGAAATAATCTACATAAGACATTCCAAAACCAACAAGCCTGCTATCCCAGCTATCCCAACCTGGTTAGCCCCCTAAAAACTCTGATGCCCCATTTTTAAATACAATATACTCCCATAGAGACTCCTTACACTGCATTTAAAACCAAAATTGCATTTGGATAGAAACTGTTTCTCAGGCGGCTAGTCCCAGTCTTTATAACCCTAGACCTTCTTCCAGAAGACAGAAGCTGAAAGAGATCATTTCCAGGGTGCGCACTATCCTGCGCTATCTCTGCCGCTTTCTTATGGCACCTGGAAGTGTAGATTTGATCCAAAATGGGAAGAGTGCACCCAGTAATTCTCTCCGCAGTCTTCACAACCCTGGACAGCATTGTTTTTTGCCTGACCATGCAGCTCCCAAACCACACCCACTGACCATAAGTCACTCTCAACAGTACAATGGTAAAATGCCATCAACAGGTCCTTTGAGAGATTGTTTTTCTGGAGGATTCTCAGAAAATATAACCTCTGCTGCGCTCTCTTCATCAGGTCTTCACTGTTTTCTGCCCAGGTTAGGTCATCTTTCAACTTCATTCCCAGAAATTGAAACACCGAGACCTGTTCCACACACTTCTCCTCAATAATGAGTGGCTGAATATTCAATTTACATTTCCTAAAGACCACAATAATATCTTTTGTTTTCTTTAAGTTAAGGAGTAAGTTGTTTTTCCTGCACCACTCCTCCAACAGTATGTCGCAGGAACCCCCCCCCCCCCATCATTCAGTTTCTACAAACTCTGACACACACACACACGACATACGCTACGCTTCTGTTATAAATTCATAGAAAATCAACCATACATCGGATCTGCACCATTCCACTCTTATTTTATTCCATGAAGGAAGGACTACAAAATTGGGAAGATTTGATACAGGGCAGACATAATCTCTTGAGCATACCAACACATACACAGGAGCCCTGCCCAGTTGCTATGCCAACCCTGATGGTCCTAGACAGAAGGCCATGAAGGTCACAAAGAACTTGCATATAGGAGTGGATTCAGCATGGACTGGAACAAAGGACAATGATCAGCTCTTCCCTCCGGGGGCAGAAAACTGCCAACTCCCCTTTGTCCTCTGGAAATAACTCATGGGGAGGGGGAAAGGAGCAACCAGCCAGGTGACAAGATACTCAGGTTACCACCACAACCCCTCCCGAAACCCCTCCTTTTTGTGATGTGTCAGTGATGTAATCATGATGTAGTTGTGATGTAGTTCTAGGGGTGTAGCTTGGGGGATTAGTAACTAACAAAAGTTGGGGTCTTCTTTAGTTCTGGGCTTCCATTTTGTTTCACCTGGTAGCAGGTGGGAGTCCTGTCGCGACAGTCTTCAAAAAAGACCAAGCCTACTGGCTGCTGTTTTGCTCTGGTATTCCTGGCTAGTGCCCTTGTTTTTTTGTCCAAGGGAGCCCTAAGATTTCTGCGTTAACAAGTATAACACTGGAGGCCTTTAAAAGGCTTTAAAAGGGGATGAGACAGATTTGGGGAGGAGAGGGTTAGCAGCCAGGATGGCTGTGCTCAGACTCAACGGCCAGAGGCATTAATGTTTCTGAATCCCAGCTGGTAGAAACGACAGGAGGAGAGAGGGCTCTTCCGCTCGGATTCTGCCCGCAGGCTTCCCACTGGGACATCTGGTTGGCCCCTCTGAGAACAGGATGCTGGGGTAGATTAAGGCTACCAGATTTTTTTCAATGAATCCAGGGACACTTTTCAACTTCAATGGATTTTGTATGGGGACTGATTTGTAAATTCGGGGACTGTCTCTGGGAAACGGGGATGTCTGGTAACCTTGGACTAGATGGGCCATTGGCCTAATCCAGCACTCTTCTTATGTTTTTAATTTGACTATAAACAGTCCTGCTACTACAAGTGGATGCACAGAAATAATGGGAAAACCCTAAGTAATCATGGAGAAGATGCATAGAAACAAGCAGCCCTACCCACCAAGTATAGAAACATAGAATCATAAAATTGTAGAGTTGGAAGGGACCCCAGGGGTCATCTAGTCCAACCCCCCGCAATGCAGGAATCTCAACTAGAGCATCCATGACAGATGGTCACCCAACCTCTGCTTAAAAACCTCCAAGGAAGGAGGAGAGTCCATCACCTCCAGAGGGAGACAGTTCCACTGCTGAGCAGCTCTTACTGTCAGAAAGTTCTTCCTGATGTTTATTCGAAATTTTCTTTCTTGCAATTTGAATCCGAGTCCTGCCCTCCAGAACAGGAGAAAACAAGTTTGCTCCATCTTCCTTGTGACAGCCCTTCAGATTTTGCCTATCGCTCTCCTCTTCTCCAGGCTAAACATGCCCAGTTCCCTTAACACAGTGATGGCCAAACTTGGCTCTCCAGCTGTTTTGGGACTACAATTCCCATCATCCCTGACCACTGGTCCTTTTAGCTAGGGGCGATGGGAGTTGTAGTCCCAAACATCTGGAGGGCTGAGTTTGGCCATCACTGCCTTAACTGTCCTCATAACCATTTCCAGGCCCCTGATCATCCTGGTCATTCTAGGGTGGACACGATCCAGCTTGTCAACATCCTTCTTAAATTGTGGTGTGTAGTGGAAATGTGGAAGACAATTGTATTTCGAGGAGTTAGGTGGCATGTCCCTTTCCCTTTAACACCCCCAGTTTGAGGTCTGCTGGATTCTTGTGTTTCACACACCTGTTGGGAGTTTATTGGGTTCTTCTGTGTTGCAAGTGCTGGCTGGATGCCAGCTGCAGGTAGTGGGAGACTCTCAGCTGCTCTGTATTAATCATGAGTAATGTCAAGTGCACTTGATTACATCAAGGCGGGTTATAAAAGCCACAGGTGGGAGGGGCCCAGTGAGCTTCTGCCCAGATTAAAGGACCTGATGCTGGGAGACCGACGGTCGGGGTCTTTCTCCTGCTGCTCTACCTGGGGCTCCGGGCAGCTGAAGGGGAGATTGGGTAGCCCCTGTCGGGTATGTTTTATGTTATGCTATGAATGTCTGCTGGGACAGATACAACAGACTACCCAGAGCTGACTGAAAGATTTCAGCATTTTCAAACTCAGCGCGTTCTACTTGCTGACTGTCTTTCAAGTAGCTTGTCTCCATGGGTGTTCTGACCCCTGCACATTCAGACATTCTGAACTTCTCAAGCAACTGCTCAGTCTTTCCTTTTTGGCTGAGCAAGAAGCATCCGTCTTCAGACCTCTCCATCTGGACTCCTAGGTAAACTTTCACTGAACCTAGGTTCTTGAGTTGGAACCTTTTTCCAAGCCTTGTGGCAAAGCCTTGAACCTGCTTCTCTGTCCTTGCCACATAAAATATATTGTCCACAAAGATCAAGACCAGTTCTTGTGACTCTCCTGACCCTTTCAGGTAGAGGCAGCTGCCAGCAAGACTCCTCTTCAAACCTAAACTCTCTAAGGCTTCATTCAGACACAAGCTGCAGTTCCTGGCCGATTGCTTCAGACCATAAATGGACTTGTGAGGCTTCCACACTGCATCTGGCCTATTGCCCTCAAACCCTGGAGGAGGGAGCATGTACAGATCCTCTTGGAGGTCTGAGTTCAAGTAGGCTACATCCACATCAAAGTGATGCACTTGATGACCTCTCTGTGCAGCAATGGCTAAGAGCATGAGCAGAGTTTCACTCCGGGACGTAGGAGCATACACCTCAGTGTAATGCAGCCCCTTCCACTGTGTGAACCCTCTGGCTACCAGCCTAGCCTTGTACTGTGGTTCTCCAGTTGCTGTGGGTTTAAGATGGTAAACCCAATGGCTGCTCACTGACTGCTTACCTAGTGGCAGCGTCATGATGGAGAACACACCTAGAGACTCCATTGAGTTCATCTCCTTCTGCATTGCCTCTTGCCATTTCCTGGCTTCTGCTTCAGAGAATTTCTGAACTTCCTCAAAACTCTCAGGTTCACACTGAGCTACACAAACCCACACACTAGTGACCTCAAACCTGTTGGATGGTTTACCCATAGTGGTGCAAGTTGAACGCCTCAGCACAACTTCAGGTACCCCCTCTAACCCACTAGGGCCAGCTAGAGTGTCCTTGGCTTCAGAGAACTCCCCCTCTGACTTTCTGTGCCTCCTGGACTTCTCAA
The DNA here is from genome assembly GCF_965153285.1 of Podarcis tiliguerta. Lineage (NCBI taxonomy): Eukaryota > Metazoa > Chordata > Lepidosauria > Squamata > Lacertidae > Podarcis > Podarcis tiliguerta. Next base: position 70,721,343 of record NC_139543.1, on the reverse strand, counting down.
CTGGACTTGTGGGTGAGGAAACTGCACTCTTTTGCTCTAACTTGACAACTTTAGAAGATGCCCTTGGCTGTTCCTGCTCTGGGTCTGAACTCTGTGCCTCAGCAGCAAGATCAGTTTCCAGCTCTCCCTCATCAGCAGAGTCAAGCAGCCTCTCTGAAAGAACATCAGGATTCCCATGTATGCGTTTCCACCCACTCTGCTCACAGAACTCAGCACTCCTGCTGACTAGAACCCTGGACTGATTGCCTTCTGGATGGGCAAATCTCCACCCCTTGGTTCCTGGCTCATACCCACAGAAGATCATCCTTCAGGACCTAGGTCCACCTTTTCTGCGCTTGGCCTTTGGCACAAGGACCCAAGGCTCACAGCCAAATACATGGAAGAAATGCACCTTGGGCTTCTTGCCGTGCAGCAGAAAATAGGGTGTGCCCCCTACAACAGAACAATAAGAGCAGTTAAGAGGCAATGACGCGGATTTCCATGCTTCCCCCCAAAACCGCTGAGGCAAACCTGCATCAAAAAGCTGTGCCTCAACTGCCTCCTGCAGCGTTCTGTTCCGGCATTCCGCAATTCCATTCTCCTGGGGAGAATTCGGAACAGTCAACATGGAATTCGGAAACATGGAAGGTGCCTAAAGAAGCCAGGGTGGCTATCTAAAGAACTTCTAACTGAGTTAAGATTACAAAAGGAAGTGTACAAAAAATGGAAAGGGGGGGAAACCACCAAAGAGGAATTCAAACAAATAGCCAGCACATGTAGACACAAAGTCAGAAAAGCTAAGGCACAGAATGAACTCAGGCTTGCTAGAGAGGTTAAAAGCAACAAAAAAGGCTTTTATAGGTATGTTCGTAGCAAAAGGAGGAACAAAGAAACAGTGGGGTCACTCAGAGGAGAAGATGGAGAAATGCAAACAGGGGACACAGAAAGGGCTGAACTCCTCAATGCCTTCTTTGCCTCAGTCTTCTCTGATAAAGAAAACAATGCCCGACCTGAAGAATTTGGAGGAAATGATTCAGCAGAGGAAACACAGCCCAGAATAACTAAGGAGATAGTACAAGAATACTTGGCTAGTTTAGATGTATTCAAGTCTCCAGGGCCAGATGAACTGCATCCAAGAGTATTAAAAGAACTGGCAGATGTGATCTCAGAACCACTGGCAGTCATCTTTGAGAATTCCTGGAGAACAGGCGAAGTCCCAGCAGACTGGAGGAGGGCAAATGTTGTCCCTATTTTCAAAAAGGGGAAAAGAGAGGACCCAAATAATTACCGCCCAGTCAGTCTGACATCAATACCAGGGAAGATTCTGGAGCAGATCATTAAGCAAACAGTCTGTGAGCACCTAGAAAGGAATGCTGTGATCACCAATAGTCAGCATGGATTTCTGAAAAATAAGTCATGTCAGACTAACCTGATCTCGTTTTTTGACAGAATTACAAGCCTGGTAGATGAAGGGAACGCAGTGGATGTAGCCTACCTTGATTTCAGCAAGGCATTTGACAAGGTGCCCCATGATATTCTTGTAAAGAAGCTGGTAAAATGTGGTCTTGACTATGCTACCACTCAGTGGATTTGTAACTGGCTGACTGACCGGACCCAAAGGGTGCTCATCAATGGTTCCTCTTCATCCTGGAGAAGAGTGACTAGTGGGGTGCCACAGGGTTCTGTCTTGGGCCCGGTCTTATTCAACATCTTTGTCAACGACTTGGAGGATGGACTCAAGGGCATCCTGAACAAATTTGCAGATGACACCAAACTGGGAGGGGTGGCTAACACCCCAGAGGACAGGATCACACTTCAAAACGACCTTGACAGATTAGAGAACTGGGCCAAAACAAACAAGATGAATTTTAACAGGGAGAAATGTAAAGTATTGCACTTGGGCAAAAAAAATAAGAGGCACAAATACAAGATGGGTGACACCTGGCTTGAGAGCAGTACATGTGAAAAGGATCTAGGAGTCTTGGTTGACCACAAACTTGACATGAGCCAACAGTGTGACGCGGCAGCTAAAAAAGCCAATGCAATTCTGGGCTGCATCAATAGGAGTATAGCATCTAGATCAAGGGAAGTAATAGTGCCACTGTATTCTGCTCTGGTCAGACCTCACCTGGAGTACGGAGAAAGATTGTTTTCTGCTGCTCCAGAGAAGCGGACACGGAGCAATGGATCCAAACTACAAGAAAGAAGATTCCACCTAAACATTAGGAAGAACTTCCTGACAGTAAGAGCTGTTCGACAGTGGAATTTGCTGCCAAGGAGTGTGGTGGAGTCTCCTTCTTTGGAGGTCTTTAAGCAGAGGCTTGACAACCATATGTCAGGAGTGCTCTGATGGTGTTTCCTGCTTGGCAGGGGGTTGGACTCGATGGCCCTTGTGGTCTCTTCCAACTCTATGATTCTATGATTCTAACATGTGATGTATCCCTTTCTGGTGGAAGAAGCTCTGTAGTGCAGACCCGGTGAACTCTCCACTGTGATCTGATTGAAAGCTCTTAACATGCAGTGAGAACTGTAACTCAACTGCAGTTATCCAGCCTTTCACGAGAGCTGCAGCTTCTCCCTTGTCCTTCAGTATAAAAACCCAGCCATTTCGTGAAAAATCATCCACTACCGAAAGCACGAACTTGGCTCTTCCCAGACTGGCTACTGCCATAGGGCCACACAGGTCTGCACAAACTAGCTCAAAAGGTTTGGTGGTTACCCTGTCAGACCTAGGATAAGAGCACGTTTTTACCTTGGCTTGAATCTCCTCCTGTAAAAAAGAACAATACAGAGAGTCAGACATGGTTAGTTCACGTTTGTATCCATCTGCAAGGGAAACAGTGTGTCCAGTTTTCAAAGCCTTGCAGTTCTGCAGCAAACCACCAGATGGCACCAGGTGATGCGACTGCTGTGCATACTTTGCTAATTGTTTTATGACCTGCAGAGGCTTGCAGGGGGAAGCGTGCTGGACGCCCAACAATAAAGCAATAAATCTATCGGAAGAGGTTATCGGAGCAGGTCAACCGAATAGGTTATGGACCCAACGCGAAGCGTGTGAGAAAGGGCTTTGAAGCTGTATTTGCTGAACGTCAGTTTGATCGACTGCCAAGCACTTCAGAGGGCAGATCGGAGGACGCTGACAGAGATGGAGAGCTGAGAGAGAGCCACGAAATGCCCAGTTTGGCTGCAAGAGTGAGTACAAGCCAACAGAAGGGAAGAGGGAGGCAATGGCTTAGCTGAAAGATAGATATGGCTTTGAGTTTAAACTGCCATGTCAGAAACTGAATAGCCACAATTGGCTGGAGTGGAGCTTTCAAGCAGAGCTGACCCTAGTTGGGGAAAAGCTGTGGGACGTAATTCAGCCACCACACAATGCAGCTGGGAAAACAGAGGCTGAAAGGGCTGCAGAGCAGCGTGTGCTTGCTTTTTTGGCTGAAAATGTGGATGCTCATCTAGTGCCTGTTGTCCTGGATGCAAAAAGGCCAGGGGCCACTTGGCTAGCACTCCAAGAGGCTTGTGAAGCTGGGGTGGGAAGCAAGGGCCAAGACGTGGCTGCATCTGAAAAGGAGAGGCAAGATGGCGCCGGCCACATTCTTGAGAGCCAATACACAGCTGGGAGGAGCTGGGAGCCCCCACGGGGGGGGGGGCGAAGGGACTGTTTCCGTTCCTGTTCCTGTTGATCCTGCTTTTGATGAGCCTGTGAGCTGTATGGATGCTGCAACGTGTCTGTGTGAGGAGCCTGGAGAGAGGCCAAGTGTTGGGAGCCCTTTACCCACCAGAGGGGGTGCAGGAAAACGTCCTGGGGGCCCTGTGAGCAGTGGGGGGGGGCAGTGAGCAGTGAAAGCTCAGAGATGCCTCTTTCTCCAAAAGCTGCCAAGAGATGTTTACGCCAAGAGCTGAAGCCTAGCCATGCGAAGCTGAATGCAGCTAGAGGCTTCAAGGCCAGCCACCTGCAGCAAGCAGAGATAAGAGCTGTGGATTTGTGTGGGAACGTCGAGACAAGTCCAGTCTCCATGGCAACTGAGAGAGTTGCATCTACGGAAGCTGTGAAGGTCGTGGGCAAGTCTTCCTGCTGGGGGGAGTCTGTTGCCGTGACAACCAGTTGTTGCTATGGCGACCCAGGAATGTCAACAACAAAACTTTCTCACTGTAATAATCGACTCAGGAGCCTCAAATATGCTTGTGCCCTCTGCTGGGCTGTTAAGAAATTGCAAGACAGTAAAAACTGAAAAGTTTGTTACGATCGCGGATGGTAGCAGAAAAAGACTAACACAGTCAGGCTTTTTCTTCTGTCCCCTTTTTAAGCATGAAGTCAAAGCTTTTGCGGTGCCCAGTTTAACTAATTGTTTGTTAAGTGTGCATGATTTACTTGTCGATGGTTTTCATGTTTCTTTTGCAGGTACCAAGTGTGAGTTTTCCAAGGATGGGAAACACGTGTACACAGTGCAGGCTAAAGACAATTTGTTTGCTGTAAATGTGCCTTTTTCCACAGGAGAGGATGATACCGAAGATGCAAAGGGGCAATGTGTGAATGTAGCGCCCCACAATGGTTGTTCACATATTTGGCACAGACATTTCGCCCATTTGAATTGGAGGCATCTTCAGAAAGCACCAGAGCTGATGCAAGGATGCAAATTTAGGAGTTGTGGCAAATTTTTAGATTGCAATGCATGTAAACAGGCAAAAGTTGTGACATGCTCATATCCAAAGTCAGAGAGACAGACCACACAACCCTTTGAATTAATTCATGCAGATTTGTGTGGACCCGTGTCTGTTGAGTCACTGGGAAAGTCAAAGTTCTCTCTGCTGTTGATTGATGATTTTTCGAGATCTGCTTGGACCTTTGCTCTTAAGTCTAAAGGGGAGGCGGCAAAAATGATCAGGGATTGGATCACCGCAGTTGAGGTAACCTTTTCCACCAAAGTTCATGGTTTTCAAAGTGATAGAGGTTCTGAATTCACTGGTTCTGCTTTACAGGATTTCTTTAGGGAGAAGGGGATTAGCCACAGATTGACCGCTCCTTACTCTCCGCAACAGAATGGAGTCGCAGAGAGAAAGAACAGGACGGTGCAGGAAGCTGTGTCTGCGATCCTGTGGGATGCAGGGCTACCCCAAAAGTATTGGTCTGAAGCTTGGAAATATGTGGTCCATACGCAGAATAGAGTGTACAACTCTAGTGTGGGGAATACACCGTATTTCTTACTGCATGGGAAGAAGCCAAAGGTGCACTACCTTCGTGTGTTTGGTTGTGAGGCCTGGGTGCTTATTCCAAAGGCTCTACACAAGAAAGGTGAGCCAAGGTCTAAAAGGATGATCTTTGTAGGGTATGAGCCTGGCTCAAAGGCCTGCCGGTTTGCGTACCCAAGTAGAGACCAGTCTAGGTTGGTTATCAGCAATAGTGCTGAGTTCTGTGAACAAGCCGGTTGGAAACATCTGCACGCTAATCCAGATGTGATTTCACAGCAGTTCTATGACTCAGATGTTGAGGAGGAAGAGGAATTTGTTGCTGGGGACCACGGTCCAGAGCAACAGGGACAGAGTCCAAGGCAGGGACAGCTCAGGATCCCTCAGAGGGGGGAACCTAGAACACCTCCTCAGGCAAGTGTCAGGTTTGAGCCAAAGAGTGAGCCTTCTTCACCTGTTGAACCAGCTGTAAGGCCCAAGAGGTGCAGCAGGTCAGAGGGGGAAGTCACTGAAGTTGAGGAAGATTTAGCTGGACCCAGTGAAGCAGCAGGGTCACCAGGATTCACGCTGAGGAGATCAGCGAGGACAAGGAGGCCTCCTGATCAGTACGAAGCTTCAGGCATCTGGGTAGGTTCAGCCAGATGTGAACCTGATTCCTTTGAGGATATTCAAAGTTTACCTGAGGAAGAAGCAGATAAGTGGCACAGGGCGATGGACAAAGAGATGAAGTCCATGAAAGATCTAGGTGTCTTCTCACTCACAGAGTTGCCACCAGGCAAGCAGGCTGTGAGTTGCAGGTGGGTTTACTGTTTGAAACTCACGGACACTGGAGAGCCGCAGTATAAAGCCAGATTAGTTGCTCGTGGATTCACTCAGAAGAAGGGAATACACTTCACGGAGGTGTATTCGCCAACGTCACGAGCAGAGACTCTGAGAACGCTTTTAGCTTGTGCAGCACAGAGAGGCTGGAAGGTAAACCATTTTGATGTGGATGTTGCATACCTAAACTCAGATCTCCAGGAGGAGCTGTACATGATTCCTCCTCTGGGGTTTGAGAACTTAAGGCAGGGTGTTGTGTGGAGATTGCACAAATCCATCTACGGATTGCGTCATTCTGCTAGAAACTGGAACATGTGCCTGAATGAAGCCTTAGAAGAGTTAGGTTTCAGAAGAAGTGTTGCTGATAGTTGTGTCTATTTAAGAGGATCAGGTGCAACGCAACAGTATTTGCAGATCTGAGTTGATGATGTGTTATTTTTCTCAGCAACAGATGGACAGGCAGAGAAGTTTGCCAAAGAGCTAGGTAAACGGTTCAAGCTTAAACAGCTTGGTGCTGTCAAAACCTATCTAGGTGTCAGTGTTGACCGTGCACAGGATGGAAGTTTCTTGCTCAGCCAGAGAGGCAAAATTGAGCAATTGCTTCAGAAAATGAGGATGAGAGATTGTGTAGGAGTGAGAAGTCCTATGAAGGACAGCCAGCAAGTAGAACGCGCTGCGTTCAAAAATACTGAAGTGTTTCAGTCAGCCCTAGGGAGTTTGTTGTACTTGTCCCAGTGGAGCAGACCTGATATAGCGTTTGCTGTCAATCTGCTCAGCAGGGAAGCTTCAAACCCTAGTGTGCAAGCCTGGAATGGCATCAAGAGAGTTCTGAGGTATTTGCAGGAGACCAAAGACTTTTGTCTTAGGTTACCAGCACAGGGAGAAGTCAAACTGACTTGCTATGTGGACTCGGATTGGGCTAATCTTGAGAGTCGCAAGTCTGTGTCTGGCCTAGTGGTGAAATTTGGGAACTCAGTAGTTGGATGGAGATCCAAGAAGCAAAGTCTTATAGCGCTCTCATCCACTGAGGCTGGGTTCATTGCTCTTTCAGAGGTGTGCAGAGAAGTAGAGTTCTATGCTTGCTTAGTGCAGGAAGTCTGCGAAGTGGATTGTCAACCGATACGTGTTTTTGAGGACAATCAACCGTGCCTACGTTTGGCAGAGTCAGGTCAGTTCAAGGCCAGAACTAAACACCTAGACATTTGTTTTCGGAATGTGTGCCAAAGTGTTCAGGAGGGATTAGTTGCGCTGAAGTATTGTCCCTCTGCCAAGAACCTAGCTGATGGGTTCACGAAGCCACTCTCCTTCCAGAGACATGGAGAGTTTTGCGAAGGTCTGGGTTTGGGACGACCAAGGGTCGATTCTCCCCTCAGGTGCGAGGCAAGAGGGGGTGTTGGGTGTATTGAAGGGTTAACCTTCTGTGCCTCGAGACTGAGGGGACGGGCTTACGGGGGAAGTAAGCCAAGATGTGACGAAAGCAGTTTGGAATGCTGTGAGTTCAGTGGAAATCGAAAGCAGCAGTTTGTCTGCTGCGTAGCTGCAAGGAGAGAGAGAGAATGCAGCTCCATTCAGATGCGATTTGACTTTGTAAATACATGTCTTTTGTGACAATAAAGTGACTTTAGAACAGAAGCAACGTTTTGGGAAGTGCTCTTTCATCACACGACTGCTGTGCATACTTTGCTAATTGTTTTACGACCTGCAGAGGCTTGCAGGGGGAAGCGTGCTGGACGCTGAACAATAAAGCAATAAATCTATCGGAAGAGGTTATCGGAGCAGGTCAACCGAATAGATCCTATTGAAAGTAGTCAACATCTGCGTGATGTGGTCTCTCACAGACCCCCGCCCACGAACCAGTTTCATCTCAAAAAGACTCTGTGTCACGTGGATTTTGGCTCCTGCTGTTGTGCGTAGGCGCACACATTCCAGGGCCTCCCACACGGCTTTGGACATTGTTAGTCCATCAACATGAGGCAATTGGGAAGAGTCTAGGGCAAGCACTATATGAGGCATTGTCCTCTGGTCCCTCCTTACTGCAGCAGCAGCCCTGGCAATCACAGCAGCATCTGCCCCAGCAGCTGCCGGAACAGGCTCATTCTGCGTGCAGTCCCACAGCACTTTGCCTATAAGCCAATGCTTCACTCTTCAGGACCAGTCCTCCCAGTTGCACCCATTAAGCCTCTCAAAAGGGACAGTGAAGGTTTCTTGAACCTGAACCTCTGCCATCTTCTCCCCCAGGGCTAAGCTTACTCACGCTTTCAGCCAGCTGGTTCCTTCAAAGATGCTTCCTTCAACAGGCTCCTTCCTTCGCCAGAGAGTTCACTACCTTGCTCTAAGCACACAGCAGCAGGTAGGATCTCAAAGTTGGACTGCAGCTCTGCAGCTCTTCACACACATGGCACAAACATGGCTGCATAACTACAAAACCTGTGAAGGCCCGGTACACTTCCCTGCACACAGATTTGCCTGGACTTGTAGCAGAGCATGCACATCGCATGACACTTTGTGTGTAAGCTTGCAGAAGACAGAGTCCACACACTGTTGTTCTAAACTAAACAGCTTTATTCTACGTACAGCAGAACAGCAAAAATAAACAGTCCATCCGAAGCAGCAGACATTGCGACTTGCCTGCCTCGGCAGAAAACGAAAGTCAGACAAAGACCCGCTTCTCCGGAAGTGGAGAAAGCTCCTCCCCAGAACAGGCATAACACTGAAACTGTCAGCAACCAGAGCAGGAACAGAAAACAGACAACAAGTCATCTCTGGAACGACGTAAGCTTGAATCTCCTCCTGTAAGAAAGAACAATACAGAGAGCCAGACATGGTTAGTTCATGTTTGGATCCATCTGCAAGAGAAAGAGTGTGTCCAGTTTTCAAAGCCTTGCAGTTCTGCAGCAAGCCACCAGGTGACACCAGGTGATGTGAAGCTCCACTGTCAATCACCCAGTTCAGAACGTTGCTCTGGTTGCAGCTGGTCTCTGTTGCCATGGTCTCTGTTGCCACTGGACTCTGAGCTGTTATCCCCGTAAGCTCTGATTCCCCTCACACAGATGTCATGCACATAGTATGCCCCTGTATCCCCGTTCCACCCTTGGAACTACCTGCAACAGGACTAGCCTTGGGCCTTACCATCTTGCACTTCTGGTTACCCTCCTTCCATGGGACTAGAGCTCTAGCTCTGTTCCTCTCTGAGGAAGCAGTGTCTACCCTTACAGCCTTTGGGCGTGGTTTCCCATCCTTTGAGGACAAACCTTGTACCTCTTTCAAGACTTTGGGTTCCAAGACCTGCGTCAAGCTACTAGCGTATCAGGGGCATGCCCTACACTGTATCAGTGGAACTCACCTCAGTGTTTTCACTGTCACCGTCAATTGACGAGGACCTGCTCATCATCAATAGATCAATCTCACACACCAAGATGGATTTTGAAGGGATCTCACAGCCTCAAAAGCTGTTGCCCGCATTTATTGTGTTCAGCAAAGGCATACAACATTGTATCAGCTAGCAGACAAAGACTGTACAGTACATCACGCCACCTCAGGCTATGCTACGTGAACCAATCACTGAAATAGCATGGACTGTTCACGAGTTGTCCATGCTCCAAGCAGCGTCTTGCTTGACCCTGTATCAAACTTCTGCCCATGCCCTAACCATTGCCCTACAGTCAATGTCAGATTCTACATCTGAGTCATCATCAATGGGATAGCTTTGGAAAATATCCCCATTCCCTCCCCCCCCCCCATTTTGCAGTGTACTCAACATCCCTGTGTCTGTTAGAAATGATGACAACTTCCCTTCCTTAGAGAACTCAATCTTTCTTGCAGGTGTTTGAGGTGAAGGTGGGTGCTCTTGTTTGCCTCTGGTGCCAATGCTGGAAGCAACCGCTGTGTTTCAACACCAAATCGAAGTCGGATAATGTCCATTTCCATGCTGTCATGGTTGAGCAGTGAGCTAGGTACCAGGAAGGACAGAGAAATGGGATTTGGCAGGTAGAATCGATCGATGTCTTTATGTTTTCAAGACAGCAAGCTATTTCAGTCCCCTGCAGCTAGGGGAGAGTTTGAAATTAAAGATGAATCTACCTGGTTTGTTTATTTATTTATTTGTTTGTTTACCACATTTATATCCCGCCTTTTTCTCCAAGGAGCTAAAGGTGGTGTGCAAAGTTCTTCCCCTTTCTTATTTGAGCCCTACAACAACCCTGAGAGGTGGGCTACATTGAGAGGGAGTGAGCTTCATGGGCGAGTGTGGGATTTGAACTCGGGTCTCTCTCAAGTCATTCTGACTACTACATCACACTCATTTGCACTTTCCTAAGCAACCCACGAAAGCAACCCACGAAAGAGACGCTGGTGGCGATGTGGCGATGTGGGTAAAACCTCAGTGCCTAGGACTTGCCGATCGTATGGTCAGCAGTTCGAATCCCCGCGGCGGGGTGAGCTCCCGTCTTTCAGTCCTAGCTCCTGCCCACCTAGCAGTTCGAAAGCACCCCTAAGTGCAAGTAGATAAATAGGTACCGCTTTATAGCGGGAAGGTAAACGGCGTTTCTGTGTGCTGCGCTGGTGCTGGCTCGCCAGAGCAGCTTCGTCACGCTGGCTACGTGACCCAGAAGTGTCTCTGGACAGCGCTGGCCCCCGGCCTCTTAAGTGAGATGGGCCCACAACCCTAGAGTCGGACACGACTGGCCCGTACGGGCAGGGGTACCATTACCTTTACATTTAAGCAACCCACGAACCAAAATGAAGCCATCCTTCAAAATCCAGAGTTTTGGAATGCTTTGCTCCAACCACACTATATGTGCAGAAATGCAAACACTGGGGTAAAGTATGCAAAAAAAAAATGTATATATTGTCGGTTAGCAAGCCCCCTCCACAGAGGCTGGCCCCTCTCACTGTCCTCGGAGCTTGCTTACCGGTAACCTCCTCTGACTGATATCCAGACAGACCAGGAAGATTTTGATAGGCGACATTTTCCCAAGCGTGGGTAAAATGCACAACCCCTCCCTCCTGCTTCCGCAGGGGAAAGAAAATAAGTCAGAAATCTATTTACATTATGTTTATTTCTGACATTACAGCACTAGAGAAAACCACGTCCTTTCAGTTCGGTTCTTCTAGCAAGTCAGAAAAACATCCTGAACATGCGCACACAGAAGGTTTCAAGTTACACTCTTCACAAAGACTTATCCAGCCTGTGAACGTCCTGGGAAACTCTTCTTTCCCACAGATAGGCGCATCATGTGATGTCAACAATCTGTGTGTCTGCAGCGGTGATGCTTCCATATACTGACATATATTATGTTTATAAAGTATATATTATGCTTTCTATCAGGTAAAATTGGTTTGCGGGGGGGGGGGTATATTAGGCAAAATTGCACAGGGGGAAAATTTGCACCAAAATATCAACAAATTTTCACGAGGACTTAAAAATAATGCAGACTGACGTGGAAATGTGGAGAACATTAAATCAGAGCTGGAAAAAGATCAACAGAAACAAAGCGGTGTGTGGGTGCAAAAACAGAGTCCCAATTCTACTGAAAAGAAATTACCTCCACCAAATGAAGGACGTACCGAAGCTGGCATAAAAAGCCCTTCCTATAATTCTGAAGGGAATGTAAGCAATGCATTTTAAATTCTTATATTGCAATGCTTCCATAGCCAGACATTTCTTAGCAATAATGCAGGGACTGTTCAATTGTACAGGGAGCCTTATACTATCTACTCAGAAGTTCCACTATGTTCAATGGAGCTTACTCCCAGGTAACTGGGTAGACTGGCCAGCCTTACACTGCAGTCATGAGCATTCTTACTCAAGTCCCACTGAGTTCAATAGGATTTACTCTTGTTCCTGAACATCCTCCTCCTCCTCCTCCTCCTCCTCCTCCTCCTCCTCCTCCTCCTCCTTCTTCTCTGCCTTTTTCCCTGACAGGGGCTCCAGACAGATTAGCTGTATTCCATTAATCTGTGGAAGGCAAAAAAAACAACAAACCTCTTTAAAACAATTTGGCAAGGGAGGTTTGGCAGATAGGTTGCAATTGGCTCAAGGCGATCAATGTAGGTGTGTGCCTGGTGCCTAGGAGTTTGGCGAGATCAAACACAGAAGAAACTTCCTGATGTCCCTAGAGAATGTCCCTATTATTATCGGAGAAATGTTGGAGGGTATGTTAAGATGTTTGCAGAAGTGGCAAGGGGTGTATTTTGAGCACACAGTTTATCAGATCCTTCCTCGATGCTGGATATTTTCATTTGGGTTTCCTGGTCATTCTTCTCACGAGTTTCCGTATGGATCACTGCTCAGCCATGGAACTCCCAAATGGCCAAGATGTGCTTTTGGGTTCAGTAGTTCTTCCTGATGACGGGGCCTCATGCTCTCACGGCTCCCTGCCTGCTCACTTATGAAAGATTCAGGACCATATCATATCCTTTAGACAAGCCTTCCCCTCTCTCTGGACAATACAGCCTAATGGGCCACCAGGTGAGTAACTTTCATAGAAAGGACCAGCACCCACATAGATACCTTTAGAAAGCCCCTCAGCAGATGATGAAGGTGATGTCCCTATGTCCTTGTTGTCTGTAGAGTCTGGTTCTATCTGAAAAAGAAGCTCTTTTGATTTGCGGTGACTAACGGAAATTAGAGGGGAGGGGACAATTCTTCATAATGTCATCTCATGCTTACTTTTAAATATATATAGTTTTAAAAATAAATAAATGTGTAATTGCCATATATTTTTGCAATAGACATTTCCATCCATTCTCGTGGGAGTGAGACGCTGAAGGTGACATCACTTGCGGAAATTTAAGTAGCTCCTCACCCAAGCGTCACTTTTGCTAGAGAAATTCATCTTGTTGTGTTTTTATTTTGCAATTCTTCAAACCGGCTCCTCGTTTTGCGCAACGCGGTGCTGAAAATTAACGTGGGTTTTCTGCTGAGAGAATGGTGGGCCGTGTGGCATTTATAAGAAGCCTTGGTATCAGTTACGTACATATAACACATGCTATAATGTAATCAGGGCTGTCTTAAGCATATGCGCTGGGGTGCAAAGATCTGCCTGGCACCGCTGCCCCCAGGTTGCCCAGTCCCAGGCATTCAGGAGGATGGAGTTGGCTGGCCACCTCAGCGTCTCTCTGGTTCGGTCGCCCCCAAACTCATGGTGCACAGCAGCAGAAGAGCCTGCCACAGCACTCCGACCGACGGGCGAGCTCTTCCCCAGACTCAACTCTCGGGCCCCAGACTCTTGGCCTGGCATCCCTGAAAGCCTGGCGCCCGGGTGCCCCGCACCCCTGGCACTTATGGTTAAGACGGCCCTAAATGTAATGGCTATGGCAGCTATTTGCATCTCCTGCCATATCAGCCTGCCCAGTAGCGGTGTCATTGTCCCACCAGCAAACCTAGCTCACTATGTGGTGACCTGGGGCAGGGCCTTTTCGGTTGTGGTGCCTCAGCTTTGGAACTTCACTAACCACCCAGAAGTATGGATGGCCAAATCTTCATGGGCCAAGTAGCAGTCTAATCTGCACTCCTGGGCCTTTTAAATGTATTCTGGCGGAGAGGGGGGCATTTATTGGTTTGTTTTTGTTCTTATTTTTACTATGTATTTTGTGCTTTTTATATGACCATTTGTTGTTATGAACCATCGTTAGATCTGTGAACGAAGGGCAGAACAGTGGACGCTCGGGTTGTGAACATGATCCATGCGAGATGCAAGTTCGCAACCTGCAGTGTTCGCAACCCGTACACGCGCACACGCGGGTTGCAATTTGGCGCTCCTGCGCATGTGCAAAGCACAATTTAGCACTTCTGTGCATGCGCAACCCCTGAAACCCGGAAGTAACCCGTTCTGGTACTTCAGGGTTTTGGTGGGTCTATAACCTGAAAAAATGCAACCTGAAGCGTCTGTACCCGAGGTTTGACAGTATACATCCATACGTGTGTGTGTGTGTGTGTGTGTGTGTGCGTGTGTTCACTGAATACATTCAGTCCCAGAGCAAGGAGCAGCAAAATAAAATGATGAGAAAAGAAATGTGCCTTTTTCTAATAGTGCACACAACTGAAAAAATTCACAAAAGCAAATACAGTAAATGGCAAATAAATTGGCAGCTCCTTCATCAGGGCATAGGACCAACAGAAGCAATCACAAGAAGAATCTCCTTGCCCCTTCTGGAGTTCAGTCATCAGGGTTAGTAGCCACTGAAAGCCTTCTTTTTTATTTTTATTTTTATATACCACCCTATACTCGCAGGTCTCGGGGTGGTTCACAGACTAAAATCAGAATATAAAACCACAAAATGCACAATCTCCTCCACAAATATGCAGGGGAGAGAGAGACTTCCATAGTTTAATGAAGTTTTCCCTGTCCTGAACCTTCCAACATTCAGTTCATTTAATGCCCACATGTGTTTCAAAAAAGCATTTTCCTTCTCACATCCTCCAGCAGCGTGTTGTTGCAGACCAGTCATGTCCAAAGCCCATTTCAGAGGCTTAATCTGGCACCTGTGGCAGTATATGTCCTGTGGTAAAACCTTTTAAAAAATGTAAAAAAGCTCAACAACTTTGGTCGGCCCTCACACATGTTCACTTCATCAAATCTGGCCCTCTTTGAAAAATAGTTTGGGCGCCCCTGATGTAGACAGTCCCTTGAGAGCCAGTGTGGTGTAGTGGTTAAGAGCGGTGGACTCATAATCTGGGGAACCGGGTTCACGTCTCCGCTCCTCCACATACAGCTATTGGGTGACCTTGGGCCAGTCACACTTCTCTGAAGTCTCTCAGCCCCACTCACCTCACAGAGTGTTTGTTGTGGGGGAGGAAGGGAAAGGAGATTGTTAGCTGCTTTGAGACTCCTTTGGGTAGTGATAAAGTGGAATATCACATCCAAACTCTTCTTCTTCTTCTTCTTCTTCTTTCTAAGCAAGAGTAGTGGAGTCCAATAAATTCTAAACCAAATTTATTCAGCACATCCCCTCCTGCGATTTCTGGCAACGTATTCAGTGCCATGTTGTGGCGTTGGACAGGCGAGGTAGAACATTAGAGTAAATAGCCATCAAAAGCCTTGGCCTCTGTGAATTTGTCTAATCCTATTGGGGGAGCGAATTCCATAGTTTAATGATGAACTGCATGAGAAAGTTCTTTCTTTTCCCTGCCCTGAATCTTCCAACATTCAGGTCCGTTTAATCCCCACGAGTTCCAGTGTGATGAGAAAAACCTGTCCCTCTCCACTTTCTCCATGCCTTAATAATAAGCAGGTGGTCTTCCCAACAGCTGCCATCCCATCTCTCACAGCTGGGGAGCTGCTCCTCAGTTGGTAGCCTTCCTTATGTTTGAAGTAGGGGGTTTTCATCACGAGTTGTGCGAACAAGGACTGCCTTTCGTCTGCTGCAGACTTGTTGTCCATTAACTCCATTAGGCGACTTCTTCTTTTGGCTGGCCACCCGTAACCTTTCTATCAATAGATGACAGATCTAGTAAAGGGACCCCTGACTATTAGGTCCAGTTGTGGCCGACTCTGGGGTTGCGGTACTCATCTCGCTTTACTGGCCAAGGGAGCCGGTGTACAGATTCCAGGTCATGTGGCCAGCAGGACTAAGCTGCTTCTGGCAAACCAGACCAGTGCATGGAAACGCCATTTACCTTCCCGCCGGAGTGGTACCTATTTATCTACTTGCACTGCATGCTTTCGAAGTGCTAGGTTGGCACTAGCAGGGACCGAGCAACCTTTCTAACAATAGATGACAGATCTTGTTGTCCATTATTAACTCCATTAGGTAACTTCTGGCCTGCCACCCATAACCTTTCTATCAACAGATGACAGATCTAGAGGATTCTATAAAATGCACGATCCCATTTCACAGATCTCAGGAGTCTCTTCTTCTTTTCTTCTCTCTCCTCAGGTGCCAATGGGACGCATCACTTTCTTCCACCTCTCCATTTGGGGCTTCCTGATTGCCTGCTCCTTTCTGCAAGGTACATCCCAACTGGGCTCCTCAAACCTGGACTGGGAGAAGCCAAGCAGAAAGCCATCCTTAGGAGAAAAGGCATGGCTCATGAGGCAAATCCTAGTAATATAGATTTGAAACATCAATCAGAGGATGAAACGGGGGCACCAAGGCTCTCTTTCTTCCTTCCTTCCTCCCTCCCTCCCTCCCTCCCTCCTTCCTTCCTTCCTTCCTTCCTTCCTTCCTTCCTTCCTTCCTTCCTTCCTTCCTTCTTTCCTTCCTTCCTTATTGATTGGTTTTCACCTATTACATTACAATACAAATGTACCAAAGCCAGCACCTTTTCCTCCCCATCGCCCCAGACATTTACATTTATATTTCCTCGATCCATCATATTATTCTTTTCTTGTAGAGATCTCCTCCCCAAACTGACCTTTATAATCTTTTCCCTCTTCTCTGGCAGGCACAGAAGCAACTGGCTGCCCTCAGAATTGGTTCGGGTTTCAGCAACATTGTTATTTATTAAGAAAAGTGAAGCGGAACTGGAATGATGCAGAGGTAATGAGAGATTCTCGGAAGCCCCGTGTTGCAAATTCCTCAAGACACCATGTTTGGTGTCAGAGAGACAGACAGGCACACCCATGCAGAACTTCAATAGTGATCTCCCTTCCCTTTTGATGCATAAGACCTGCTTGGTGATGTACAAAAATACAATATATTAGGGGGAAACACTTGCAAAAAAAAATGTGTTTCTTAGAGGAAACTTGCAATAAAGTGCTGGTGAATTTTCATGAGGATTAAAAACAGCCAAACAAACAAACAAACCCCCAAACTGATGTAGAAATGTGGGGTTGCAAAAAGGATAAACTGGGGGAATCAAAATGGAGAAAGGAGGAATAACAAAAGGAGAAATCAAACAATTTCCACGGGGACTTCTTCTTTAATAAACCAATCAAAGGGATGTGGAAATCTGGTGGCGCTAAACCTAATGTTGGAAAAATGAAAAATTGGGGGAAATCAAAACGGACAGTTTCACCTCCACCTAGTAAGCACACAAAGAGCACCTGTTGAACCAGGGAAAAGATTCTAAGTACACCTGCCCTCCATTTATTCCCCACCTCGGATCTCTCTTTCTGGCCTCAGATGCCATCTTTGAGAGAAGCAGAACCAATCACTGTCTTGATCACACTGCTTAGTATATCCCTGGCACCTGGTACTGCAGATCCATCCATGGTTGTGAGGTCACAGTGATCTACACAAAAATCTTATCGTTGTGCTGTGGTCCTTGCACAATCCTGCTTGGGAAATCTTACAGGAGCCGCTCGATGCAACCAGGCAGCTTGCCCTCACCTGCAGGGTAAAACCCCTTATTCTTTTCTCTCCCAGGCAGACTGCCAAAGGTTTGGGACTGACAGCCACCTGGCCTCCATCCTTAACTGGGAAGAGCACAGGTATATAGCCAGTACTATATTAAAAGGCAAAGACCCTGGATTCCACATCTGGATTGGGCTGTTCAGAGTCAAACGCGGTGGAAGGGTAAGTAAAGGGGGCAGCCTCTGCTTTTCATTTGCCTCTGGCTGGAAACATCAGCCTGCAAGCACACAGAGGAGCAGTCCAGAAGACGAGAGCTCTGAATTCCATGGCTGCTGCATCAACCTTTAAAACAAAAAAGTTCCTAAGGCTTGTTCAGCTAATACACACTGGACTTAAGGTTGTCAAGCACTCGCTAACTGGCATATACCTTCCAACATTTCTCCTGTGATATTAGGGACATCCTATCCCATTAGGGACATCCTATCCCTTTTACCTTCCCGCTGGAGCGGTACCTATTTATCTACTTGCACTTTGAGGTGCTTTCGAACTGCTAGGTTGGCAGGAGCAGGGACAGGAGCTCACCCCATCACAGGGATTCGAACCACCGACCTTCTGATCGGCAAGTCCTAGGCTCTGTGGTTTTACCCACAGTGCCACCCGCGTCCCTTATTTAGGTTGCCTACCCATGTCCTAAGGAAAAGCGGGACATTCCAAGATCAATGGCGCGGGTTCAAATAAGGAAACAGGGACATGGAGGGTCTGAAGTAGCCAAATGGATACAGCTACACTGCGGTCGGGCTCTCTCCTGCCTCCCATCCCAAGAGTCCTTGCTGTTCCTTGGAGGCTCGCTCTGCTGCTCCTGTAGATTCTGCTGCCCAAGGCTGTGTGGGCCACAGAAGTCTTGGTGGTCTCTTATCCTCAGAGCTATCCACTTGTATGTGTGGTGTAGTGGCTAAGAGTGGTAGACTCGTAATCTGGTGAACTGGGTTCGCGTCTCCACTCCTCCACATGCAGCTGCTGGGTGACTTTGGGCTAGTCACACTTCTCTGAAGTCTCTCAGCCCCACTCAACTCACAGAATGTGGGGGAGGAAGGGATTGTGAGACGCTTTGAGACTCCTTCAGGTAGTGATAAAGTGGGATATCAAATCCAAACTCTCCTCCTCCTCCTCCTCCTCCTCCTCCTCCTCCTTGAAATAGGTTTGGGGTCCTGAGTGCCTGAATGTTTTATTTCTGCTTGAGAATTAGGGAGGACATCACAGGGCCCTGGTTCTTCTTCAGCTGAGACCCTGTCTCTTTTGGTTGTCTTCACAGATTATAGTGTGGAAATGGACCGATAATGCTGTGGTCAACTATATGCCCTGGGGGCCTGGACAGCCTTCCTACTCTGACAACCAAGAATTCTGCATCGAGTTGTACGGTGCAGGTGAGGAAGAGGGTTCCAGGATCTGAAGTTCTATGGGGATTCTGGGAGGGCTTCCTTGAACCTTGTTTCCATGCTTCTGATAACAAGTTATTCATGTTTTGCCTGCTAAGAAAGAAAGAAAACAGAGTCAACAATGTGAACCCAAGAACTGTGTCCACCTCGCGGGACATTTTGTGGCAGATTGACCAGGCTGGTTAGGAGGAAGACTAGCTAGACTGGGTCATAGGTGGGCAAGTGGATCAGACATGGGGATGGGATGGTCACCTCACCCCCTCACTTCTATGGGTCAACTTTTGACAGGGTTAGACATCTTTACATGCTCCTCACCTGACATGGTACATGATACCAGGGGTAGGAGAGGTGGACATGGTTTGGCCAACATGACCTTGTAGGCTAAATGGGAAACCTAGTAGGCCAAATCTGGTGTGCAGATTTCTGATTCTCCACAGATATCATAGGTGGTCCTACTCTGCTTCCTTCTGTCTCCTGGAGCCCTCACCACAAAACAGCAGTACTGTATATTGTCCTCTGAGGGGTGGGGAATCCTCAACCCTTCTCTTGTCACTGGGTGAAATTTATTTATGCCCCCCACCAGACCTGGGCTGTCTTTCTCCAAAACAGCCTTAGAATTCCTACAGAACAATTCAGAGTAGTGTTTAAAGGGGGACCGTGAGGTTTGTATGAAATGAAGATAAAAGTTTCCTAAAAGAAAAATGGAAAGTTCTGCGTTACTGGCATAGAAGCAGCAAGTCATAGAATTGTAGAGTTGGAAGAGACCCACTAGGTCAAGTCACTGACCAGATACTGTCTGTGGCCGCACGACTTGTGACTCACAAGTTAGAGCAGGGGTCCTCAAACTTTTTAAACAGGGGGCCAGTTTACTGTCCCCCAGACACTGTTAGGGGCCGGACTATATTTCGGGGGGGGGGGGGAATGAACGAATTCCTATGCACAGTGCACTTATTTTATTTCTAGTGCACACAAAAAACAGGAAAAACAACACAAAATTTAAAATGTTTAATAAACATAAACTTATAAGTATTTCAATGGGAAGTATCGACCTGCTTTTGGCTAAGGAGATGGTCAATATCCGGTTCCGTATTTGTCACTGCTAGTCATAGCAAGTGTTCATCAGAGAGGATCTGTGCCAAGTACAACCAATTTGAACTTTTATACAGTGGTACCTCGGGTTACATACGCTTCAGGTTACAGACGCTTCAGGATACAGACTCCGCTCACCCAGAAATAGTACCTCGGGTTAAGAACTTTGCTTCAGGATGAGAACAGAAATTGTGCTCCGGCGGCACGGCGGCAGCAGGAGGCCCCATTAGCTAAAGTGGTGCTTCAGGGTAAGAACAGTTTTAGGTTAAGAACGTACCTCCAGAAGAATTAAGTTCTTAACCCGAGGTACCACTGTACGCTGATTTTCAAGGTCACTGCTGAAATGGGCAAGTATGCACTTAACAGCATTCTCCAAGAACTACACAGCACTACTGAATACGAGAGAGAGAGAGAGAGAGAGAGAGAGAGAGAGAGAGGGAGGGAGGGAGGGAGAGAGGAGGGGGGAGGGATGCAGGAAGGAGCAAACTACCGCAGTTTGGCCTACAGTGAATGCCAGCTTCAGTGCTGAAGGCAAAGCAGACTCTTGCTGGAGAGATCGAGCTGCCTTTGGTTTGCATGGTTACATAAACAAAGATAAGAAGCGTGGAGGGTCCTCTTCGCTGCCTCCTGCCTTGCAGCCAGTGAAGAGCACTTGGCGGGAGAGAGGTCTTCGATGAAGGACCCCCAACAGTCGGAAGCGAGAGGAACGCGGGCGCCTCTCCACGGGGCTGCTGGCCTTACCTGGCCAGTATAAAGTAAGCAGCACATAAGCAGCACACAAAACACTACCAAACCGTTCTACTTCCAAATCTTATATTAATAATCCAAAAAATGAGAGAGCTAGGTACAATTCTACTACAGAAGCCACAAACAGAGAACTCATTCCAATTGTGTCCAAAAGGAAGATTCGGTCTTTAAAGTTCCTTTAGCCAGGCTCCTGTAGATATCAACAAAGGTAAGTTTGTTACGGCATGTAATGCCTTAAGAGAGAATATTATGAAAATGATATACAGGTGGTACATGACACCGGTCAAGCTTGCAAAAATCTATCATTTGCCCGATAATAAATGTTGGAAATGTAAAGAAACTGAAGGTACATTCTTTCACCTTTGGTGGACGTGCCCAAGGATCAAGGCTTTTTGGGAAATGATATATAATGAAATGAAAAAGGTATTTAAATACACCTTCCCGAAGAAACCAGAGGCCTTTCTCCTGGGCATAGTTGGCCATTTGGTGTTAAAGAAGGACAGAACTTTCTTTATGTATGCTACAACAGCAGCAAGAATACTCATTGCGAAGTATTGGAAGACACAAGAACTACGCACTCTGGAAGAATGGCAGATGAAGGTGATGGATTATATGGAATTGACGGAAATGACTGGCAGAATCCAAGACCAGGGAGAAGAGTTGGTGGAAGAAGATTGGAAGAAATTTAAAGACTATCTACAGAAATATTATAAAATTAATGAATGTTAGAAGGATGTTGGATTGAGGTTAAGGGATTTTTAGTAACAACGGTATGAAGGAATATGTAAAAATGGAATGTTAACAGGTGAAAATTTAGAGGTAAATATATTAAGATCAAGATAAGGATAAAGTAAAGAGGGAAAGGATTTGCTGAATAAATAAACTGAACTGGAATAGAAAGAGGGGAGGTGTAGGGAGGTCCGGGAAACAAGCAAATGCAAGATATATTATGAAAAATTGAATTGTTTTTAATTGTTTTTCTTTATTATTTTTGTACTTTTTCTTTTTTCCTTTTGTGATGTCATGGAAAATCTTAATAAAATATTATTTTTTAAAAAAAAGATATCAACAAAGATAAGTTTGATCAAACAAAGTGTCAGCGATGTTACGCACAAGAGTTAGACAGGCTGCCAGCATTTGTCACCTGTTTCTAACTCTTGTGCGTAACATCACCAACACTTCGTTTGATCAAACTTATCCTCGTTGATATCTAACCCTTGAACACAACATCGCCGACACTTCGTTTGGTCGCAAACCCTGAATAGGCCAAGTTTAATGAGTTAACTCCACAATCCCCAAATCTACTCAAATGCAAAATTTCAGTTTATATACAGCTCGGAGCATTTTCTTTTCACATTCATAGCCGTGTAAGGACACAGCCAGGAACATAGTACTGCAAAAGGTATTCAGGGTGACCGGCAAAGAGCCGTGGTATCATAATTTGTATACCAGTTTGAATCCTGCTCCCTATTACTCTCAACTCGGAGGCTTATGAGACTGTGTGTGCATTATTTTTTCTTTAAAAGATGCCTGATTTTTTAAGAAGACCCATTCAAATCTTAACCCTCCCAGTTAAGTGGGTAGGTTAACCTATATACCTAACATATCTGTGGGTATACAAATTTAATAGATAATTACAATATCACAAAAAAAAGATCAGTTACAAATTCAGCTTAGATCAGATTAGATCAATACGCAAAATTACCGTATTTTTTGCCCTATAAGACTCACTTTTTCCCTCCTAAAAAGCAAGGGGAAATGTGTGTGCGTCTTATGGAGCGAATGCAGGCTGCGCAGCTATCCCAGAAGCCAGAACAGCAAGAGGGATTGCTGCTTTCACTACGCAGCGATCCCTCTTGCTGTTCTGGCTTCTGAGATTCAGAATATTTTTTTTCTTGTTTTCCTCCTCCAAAAACTAGGTGCGTCTTGTGGTCTGGTGCGTCTTATAGAGCGAAAAATACGGTAAGTGGGCATGGACTATAACGTCAAACTGATTTTTAAAAGTTCACAATCAAGAAGCCCACATTTACTTACTTGCTAAGAAGAAAGCAAAGCACGTCAAAACTAACATTGCAAGGGTTGGACTTGGGGTCCCTAGAGATCCCTTCTGACTCTACTTTCTTTGATCCCGGGACAGCCCCTCTTTCAACTGATCCATTTTGGTTTCCCAGTTTAGAAGGATGAGCCGGGAGGAGGTGACGAAGGGCAGTGACTTCTAATGCTTCTCCTTCCCTGTTTTTCTAGAATACATGGCCTGGGACGACATTAATTGCGACGCAAAGAACTATTACATCTGTAAAATCCCGGTGTCGTGGTATTTGGACGAGGGTTCGGCAAAATGAGTGCCTTGGAGAACGGGGATTAAGGCCCTTCCATGGAGGCCCAAGACCTTCTGTCCCAACTGCAACACCCCAATTCTGTAGCAGCTCCTACATTCATGAGAAATCAATAAAGAAAGTCTCCTCCACGCCTGCCTCTGTCTCCTTGTGTCTGTTCGTGGCGCTGCTTGCCAGGGATGCCAGAGGGGTCCGTCAGCTGCAGAAGCAGACACAGCCCACATCAATTTTTTTGAGCATATCTGGAAGGGAAGCGAATCCATGAGAACATGGGAATGGCCTGCTGGATCAGGGCCACGGCCCCCTCTGGTCCAGTGTCCTGTTCTCACAGTGAGTGGCCAGTGTCAGGAGCTCGTCCTACACTCGAGTAGGACCCTGACAGAGACACATGCCCAACTGGCATGTTCTCTCCCTCCTGGTCAATCCTTCAAAAGCTTTCTTCACTTCCGAACATCACAGCGACCGATGCCAACAGACGTCGGCACGCTTAGGGATCTGCAGAGTCTTCACAGCTTGCGTAACAGACCTCAGCAACTCAGCATTTTGGCTAATCTACTTTGTTTACATATAAACCCACACGGAGCACTGCAACATGGCTCCCTCTCTCTCTCTAGCATCAGACAGCAAAGAGAAAAAGAACAAAGGACATTGTCCCACTTCACGGAACACAGTAACACAAACATCCTGTCTCCGTCACTTCCCACTCTGTGGAGTCAAAACCTACACCGTCATGTGATAGACAACAATCCCATGACTGCAATCACGGAGCAGGAATTCTAACAGCCAGATGCCCAATAGGAAACCAGCAAGCGGCATCTGAAAACAAGACCGTTCTCCCCTCCTGCTGTTTCAAGCAACTGTGATTCAGAAGCATGGCTGCCTCCAACTGCGGAGGTCAGAGCAGAGCAGAGCCATCGTGTCCATCCCTAGCCCTCTCCTCCATGAGTTTGCCTAATGCTTTTATTTTATTTATTTTTTATTAAAGTTATAAAATTATCCATAATTGGAACGAACGCCAATAATTTAAGACTTTGGAAAATTAAAATGGCAACAGGCTAAAAGCAAGGTTAAAACTTGCACCAGCTTCCTGAACAACTGGGTGGGCTTTTCAATAATAATAATAATAATAAAAGGTAAAGGGACCCCTGACCATTAGGTACAGTCGCGGACGACTCTGGGGTTACAGCGCTCATCTCGCTTTATTGGCCGAGGGAGCCGGTGTACAGCTTCTGCGTCATGTGGCCAGCATAACTAAGCCGCTTCTGGCGAACCAGAGCAGCGCACGGAAATGCCGTTTACCTTCCCGCTGGACTGGTACCTATTTATCTACTTGCACTTTGACGTGCTTTTGAACTGCTAGGTTGGCAGGAGCAGGGACCAAGCAACGGGAGCTCATCCTGTTGCGGGGATTCGAACTGCCGACCTTCTGATCAGCAAGCCCTAGGCTCTGTGGTTTAACCTACAGCGCCACCCGTGTCTAATAATAATAATAATAATAATAATAATAATAATAATAATAATTTATTATTTCTACCCTGCCCATCTGGCTGGGTTTCCACCGCCACTCTGGGAGGCTTCCAATGAAAGATTTAAAATACATTAAAACATCAGTCATTAAAAACTTCCCTAAGCAGGGCAGCTTTCAGATGTCTTCTAAAAGTCAGGTAGTTGTTTATGTCCTTGACATCTGATGGGAGGGCGTTCCACAGGGCAGGTGCCACTACCGAGAAGGCCCTCTGCCTAGTTCCCTGTAAGTTTGCTTCTCACAGGGAGGGAACTGCCAGAAGGCCCTCGGAGCTGGACCTCAGTGTCTGGGCTGAATGAGGGGGTGGAGATGCTCCTTCAGGTATGCTGGGCCTTCAGGAATCCTTCAGGTATATGCTTCTTTAGGTATACTATTTTTAGCAGGTACAGAAAGGGGTTTGGTGAAGACTCTTGCCCAAGTGGAACGGGTGATTATGTGGCACTGGTTAACTGTGCCAGTTGCACTGATGAATGCAGCCGAGTGGGCCTTTGTGGGGCTAGAGGATCTAGGAGGTAAATTTATAGCTAACTAATTGCAGGGTCCAGTTGCCTCTTGAAGAACTCAGACGAGAAACTGCAAAATGGTTCCAGAATGTGCTGGTCTACAAAGGAAGTGCAGTTATCATTGGATTCCCACTCTAAGTCCCACATCATCCTGGCTCTCTCCCGCTTCACGTTTCCCACTTTGGGAACCCTTTTCAAACGTCCCAGATCTTGCAGAGGATCTCACAGAACTGCAGCACAAAGATTACCCCAGCTGCGGCGTGTACTGATAGCATTGTGCGATGAATACCTTCACAAAGGGAGACGTCTACTGATGGCTATCTCCAATCGGCTGCTCATGGTTCAGAAACATGATGCCATCAGGAAGTCACGCCATGCACCAGGGGGCCTAAAGTCCCCAGACCAGCTTGCAATCTGGCCACTAACTTCCTCAAGCCATTAAAAACCAAAGCAAGGAGAACTTTGCAAGGTGCAATTACCTCTCATCACCGTTCACTGCCTCGGTTCCCCAGACTCCACTTCCTGCAAAATTTAGTCAACTGGGCTTTGGTTGGGCAGGGGGAATCTCCCCTCCTCGCACACAGTTGCTTTGCTGTCCTGGATTGTTTTGCAATTATTTTGTTAGGTTTCTGTTGTGCCACTGTGCAGTTCTTGGAGTCACAGGACTCTGTTGACATTCCAGACAGTTGGAAGTCTCACAGGAGATGGGAGACAGATGTTGATGATACTGGTCTCCTGTTTCTTTGTCCTGTTGTTTTCTGTCTCTCACAGAGAGCAGATGCATATTCTTTTCTGTCCTACGTAGCTAGAAACAAAGTAGCAATGTAGCACATATTTCTGGCTCCTTCTGCTGCTGTCTGAGTACAGTGGTACCCCGCAAGACGAATGCCTCGCAAGACGGAAAACCCGCTAGACGAAAGGGTTTTCCGTTTTTCGATGCGCTTTGCAGGACGAATTTCCCTATGGGCTTGCTTCGCAAGACGAAAATGTCTTGCGAGTCTTGAGATTTTTTTTCGCTTCCCACCCCCTTCTTCTAAGCCGCTAAACCACTAATAGCCTTTTAGCAGCTAATCCGCTAAGCCGCTAATAGGGTTGCTTCGCAAGACGAAAAAACCGCTAGACGAAGAGACTCGTGGAACGAATTAATTTCGTCTTGCAAGGCACCACTGTACTTTGCGCAATGGAGAGCGTGCCTGAAGCCTCATTCAAAGGCTTAGGTGATTAATCACCGTCAGAGGAGAGCCTGGATGGGTTCCGAAGATACGCGGAGGAGTAGCAATTACAGCTCAGTCGTATGGAGGTTCCGACATATTTTTGGTAGGGGTGGTGTCTTTACACTTAAACACAAGTGGGAGGTGGCTGCACTGATCAGGGATTGGATCACAGCGGTAGAGCTGTGTTTCTCCGCCAGGGTGGTTTCCTTCAATCTCACCACCCCGGCGGAGAAACGCAGCTCTACCGCTGTGATCCAATCCCTGATCTCTGTCAAGTCTGAGCCCAGGAGTGAGCCATCCTCGCCTGCAGAACCAGCTGTGAGGCCTAAAAGGCGTGGCAGGCACAGTTCCAGAGTTCACACTGAGAAGGTCAGCAAGGTCTGTATCTAAAGTGAAAGTAGCTTTTCACAGACACAGATGGACAAAGCGTCTGACATATGGCCCTGCGTCAGGCCCCTCCCCAGATACAGGACACCAATGAGTTTTAACCCTGTAAACTTCAAACTCCACAGTGTCAAGGCTCCCTCCCCCGGTGGCTGCCGAAAAAGCAGATAACACGAAGAGGCCTTACCACGTAATTTATTCAGTATTCACAGAGAGAGACAAAGGAATGTAGTCTCTAAGCCATGATGGTGTTGCTCCAAGTCCAACCGCTCTACGTCATCCCTATTCTATGTCACCCCTGCGCTGGCAAATCTGAGCTTTCTACCTCTGAGCTCTCTGTTCTCCTACTTTCAATGCATGCCTGGTCCTGGGAGAGGGGGGACCAGGAATGCTTTCTAAAGACACTGAGTCTGTCAGCTGTCTCCCCCCTGCTGCTTCTTCCTCCTGTTCATCTTCCAATATTTCTCAGGTTCTCCCCTCTGCAGCTTCTGAACTATGCCCTTCTGCAAACCACTGTTTTAAATCTATACTGTTCTCCTGTTCTTGGGAAGGTTCAGGAGAAGGAGGGGGGCCTGACATCAGGGAACATTCAGTGAGTTTTGCCATCTAGGGCAAGTATGGGGGAAGCTAGTATCTTCCAAGTGGGGTTGGACTTGAAAACTCCCATTAGCCCTGGCAACTCACACAGTGAATGGTCGGGGATGATCAGGGCCGGATTTAGGTTCCGAGCGTCATAGAAGCAAAAACAGGGGTCACCGAAACGAGTCTCGTCGCTGCAGGTAGCAAGACTGGAGCAGGGCCAGATTTGGGTTTGATGAGCCTAGGACTTGCAGATCAGAAGGTCGGCGGTTCGAATCCCCGCGACGGGGTGAGCTCCCGTTGCTCGGTCCCTGCTCCTGCCAACCTAGCAGTTCGAAAGCACCTCAAAGTGCAAGTAGATAAATAGGCACCGCTCCAGCGGGAAGGTAAACGGCATTTCCGTGCGCTGCTCTGGTTCGCCAGAAGCGGCTTAGTCATGCTGGCCACATGACCTGGAAGCTGTACGCTGGTTCCCTTGGCCAATAAAGCAGGATGAGTACTGCAACCCCAGAGTCGGCCACAACTGGACCTAATGGTCAGGGGTCCCTTTACCTTTACCTTTAAACTCCTGAAGGTAATGGGGCCCTTTATATGTCCAGCTGTCCTTTGTCAACAACAAACGGTTGTTTTTTTTTGTGTTGAATATATACTATATGGTAATTTATGGACGCAATAGGTATCTCAAGCCATTTGCACATGTTGTCATGCAATCAGTCCATGCAGAATGTAGGCACCCTATATATAGAAAGGAGCAAACCACTGATATTTTAGGGAGCAGGCTAGCAGGCAGGGCCCATGACTTATATCAGGCATAGGCAACCTTCAGCCCTCCAGATGTTTTGGCCTACAATTCCCATCATCCCTGACCACTGGTCCTGTTAGCTAGGGATCATGGGAGTTGTAGGCCAAAACATCTGGAGGGCTGAAAGTTGCCTATGCCTGACTTACATTATAGGAGCCTACACAACACAAAACACTGTGGCTGTATGTAGGTTTTATTTTATTTGTTTTTTATATTGTATTTTGGAAATGTACATCCAGCTGTTTTTCCCATTAAATTTTTTTTGGGGGCCCCCAAGAGAGAGGGGCCCTAAGCTATAGCTTTTTTAACTATACGTATATCTGGCACTGGGGATGATTGTCTTCCAGCGACAGCAGAGGCTCTCCACCGCTGCTGTGGGGTGTGGAGCAAACCATCAAGTTCATATTAACTCAACCTTCACCAACCCGGTGCCAACAACCCGGTGCCAACTACTGCCATCAGTTGGCTGGGGCAGAAGGGGTCAACTCTCCCTTCTCGCGGTTTCCAGTAACTGGTATTCAGAATCATTGCTACTTCTGATTGTGGAGGCATCCTGGCTAGGAGCCACCGAGAGCCCTCTCTGTGATGGCCTGGGACTCGGGGTCGGACTCGGAGCCAGAGGAGTCTCAGTCCACAGGCATCATCTGAACCAAGTCTGGGGCCTGATTCTGAAGAGCTCCAGTCTGCACAGGTTCCCCTGCAACAAGCACCAGCTGGGCCGAGTCAGGGGCAGGAGCCTGGCCTGGCTCCAGATGCGGGGATGACCTTGTTACCTCTAGCTGGGCCATCACTCACAGCTGCTCCACTACCAGTTGGGTCAGGGGAGGCTGAGGCGGCCTCTGGGTCTAGTAACCCACCAACGTCTCCCGAGCTGCAGAGACTGAGGTCTGAGAGAAGGAGAGGCCTGAGTACTCGCAGGAGGAGTGCTCGCCTTCGGGTGAGACAGGGAGGTGAGTCACTGGGGGATCAGGACCGGCTGTTACCCCGACAGAGATAAAAGGCTGGTGGACCCCGCCCCAGGTTGTCGGAGCAACGTTGCTGTTTGCCAGAACCTGCCTGTGATCCTGTGCCTGACCTTGCCTGGTTTCCTGCCTTGGCCCGGTTGCACTGACTCCAAGTGGAACCCTTGGATTCGGGGCCAGACCTGGACTGTGTTACTCAAGTTACCGCCAGGCCCAGCACACTCTCCTCCTCTGGGAATTGGTCCAATCCTCTTTCAAAGCTATCCAAGTGGCAGGCAAACCTGCCTCCTGACGGAGGGAGTTCTGCAGGTTAACTCTGTGCCATGTGAAGAAGGACTTTCTGTCCTCTGTCCCAAGTCTGCCAACGTTCAGCTTCGTCAGATGTCCTGGATTTCTAAAGGTTATCGGAGAAGCTATAAGAACTTCTTAAGCGTGGGCACGCTTAGTTTGGTCGTCTAACCTGCAAGGACGAAGGGATCCAATTTCCTGTGTTCTTGCTGTGCCCATTTCCTTCCTCGCTCCGGGGGCACTGCTCAACCATGCAAGCCCTGAAATTAAAAAGAACTACGTGAATTTGGCTGGGGGCTGAGCCACAGCGGTTGTGCCTGACGTCTGCAACCCAGGGAACATTTGCTCATTCACCTGTGTGGCTTCACTTCCCCCAAGAAGTACGGCATTTTGCAGTGGAGAGAGACGTGCAACAGGCAAGTGAAACCCCTCCGCACCCCTTTTGCACCCTCAGGGGAAGCACTTTGAAAGAACAGGTCTCCCCATGGGGAAAAGGGAAACAAAGGTTGCTGGAAGGACAAGTCGGTTTGGATAGACGTTCTGCAAAAGGCGCTCATCTCAGCTTTTGTTCCTCTT
This sequence comes from Podarcis tiliguerta, assembly GCF_965153285.1. Taxonomy (NCBI): domain Eukaryota; kingdom Metazoa; phylum Chordata; class Lepidosauria; order Squamata; family Lacertidae; genus Podarcis; species Podarcis tiliguerta. The sequence goes on along the minus strand of NC_139543.1, from coordinate 70,691,682 downwards.
GTTCCTTCCTTCCTCTCTCCACCACCCAAGGTCCCGATCCTGATGTCTCCGATCTCCTGCTTCCACTGTGTCCTCCTGGGTCTCCTGGCCACCGGCTTCTTCCCACGAGGTGAGTCCCCCTTTCTAAAGCCCTCAGAATCCAGCCCATGCTACACAAAGCAAACAAATCACAAATTTGAAGAGCTCAGAGGGAACCCCCAGCGGTCATCTAGCCCAACCCCCCTGAAATACAGGAACTGCAGCTAAATAATCCCTGAGAGAAGGCTATCCAGACATGGGAACCATCAGTCTCCCCAGGATTCGAGTTCCATTTACTGGTCCAGGACTAGCACGGCTTCTCCTGAGCTCCCTGCACTGCCCGGGGTTGGGCTAGATGACCTTTTGGGGGGGGGTCCCTTCCAAGGCCACGATTCTGTCATTCCTGACTCATGTGGAATAGAGACATGGAGCTGGGTATTGCCAGCATACTGTAAGCTGTCCCATTCCTCTGGGGGCTGTCCCTTCTGTGGGCACCGTTTGGGTGGGGGAAACTATATATATATATATATATAAAGGTTTATTTAAACATACCATTTTCAACAGTAATTAAACATATTTTTACATCTTACTCAATATTTTTGACTTCCATCAGTCCTGTCTGAAAACTTTCCAATCTAATCTCTTAGTATACATTCCGTATTTTCCCTGTTGCGTTTAAAACCCATAACCAATATCTCTGTTCCTTATCTGCTTTTCAGCACTTCATATATCCCTCCTTACAAAACTTCTTGTGGTCCTACTACCGTAATTTGTTGGCTACAATTGCTTTTCAAATAGTTCATCTACTTCTTCCAATCTTCTGTGAATCTCTGGTCCCGCAGGTTTCGAATCCTTCCTGTCCTGTTGTCCAATTCTGCATAGTCCATTGTTTTCGTCTGCCATTCTTCAGTTCGGGGAAACTATTTCCACCCCTCTCGTTCCAGTATTGTGTCCCTGACTATGTTTCTGTGCCCCACATACAGGCACCGAGGCAGTTGAGTGTCCCACTGGCTGGATGCTGCACGGATCCTACTGCTATGGAGTCTTCAGCACTAAATTGTCCTGGAAAGAGGCTGATGTAAGAGGGATGTTATTGTTGCTTGGAAGGCACCGAAACTCGTCTCGAGAGATGCTTGCGAGCAGAAAAGGGTCAGGCAGGAGGAGCTGCGTCAAGCAAAGGCCTTTGTTAGAATCACAGCGGCCTTATGATGGCCACACGGTCTATGGTTTGCTCCAAGGCAGCGCCCACAGTCCTCCCTGCCCTATTTCATCCTCGCAACCAGTGGCATCTTTCCCATACAGCTTAGTGGTTCGTTGCACCAGGGCAATGGCCTCTCAAGGGCGCCCCAGCGAGTAGGGGAGCTGCGTGGCTTTGCCAGTGGCCTCCCCTTTCCCTGAACGCCCACCAGCCGCTCCCTGTCAAACATATGGCTGGCAGGCACGCAGCTTCCTTCCCAAGCCTCCGTGGGAGGAGAGCGATTTTGGCAGATGCTTGGGAAAAGGTCACAACTCTAGGAAATGGGGGGGGGCACCAGAGGGATCTTTGCACCACGGTCGTTCAGCCCAGACACTGAGGTCCAGCTCCGAGGGCCTTCTGGCAGTTCCCTCACTGTGAGATTACAGGGAACCAGGCAGAGGGCCTTCTCGGTGGTGGCGCCCACCCTGTGGAATGCCCTCCTATCAGATGTCAAGAAAATAAACAACCACAGTGGTACCTCGGGTTACAGATGGTTCAGGTTACAGACTCTGCTAACCCAGAAATATTACGTCGGGTTAAGAACTTTGCTTCAGGATGAGAACAGAAATCGTGCGGCGGCAGCAGGAGGCCCCATTAGCTAAAGTGGTACCTCAAGTTAAGAACAGTTTCAGCTTAAGTTAGGGCACGGCAGGGTTGAGACTAGCAGATGACCAGGTGAAATCCACTTGGCGGCTTCCCATTAAACACCAAAGCTCCATCCCTTCCTCCTAGAACATGGGTTGGTAAACTAAGGGCCATGCACCGGATCAGGAACAATTGCCTTCTGAATCTGGCCTGTGGACGGTCCGGGAATTGCCGCGTGGATCGCCAGCGCATGCGTTCTTACCCCTCTCCCTCCCTCCCTCTCCCATGATGGCGGCGGCGCCTCCTCCTCCCCCCTCCCGGCTTCTCCCCGCCCTGCCTAGAGGAGGAAGGGGGCAGGGCTTTGTTGGTGCCAGCAGCAGCCCTCAGGCAGCCGCCATTTTAAGCAGCCCCTCTCCGGAGCCCTTTTGTGCACTGCTCAGCGTCCCTCTGCCACCACCGCCAGCCCCTGCCGCTCACAAGACACAGGTAAGCAGCCACTGGGGCTCATGGTGCTCTCACATCATTCCCCCCCCCAAAAAAAAATATAGTCCAGGCCCCCACAGGGTCTGAGCAACAGTGGAGCAGCCCTCTGCTGGAAAAGTTTGCTGACCCCTGTCCTAAAAGGTAAAGGGACCCCTGACCATTAGGTCCGGTCGTGGCTGACTCTGGTGTTACGGTGCTCATCTTGCTTTATTGGCCAAGGTAGCCGGTGTACAGCTTCCGGGTCATGTGGCCAGCATGACTGAGCCACTTCTGGCAAACCAGAGCAGCGCACAGAAGCGCCGTTTACCTTCCCGCCAGAGTGGTACCTATTTATCTACTTGCACTTTGACGTGCTTTCGAACTGCTAGGTGGGCAGCAGTAGGGACCGAGCAACGGGAGCTCACCCCGTCACGGGGATTTGAACCGCCGACCTTCTGATCGGCAAGTCCTAGGCTCTGTGGTTTAACCCACAGCGCCACCCACGTCCCCTTTTCCTTAGGACATCCTTATTTTCGTCGGAGAAATGTTGGAGGGTATGGAATTATGTGACACACACACACCCCCCCCCGAGCCAAAGAGATAAGTAGGTTAGGTATATTTAGCCTGGAAAAGCTGTTGAGCTTTTGTTTTGGCAAAGTTTTTTTAAGGAAAATCACCCAAAAAATCTACACGGGTTGCCCTAGGTCCTGGTTCACCCTGACATTTTAAATGATTTTCGGAAATTCTGCCCCGGCGCTATTTCCGGCAGACGGATCCTGAATATGTGTGGGAAATCTGAGACATATGGCAGACCTACTTTAAAAAAAGAGCGGCGTGTGCCATTCGTGGCTTCTTCAAGCGTGCAACAGCGAGCTACAAATCCAATAGTAATGAGCCCTGCTTTTTCTCGGACCAATTCAGGAGGACTGCATGGCTTACAGCAAGCGAGGACACCTGGCCTCCATCCTCTCGTCGTCTCAGGGTGCGATGATCAGCAGCCACCTCCAGACCCTGGAGGACGAAGAGGATTTTCCGACCGGTATCTGGATTGGAATGCACGACCCCAACAAGGTGAATGTACAATCCCAGACCTGCAGAGCCCTCTCTGCCAAAGCCCCACAGGGTAGAAGGTGTGGGTCAGAGAAGGCAGGAGCAGGGAGGTGCGAGAAAGCCAGAGAGGGGCACCAGGGATAATCATCATCACCATCATTTATTATTTACACCCCACCCATCTGGCTAGATTTCCCCAGCCCCTCTGGGCGGCTTCCAACAAAGTATTAAAATAAAGTGGTCTGTTAAACATTAAAAACTTCCCTAAACAGGGCTGCCTTCAGATGTCTTCTACATAGTTGTTTATTTCCTTGACATCTGACAGGAGGGAGTTCCACGGGGCGGGTGCCACTACCGAGAAGGCCCTCTGCCTCTTTTTCAGGCTAAACATACCCAGCTCCTTCAACCGTTCCTCATCAGGCTTAGTTTCCAGGCCTTTGATCATCTTGGTCACCCTCCTCCTCACACCTTCCAGCTTGTCAGCATCCTTCTTAAATTGTGGTGCCCAGAACTGGACACAGTATTCCAGGTGTGGTCTGACCAAAGCAGAATAGAGCGGGACTATGACTTCCCTTGATCTGGACACCAGACTTCTGTGGTTGCAGCCTAGAATAGCATTAGCTTTTTTTGCTGCTGCATTACGTTGTGGGCTCATGTTAAGCTTGTGGTCCACCAAGAGCCCCAGATCCTTGCTGTGAGGATTAAAGGGGGATGAGAACTATATAAGCATCCTTCAGCTCCTTGGAGGAATGGTGGCATACATATTAAATAATAATAATAATAACAACAACAACAACAACAACATCCGTCATCATCTTTACAGAAGGGATATTGGAAATGGGCAGATCGTTCGATACTGAACTATTCACCTTGGAGTAAAGAGGAGGTTTTGCCTGAACCTGGTACCCCGACAAAAGGGGGCTGCGTCTACCTGTCTGCCAGAACAGGTGAGGAGGTTCCGATTCCTTTCATTGTGCTATTTTACGTTTTGTTAATCTATACACATTTCATTATCATTATTTTAGTTTCCATTTCTTCCAACTGATTTTATTATATACTTTCTTTATATTTTATGGTTCATTCTATGTCTGCCAGGAGGTTAGCATTATCACAGTAATTTCTAATGTATTCTTTTTAAAATTATCCAATCTTTATTAACTTTTTGTATTGAGTTTCTTCTTATTCTCCCTGTCATCTTTGCGAGTTGTAAACATCCAATCATTTTCACTCGCCAGTTCGTTTCGGCGGGGATGTTGTCACTTTTCCGGTTCTTAGCTATTAGAATCCTAGCCGCTGTGGTTACGTACATGAAAAGGGGTATCAGATTTTACTTTATTTCAGTGGGCATTATCCCTAACAGGAAGTTTTTTGGGGGGAATGAAAATTTAAGAATCTTCTTAAGTTCATTATATATGGCATCCCAAAATCCTCTTATTCTTTTACACTCCCACCACATGTGCATAAATGTACCTTTGCTCATATCTTCCAGATTTTGCAAAATTTCACATTGCACCATGCTCAGAAAAGATGAGGTACATGTGCAAGATGGCGTTCGGGTGAAAGCAGCTGTCTGACTGTGTCTGCAAAGGACCCCTGGCAGCAGAAAAGCAGCATTTGGAGAGTCCTTGGACAAGAAAACCGGCAAAGAATGGCCCCTTCCCAACTCCAGCACACCAGGCCCCTCTCCTTTGTGGTGAGGCAAACTGGCTCCTGCTGAACCCAATAAACTATGTTTTGGTCATTCAACCGCTGACTCCTTTCTGTCCTGCAGACAAACTGGGGATGGGGATACACAGGGGAAGGGGGTTGCGGTGGGGACGGACCACCCCGGGGTGTCTTCGCTGAGGGGAGTAGCATTCAGCGTGCCACCTTGTTACAGTTTGTGGGTCGTAAATCCTTTGACCCACGGAGTCTGCTGCAACGGCATGCAAAAAATTTGATTTATTGCCACTCCAACAAATTTCAATGGCGCCCACACGCTGCCACTCACACACTGCCACTCTTCTCAGTTGTCGGAGCACACGCAGCGTAGAATGGCTTTGTCTGTGTCAACGTGGCGTCATTAATAATTCAGCTCGACACCAGTGCTTCTAATCTATCACTCTTTATTTAGAAGCTTGTTGTTGTTTAGTCGTTCAGTCGTGTCTGACTCTTCGTGACCCCCTGGACCAGAGCACGCCAGGCACTCCTGTCTTCCACTGCCACCCGCAGTTTGGTGAGACTCATGTTTGTAGCTTCAAGAACACTGTCCAACCATCTCATCCGCCGTAGTCCCCTTCTCCTTGTGCCCTCCATCTTTCCCAACATCAGGGTCTTTTCCAGGGAGTCTTCTCTTCTCATGAGGTGGCCAAAGTCTTGGAGCCTCAGCTTCAGGATCTGTCCTTCCAGTGAGGACTCAGGGCTGATTTCCTTCAGAATGGAGAGGTTTGATCTTCTTGCAGTCCATGGGACTCTCAAGAGTCTCCTCCAGCACCAGAATTCAAAAGCATCCATTCTTCGGCAATCAGCCTTCTTTATGGTCCAGCTCTCACTTCCATACATCATACTTCCATACATTTAGAAGCTTACAAAAACAGAAAAGAAAGACCTACAGAACCTAGCAGCTTTCTGTCTCTAACAAAAAGTCACTACCTTGCTCACATTCTCAGACAGACTGCTCCCAGAGAAAGCTCAGCCCCCACAGAACACAGATCAAAGGAAAATGCCCGGGTCATGTGGGCAGTGCACCCAGCGAATCAGAATGCTTCCTGGAATGTTAACCCTTAACTGTCCAGAACCACAACACACCTGCCCATGACTCCTAAGCCCATTGGCCGATGTGCTGGGCGATCTCCAGTCCTTGGAGCAGCTTCAGCGACCCCAGTTTCTGAAGCTGGAGCACACTGTATTCAGTAGAGTAAACGCTACGCAACGGAAGTGGTAGGGAGAGGCTGTGATGAGCATATTTACAAGCAGTTTATTCAGCGTACATCAGGACAAAAGGAAAAACATGTCTTCTCCCCTTCATATCCAAGCAAGCAGCTTAAGCAATAGCTACACACAAAATGGAAGTTCCCAGCAAGCTGTGCTGGAGTGTAAACAGGCATGTGACACACAACAATCATGCCTGTACTTAAGGTGGAACGGAATATCCCAACAATTTGGCGCGCCACCCGCCCATGACTCCCAAGCCTGCCCCACGGGAAGGGGGGAGCTAAGCTGTTTTGCCGGCGGCATTACCCCCCTCCCCCCTTCATTTTGACAGCTGGGGGAGGCTTGGGAGTTGCAGGCGGGTGGTGCGCTGAACGTCCGCCATCAGTGGCTTGCTCCGCCCCCGGCTGCAGAACACGCACAGGGTTCCGTGCACCCAAGCGGTTATCCCGGGCCTGGGAGGGCACCCTCCATGCCCTGTGCCCCTTAGGAGCGTGCCCACCCTGGGCAGTGTGGGCATATGCTCCACTGCTGGGAAGACATCCTCAAATTGCTTAGAAATCTCCTCCACGGGCATTTCCTTTAAATAATAATAATAAAAAATTATTGATTTTAATATCACCAGTCAACAGCATAACAAAGCAAATAACAAAAAAAAAAAAACATTTCTAGACATAAAAAATATTCCTTCCACCTATATTGACTTCCACTCTCCCCATCACAGGTTCCAAGTTTTCTTTATCAATTGCATATTATTTGATATCTACCTTACGTTTACCCACAATATCCACAATTTGTATAACGTTGCAGGAGTCATTCCAAGCCTGCTGGAGATTGCATATGATTACAATGTTCTTTTAAATGTAAACTGCATTTATCGCATTCTATTTTGAACCTCTGATCAGATTGATTCCTGATTCTCCGTGTCATTTTTGCCAATTCTACATAATCCAATAATGTCGCCTGCCATTCCAGTTTCATGTGTATATTCTCTCCCTCCCACCCTTTGGCTATTGGTGTTCTCGCAGTGGTGTCTGCATACATGAAAACCCTTCTCAAATCTCTCAGTATACTCATTACAGTGGTACCTCGGGTTACATATGCTTCAGGTTACAGACGCTTCAGGATACACACTCCGCTAACCCAGAAATAGTACCTCGGGTTAAGAACTTTGCTTCAGGATGAGAACAGAAATCGTGCTCTGGCAGCACAGCAGCAGCAGGAGGCCCCATTAGCTAAAGTGGTGCTTCAGGTTAAGAACAGACCTCCAGAACGAATGAAGTACTTACTCCGAGGTACCACTGTATACCTAAGAGAAAGGCTTCAGGTCTTTTGACAAAAGCTAAATTTAAACTTCTTTTAAAAAAAAATTCATCGTAAATGATTTCCCAAAATCCCTTTATCTTTTTGCAATTCCACCACATATGACACCTGGCACACTCAGCCTCTTTGCATTTCCAGCAGATGTTGGAGCTGGTTCTATACATTTTCAACCTCCATGGGCATTTGCTTTCTCTTGAGCAACCCTTTATCTGCTCTGCACAGAAGCTCTCCTTGCAGACTCATAGAATCATGGAGCTGTAGAGTTGAAAGGGACCCCCAGTGCTCATCCAGTCCAACCCCCTGAAATGCAGGAATCACAGCTAAAGAACCCCTGAGAGGTGGCCATCTGTTTCAAAACCACCAATGAAGGAGTCCAGCCAGTGCCGGATTTTGTATAAGCTAAACAAGCTATAGCTTATATATACTCTCTTAAGACCCCACTCTCTTGGGGGCCCCCCAAAAAATTTAAAGGAGGGGGAAAAACTGGATGTACATGGAGGCATATAAATTGGACAGGAAAATTGGCTTCCAGGTGGAAAAATCAAAATTGGAAACAGAACTGCTAGAACCCAAAACTAAGATTTTGTCAAGAATCTATAACTTGCTGTTGAAATGGAATACACAGGAGGAAACAGTAAAATCTGTAAAAATGATTAAATGGGCACAAGATGTTGGTCATAACATAATGATGGCTGACTGGGAACGGTTATGGACCACTGGCATGAAATTCACGGCATGCAATGCCTTAAGAGAGAATATTATGAAAATGATATACAGATGGTACATGACACCAGTCAAGCTAGCAAAAATCTATCATTTGCCCGATAATAAATGTTGGAAGTGTAAAGAAACTGAAGGCACATTCTTTCACCTTTGGTGGACGTGCCCAAGGATTAAGACCTTCTGGGAAATGATCTATAATGAAATGAAAAAGGTGTTTAAATACACCTTCCCCGAAGAAACCAGAGGCCTTTCTCCTGGGCATGGTCGGCCAACAGGTGTGAAAGAAGGATAGAACTTTCTTTATGTATGCTACAACAGCAGCAAGAATACTCATCGCACAGTATTGGAAGACACAAGAACTACCCACCCTGGAAGAATGGCAGATGAAAGTAATGGACTATATGGAATTAGCAGAAATGACTGGCAGAATCAGAGACCAGGGAGAAGAGACGGTGGAAGAAGATTGGAAGAAATTCAAAGATTATCTACAGAAATATTACAAGATTAATGAATGTTAGAATGACATCAGATTGAACGTAAAAGGTTATTAGTCAAAAGGTGTAAAATTAAAAGATTTAATATTTTGAGATGCTAAAGAGACTAAGATATATTAAGATATCAAAATTAAGATAAAGATTAGTTAAGGCAGAGGGAAGGGATTTGCTGATCAAATATATGAATTGGAATACAGTGAGGGGAGGTGTGGGGAAGTCTGGGAAATAAGTAAATGCAAGAAATATTATGAAGATGGAATTGTTTTTATTGGTTTTTTCTTTTTTTCCCTTTTTTGTTGTTTTTTGTTGTTTTGTATTTCTGTAATTTTGTATTTTTCTGTTATTGCTTGCTTTTCCTTTTTATGCAAAACTTTAATAAATATTATATTTAAAAAAAAATAAAAAAAAACCCTGGATGTACATTTCCAAAATATAAGATAAAAAATGGCAGGCAGGCTCTTTCCTGGACTCCAACTCTCGGGCCCTGGACTCTTAGCCTGGTGGTCCTGAGAGCCCAGCGCCTGGGTGCCCTGCACCCCTGGTGCCTATGCTTAAGACGGCCCTGGTATCCATTCAGGAAACGGAAAGTAGGTTGGTTTGCATTGAGAAGTGGATTCAGTCCACTCTGCCTACTTGTCAAGTATGGGAGTCCGCCCTCTCCCTCCTGGAAGCTCATGGATAAGAATTAATGAGCAGCATCTGGTAGATTTATAGTCTTTTTATGACAGTATCATGATGTGAACACGGATTGGCATCTCTCTGCAAGGATCAGAGTTGCTTGCACTGGATCAGAGTTGCTTGGAAGGGCGTACCACAGGGAGGGCGCCACCACCGAGAAGGCCCTCTGGCTGCTTCCCTGTAGATTCGCTTCTTGCAGGGAGGGAACCGCCAGAAGGCACTCAAAGCTAGACCTCAGTGTCCGGGCAGAACAATGGGAGTGGAGACGCTCCCTCAGGTCTACTGGGCCGAGGCCATTTAGGGCTTTAAAGGTCAGCACCAACACTTTGAATTGTGCTCGGAAACATACTGGGAGCCGATGTAGGTCTTTCAAGACCAGTGTTATGTGGCCTCGGCAGCCGCTCCCAGTCACCATTCTAGCTGCCGCATTCTGGATTAGTTGTAGTTTCCGGGTCACCTTCAAAGGTAGCCCCACGTAGAGCGCATTGCAGTAATCCAAGCGGGACATAACTAGAGCATGCACCACTCTGGTGAGACAGTCCGCGGGCAGGGAGGGTCTCATCCTGCGTACAAGATGGAGCTGGTAGACAGCCGTCCTGGACACAGAATTGACCTGTGTCTCCACGGACAGCGGTGAGTCCAAAATGACTCCCAGGCCGCGCAACTGGTCCTTCAGGGGCACAGTTACCCCATTCAGGATCAGTGATTGCTCCACAACAGCCCACCACCAACTGAACTGAGTCTCCCCCCCCCCAGCTGCAGGGGACTGAAATAACTTGAAAACATAAAGCCGTTGATCGATTGCAGCTGCCAAGTCCCATTTCTCTGTCCTTCCTGGTACCTAGATCACTGCTCAACCATGAGAGCATGAAAATGCACATTATCCGAGTTTGATGTAGCGTTGAAACACAGAGGTAACTTCCAGCATTTGCACCAGAGCAAAGAAACAGCGCCCACCTTCGCCTCGAACTCCTGCAAGAAAGATTGAGTTCTCTAAAGAAGGGAAGTTGCCATCATTTCTAACAGACACGGGCAAATAAGTGAGTATGGTGGTTTCATTCTGCCCATGACTTAAGAGGTGCTCAGTCGCTGTCGGTGACACAGCAGTTGAAAAGGGGGCGATGGATGAACTCAGTTGGAGAAGGGAGAGCAAATGTTTCTGGATTTGACATTTGGGCGCATATTGCAAGTTGTTTTCGAGGGACCTTCATCAAAATCACCTGGCCCCCCCATGCTGTTCCTACCCTTCCCTGTTTTCTCTCTTTTTCCCAGATGGCTCCAGCCTCCAGACTCCATCTCTTCCTCCTGGGGCTCCTGATCACCAGCTCCATCTCGCAAGGTGAGTCCCCCTTGGGATCCAGCCCTGGCGACGGAACCTAAGCAGTCATAGAATCATAGGAGAGTTGGGAGGTCATTCCCAGGGGTCATCTAGTCCAACCCCCTGAAATGCAAGGGGGAGAGAGTAGAAGCTTCGGGCTATAGGAGAAGCCCAAGTCCCCAGCCTCAGGCTTCTAGCAAAGTTGTGCCTTGGCTCCAACCTTGATTGATTGATTGATTGATTGATTGATTGATTGCATTTACAATCACACCTTGGTTGTTGAACGCCTTGGTACTCATCCGTTTTGGCTCCCGAATGCCAAAGTGAGTGTTCGGTTTGTGAATGTTCTTTGGAACCCAAAAGTCTGACATCGCTTCTGATTGAGCGCAGGTTTTCGAACGTTTTCGGAAGTCAAATTCCATTCGAGAACCAAGGTACGACTGTATGCCCCATTTTCTACCTAAGGAGGTAGGCTAGGCTGGGGGGGGGGGGAGAGACAGAGAGTGACTCTACCAAAGGGCAAGGATTCGAACTGTGGTCTCCCAGATCCTAATCCGACCTTCTGACCATTACAAAGGGACAGCCCAGCTCCCAGCTCTATCAGGGAGGAGACACGTGCCATCCTGTCCCTTGTTGTATAATGGAATTTTGGGGCTCTCCATTATTATTAATTATCATCATCATCATCATCATCATCATTATTATTATTTATACCCTCCCCTCCCCGGCCAGAGCTGGGCTCAGGGAGGCTAACACCGGAAAATCACAATAAAAACATAATATTTTTTTTAATTTTTTATTTATAAAATTTTTCAAATATAACAATAAAGGAAAAACATTCCATCCAAAATTTACATCCAATTCTAATCTTTCTACTTTCAGACTTCCCTCAGTCTATCTGGAAATTTTCCATATTATCACAATTATTCACATTTCTTCCATCTATATTGTTTTTTTAAAAAAAAACATATTAATCTTAACAATTATTATAAAACAATATTTCTTTCCATTATTATCACAGAGCTTCTTGAAAACCTACAAACGTTAATTGTTCTTCACATATATTTTTAATATACTCTGTAAATTTATTCCAGTCCTCGGTAAATCTTTGGTCTCGCCGGTTCAGAATTCTCCCCATTAATTTATCTAATTCTGCGTACTCCATCAACTTCATTCTCCATTCTTCTTTCGTCGGGATTTCTTCCTGTTTCCATTTTTGTGCCACCAGAATTCTTGCCACTGTTACTGCATATAAAAACAACTTCTCATCCTTCTTTTTTATATCACTTATTAGTATTCCTAACAGAAAAGTTTCTGGTTTCTTAACAAAAGTATATTTCAACATTTTTTTCAACTCATTGTAAATCATTTCCCAGAACCCTTTCATTTTTTTACATTCCCACCACATATGATAGAATGTTCCTTCTTTCTCCTCACATTTCCAACATTTATTACTAACTTTATACATCTTTCCAAGTTTGACTGGTGTTATATACCACCTATATAACATTTTCATAACATTTTCTTTTATTGTAGTACATGCAGTAAATTTCATTCCTTTGTTCCACAGTCTTATCCAATCATGAAATTGAATATTATAACCAAAATCTTTGGCCCACTGAATCATTGCAACTTTAACCTCTTCATCCTTAGTATGCCACTCAAGTAATAATTTATACATTTTAGATAAAATTTTAACATCATTATTCAAAATTTCTTTTTGAAATCTAGATTTTTCTTCTTGAAAACCTCTTTCCAGCATCTCTTTTTTAAACATCGCATTCAATTGGAAGTAATGTAACCAATCATACACATATTCTTTAACTTCATCGTATGGTTTCAATTTCCATTTATTTCCTTCTTTTATAATTAAATTCTCATATGTAATCCAACTCCCCATCATATTGATCTTCTTAACACTCATTACCTCCAATGGCAACAGCCAAAATGGGGTTTTAAACTCTAATATATTTTTGTACCTATTCCACACTTCAATCAACAGACCTCGGAAAATGTGATTTTCAAAACCTTTATGCACTCTTTTTTTCTCATACCATAAATATGCGTGCCAACCAAATCTATTATCATAACCTTCTAAGTCCAAAAGTTCTGAATTTTCTAGCTTTATCCATTCTTTCACCCAGCAAAGACATGCGGCCTCAAAGTATAAGTCTGGCAGGGCAAAGCCTCCTCTATCTTTTGCATCTGTTAAAATCTTAAATTTTATTCTGGGCTTCTTGCCCTGCCAGATATATCTTGATAATACTCTTTGCCATTCTTTAAATATCGTCACACCTTTATTTATTGGTATTGATTGAAATAAAAACAACATTTTTGGTAGCACGTTCATTTTTATCGTTGCAATTCTCCCCCAAAGTGATAACTTCATTCTCCCCCACACTTCCAGGTCCTTCCTAATCTTATTCCACATCGGTACATAATTATTTTGAAAAAGATCAATACTCTTGGGAGTTAATATTATCCCAAGATATTTAACTTTCTTAACCACTTCCATCTCTGTTTGTTGCTGAATTCTTTCTAATATCTCTTGGTCCATATTTTTAACCATTATTTTCGTTTTGTTCTTATTTAATTTGAAACCGGCAACTTGTCCAAATTGCTCTATCTCTTCTAAGACTTCCTTAACACTTTTAATAGGGTGTTCTATTGTTATAACCAAATCATCAGCGAAGGCTTTTACCTTGTATTCCTTACAACCAACTGTCACACCTTTTATCTGTTCATTACTTCTTAAAGTTCTCAACAAGACTTCCAGGACCGATATGAATAACAATGGTGATAAAGGACATCCTTGTCTTGTACCCTTAGTTATAGCAATATTTTCTGTCATTACATTATTAACAATTAATTTTGATCTTTGTTCAGAGTATATTGCCTTTACACCATTCACAAACGATTGACCCATATCCATAAATTCCAGATTCTTTAACATAAATTCCCAAGAAATATTATCAAATGCCTTTTCCGCATCAACAAATATCAACATCACTTGCTTATCTTTCTTATTAGTCAGATATTCTATTCTATTTATTATGTTTCTTATATTGTCTTTCATCTGCCTCCCTGGAAGAAATCCTGTTTGGTCCTTATGAATCAACTCCTTTAATATCTTTTTCATCCTATTTGCCAAAATATTAGCAAACATTTTATAATCATTATTCAATAGTGAAATTGGCCTGTAGTTTTTAACTTGAGTTAAATCTGAATCCTGTTTGGGAATTAGTGTTATGTACGCTTCTTTCCACGTTTCTGGTATTTGTCCTTCTTTCAAAATGTTATTCATAACTTCTACCAACGGTACAAGTACGATGTCCTTCATTTCTTTATAATATATTGCGCTAAATCCATCCGGTCCCAGAGTCTTCCCACTTTTTAGTTCTTTTATGGCCATTTTGATTTCTTCTATTCCAATTGGTTCATTCAATTTACTTCTGTTTATCTCTGAAGATTTTTGCACCCCTTTCTTCCTTAAATAGTCCTCCATCATCTTTATCTTGGATTTCTCTTTCCTTTTATATAGATCTCTATAAAAGTCCACAAATCCTTTCCTTATCCCTTTCGGATTCTCAATGTCTTGATCTTCTACTTTAATCCTTTTAATTATATTTTGTTCTTTCCTTTTTTTAATTTAATTTAATAAATAAAATTTTTAATAAAATTTTAAAAAATTAAAAAAATTAAAAATTAAAAATTAAAAAAATTAAAAAAAATTAAAAATTTTAAAAATTATACTAAAATTTTAAAAATTACAATAAAAACATAATAGGGGAGGGGAAGAGGGGGAACAATTTAAAATATGGGTTATGCAGCCTCATTTTAATAGTAGCCCATAGATCAAAACCAGAAGGGGAGGGAAACATAAGGGTCAGACTGAGTCCAAACCAAAGGCCAGGTGGAACAGCTCAGTCTTGCAGGCCCTGCAGAAAGATGTCAAGTCCTGCAGGGCCCTAGTCTCTTGTGACGGAGCGTTCCACCACGTCGGGGCCAGTACTGAAAAGGCCCTGAGACCAATCTAATCTCCTTGAGGCTCGGGACCTCCAAAGTGTTGTTATTTGTGGACCTTAAGGTCCTCCGTGGATCATACAAGGAGAGGCGGTCCCGTAGGTACGAGGGTCCTAGGCCCTGCCCATGCATTCCCAGCCAGGGTTTCCATGTGCCCTCTTTTTCTAGGACACGTCCTCTTTTTCATGGGTAACATTTGAGGCAAGTTGCATTTCTTTGCTTTGAACGGCCGTCATAGCGTCCTCTTTTCTACTCTTTGAAATGTGGCGACCCTAAATTCCCCGCCCCTTGAACAGGTGCAAAAGAAAACTTGAGCTGCCCGGAAAACTGGTTGGACATTCAGAAAATCTGCTATGGAGTCTTCGAAGCACGATCCTCGTGGCAAGATGCAGAAGTAAGGAGCGTTCCTATGGTGCCTTGAGGGGAACTGATTCTTGCCAAAATGAATGCAAATATTATTTTACTTGTGCTGCCGAAGCCGTTGCAAAGAAACCATAAAACAGAATAAGCCGCATAATTAAAATAATTATAGTGGGGTAGGAGAGCTGAATGGGACGTGGGTGGCGTTGTGGGTTAAACCACAGAGCCTAGGGCTTGCCGATCAGAAGGTCAGCGGTTCGAATCCCCGCCACGGGGTGAGCTCCTATTGCTCAGTCCCTGCTCCTGCCAACCTAGCAGTTCAAAAGCACATCAAAGTGCAAGTAGATCAATAGGTACCGCTCCAGCGGGAAGGTAAACAGTGTTTCCGTGCACTGCTCTGGTTCCCAGAAGTGGCTTAGTCATGCTGGCCACATGACGCGGAAGCTGTACGCCGGCTCCCTCAGCCAGTAAAGCGAGATGAGCGACACAACCTCAGAGTCAGCCATGACTGGACCTAATGGTCAGGGGTCCCTTTACCTTTACCTAGGAGAGCTGAAAATAACACCAAATACATTTCACCTCTGGCAATCCATGCTCCCCTTGGGTTTTAGATAGCACATGGGTAGAAGAGTCTAAAAAGACTGGGACAGGAATTTTCACAGCCCTCTAGTAGCTATAGTGGCCCATTTACCAGAAGTAATGCATATAGCGTGGGTAGGCAAACTAAGGCCCGAGGGCCGAATCCGGCCCAATTGCCTTCTCAATCTGGCCCTCGGACGGTCCAGGAATCAGCGTGTCTTTACATGAGTAGAATGTGTGCTTTTATTTAAAATGCATCTCTGGGTTATTTGTGGGGCATAGGAATTTGTTCATTCCCCCCCCCCTCCAAAATATAGTCCAGCCCCCCACAAGGTCTGAAGGACAGTGGACCAGCCCCCTGCTGAAAAAGTTTGCTGACCCCTGGATAGAGCATCAATTCTGGAAGTGTATACTCCAGGGGTACCAACTTGAATAAAATATTGGAGGGGGGAATAAGTAAGTTTTGCTCTTCATATTCGATCCTGCTGCACAGACACCATTTGAACGGCAATGTCTGCCAACTTGGGGGGGGGGCAGCCCTCTCAAATATTTTATTAGGAGGGGAGGCAAAGACCCTTTGGCCCCTAGGAGTTGACTCTTACGGTATATACTTGATTCTGACCAAACTAAGCCTCCTACAGCAAAATATACATCAGGACAGTGAAAAAGAACCATCTGAAACATCCAAAAGAACAATAATTAAGTCAGTGTTATGCTTAAATCCAGGGTTGCGGGTGGCGCTGTGGGTTAAACCACAGAGCCTAGGACTTGCCGAGCAGAAGGTTGGTGGTTCAAATCCCTGCGACGGGGTGAGCTCCCGTTGTTCGGTCCCTGCGCCTGCCAACCTAGCAGTTCGAAAGCACAAAATGCAAGTAGATAAATAGGTGGGAAAGAACTAGGTTTCTATGGTACTTCCTACTTGCAGGACTCGGGTGGCACTGTGGGTTAAACCACAGAGCCTAGGACTTGCCGATCAGAAGGTCGGCTGTTCGAATCCCCACAATGGGGTGAGCTCCCGTTGCTCGGTCCCTGCTTCTGCCAACCTAGCAGTTCGAAAGCATGTCAAAGTGCAAGTAGATAAATAGGTACCACTCCAGTGGGAAGGTAAACGGTGTTTCCGTGCGTTGCTCTGGTTCCCAGAAGCGGCTTAGTCATGCTGGTCACATGACCGGCTGTACACCGGCTCCCTCAGCCAGTAAAGCGAGATGAGCGCTGCAACCCCAGAGTCGGCCACGACTGGTCCTAATGGTCAGGGATCTCTTTACCTTTACCTTTTATGCTAAAAGCCAGATCAAAACATGCACCAGCATTCTGCATTTCTGGGCAGGCTGGCCGAGAGAAGAATGTTTTCCACAGGCACCAGAAAGTATGCAGCGAAGGCCCTTGTCAAGAGGCGGGGAGTTCCAAAGGATGGGGCCTGGTTTCTCACAAATGTGGAATTAAGCAGCCCCTGTAACAGAGCCAGTTCTGAAGATTGAAGGGGTCGAAGTGGGTGCAAATGGAGTGGGGCGATTTCATGGGTGCACCACTCCCAAGTTGTTAAGGGAATTATACACTAAATAGGAACAACTTGAACCTGGCCTGGGAGCAAACGGTCAACCAGTACTGAGATCTAATCACGGGTGTCATATGCTCACAGGATCTTCCTGCTTTTCACCTGCCCACCCCCAATGTGCAACGCTTGGAGGACTTTCAAGATATCCTTCAGATTTCCCTGCCCTCACCTTACCTTTTGAATGCACAGGGAATGGGCATAGTTCAGGCATGTCCAGCAGGTAGATCGTGATGTGCCAGTAGATCACTGGAAGTCTGTGGTAGATCACTGGTAGATCACTGGCTCCCCTAAAAAGCTCAACAACTTTGACCTGAAACCCCCAAAATGGTCACTGCCAGTTTTTAACTCTGTGAGTAGATTGCAGTCTCTTGGGAGTTGGCCACCCCTATAGTTCAATGGAGCTGGACTCCATGTAGAGGCCTTGATTGATTGCTTGATTTTCCCAGTAGCATGTCTTAACTTCAACCCAACTCTTGGGGGTTGGCCACCCTTATAGTTCAATGGAGCTGGACTCCATGTAGAGGCCTTGATTGATTGCTTGATTTTCCCAGTAGCATGTCTTAACTTCAACCCAACTCTTGGGGGTTGGCCACCCTTATAGTTCAATGGAGCTGGACTCCATGAAGGCCTTGACTGACTGACTGACTGACTGACTGACTGACTGATTTTCCCAGTAGCACGTCTTAACTTCAACCCAACTCTTGGGAGTTGGCCACCCTTATAGTTCAATGGAGCTGGACTCCATGAAGGCCTTGACTGACTGACTGACTGACTGACTGACTGATTTTCCCAGTAGCACGTCTTAACTTCAACCCAACTCTTGGGAGTTGGCCACCCCTATAGTTCAATGGATGTGGACTCCATGCAGGCCTTGATTGATTGATTGATTGATTGATTGATTGATTGACTGATTGATTGATTGATTGTTGGATGGATGGATGGATGGATGGATGGATTTTCCCAGTAGCACGTCTTAACTTCAACCCATTTCTCTTGCTCCCACGCAGAACAACTGCCAGAAATATGGCCCCAACGCCCATCTCTCCTCCATCCTCACCGCGGCGGAGGGGTCTCTGATCAGCCGCTACATCCTGGCCAAGCATCCCGGTTCCGAAGGAGTCTGGATCGGACTCCACGACCCATCCCGGGTGAGTGTCTGAACCTCCCCCTGGCACCCTGGCTGGGCGCAGAAGGTGTGGGTCCGTGTATGTGGGAGCAGGGGGGTCATGAGGTCCAGCTCCGAGGGCCTTCTGGCGGTTCCCTCCCTGCGAGAAGTCAGGTTGCAGGGAACCAGGCAGAGGGCCTTCTCTGTGGTGGCGACCACCCTGTGGAACGCCCTCCCATCAGATGTCAAGGAAATAAACCACTATCTGACTTTTAGAAGACATCTGAAGGCAGCTCTGTTTAGGGAAGTTTTTAATATTTGATCTTCTAACATGTTTCTAATGTTCTTTATTATTATTATTATTATTCTGCTACCTCATGGCTTCGCCATTTTTTTTGTCCTCCAACAGTCCTTGAAATGCAACTTTAAAGGTAAAGGGACCCCTGACCATTAGGTCCAGTCGTGGCCAACTCTGGGGGTTGCGTTGCTCATCTCGCTTTATTGGCCGAGGGAGCCGACATACAGCTTCCGGGTCATGTGGCCAGCAGGACTAAGCCGCTTCTGGCGAACCAGAGCAGCACATGGAAACACCATTTACCTTCCTGCCACAGTGGTACCTATTTATCTACTTGCACTTTGATGTGCTTTTGAACTGCTAGGTTGGAAGGAGCTGGGACCGAGCAACGGGAGCTCACCCTGTCGCAGGGATTCGAACCGCCGACCTTCTGATCGGCAAGTCCTAGGCTCTGTGGTTTAACCCACAGCACCACCCGCATCCCTAAATGCAACTTTATTCAACCCATTTTTTACTGTGCACGCAGAGCCCTCCTTGAACTTTAAGTAGAGTCGGTTTTCGCTCTCCTTTAACCTTTTGTGACCAGGCTGCCCTCTTGCATACATGTTCTGTCCCAGCTAATAACGAGTTTTGCAGAAATTCCACGTCAGCTTCCGAAAACTGTATGACACCTTTCCAGGGAAACTGAAAGTTTCCAGTTTTTCCAGGGCATGTGCAGAGTGCCGGCCGAACCAAGCACTCCAGCCTTACCTTCTCTGAGAAATAAACTGTCCGTTTTTTGCTCTCTTTGCAGAGTGGAAAGTGGAGATGGGCAGATTCCTCCACAGTCTTTTTCTTACCTTGGATTAATTCCGCCCCACAACCTTCGTGGACCGAATTATGTGCCATGCTGACATATGACAAAGGTAAGAGGGCAATCGGGCTCAAGAGCCTTTGCAAATGAGGAATGCAAAAGGGTTTTGAATTGCAAAAGCTTTGGGGGAGAAAGGGGGAACCTGGATGGCTGGATTTTCCCAGTAGTGATGTATGGAAGCGAGAGCTGGACCATAAAGAAGGCTGATCACCGAAGAATCGATGCTTTTGAATTCTGGTGCTGGAGGAGACTCTTGAGAGTCCCATGGACTGCAAGAAGATCAAACCTCTCCATTCTGAAGGAAATCAGCCCTGAGTGCTCACTGGAAGGACAGATCCTGAAGCTGAGGCTCCAAGACTTTGGCCACCTCAGGAGAAGAGAAGACTCCCTGGAAAAGACCCTGATGCTGGGAGAGATGGAGGGCACAAGGAGAAGGGGACAGCAGAGGACGAGATGGTGGGACAGTGTTCTTGAAGAGACCAGCATGAGTTTGACCAAACTGCGGGAGGCAGTGGAAGACAGGAGTGCCTGGTGTGCTCTGGTCCAGGGGGGTCACAAAGGGTTGGACACGACTAAACAACAAGAAGGATGGCTGGGAAGGAAACTTCACTTGTCTGGGACTCAGAAACAAAAGCCCAGTTGCTGATTTCTCTGCATTGGGAAGCGAGAGACCAAGGAGAGATGATGTCGTTTTCAAAAAAATAATATTTTTTTTATTGTTTTTCCAAAAAAATTTAAAACAAACAAACATATTAACAAACAAACAAACATAAATCTCAACCATATTTAAACCAAACTTTGTATCATTGTTAAGTGACTTCCTCGTATCTCCCTGGTTGAAGTTTAGTGTATAACATTTTAACAGTTTTCCACAACCTAAATTCTTAAAAAAAATTACTTAAACACTTAACATCTTTCTTTCTTTCTTTCTTTCTTTCTTTCTTTCTTTCTTTCTTTCTTTCTTTCTTTCTTTCCAATTCAGCCTGAAACATATTAATTCATCACATTATATATCTAAATCCTAAGCCTATCTGGTATTTGCAAGCTTTTCCAATTAATTTAACTTAACATATTTAACTAAATAGTCTTTAAATTTCTCATTCTGCCTAATGGTAGGTCCGGCCCCAACAGGGATGCAGGTGGCGCTGTGGGTTAAAGCACAGAGCCTAGGACTTGCCAATCAGAAGGTTGGCGGTTCGAATCCCCACAACGGGGTGAGCTCCCGTTGCTCGGTCCCTGCTCCTGCCCACGTAGCAGTTCAAAAGCACGTCAAAGTGCAAGGAGATAAATAGGTACCGCTCTGGCGGGAAGGCAAATGGCGTTTCCGTGCACTGCTCTGGTTCGCCAGAAGCGGCTTAGTCATGCTGGCCACATGACCCGGAAGCTGTACGCCGGCACCCTTGGGCAATAAAGCGAGATGAGCACCGCAACCCCAGAGTCGGCCACGACTGGACCTAATGGTCAGGGGTCCCTTTACCTTCTGAAGGGATCTGAGACCCCCGCCTTACTTTATAACTTCTTACTTTATATAGTTGGTCCTTTCAACAGCCTAATTAGCTGTCTAGAAAGTGGAATGCTTTCTTTTTAATTTCTCCTTGGCAATCTGATTGTAGTTTTGTGTTGTGCACAGGAATGACTTGACTTAGTTGGATGCACTGCTTGAGCAAACCTTGGGAAACTGTTAGGGCAAACCATCTTATTCTGCCTAATGGTAGCACCGGCCCCAATCACTGAGGACAGGGGAAATCAATCCAGTGCAGACAGACGCAACCTGTTCCTTCCTCTGCCGTTGTCTTTCAGAGTTCACAAAATGGAAAGCTGCCCCCTGTGCGCTGAGGCTGAGGTATATGTGCAGCTTGCCCCTGGAATGATGGCAGCCGTTCGTCTGGGCGCTCAACGAATGAAGCCAAGAAACCAGCCGAGAGCGACCCCTGACCAACCAGCCCCTGGCAAGCCAGCCCCCTTCACCTCTGCTCCCCACAGCCTTGCAGTGGTAAAGATGTTGCGGTTGTGCTACCTAACCTCTTTACTCTGTACCTTTTGAGAATCCTTGCTCAAATAAAATAAAAATATTTTAGCTGACTTTAGTCCCAGAGATTTCTTACCGAGTCCTAAATTCTTTGATTCCAAATGAGCATCACCCTGTTCCAACGTGGTCTTTGCCACTTGCGGCTTAAGGCCCTCGTATTTACGGGACCGTCTCTCCTGGTCTGCCCCGCAGAGGACCTTAAGGTCCATGAATAATTATAGTTTAGAGGTCCCTAAGGAAGTCAGACTATCCTCCACCAGGGCCAGGGCCTTCTCAGTGATGGCTCTGACCTGGTGGAATGCTCTGTCCCATGAGACCAGGGCCCTGCAGGATTTAACATCCTTCCGCAGGGCCTGTAAGACAGAGCTATTCTGCCTGGCTTTCAATTTGAACCTGGCCTGATCTTTTATTCCCCTTCCTCCCCCCCCCCCCTCCACTTTTATGAAGATTACCTGCTCTGGGATCCCACAGCTAATTCTCCCCTGGTCTCCTCGCTGGCCCAAAGAGGACTAATTTAGCCAGCTAGCCCTTGTGATCATCTAATGTTTATTGGATGGATTTCCCCCCTAAATTGAATTTTGAATTTATTGTTATTCCCGTTTTATACTGTATTTTATGCTGTTTTTGTTGCATCAATTAAGAGTTACAGCCTCTTTTTCTAGAAAAATAGCACTGCTCTTAAGGCTGCAGCCTCCCTCTTCATGTCTCCACTCCCCTTGTCTGTATTACACTAGAGTATAATAAGTGCCATGGCAGTGGTAGCAGGCTGGAAAGGAAAAGAAATTTCATTCTCCACTCCCTCCCTGTTTTGGATGCAGTGTGGCAAATGTAGGTTTGCCATATTTCAAAAAGTGGAAATCTGGACAGTTTTTGAACCGTTTTTAAGGGAAATTGTCAAAAATGACACTGCAGACATGGGTTGCCATATGTCCAGATTTTCTGGGATGCTTCATCGATTTCCGACCAGACACAGCTTCCGACCATCGATTGCCAACTATTTCCAGGAAATTTTGGACGTATGGCAATCCTAGGTAAATTTCTTTTCCTCAAAGGCTATTGATGTCATTTCTGGTAGGTGTCATTTCTGGAACCACCCTTCCTTCTCTCTGGCACTCCAGCCCAAAAAGTAGGTGGGAGTTAAAAGGAGGTTGGGGCTGGGTAGAGGGGGATCTGGGGGTGCAGAATTTAATAGGGAGGAATGTAAAGTATTGCACTTGGGCAAAAAAAATGAGAGGCACAAATACAAGATGGGTGACACCTGGCTTGAGAGCAGTACATGTGAAAAGGATCTAGGAGTCTTGGTTGACCACAAACTTGACATGAGCCAACAGTGTGACGCGGCAGCTAAAAAAGCCAATGCAATGGGGCTGCATCAATAGGAGTATAGCATCTAGATCAAGGGAAGTAATAGTGCCACTGTATTCTGCTCTGGTCAGACCTCACCTGGAGTACTGTGTCCAGTTCTGGGCACCACAGTTCAAGAAGGACACTGACAAACTGGAACATGTCCAGAGGAGGGCAACCAAAATGGTCAAAGGCCTGGAAACGATGCCTTATGAGGAATGGCTAAGGGAGCTGGGCATGTTTAGCCTGGAGAAGAGGAGGTTAAGGGGTGATATGATAGCCATGTTCAAATATATAAAAGGATGTCACATAGAGGAGGGAGAAAGGCTGTTTTCTGCTGCTCCAGAGAAGCGGACACGGAGCAATGGATCCAAACTACAAGAAAGAAGATTCCACCTCAACATTAGGAAGAACTTCCTGACAGTAAGAGCTGTTCAACAGTGGAATTTGCTGCCAAGGAGTGTGGTGGAGTCTCCTTCTTTGGAGGTCTTTAAGCAGAGGCTTGACAACCATATGTCAGGAGTGCTCTGATGGTTGTTTCCTGCTTGGCAGGGGGTTGGACTCGATGGCCCTTGTGGTCTCTTCCAACTCTATGATTCTATGATTCTATGAGTTTTAAATTCGTTGTTATCCGCCCTGAGTCCAGTTTTCTGAACTAGGAAGGGAGGGGTATAAATAAGCATTTATTTATTATTATTATTATTTGCTACAGTCTAGCTATCTTCTTTTTCTTTGGCGATCCCTCGTAGCCAAAAAAGATTGTCTTCCACAAACACGGTTTTAACAGTGAGTCCGTAAGTGACTGTGGAGGCCAATTCTGGATCGACACGTCCTTCCACAGTGGGGACATTGGTTTACGGAATGGAGTTGATCACGGTGAGGATTTGCCAAGCGTGCCTTCCTCTTGGCACATTTCTCCCTTGTGTCCTGTGTTCGAGTGTCTTCAAAGCCCATGACATCTTTGGGAAAGTCTGTTCTCCAACTGGAGCGCTCGCAGGCCAGTTGCCGGAGTTCATACTACATTTTTAAAAAGATTTGCCTTGAGATATATTTTGTTTAAAGAAGTTGTGTAAAGAGGATGCAGGTGGCGATGTGGTATAAACCACTGAGCCTAGGACTTGCAGATCAGAAGGTCGGCGGTTTGAATCCCCGTGACGGGGTGAGCTCCCGTTGCTCAGTCCTTGCTCCTGCCAACCTAGCAGTTCAAAAGCACGTCCAAGTGCAAGTAGATAAATAGGTACCACTCTGGCGGGAAGGTAAACAGCGTTTCTGTGAGCTGCTCTGGTTCACCAGAAATGGCTTAGTCATGCTGGCCACATGACCTGGAAGCTGTACGCCGGCTCCCTCGGCCAATAAAGCGAGATCAGTGCCGCAACCCCAGAGTTGTCTGCAACTGGACCTAATGGTCAGGGGTCCCTTTACCTTCTCAAGGGATCTTAGCCCCACGGCTAAGGGGAAGGGTGGTCTGGCTGGCTGTGCAGCCCAAAATTTCCAAGCACACTGTCCAGGCTTGTGCCCGGGGAGGGGGTCACTTTGGTGCTACGAACGTAGCAAAAGCAGCACAGGAGGGAGCAATGGAGAGTTGCCAGTCTCTACAGCCACAACTGGCGCTGTGATTCCCCAGTGGTTTGACTTCACCCCCAGAGGTGCGCTCCATTGTCTCTCGACAATGGTTAAGAGTAAGGGCAAGAAACAATCCTAGGCTGTAAGTTATAGGAGTGCAGAGCTAGAAGGGACCCAGGGCGGAGGTCATCCTAAGGTCTGGGGGTAGGCAACTTAAGGTCCGGAGGCTGGATACGGCCCAATCGCCTTCTCAATCCGGCCTGTGGACAGTCTGGTTATCAGCATGTTTTTACATGACTCGAATGTGTGCTTTTTCCAAAAAATGCATCTCTGGGTTATTGGTGGGGCATAGGAATTCGTTCATTTCCCCCCCAAAAAATATAGCCTGGCCCACCACATGGTCTGAGGGATGGAGGACCGGCCCACGGCTGAAAAAGTTTGCTGACCCCTGATCTAGTCCAATCTCTTGCACTGCAGAATTCACAGGTGAAATATCTCTGACATAAACACCAGTGAAGGCCGTGAATTAGCCGGAGGGTGATTCAAACCCAGGAAAGGGGCACAGGGTGGGATGATTTGGTTTCACAAACTGAGGAAAAACTTATGTTCTGCTGCATGCCTCATATAATTGCAAAAAAAAAATGGGGGTGGGGTGGGGGCTGGTCCTGTCTTTTTCCCGTTCATTAAGCCTGAGAACAGATGGCAATTCGACGGGCGATTACCTGGCTCATTCATTTGTGAATAAGAACGATCAGGAAACGTCAGCCGATAACATCAGCAGGCCTGTACATAATGTAAGATATAAAAATGCAATGACACGTGCGATGCAAAAGTTCATCGCACCGTCGTTAGGCAGGATGAAAGCCATTACGTAATGTTTTAATCGCTATACTGGGCCAGGACTGGGAGTCCTGTTTCTAGTTATGGGCATCGCAATTTAAGGAGGATATTGACAAGCTGGAAAGTGTGCAAGACCAAGATGATCAAGGATCTGGAAGCCAAGCCTGATGAGGAACGGTTGAAGGAGCTGGATATGTTTGGCCTGGAGAGGAGGAGGCTGAGAGGAGATACGAGAGCCGTCTTTAAACATCTCAAGAGCTGTCCCATGCTCTGTAGAAAGTGCAACTTGGAAAAAAGAGAATGCATGTATTTTTGTAAACTAAGAAATCTTTCATAAAAATATATTTTTTAAAAAAGAGAGCTGTCCCATGGATGACTGAGTAAGCATGTTTGATCCCGCTCCACAGAGCAGCTGTTGAAAGAATTTAATATTAAAAATATTATTATTATTATTATTATTATTATTATTATTATTATTATTATTATTGATTCCACATAGCTCTGTGGGTAGAGCTCTTAATCCCAGGGTTGGGGATTCAAACCCCACATTGGGCAAACGATTCCTGCATTGTGGTGGAGTTGGACTAGATGGCCCTAGTCTGATTCTACTGTTAGAATCATAGAATCATAGAATCATAGAATCATAGAGTTGGAAGAGACCACAAGGACCATCGAGTCCAACCCCCTGCCAAGCAGGAAACACCATCAGAGCACTCCTGACATGGTTGTCAAGCCTCTGCTTAAAGACCTCCAAAGAAGGAGACTCCACCACACTCCTTGGCAGCAAATTCTACTGTCAAACAGCTCTTACTGTCAGGAAGTTCTTCCTAATGTTTAGGTGGAATCTTCTTTCTTGTAGTTTGGATCCATTGCTCTGTGTCCGCTTCTCTGGAGCAGCAGAAAACAACCTTTCTCCCTCCTCTATGTGACATCCTTTTATATATTTGAACATGGCTATCATATCACCCCTTAACCTCCTCTTCTCCAGGCTAAACATGCCCAGTTCCCTTAGCCGTTCCTCATAAGGCATCATTTCCAGGCCTTTGACCATTTTGGTTGCCCTCCTCTGGACACGTTCCAGTTTGTCAATGTCCTTCTTGAACTGTGGTGCCCAGAACTGGACACAGTACTCCAGGTGAGGTCTGACCAGAGCAGAATACAGTGGCACTATTACTTCCCTTGATCTAGATCTGTTAGCATGAGTATTATGAAGAGCAAGGCTTTTTAGGCATGTTTGTCCCATCTCCCTGGGCTTAGGCCCTGGGTGGAATGTGTCTCAGAAAAATTTTACACATCACTTGGGAAGACAGGCGAACTAATGCCAGTGTACTGGAAGAAGCAAAGATCACCAGTTTCAACGCGATGATTCTTCAACATCAACTTCGTTGGACTGGTCATGTTGTGTGGATGGCTGACTATCGTCTGCCAAAGCGACTACAGTGGTACCTTGGGTTACAGATGCTTCAGGTTACAGATTCCGCTAATCCAGAAATAGTACCTCCGGTTAAGAACTTTGCTTCAGGATGAGAACAGGAACTGTGATACGTTGGCACGTTGGCAGTGGGAGGCTCCATTAGCTAAAGTGGTTAAGAACAGTTTTAGGTTAAGAACAGACCTCCAGAACGAATTAAGTTCTTAACCCGAGGTACCACTGTACTCTATTCCGAACTTAAAAATGGAAAGCATTATGCTGGTGGTCAACAAAAGAGGTTTAAAGACTGTCTCAAGGCAAATCTAAAAAAAGGTATTATAAACACTGACACCTGGGAAACACTGACCTGCGAGCACTCCAGTTGGAGAACAGCCTTGACCAAAGGTGTCATGGGCTTTGAAGACAAACTCAGGACGCAAGGGAGAAACGTGCTAAGAGGAAGGCATGCTTGGCAAATCCACACCATGATCAACTCCCACCCGGAAACCAATGTCCGCACTGTGGAAGGACGTGTGGATCCAGAATTGGCCTCCACAGTCACTTAAGGACTCATTGTTAAAACCGTGTTTATGGAAGGCAATCTTACTCGGCTACAAGGAATTGCCAAAGAAGAAGAAGCAGATTAGAAAGGGCAGGCAGCCAATCAGGGCGCAGGAGGAGCTGAATGGTGAGGTTCTGGAATGTTCTGCATCAAATCCGAAGGTGGTCGAAGCCGTTGGAGGGAGGGGCATCTGCCGGAAGAGCCGGAGGCAGAGCAAAGGGGGATCGATCCATCAATGCGCCAAGGTAACCAACTGGGCAACGCAGAGGGAGGGTAATCGCCTTGTCTTTCGTCAACTCACTGGTGATCAGTGTCCCAGGGACTGCTGGAAACAGCTCCCCAAAATCTCGGGAGAAAGGAGATCTCTCCGGGATATAACCCCCAAGACCCTTCATCTGGGTCTTCGAACCCGGGTTCAACCCAGGAAACTCCCACGTGCAAAATACAGGCATTCAGCTTCAGCTCACCAAAGTCCAACTGGACAGTTGCTTTGCTTTTTAAAAAAATTATTTAGTTGGTTTTTCAAATTAAAATTTTACAGAGATATATCCAACATAAATCATAAAAACCAGATTCGAAGGAATCTCCTGGACTTCCATCCTCCCCTTTGTGGGTCCTACTATTAATCATGTCCTCCTGCATCTTTTGTGATAATCCAAACCCTTTACCTCTTCCATTGTGTCCAGAATTCACCATTAAACTACAGGTGTTATTCCAATCCTACTAACGATTTTAACTGTTTACAGGTGTTTTTAAGATATATGATAAATTTCCCCCATTATTAAAACTTTGGTCTTCCTGATTTCTGACTCTTCCGGTCATCTTAGCCATTTCTGCATAGTCCATTAACTTCATCTGCCATTCTTCTCTGATAGGGACTTTATCTTCTTTCCATCTCTGGGCCAATAGCATCCGCGCAGCTGTAGCCACATACATAAGTAGTATTTTCTGCTCCCTGGGAGGGCTACTAGACAGGAAGCAAAACATGAGATGTAAGGTGCGAAAGTTCGATATTCTGTAGATACCGGAAGGAGTCTTCAGAAGGGTCATCTTGAGTAATGATGCCATAGGCTTTGTTAGAACTGTCTGGAGCTATCTGTTTGTTTTCCCAATAAATCCTCCTTTTTAATTATCTATGCCAGGGGTCGGCAAACTAAGGCCCATGGGCCGGATGAGGCCCAATTGCCTTCAGGATCTGGCCTGCAGATTGTCCGTGGATGGGCGTGGGGATTCTATTCATTTGAGCTGGACCATTTTCCCCCCTGTGCCATTCCATTTCTCCCCCCTCTCCCTCACACACACCGTGACGGCGCCTCCTCCCTCGCTCCTCCTGGCTTCTCCCTGCCCTGCCTAGAGGAGGAAGGGGACTAGGCTGAATTGGCTGAGCGCCATTTTAAGCAGCTCCTCTCCGGAGCCAGTCCTTCCATGCCGCTCATCTTCCCTCCGCCGCTGCCACCCTGGTACTCCTGTGGGCCAGAGAGTGGAGCGGATGAGCTCACTCTGTCTACCCACGGGAAGCAGTGGTGGCGGCGGCAGCAGTGGCAGCCCCTGGGAAGGTAAGTGCAGAGGCTGGAGGTGGGGAGGAGGACCACTTGCCCCCATCGCCTCTTCTTCCAGCCCCCCCTGCTGCTCCTCTGGCCTGCCACAAGGTCTGAGGGACAGTGGACCGTCCTGCGGCTAAAAATATTTGCCGACCCCTGATCTACACTTACTGTGTTATCAAGCTAAGAACCTGGACTCCTGACAGTCACAAAATCCCAAATGTGCCTTTTTTGTTTTGTTTTTATTATGTTTTTGTTGTGTTTTTGTTCTGTTCTTTGCCAGGGGGAGGGTTGCCAACCATTCCAGACCCAGGTGGGTGAGGAAGCAGGTACAATTAGGTCGGCAGTTCGAATCCCCATGACGGGGTGAGCTCCCGTTGCTCGGTCCCTGCTCCTGCCAACCTAGCAGTTCCAAAGCCCATCAAAGAACAAGTAGATAAATAGGTACCACTCCAGCGGGAAGGTAAATGGCATTTCTGTGTGCTTCTGTGTCAGGGGTCCCTTTGCCTTTACCTTGCCAGGGCGAGGGTTAGCAACCATTCTGGACCCGGGTGGATGAGAAACCGGGTACAATTAGGTTGCACCTTGTTTCTACATCCGGCATTTTCTGGTCTGGACTTTCCCTGGGACTTAGTGACAAGAAAGATTTGGGTGGTTTTTAGAAGTTCTTAGATGCCACAATGGCTCTGATCTGCCCCCACAGTCAGAGGCAGCAATGCTTCAGAAAACCAGTTGCTGGAAGCAACAGGACTCTTATCTGGCTTGTGGGTTTCTGTGTGAACAGGATGCTGGACTAGACGCCTGCTCCATCTACACTAATCTGCAAAAACCTTATTCAATATAATGTTATCTAACTCTCAACACAGTTCTCCATTGCCAAAGGTTCACTGCTCTGCAGCGCCCTCTGGTGCCACATTTAATAACACCTTTTTGTTTTTTGTTAAAGAATTTATTCATTTTCATTAACAATCTTCCAGTTAATGACAAATAAAATCAATCCAAATTACAGTAATAACAACACACTAATTATATATTCCAATTATAAAAAAAATTTCTCGGGACTTCCCATGTTTCAGATGTCTAGAGATAATCGTTCCCATTCATGTCTCTGCATTTTCAGTATTTTTTCAAATTCAAAACTAATATTATCCATTTTTATTCTCAGTCTAATCCATGGGTAGGCAAACTAAGGCCCGGGGGCCGGATTCCACCCAATCGCCTTCTAAATCTGGCCCGCGGACGGTCTGGGAATCAGCGTGTTTTTACATGAGTAGAAAGTGCCCTTTTATCTGAAATGCATATCTGGGTTATTTGTGGGGCATAGCAATTTGTTCTTCTTTTTCCCAAAAAATATAATCCATCCCCGCACAAGGTCTGAGGGACAGTGGACCGGCCCTCTGCTGAAAAAGTTTGCTGACCCCTGGTCTAATCAGCCATTGTTTCTTGGCTCACATCTTCTGTAGCAAAGTTTTCATGTTGTTAAGCCACAAGAGGCATTTTTTAAAATAACGCCTTTTTAACGTTATAAAGCACAAGTGTAGATCCATCCCAGGTCGTTCCTATGTCCTTATAACCTTAAGTCTGCTGTGCACTGATATTTTCCCTTCTTGTTTTACAGAGAACATGAAAGGATGCCTGCAGTAGGTATGTATGCCGCCATGCCCATACTGGGTTCAGGAACAGGCAGTGGAAGGGGGTGAGAAATCTGCTCTGTGGGTGCCCGGCCTAGACAGCCAGCTGCTCTGCCAAGGATTTCATGTCCTGCTTTTTTAGAATTCTTCTTTCTTTGGCGATCCCTCGTAGCCGAGTAAGATTGCCTTCCACAAACATGGTTTTAAAAGTGAGTCCGTAAGTGACTGTGGAGGCCAATTTTGGATCCACACGTCCTTCCACAGTGGGGACATTGCTTTCCGGACTGGAGTTGATCCCGGTGTGGATTTGCCAAGTGTGCCTTCCTATTGACACGTTTCTCCCTTGCATCCTGAGTTCGAGTGTCTTCAAAGCCCACGACACCTTTGGTCAAGGCTGTTCTCCAACTGGAGCGCTCGCAGGCCAGTGATTCCCAGTTGTCAGTGTTTATACTACATTTTTTAAAGATTTGCCTTGAGACAGTTTTTAAATCTCTTTTGTTGACCACTAGCATTACGCTTTCCATTTTTAAGTTTGGAATAGAGTAGTTGCTTTGGAAGACGATCATTAGGCATCCGCACAACATGACGTTGATGTTGAAGAATCATTGCTTCAAGCCCAGCGAACCTCATAAGGAGCTGGGCCACATTGCGGTGGTGCTTAACATCGCATCAATGCATAAAAATGTTCTGGATTCATGCTGGAAACTTCCTGATACATGGCTGCTTTCAGATGTCTTTTAAAAGCCAGGAAGTTCTTTATTTCCTTGACATCTGATGGGAGGACATTGCACAGGGCGGGTGCCACCACCGAGAAGGCCCTCTGCCTGGTTCGCGGTAACCTCATTTCTCGCAGGGAGGGAACTGCCAGAAGGCCCTCGGAGCTGGACCTCAGTGTCCGGGATGGACGATGGGGGTGAAGACGCTCCTTCAGGGATACTGGGCTGAGGCCATTTAGGGCTTTCAAGGTCAGCTCCATGTATAAGAAATAGAAGAAAGGAGGACTCTCAAAAGAGGCGTATACACAAGTAGCCAGCAGTTGCAGCGGGAAAGTCAGGCTGGCTAAAGCTCAGAATGAGCTCAGGCTTGCAAGAGAGGTGGAAAATAATAAAAGGTTTCCTCAGCTATGTCTGATGGAAGAGGAAGAACAAGCAAGTGGTAGGTGTTCAACTTGGAGAAAACGGAGAAATGGTATTGGGTGTCAGAGAGAAGGCAGAACTACTCGACTGCTTGTAATTCTGGTGTGTGTTGCTGGCCTCTTCTAACACAGACATTATTTTGCAGATAAGAAAGCAAAGAAAGTAGGGGCAGAAGCAAAAAAAGGTGGGGAAAAAGGCGGAAAAGGCGAAAAAGGCGAAAAAGGCGAAAAAGGCGAAGAAGGAGAAGAAGGAGAAGGAGGAGAAGAGGTAGAAGAGGAAGTAGAAGAAGAGGAAAAAGAATTAACTGAAGAAGAAAAAGAGCAACTTGGTCTGTATCCTGCGCACCTAATCAAAGAATCTTAGAGTTGCATTTTTGCAAGTAGTTGCCTTGAATGGAATCTATTTCGTACGTTACACAAGATGCACGTTCTCACATACATCTCAAAATCCAGAAAGCACGCCTTTCAAAGGCTACTACAGTAATAATATAATAATAATAATTTATTATTTATACCCCGCCCATCTCATTGGGTCCATTACCTTCAGCAGCTGAGGGCCTCATCAAACCTAAATGCGGCCCTGGAAGCTGGCTGTCTCTTCCTCATTTACATGATCTGCCGCGGGATATTTCATTTATTTATTGCATTTATACCCCCAAAGAGCTCAAGGGGTCGTCCATCATCATCATCATCATTATCATCATCATCATCATTTATACCCCACTCATCTGCCTGGGTTTCTCCAGCCACTCTGGGCAGCTCCCAACAGAATTAAAAACACGATAAAACATCAAACCTTAAAAATTTCCCTAAACAGGGCTGCCTTCAGATGTCTTCTAAAAGTCAGGTACAGTGGTATCTCTGGTTACGTACTTAATTCGTTGGTTTCTGGGTGCCTCGCCGTCGAGAAGCTCACCTCGACCTGTAGCAAGCTCATGAGTTTCTGCCAGAACCGGGAAGTAAATTGTTTCCCGCGATCCGAGATTACCCTCAAGGGAGCCCCATGCAGTCTAAAAATGTGATCCACAAACAGCCTGGCTGTCTCCTCTGCCGTTGCTGCATGTGAGCAAGCTACGAAATGGCACATTTTAGCCGGTAGATTGACTACTACCATGACCGCTGTCTTTCCCCTTGACTTGGGCAGATCTGTCATAAAATCAATGGACACCACCTCCTAGGGCTTTTCCGGTGTGAGTAAGGGTTCCAGTAACCCCGCGGGGGCAGCCCTTTCCCCCTTAGCCCTCTGATATCGGTCGCACCCTCGTACATATTCTCGTACGTCTTCCCTCACCTTTGGCCACCAGAACTGCCTGGTGACAAGTAGCATGGTCTTGTGCTGTCCAAAGTGCCCAGCTGTTGGGTTGTCATGGAGTTGTCTAAGTACCTTCCCCCTCAAAGTCTTCCCCGGTACATACAGTGCCCCCTTATAGTACAGTAGCCCTTCCTTTTCCTCAAACCCTCCATTGACTTCCTTTCCGTCCCTGAGTTCCCTGATTTTTGTCTGAGCAAACTCATCGTCTCTGGTGAGCCCTGCCAGTTCTCGTTTCCCAACCAACGCTCCCACACCCACCCACCTGTCCTCGGGGAACACATGCCTGGTCTCTGGTGGCCCCTCTCCTTCCATGTACTCCGGTTTCCAGGAGAGAGCATCTGCCCTTACGTTTTCCTCTCCCGGCACGTATCGGATCTCAAAGGAAAACTTGGTGAACTCCTGGGACCATCTGATCTGTCTCTGGTTGAGCACTCGCGCGGTCCGCCAGTATTCCAAGTTCTTGTGTTCAGTTCGGACCTGGATCTTGTGCCGCGCCCCTATCAATAGATGTCTCCATTGCTGAAATGCCGCATAGATTGCAAGCAGTTCTCGGTCATACACCATGTAGTTTTGCTCTGACTTGCTCAGCTTCCTAGAGAAAAAGGCACATGGCCTCCAGTTCTGCTTGGCCCCGGGTTGCAAAAGGACTGCTCCAATCGTGCGGTCAGACGCGTCTGTCTCCAGTCTCATGGACTTCTCTGGATCCACGTGCAGGAGCTCCTCTTCCGAGGCGAACGCCTTCTTCAGTTTTTCAAAGGATTGCTGTGCACCCTCTGTCCATGCGAACTTCTTTTTGCTACTAAGACAATTCGTTATGGGCGCTGTCAAGTGAGCGAAGTTCTTTATGAACTTCCTGTAGAAGTTGCTGAAGCCTAGGAACCTCTGCACATCCTTTCTGTTTTGGGGGGCTTTCCATTCCAGCACTGCCTTCACTTTGCCCGGATCCATGGCTAGTTCTTTGTCTGACAACCTGTACCCCAGGAACCCGACCTCCCTGGCGTGGAATTGGCATTTTTCCAGCTTGACCCACAACTGATGCTTCTTCATCCCTGACGTCTCTGACGTCTTGCTTTTCATTGTCCGAATAGATTAAGACGTCATCCAAAAAGGCTACACAATTCTTGTATAGCAGGGGCCCCAACACATGGTGCATGAAGGCTTGAAAGCAGGCAGACCCCGATTGTAATCCAAATGGCATGACTAAGTACTCAAAAGCCCCCAGGGGGGTGAACATGGTCGTTTTCCATTCGTCCCCCTCCCTTATCCTAATCAGATTGTATGCTCCCCTGAGGTCCAGCTTGGTAAAAATCTTCCCCTGCCTCACACGTGTCAAAATATTGTCAATCCTGGGCATTGGGAAAGTCACGGGTTCTGACACCATATTTAGGGCCTGGTAATCCACGACTAATCTGGGCTGATTTTTTCTCTTTTTTGTCCACAAAGAACACTGGACTGCCCCCCACCGCCTTTGATTCCCTTATGAAACCTCTCTTCAGGTTCTTGTCAATAAACTGCCGCAGCTCCTGCATCTCCCGGTCAGACATGGCATACAGCTTACCCACTGTTAACTGAGCCCCTGGAAGCAGGTTGATTTGGCAGCCAAAGGGCCTGTGGGGGGGCAGTCTATCAGCCTCCCTCTCGCTGAAGACCTCCTTCAAATCAGCATATTGTGGTGACACCTCCCCTTTTTGCTCCAGGGCCAACCCAGCCACCCTGGCCACAGTCATTCTTGGTTCCTTCCCTCCCAGACAGTGTTCTAAGCAGTAAGCTGACCCAAAGGTGACCAACCGCTGATGCCATGACACCACTGGG
The DNA here is from genome assembly GCF_965153285.1 of Podarcis tiliguerta. Taxonomy (NCBI): domain Eukaryota; kingdom Metazoa; phylum Chordata; class Lepidosauria; order Squamata; family Lacertidae; genus Podarcis; species Podarcis tiliguerta. The sequence goes on along the minus strand of NC_139543.1, from coordinate 70,656,934 downwards.
TCATGTATTGCCAGCCAGCTCATTCCCAGTATTATTGGGGGTCCTGCCAGCATGGCCACGTGAAAGGCAATGGTTTCTGTGTGCCTAGAAACCCTCATTCGCATTGGCGGTGTCTGGTGTGTCACTTCCCCTCCCAGGAGTTCCCTGCCATCGATGGTGGTCACTTGCAAGGGAAAATCCAGGGATAGCAGGTGGAGTCTCTGCTGAAGAAATTACACGATCTGCCAGAATCTAGCAGTCCCTCCACTTTGAAGGGGTGCCCATTTGGGAGTTCTAGCACCACCACTATGGCTATAGCTGCCTTGGGGGGGGGGTCAGGCTGGGGCACTTCTATTGGTTGCTGGCCTGGCTGCTGTCCCTGCTGGTTGGCAGCCAGGCATTGTCGTTTCCCTGCACTGGCCCCTCCTCCCCCTTCTCGTCATGGCCTGCAGCCCCCATCATGCCTTGCCAGGCTTTTAGTTGTGGGCAGACCTTTGCAAAATGTCCCGGTCGCTGACAGAGGAAACACTTCTTGGTAGTTTTCCACTCCTTCGCCTCCCCGACCTTCACCAGCGTTTGAAACTTCGCGTGCGTGCGCTCCATCAATTTCCATCGGCTCCGCCGCCTGGGAAGGCTCCCTCAGCATCTCCGGAATGCAGTTGTCATGGAAACGTTCCACCCTTATCTCCCGCTTCTCCTGAAACCGCGCTTCCTGGCGTACACCTATCGCAAGCACAGTCTTTGTGAGTTCATCCATCGACCGCAGGCGGAGCGCTCGGGACAACTCGTCTTTCACTTAGGGGGACAAACCCGCTTCAAACAACATTTGCATTGGTTCAGAGTCCAGATCCCACCCGAGCTTGTGGACTAACATCGCAAAACGCGACCAGTAGTTTCTGATGGACAGGCCCCCCTGCTTGCACCCCATCAGCTCCCGCCGTGTCACGGTTTTCTCAACCTCGCTGGAGAACATCGCGTCCATTCCCTGGTAGAATTTCTTAAGATCCTTCAATGCATCATTCTGCGTCGCCATTAGGGGCCTGATCCATTCGCGCGCCCATCCTGCAGATGTCCCACAATGTAAGCCACCCTCTCCCCATCATCCGCAAAGTCATTTTTCTGCTATTCCAAAGCGTACTGAATTTGCGTTCGGAAGGCATTGTAGTCATGGGGCTTTCCACCAAACTTGTGTACCAGACCCGGGACCTTCCTCCCTATCGGGGTGGCTCTGCCCTGTGCATCCTGAGCCCGTCTCTCCTCCAGCCACGCAGACAGGGTAGCTACATGTGCCTCCAGGTCTCGGTTCCTCTCGACCAGACCTCGCACCATGGCTTCTTGCTCTGTCTCTCTGGCCGGCCCTGTTTGGCTCATCGTGCTGCCTCTCTGGGGCTGCACACAAGCAATGTCAGAGACTGACGGATTGCTGTAATGGTTCTAGGGGTTGTTCGTGCGTAAGCCGGTGCCAACACCTGCCTGGGTTGCCTGAGTGAACCTTTTCTGTCTGGACAGCCACTCACCCGTGGCTGTCTCAATCGCTGGCAGAATCCGTCAGTGGGCGTTTCTTAAACTTCTTTCAGCAAAGAAGCTCTTTGATGCCTAGTCTTCTCCTACTCTCCCTGCGCGGAAGCCCTCTGCGCAAGGAGGGCGTAGGCAGCGGAGGACCCTTACTCTCCCCGCTGGTCCCCGGCAAGGAGTCATGGGACTGCCTTGCCGATTCCCCAATCTGCCCCCCTTCTCCACTAGTGCTACGCTGATTCTCTTCCCCAGAAGATGGGCTGCCTCTCCCAATCCCGGGACACTCTCTGGAATCCCTTTGGAGCTTGCTCTCTCCCTCCGGCACTGATGGCAGTTCCCTGACAGGCCTCCTGCTGCCACTGTGCCGCCACCGCATGATTTCTGTTCTTATCCTGAAGCAAAGTTCTCTTAACCTGAAGCACTATTTCTGGGTTAGCGGAGTCTGTATGTAACCCGAGGTGCCACTATAGTTGTTTTTCTCTTTGACATCTGGTGGAAGGGTGTTCCACAGGGCGGGCGCCACCACCGAGAAGGCCCTCTGCCTGGTTCCCTGTAACCTCACTTCTCGCAGGGAGGGAACCGCCAGAAGGACCTCGGAGCTGGACCTTCTCCTGCTATGCGTTTAATCTGTGCAACGACCCTGTGAGACTGAAATCAGGCCACGGCCCTTCCCAGGTCACCCAGTGAAGTTCACGGCGAAGTAGGGATTCGAACCCAAGTCCTCACCCAGCACTGTAACCACTGCTTCACACTGTCTCCAATAGCCTTTTCAAACTGATGAGAGGGGCATATTTGCTACTGGTGGCGTCGGATTAATTTCCATTCCCTCTCTTCCCTTTAGAAAAAGAGGAAGCTATCCAGAAAATTAAAAGGGGAGCAACGAATACATTCTGGCTGTGTTTGTTGATGATAATTGGCTCAAGTGTGCTGTACCATAACTGTAAGTTCACCTCTGTTCAGAATAAGTGTGTTTTACTCCAACGTAGGGCAAGGCGGGGGGACTCTTCGGTAGATTTATTGCTTTATTGTTCGGCGTCCAGCACGCTTCCCCCTGTGAGCCTCTGCAGGTCGTAAAGCAATTAGCAATTAGCAAAGTTGCACAGTGGTCGTGTGTCGAAAGAGCAGTTAATCAGCCCAAAACGTTTCTTCTGTCCTAAAATCTCTTTATTGGCACAAAAGTAGTGTATTTACAAACTCCAGCTTCCATCTGATTCAAGCTGCATCTTCTCCCTCTGCTTGCAGCGACGCAACAACCTGCTTTCGATTTCCACTCAGCTCACAGCATTCCAAGCTGCTTTCGTCACGTCCGGGCTTACTTCCCTTGTAAGCCCATCCCCTCAGTCTCGAGGCATAGAAGGTTAACCCTTCACTATACCCAACAGAGACACACGAAGAAAAAGGCCAGAATCATTTTAATTTCAAATGTCCTTGCTCTTCTTTTAGTAATTGATTCTAGGTTGCCCAATTACTTTTCATATTTATTTTTGTAATTGCAGTCACCTCGCCGATTGGCTCCAGTATCACCAGTTAAATAATATATTTAATATGGATAAAAAAAATTAGGTTTTGGAAAAGAAGACTCTAAACTGCAAATTGTTCTATTAAGAACCAATAAGAAATTATTATCTAAAATTCATAACTTACTACTAGAATGGGATCTGAAAGACGAACAAGTAAAAGATGTTATGATAAAATGGGCCCAGGACATCAGCTATACAATTATTATTTTATTTTTATATAAATTTTTATTAGTTTTTCGACATATCATTTTCAACAGTAATTAAACATACTTTCATATCTTATACCATATTTTTTTTGACTTCCATTAATCACATCTGAAAATTTTCCAATCTGTTCACGAAATAAACCTTTCTTACTTCCACAGTTACATTTAACTCATAACTAATATCTCTATTCTTTCTCTACTTTGCAATGCTTCCTACATTTCTCCTTACAAAACTTCTTGTAGTCCTACTGGCGTAATTTGTTGATTACAATTGCTCTTCAAATAGTTTGTATCGGCCATACAATTCAGATGGAACAGTGGGAGAGACTTTGGAGGTTGGATATTAGATTTACCGCCTGTAATGCCATCATGGAAAACCCAATGTTTAAAATTTCAGTAGAAAAGATACTGCAGGCATATTTATTGGGGATTTTAGGAAAAGACATCCCACAGGATAAGAAAAGATTATTCTTATATGCTACAGCCGCAGCCGGATTATTACTTGCTAGAAAATGGAAAGGGGATACTATCCCCACAAAGGAAGATTGGACCAGTAGATTATGTGAATGTATAGAATTAGCTAAACTAACGGCAGCCATAAGAAATCAGTCTAATCAGTCTAAGGAAGGCATGGCAATGTTTTGAGGAATATATGAGAAAAACGCTGTTCTAAAGAAAACACATTGATATGTATAGAATAAGTGTAGAGGAACTAATTCAAGGTAAAGTTATTAATAGATATAAAAGGATCAATATAAGGACACAAGGTAAATAAGATTATGCAGTAAAGGATGTCGAGTTGTGGTGGAGGGAAGCAGCACGGGTGCAAATTATAGTTATTTATTTCCCCACAGAGGAAAATGAGCCCAAGCGTCGACATGTCGACCAGTTGGACATCCCTGGACTATGACAACAATAAGTTTTTAAAAAAGAGTAGGAATCGTCTATTGTTTATGTGCAAAAATACTGCAAACAAGTTGGTACATTGGCGGGGTTTTAAGTAAACACTTGCAACTAGCAGGAAATTAGATAAAATTAAGGGAAATAATAATTGGGAAAGTTTTAAGTATGGAAATGCAGCAGAACTTTGTTTGCATAAGGAACCAGGAGAGGGTAGGGAAGGAAGATTCAAAGCATCTCAAAGAGAAGGTTAGTGAAAATGTATCTGCATAAATCTAGATCTGATAGAAATGTGGGCTAACTCTTGCTTTTAATTGTGAAAACGTAACTGTTAAGTTGTGGGTGAACATATCAGACGACACAGCGATTCTTCAAACAGCTCTTGTTTATTCACAGGCCAGGACAGAACTGAACTGAAGGGTTCAGTCAGCCTGCTTATATAGAGCTCCAGTACAACGTTACTGTAACAATTTTCTAAAACTATCCAATCACTGAACGTCACTTTCGATCCCTTATTTGCATAACTATCTACAGTATCCCTCTGCTGGCCCAGGGTGAGAACTTCAGTACATAACAGTAACTGTGGAAAATTAACTTGCCAGTCTTGTCTGGGACGTCCCCCCTGTGTTATAGCAGCCTGTCTTTCCTGCCTTCCTCCACAATAGATGAGCAACGGGTCATACGGCTATCGGACAACATCGACGCTGCGAAGACAATACGGGTCTTTTTCGTCAGTCACAATCAAACCCTCGATGCATTGAATGGTAAGAGATGGCTTGCTATGAGAATGCCTGCGTCCTACCTACCTGCCCACCCGCCACTCTCACCAAGCCCCCAACCACTGGCCCCATCCTCCAGTGTTGTGGCTCACAGGGCCATTTTAAGTATATCCGGCGCCGTGGTGCAAAGATCCCTCTGGTGCCCCCTCCCCCCCCATTTCCCAGAGTTGCCGAAGTTTTTGTTGGCATGCACCCAAGGAAACAGGGGCAATTGGCAGGCCCCCCAGCTGGCTCCAGCCCACCGGCCCGGTGTGCCGGGCGACCTCCGATCCTTGTTGTTGTTTAGTCGTTTAGTCATGTCCGACTCTTCGTGACCCCCTGGACCCGAGCACTCCAGGCCCTCTTGTCTTCCACTGTCTCCCGCAGTTTGGTCAAACTCATGCTGCTAGCTTCGAGAACACTGTCCCACCATCTTGTCCTCTGTCGTCCCCTTCTCCTTGTGCCCTCCATCTTTCCCAACATCAGGGTCTTTTCCAGGGAGTCTTCTCTTCTCATGAGGTGGCCAAAGTCTTGGAGTCTCAGCTTCAGGATCAGTCCTTCCAGTGAGCACTCAGGGCTGATTTCCTTCAGAATGGATCGGTTTGATCTTCTTGCAGTCCACGGGACTCTCAAGAGTCTCCTCCAGCACCAGAATTCAAAAGCATCCATTCTTCGCCGATCAGCCTTCTTGATGGTCCAGCTCTCACTTCCATACATCACTACTTGGAAAACCATAGCTTTAACTATACGGAGCAGGGAAGAGGCGGAGGCTGGACACAGTGCCTCCTGGCATCAGCTCGTTGCCCTTGCCCGCCGCAGGTGCTGCCCTCCAGCCGCTGCCCGCATCCTCCAGTCCTGCAAAGGAACAGACATGGGACTGTTGCGTGCAGCGACCCAGGCTTTAGAAGACTGAGCACGCTATTCAGCTGTGCAAACAGAAGTGGCACAAGAGGCTGTTTTTACAAGCAGGTTTTATTCAGCGTCAATCAGGACAAAAGGAAACATGTCTGATCTCCTTCGTGTCCAAAGCAAAACAGAAAGCTATACACAAACGGAAGTTCCCAGCATGCAATGCTGGTATGTGTTACAGACATGTGACACGCAACAGTCCCATGTCTGTTCCTTATGGTGGAATGGAACATCCTAACACTTTTTACGGTGCTGCCGGCAGCTTTGCAGGGCTGCCTCTTCCCTGGCGCCCTTCAGAATTTGGCACCCTGGCACCCCGCACCACTTGCCTCTATGGGCGAGACACCCCTGGTGGCTCAGTACATGGGTTGAAGTGGGGAGGGGACAGAGGGGACAGAGGGGTGTGTGCCCACTTGACATAGGATCATGTCGTTGGAAGGCACACAGGGCCGAATTTCATGTGATTCATTGCACCTGTGGGTAGCCTTTATCATGCTACTAGCGTTCTGTCTACACCAGGGGTACCCAAACGTTTTTCAAAGAGGGCCAGATTTGATGAAGTGAACATACGTGAGGGCTGACCAAGGTTGTTGACCTTTTAAGGGATTGAGCTTTTTTTTACGATTTACCCCAAAGTTGTTGAAGTTGAAGTTGTTGGGGTTTTACCCCAGGAAATAAACTGCCACAAGGCCCAGGTTAAACCAACCAGCGGGCTGGATTAGGCCCCCGAAACAGACCTTGTCTTTTCCTTCCTCACACTGATCATCCCCTTGCTGTCCTTCAGCACTGTCTGCCTCTGCTACTGTATCCACCCCCTCAGGTTTAGGTGACTGTGGGCTCCCTTTTGCTCTGGTAACTATGAAAGTACTCTGCACATGTTCTAAAATGCCCCAACCAATGAGCACAGGGGCGGGAATTTCTTCCGAAAGGGCTACCTGCCCAGTTTTTGAACCCAACATCTATTTCCACCACCTTTAGGATCTCTGCTTGTTTCGAAATTCCTTTTAATTTCATTACTTTTCCTGGAATTATGGCCTCATCCTTGATTTTCTCCAGTTGGACTATGGTGACTTGCAATCCCGTGTCCTTTAACCCGAGATATCTTTTTCCGTCTATCCAGATAAACTCTCCAGCGTTCTTTAACAAGAGATTATCTTGTTGAATCGCATAACAGTGCACGACTTCAGCCTCTACTACCTCAGCAGGCTCGGGCCTAGTGGGCATGGCCGTTTCCTTGACAACCTGACTAGTTGGGCCCTGCTCCACAGGCTGCATACAATATGTCTGTTTCTGTGTGGTGCTATAACTAGATGTTTCTTTTCCTGGCTTACAATCAAAACTTTTATGACCTAATTTCCCACATCTCCAGCATGAAATGTCTTTGGGTCCTGCATAACTTGTTTTATTGACTTTTCCCTCAGAAAACTGTGTATGGGTGTGTGCCTTCTCATGTGGGCTTTCTGATGAGGGGCTGCTTCTCTTATCGGTTTCTGAGGTAATCTTTCCTTTGGTTTGCTGAAATTTATTCTTGTTTGTTTCCCAATATCTCCCACCAAATTTTGGCCCATCAAATCCACGGTCTCTGATTTCATTTATTTTATTGGCTAAACCTGCTGCTTCCTCTATTGTCTTGGGGTTCCTTTCTTTTATCAGGTACTTCAATTGGCCATTTATTGTGTCGTAAAATTGCTCCAACGCTATCACTTCCCTAATCTTAGGTACCGTGTCTGCATTCTCTTGCTCTTGTGAGGTAAGTTTTTATCTTTGCCCCCATCTGCGCATAGGTTTCCTCCCTCACCTTTGTCACACTTCTAAATTTTTTCCTCAACTGCTCTGAGGTAATCTCAAAGTGTGTATATACTAACTGCTTGTACACCTCAGAATTTCAGGATTGTTTCTCAGTCATTTGAGTGTATAATTCGGCTAGAGGACCGCTTATCCTAGCTCTCAAGATCATCATTTTTTCTTCCTCTCTCACTTGAAAATCGTGACAGGCTCTCTCGAAGGATACTAGAAATGCTTCTGGGCTATCCTTATCTCTAAACTCAGGAAAGCGTTTTAAATTATATTCAATTGATTCTGCCCATCGGTGTTATTACTATTATTACGATTTTCTAAAGCCGTTAATTCCAACCGTCTCATCTCTAACTGAAACCGCTGCTGTTCCCTTTCCTGCTCAGCCCTCAATTTTTCTTTTTCCAATTCAGTTCTATTTTTCTCAAGCTTTAATTTCAGGTTATATTCTTGAACTAATTTCCACTTTTCAAAATCCTCTGAAAACTGTGGAACTTCTACTTCAGGTGGGGTTTTAGTCATCTATTCTGGTTTCTTCCCCCGGGGATTCCCATTCTCTTCTCCCGAGCTTTCATGTGGGTTTTCTCTCATGCGGTGCTTGGTCTTTTTGGTTGAGTCAGTATTTTGCACTAATTAAATAAGAGACTTTCACTCTCAGCACTGTTCCTCCCGGCTTGGCTTTCCAAGACCCTGGTCCTCAAAGAATAGCTTTAAGTTTTTCCCCTCTAACCCTTCAAGCTTCCTTCCTCTGACCCTGAGCCTAAGCCTCCGCCAGAGCAGTCTTTTGAGATCTCTTGCTCTTATTGTTATCTCGGCCACACGGCAATCTGGGGTTTATCCTCAATCACACCCTCGAGCCAGGTAATCTCTTCACCGATTTGCCCTGCCCCTCTCCAGGTGTATTGCTTCCCCTCACAGGCTCTTAGACTTATCGTATCCTGCCGCTGCCGCCAATTTTGTGGCGTTCGTACGAAGCCTCCGGTCATCTCACGGACTATTGATCCATATACCACTAATCCGCTGCCACCAACCAGGTCCTCCCTGGTAAAATCACTTCAGTCTCAGTCAGCTTCTCAATTCATAGAGTGTATTTTATTTCAGACATAAAACAAAACTTGTACAGCATTCCAAACGGTGTTCCTCTTTACTTTCTTAGTCTTATGTTCCTTTCTCTATCTCTTCTACCTCCCCACACACAAGGACCCACGGCCCTAACTGTCTCTCTATTACCAACCAGCCAACCCATGAAACCCAACCAACTACCAACCCACAACTCCCAACGAACTCCTCCCAGAACTCCTTTATAGACCCACTGACTCCACCCCCCTGGGTCCTGTCTGTGCAACCCATTTAACTATTTCCCCTCCAGCACTCTCTCATATAGGTTAACGTCACACTGGGTCATGTGGCCAGCATGACTAAGCCGCTTCTGGCGAACCAGAACAGTGCACAGAAGCACTGTTTACCTTCCCGCCAGAGCGGTACCTATTTATCTACTTGCACTTTGACGTGCTTTCGAACTGCTAGGTTGGCAGGAGCAGGGACCGAGCAATGGGAGCTCACCCCATCGCGGGGATTCGAACTGCCGACCTTCTGATCAGCAAGTTCCAGGCTCTGTGGTTTAACCCACAGCGCCACCCGCGTCCCTTTATGGAATAGTTACTTGACTCTTATTAGTTTGTGACTCCCTGCACATATTACATGTCTTCTGCTTATGAATTTTGAAACAGTTTGGATAGGGTTATAGAAATATTGTCAATATATTATTAGCCTATGTGTTGCTTGATGTTGTTCGGATTGTTCTGTTTTGCAACACAGGGGGATTTTTCGGGTTTATTATTCTCCAGACTGGAGGCAGGCCACGTCGCTTGTACCCAACGCAATCGGCAGACAGACACACTTCACACTCCCGGGAACCTTTCTATATATTTATGCTCGACTGCCCGAGACCTCCCTGACTTGCACTTTTGCAAATTGTTCTAGATACGGAAATCCTAGGGTTGGCAGAGAATTTAGCGGGGTTTCTACGCGACATCAAGACAAGGACTACTGCAGTGAATGTCGCAATTGGTAAGTTTGTCTGCAGAAGAATCGGGGAGGGGGGGAGACACAAGCTGGAAGCCTTTTCTCCCCCCACCCCTCATTTATTGGTAAAAACCTCTTGGTGTTTCGCAACTTTCCGACTAGTTGCAGGACCTTAGCCAGACCTAGCAGGGTAAACGAAGAATCCACGGAAGCAATTGGCAACTTGGCTGCAGACAGAATAGACGAAGCAGGAACCAGGAATTTGTAGTTGGGTGTTTATTATATACAGTGGACTATTTACAGGAACAGAACACGGATCTTTAGCTAGCTCTCTCATACACGACTCACAACTCCTACGCTGACACACAGAACTCTGAACACTGAGCTCTGAACTAACACATTCCCGTTAGCAGGCCATTAATTATCACTTCCTTGAGAGAGCTTGACCAATCAGGGAGTTGTCTCCATGTCTCTGTTATCACCAGGGAGACTTACTCCTTCAGATTGCCTTCTGGCTGTCTGCCAAACCTTAATTGACTCTGTGTGAGTAGCTGCACGTACGCAGTTTCCCAACATCATTTCCAGAACTGGATAACTTATTCCCTTCTTCAATTCTGGCTGCCCTTGTTGAAGGCCAACCCAGCAATGAATTGTATTTGGTTTAGGACCAATGGCTGGAGTTCTAATGTGCATTTATTACAAATATGTGTTCACTCTTAACCTTACACCCACGAGTTCTCACACAGGAGGAATGAAGAAAGGAGGTGGTCTACACCAGAAATCCTGTTTGCCAGGATACCTGATAATGGTCACTGACTGCTTTACCTGGACAGCCAGGCCATTCTTTTGTGATGGTAAATACTTTAATTCCTGAGTCCAGGTCACAGGCTCACCCTATTTATACACAAATACGACCTTAAGTCAAGTAAGCAAAAGACAATGGAGAGTCTTTCCCATTTCCTTCCTCCTTGCAGAGAAATATCTGAGGTCACTGGGAGAGTCAAAATGACTTCAGGGTTGTTCTCCTGTACTATTACAGACACTGGGTTTATATACTTATGTATGTGTTTGCCTCGTACATTTACGAATGCTTATTTTATATTTGGGACCTGAGAATTCTTATAACACAAAGGTTACCTTTGATGTGCAATAAACCTATAACTTAAACATTCCATACTTTAGCATTTCATTTCATCATACAGTGGTACCTCAGGTTAAGTACTTAATTCGTTCCAGACGTCCGTTCTTAACCTGAAACGGTTCTTAACCTGAAGCACCACTTTAGCTAATGGGGCCTCCCGCTGCCGCCGCGTCGCTGGAATTCAATTTCTGTTCTCATCCTGAAGCAAAGTTCTTAACCCAAGGTACTATTTCTGGGTTAGCGGAGTCTGTAACCTGAAGCGTATGTAACCTGAAGTGTATGTAACCCGAGGTACCACTGTATTTATTTGTACGCCTCCTTATCTCAAGGGGGTGTGCTTGGTTCACCCCACCCCATTTCATCTTCACAACAACCCTGCAAAGTAGGCCAGGCCAAGAAAGGCGGCCACTGACTCCAAGGTTGCCCTGTGAGCTTCATGTTTGTGTGGGGATTCGAACCCACCTCTCTCATCTCAGGCCTTAGCCCAGCACTCCAACCATTACACCACATCGGATTCTGCAAAGGAACTTTTGATGATTTCCCGGTACTATTCCCACTCCGGCTGCTGGCACAGTAACATAAGCACTGGTGCGCGCACACACACACAAAGATTGGCATCATTCATTCAAAGACCCTGACCCTAATCCAGAATGTGGCAGGTAGACTGGTGACTGGGAGCGGCCATCAAGACCACATAACACCGGTCTTGAAAGACCTATGTTGGCTCTCAGTACGTTTCCGAGCACAATTCAAAGTTTTGGTGCTGGCCTTGAAAGCCCTAAACAGCCTCAGTCCAGAATACCTGAAGGAGCGTCTCCACCCCCCATTGTTCTGCCCGGACACTGAGGTCCAGCACCGAGGGCCTTCTGGAGGTTCCCTCGCTGCGAGAAGCCAAGTTACAGGGAACCAGGAAGAGGGCCTTCTCGGTGGTGGTGCAAGCCCTGTGGAACTCCCTCCCACCAGATGGCAAAGAGAACAACAACTACCAGACTTTTAGAAGGCATCTGAAGGCAGCCCTGTTTAGGGAAGCTTTTAATGTTTGCTGCATTATGGTATTTTAATATTTTGTTGGAAGCCACCCATTTATTATTCTTATTATTCTTATTATTATCATCATCATCATTATCATCATCATTATCATTATACAGATGGACCGGCTTGTTTCTAACACATCTCCTTCTCTGCCTCTCTCTCTCTCTCTCTCTCTCCTGCATGCTTCTGGTTCGCCTCGCAAGACAACATAATTAAACTGATCAATGGCGGGTGGCAGCCCTTCAAAGGACGACTCTTTTACCTCATCTCGCACCCAATGGGTTTTGATTTTGCTCAGACTGAATGTGAGAAATTAAGGACAATTCTGCCCACCATTGTCACGAAGGAAGAGGAGGTAAGTTTGAGGACCGCGATCCTCTGGCGCCTCACCCAGATATATATTCGCTCTCCCCAGGAAAACCCACTGTGGACCGCTGGAACAGGACAAATGTCCACCGTTTTTTTCCTGCAAATGGACATTTGTTATAGCCCGGAGGGATCCCAAAGTCTGTCTAGTTCCAACCCCCTGGAATGTAGGAATCTCAACTAAATCACGCATGACACAATCACAGGTGGAAGGAAACCAAGTCAATGCGCGAAGCTCTTTTGCAAAAATGCTCTACACCAGGGGTCAGCAAACTTACCGTGCCTCAGGCTGGTGTCTCCAGAGCCCATCTTGCAGCAAGCCAGAGGGCAGGGGAGCATGTGCCCATAATCGTGCGCACACGCTATTTCCGGCGCACTTCCGGGTCAGGAGAGCACCGGAAATAGCTTGTGCGCATGTGCACGGGCCTCCTCCGACCCAGATGTGCACTGGAAATAACCCTTGCGCATGCACACAAGCTATTTCCAGTGTTCCTCCGACCCAGAGGTGGGTGGCCTCGCAGCACAGTGCCAGTAAGAGCGGGCAGCTGCAGCGGGGAGCTGGGGTTGCCGCGGGCCGGATAAACAAGTCCCTCGGGCCTTATCCAGCCCACAGGCCTTAGTTTGGAGACCCCTGCTCTACACCTTGCAGAAATAATCAGAAAGCAGTTTGAGTTTACCAATCATTAAATAAGTTGGAGTTCTTGTTATTAAATATACCAAGAAAAAAGCACACCAAGAACTCTGGCCAATATAAGTTTCAGCAGTGGGAGAGGTCCCTACTCCCAAATCAATAATCAATTGAAATAAACACTAATCCATTCAAAAGTATGTATTCTGACAAGGATTACAAACTCAAATTAAGATTATAAACCCAAACAGAGATTACAAACTGAAACTCATAAGGATATGTATAGCACAATAATTCGTTACAGAATTAGAGATAAGGATTTATGAGTAAAGATAAGTTCATGTTAGTCCATAGTCAGATTTGATGTGATGGTCTTAGTTTCAATCTGAGCAGACTTCTGACTTCTGCTCAGTGATTGAAACTAAGACCTTCACATCTCTATTTGAGTTTGTAACCCTTGTCAGAATACATACTTTTGAATGGATTAGTTTTTGTTACAGCTGATTATTGATTTGCGAGTAGGGACCACTCCCACTGCTGAAACTGATATTGGCCAGAGCTCTTGGTGTGCTTTTTTCTTGGGTTTACGAAACGGCAATTTGGTTTGCCAGGGAAATGTCGCAAAAGGAACAGTCGTGTCTTTTCAAAGACTCGTTGTGAAGTCTTGTCTACATGCTTAGCAGAGGGAGATTTAAAGGCAAACCTCCCCGTCTCCTCTGCCTGACTCTCGCCCCTCACCCACATGCAAGAAGTTTTTGGCTGCTCACCCACTGCCCGTTCACCCACTCCTACTGGCCAGCCATCACTCCCAAATACCTGCCTGCCTCTCCCTGGCTGCTCCGGCTCAGACACACTCAGAAATGGTGCCAAAAGCCAGGAGGCAACCCAGGAAACGCGGGTGGCGCTGTGGGTAAAACCTCAGCACCTAGGACTTGCCGATCGTATGGTCGGCGGTTCGAATCCCCGCAGCGGGGTGAGCTCCCGTCTTTCGGCCCCAGCTCCTGCCCACCTAGCAGTTCGAAAGCACCCTTAAGTGCAAGTAGATAAATAGGTACCGCTTTATAGCGGGAAGGTAAACGGTGTTTCCGTGTGCTGCGCTGGTGCAGGCACTGGCCCCCGGCCTCTTAAGCGACATGGGTGCGCAATCCCAGAGTCGGTCACGAGTGGCCCGTATGGGCAGGGGTACCTTTACCTTTAACCCAGGAAAGGAGAGCGGTACCCGGCTTAGTGGGGGATTGCCCGAGGGAAGGAGGACGGAATGGAGGGGAGGAGAAAATATGGGTGGGAGGAGTAAATATTTTATTGGGTGCACAAAGAGACCAGGGCCCTGTAGAGTTGGCACCTTTGCATAGCTGTCAACTTACAGATTTGAAAATAAGGGACCAGCAGCCTCGAAAATAAGGGATCAGCAGTCAAAATAAGGGATTTTCAGAGCACAGGTAGGTTCAACTTCTCAGCCCCTCCCAGCCAAAAGCAGAAAGCCCAGCCAGCAGCCAAACGAAGCCTCAAGCGGTGGTTCCCACAGCGCAGCAACCCGGCAAAGGGGATGCAGCAAGGAAAAACACCGTCACCTCTCCGCTGGGAAGCGCTGAGCAAAGGCGAGTCCCCAGGCAACGCGGCCGATTTGATCGGCACAAGGCATGCAAGCTCCAGCCCCCAGTCGTTCTTAGACTCCTTATTGGGTGAGCAACGCAGCCAAGCAACCCAGTTGGAGCCTCCCTCCTCCCTGGCTGGCAGGGAGGGAGGGAGAGGAGCTGCTTCCTTTGAAACCCGGGAAATTTAAGGGACATCATCAATAAAGGACAGCAGTGGGACACGGCACTGGGATAAGGGAGTTTCCCGCCAAATAAGGGGCGGGAGAACATCTGAATCTTCTCTTTGGGATCACATGGTCCCTTGAGAATCTTCCTGCTTGCACTCAGAACCACTTTGAGCATCTGTGCGGCAGTCACGAGTCAAATTTAGCTGGAGATGGAATTGAATGCTGTCTCGAGAAGCAGGAAATACTCGACTGCCTTCCTCTACTGCTTTATCCAGCTTTCAGCTTTTAAGAAAAAATGCAGAGCCCTGTTAGTGCCATTCAATGAAGGAAGTCCATTGCTTTGCAGAAGTGTTTCAAGCCCACAGCAGGCTAAAATAGACCCGCAACCATCACAGCTAAGTGCTGGTCAGTTTCTGGCTAGTTTGCAGATTTGGGTGGGAACGGATTTGCTATCCTACAGACAATTCCAGTGGTGTAACGTGGGTTGCCAGAGCCCGGGGCTATGGAGGGAAATGGACAGAGTATGTGTGTGTGTAATCGGCTGCCTAATGACGCCCGCGTCACCCAAGAGATTGCAGACGCAGAGATAAGAAAAGAAGAATGGTTCCATTGGTCTGGAGAGGTTCACTTCCTGGTCTCATGGAGAAGCTGTTTTCAACAGAGTCCAGCGACGGAAGAGCGCAGCTGCATTGCGGCAGCACCGGGCGTTGATATTTTGCATCCCTAATAATTTTGTCATCCCGTTCCCCCACCACCAGCATGCTATGCCACTGGACAAATCTGAATGCATGGTCAATGAAGCCAGGGTTTCATCTGACCTTGCGTGGCAAGGGGTGTAGATCAATTGGTAGAGAATGTACCTTGCAAACAGAAGATGCCTGGTTCATTCTTCCTCAAACCCTGGAGAGGCTTGGCTGCCTGCCAGTATAGGGTCTGACTCAGTACAGACCGCTTCATGTTATGTTCTTTCAGGTTACGCCCCGCGGCAACCCGGAAGTACCGGAAAGGGTTACTTCCGGGTTTCGTCGCTTGCACATGCACAGATGCTCAAAATGACGTCGCGCGCATGCGCAGAAGCGGTGACCCACACCCTGCGCATGCGCAGACGTGCTGCTGTGGCTTGTGTTCTTTTCATGTTGCAAACGGGCCTCCGGAACGTTCGTAGCCAGAGGTACCACTGTATAGCACATCTACCTCACTCCTGTGTGAGCTTTCTGCCGGAAAATCGATGAACAGTCCTCCCGAAAGGGTCCTTCGTCCCAGTCAGGCCTTCTGTTTGGCTCTCTTGCAGCTTTTCATTGAGGCGATTGCCAAGGAGTCGAGTAAGGGCGTGTGGATTGGGCTCAAAAAGGACGCCTTAACATGGAGATGGCTTGATGGGACACCGTACAATGTAAATAACAGGCAAGTGTCTGGGGAAGCCTCTATACCGTAAAGAAACTCTCGGCTGTTTTCTCCTTCCCACCCTGAAAGCAGCTTACGGAAGGTTGCCTTTCCCCGACTTCACCTTCACAAAAAGCGGGAATAGGGCAGACTCGAGAAACGAGGTTCTCTTGGCATTCTGACGAGAAGCTACCTTGTTCACACCTCCAGTGTGGTGTAGTGGTTAAGAGCGGTAGACTCGTAATCTGGTGAACCTGGTTCGCGTCTCCGCTCCTCCACATGCAGCTGCTGGGTGACCTTGGGCCAGTCACACTTCTCTGAAGTCTCTCAGCCTCACTCACCTCACAGAGTGTTTGTTGTGGGGGAGGAAGGGAAAGGAGAATGTTAGCCGCTTTGAGACTCCTTCAGGTAGTGATAAAGTGGGATATCAAATCCAAACTCTTCTTCCAGTCAATGCACAGACCGAAGCACAATCGTGCTTCAAATTTTGGTCTTCTCCGAATTTCGCAGCGCAATTCACCAGCCGTTCTAGGCATTCCTGTTTGGATAGGCCTACTACGCAAGGTGCTTGGAAGTTTTGTAAACAAAAATCTGCCCTTTTTTCCCTTATGGGGTATCCAAGAGCCCATTTAGAGTCCTTACGTAGGTTCCCTATTGGTAGGAGAAAATAACAGAGGCCAACCAGAAAATATTGAGAAGCAAAGCAGCTAGTAAGCCTGATCTTTATTGATCTGTTGCAACAGGGTCCTCACTCACCACGCACAGGAGGGAGGAGGAACCCAGAACAAAAGTATGTCTGCCCTTATATAGATATTTTAAATTCCCTCCCTGGAGTCCAAGACCGCCCCCAGAAACATCATACATACATCACAGAAAGGGCAATCTACAGCAGAAATCTGAGTGCTTTGTTTACCTCCTGTCTGCCAGGTTACCTGTTTAATGGTCACTTGATTGGATTGCCTGGGGAGCCTGGCCAGTCTTTTGTAATGATAAATACTTAGTTCCAGGTCACAGGCTCATACCCTATTCATATCTTAGTTTTTCCTGATGTTTAGTCGGAATCTCCTTTCTTGTAGCTTGAAGCCATGGGTTCGAGTCCTCCCCTCCAGAGCAGGAGAAAACAAGCTTCTCCCTCTTCCATGTGATAGCCCTTGAGATATTGGAGGCAGGCCCGTCTTGCCCATAGAGGCTAGAGGCGCTGGGGCACCAAGTTCTGGAGGGTGCCAGGCGAGAGTCCAGGGAACACTGAATGAGTGCGTCGAGTGAGTGACACCGCGGCACAAAGCGGCTAACTGAGCCACGTCCAGCCTCCACCTCTTCCCCGACCAGAGGAGCCACCCCCCAGCCGCTGCCCGCCTCCTCCAGCCCTAAAAAAAGGTTGACAACTCTGGGAAAGGGGGGGCGCCAGAGGGATCTTTGCACCGTGGTGCTGGATATGCTTAAGACAGGCCCAGTTGGAGTATCTCCCCTCAGTCTCCTCTTTTCCAGGCTAAACATACCTAGCTCCTTCAACCGTTCCTCATAGGGCTTAGTTTCCGGACACTTGGTCATCTTGGTCGCCCTCCGGTGCACATGTCAATACTCTCCTTAAGTTGTGGCGCCCTGAACTGGACACAGGTGTGGCAGTTTGAAAGTAGCTGGACACAGAGGCGGGACGGAGCAAATTGCTGAGCAATTTTGTTATGGCGACACGGGTGGCGCTGTGGGTTAAACCACAGAGCCTAGTACTTGCCGATCAGAAGGTTGGCGGTTCAAATCCCTGCGATGGGGTGAGTTCCCGTTGCTCGGTCCCTGCTCCTGCCAACCTAGCAGTTCGAAAGCATGCCAAAGTGCAAGTAGATAAATAGGTACCGCTCCAGCGGGAAGGTAAACGGTGTTTCCGTGCGCTGCTCTGGTTCGCCAGAAGCGGCTTGGTCATGCTGGCCACATGACCCGGAAGCTGTCTGCGGACAAAGGCCGGCTCCCTCAGCCTATAGAGCGAGATGAGCGCGCAACCCCAGAGTCGGTCACGACTGGACCTAATGGTCAGGGGTCCCTTTACCTTTACAGAACATAACCAAAGTAGGATTGCAATCTGCATTGATGAACGTTGCCTCTTTTTTTCAGTTTCTGGAATGAAGCAAGCCTGATCCCTGGGCCAGTACTGGAAGAATGTGTTGAAGTTCTCAACGAATGCAATACTCCAGGCCTCTGCTGGGAAGATGCAGACTGCACTGATCAAAGAAGCCCAGTTTGTGTGATGTTCCCAGACTCAATATATTTGCCTTAAGCTCTACACAAGAGGGGAAAAATGGACAGAGGACCATTTCATCCCAAGAAACCAAAGGATAACCCAGTCAGCCAGCAGAAGCAGAGAGACAGGGAAAGAATCCACTCCGCTCTCTGGCTCTCATACCTTATCAATAATGTTGCCTCCCTAAATTGGGAGACCTTATTTTGAACCCCTCAAAGATGCAGATGATGAAGACCCAAAATAAAACCATTTGCCTCCTCACGTTCTCCTTTCCCAGTTTTCCATCTTTGGGGGAGTTTCCTCACGAGCACCACGGATAATAATATTTTAAAAAAATATTTATCTGGAAATGTCATGTAGCAGGAAAGGAGGAGAAATGCTCTTCAAAGTTCCCCACCAAACCTCTTCGTTGAAATAAATAAAGGAGTGCCTCTCCACCATGGCGTAGCACGTGTTCCTAATCTGGACAAGATACCCTTTTAAGATCCATCGAAAGGCAAGAGAGACAGTGTGGTGTAGTGGTGAGAGGATTGGGCTAGGACCTGGGAAAGACCAGCGTTCGGAGCCCCACTGGGTGACCTTGAGGGGCCAGTCCCTGGCTCTCAGCCTAACCCATGAGTCAGCAAACTAAGGCCCGGGGGCCGGATCTGGCCCAAATGCCTTCTGGATCTGGCTCGCGGACAGTCCGGGAATCGCCGCATGGATCTGATTCTGATTGTTCGAGATGCATCATTCTCCACACACACACACAGCGGCAGCGCCTCCTCCCTCCCTCCTCCTGGCTTCTCCCCGCCCTGCCTAGAGGAGGAAGGGGGCTGGGCTTTGTGGGTTCCAGCCCCTCTCCAGAGCCCTTTCGTGCACTGCTCATCATCCCTCCACCACCACCGCCACCGCCAGCCCCTGCTACTCGTAAGACAGGAGCCATGGTTGGCTGAGCGCCCCTCTCGAACAGCCGCCATTTAAAGCAGCCCCTATCCGGATGTGCTGAACCCGGGGGTAACCCGAGTAACGCGGTCCAGGTCCAGTCCCAAATCCAAGGGTTCCGCGAGGAGTCAGTCTGACAGGGCCAAGGCAGGACACGAGGCAGGAAACCAGGCAAGGTCAGGCACAGAATCAGGCAGGTTCTGGCAAGCAGAAACATTGCTCGCGCAACCTGGGGCGGAGTCCACCAGCCTTTTATCTCTGTCGGAGTAACGGCCGGTCCTGATCCCCCAGTGACTCACCTCCCTGTCTCTCCCGAAGGCGAGCACTCCTCCTGCGATTACTCAGGTCTCTCCTTCTCTCAGACCTCAGTCTCTGCAGCTCGGGAGACGTTGGTGGGTTACTAGACCCAGAGACTGCCTCAGCCTCTCCTGACCCAACTGGTAGTGGAGCAGCTGTGAGTGATAGCCCAGCTGGAGGCAACGAGGTCATCCCCGCATCTGGAGCCAGGGCAGGCTCAGGCCCCTGACTCGGCTCAGCTGGTGCTTGTTGCAGGGGAACCTCTGCAGACTGGGACTCTTCCGGCTCAGGCCCCAGACTGGGTTCAGATGCTGCCTGAGGCAAAGGATCCGATGCAGACTGAGACTCCTCTGGTTCCGAGTCCAAGCCTGAGTCCCAGGCCATCACGGACGCCGCTCATCGTCCCTCATTCATCCCCCCCCCAAAAATATAGTCCACCCCCCACAAGGTCTGAGGGACAGTGGACCATTCCCCCTGCTGAAAAATTTTGCAGACCCCTGGCCTAACCTATCTCAAGATCATGGACTGGTTGGATGCAGAGGAACAGCGGGGGGGGGGCAGCTGGGGAGCCCCCAAGGGAAGGAGGCTCAGATCCCAGGAAGGGGTGGTGGGACAACAATGAGGGGTCAGAAGGAGAGGACTGGGAGGAGAAGGAGGTGTCGTAAGCAGAAGAGGCAACAGGGCTTAGTGAGCTGGGAGAGTCGGTGGCAGAGAGGAGTCCAGAATCAGAGGTGGAAGCTGAAGCAGGAGAGGAAGGGGTCCAAGAGGCAGGCAGGAATCAGTCTGGTGAAGAGTCATGGCTATCCCCTCCTGCTGCTGAGACAAGCTCTCCTCTCCCTGGTCTCCCAGAACCAGGAGTGGCATGAAACTGGGGGAGCAAAGACAGACTTGCACAGTCTCTGATTGCTCGGGGGGGGGGAATCCTGGAGAGGAGGAGACAGCTGTGGGGAGGCCCAGACGCTGTAGTCTCAGCAACTGCTGCATGGGGGGGCAAGACCTGAGCTGCCGCGCCCATTGGGCCTGACACTCCTGTGCTGATCCTGTTTTCCTAATAAAGAGTTAACTGCAACCCATTTGGTGTGATTTACTGCTGGTTCATTGTTGATTAAACGAGGGTCCTTGAAGGAAAAGGTGGGGTAGAAATGCAATTAGCAAACAAATTAACCAGGTCCTTTGCTGTTAAGCAACAAAGACCAATCACCCTTCCAGGACCACTGTGTCTAATTTTGTGAAAATTCAGAGAAGTGTAGATTTTGAAGGCTGGCTACGTTTTGGTTCTCATGTTGTCCTGAAAAGTTCACATGAGTTGAGTTCACCTCTAAATGTAAACTTAATCCATTTGCCCCCATTCTTGCTCCTCCAGATCACCCGATTTTTTAATATTTTTATTTAATTCTTGATATTCCCCTTCGCTGCCCCAAAACTTAAGTGGAGGTTAGAAAATGTCCAGACTTCACTGAGCATTTTTTCAGCTTAATCAGGGCAGTTATATGACAATGAGTATTCATTCTGCCTTCATCCTGATTTGCTTGCAGGATGTTCACATGTATTCATTCGTTCACCCCACATTTCATCTGTGGCTATTTTAAGTGGAATCATTGTGCTATGGCAGGCATGTCCAACAGGTTAATCGCAATGTACTGGTCGATTGTGGGGTTTCCCTGGTCGATCCTGGTTGATCTATGGACCCCCTGCTATGGACCAGCTCCACCAGGGATTTAACCTCCTTCCGCCGGGCCTGTATGACAGAGCTATTCCAGCTGGCCTTTAATTTGAATTCATCCTGATCTTTTATTCCCCTTCCTCCCCCCCCCCTCCACTTTTATGAAGATTCCCCACTCTGGGATCCCACAGCTAATTCTCCCCTGGTCTCCTTGCTGGCCCAAATAGGACTAATTTAGTCAGCTAGCCCTGGTGATCATCTAATGTTTATTGGATGGATTTCCCCCCTAAATTGATTTTTGAATTCTGAATTTATTGTTATTCACGGTTTTTACTATATTTTATGCTGTTTCTTGTTGCATCAATTAAGTGTTTTAAATTTGTTGTTAGCCGCCCTGAGCCTGGTTTTCTGAATAAATAAAAAATTATTATTATTATTATTATTATTATTATTGAAGAATGAAGTTGCTACATCACTAAGTAATGGACGTAGGTTTGCAACAGGAGCAGAAAACCTGATTTTTAAAAAAAGAAATTGTATTAAATTTAAATAATTTGGACCGATTTGTAAACGTGGTAAAACAATAAAAAATAATTGGGGGGGGGATCAATAGTCTCAAGACATTCTGAGAAATGAAAATTTATTTACTGTAACGTTCTGGGGACTTCTGAAGGGAAAGGGCCGCAACATTGCTGTGAGATGGGGGAGAGGAGGGGGTCCTGATCCGTGGGATGCTGGGATCACAAGCACATACCCACACCGGCTTCTGCGCCTCCTTCTCCTCTTCCAGCCCCTCCACAGCTGCTCAACTCCAGCCAAACCGGAGCGCCGTCTGACACAGGACGTAAGCCAATTCCTCACACTCCTGGGAGAAAAGGGATCCGTTTTGGAGGTAGGCGCAGCCTTTGGGAGGCAGCTTTCCATGCCTGCAACACAGAAAGGGAGAAGATGTTGGTTTGTATTTATCTTAAGGTCAATGGTGCTACTCAGAGGTGCATGTTTGCAGTTTGACCTACTTAGCTGCACACCTGTGGTCCCTCTCTCTCTTTTTTAAAAAAACAATTAATTGGTTTTTCCAAGTATACATCCTCTAACAACATTTCTCTAACAATTTTCCATACTCCACCCCACCTCCCCGGACTTCCCTGATATTCCCATTTTGTTTTATTTCCATATTACTCACCCTATGTGTTGTTTCCCAAAATTTTCCCAATACATATAATCTTACTTTTTGTTATATTCAATTGTGTTCGTTTATTCAAACCCTGCCAGTGAGTCCAATTCTTCACGTTGCTTCTTCATATACAGTGGTGCTCCGCAAGACGAATGCCTTGCAAGACGGAAAACCCGCTAGACGAAAGGGTTTTCCGTTTTGGAGGTGCTTCGCAGGACGAATTTGCTATGGGCTTGCTTCGCAAGACGAAAATGTCTTGCGAGTTGCTGCGATTTTTTTTTGCTCCCCACCCCCTTTTTCTAAGGCACTAAGCTGCTAATAGCCTTTTAGCAGCTAATCCGCTAATCCCTTAAGCCTTTAATAGCCACTAATAGCCGCTAAACCACTAATAGCGCTAATCTGCTAATCCGCTAATGGGGTTGCTTCGCAAGACGAAAAAACCGCTAGACGAAGAGACTCACGGAACGGATTCTTTTCGTCTTGCGAGGCACCACTGTATCTTGTAAATGGTTCCCATTCTCTTTTAAAGTCTTTGTTATCCTTTTCATGTAATTTATCTGTTATTTTTTGCCAGTTCTGCATATTCCGTAAGTTATGCACTTATGCACACCTGCAGTCTCTTGACTGTTTGACTAATTAAACGGGGAGTTTACTTTCTGCACCGGATGCAGAAAGGGAAGTGATAGGATAACTGATTATTTGAAAACTGTATTTAAGTTGATTACAGTGGTACCTCTGGTTAAGTACTTAATTCGTTCTGGAGGTCCGTTCTTAACCTGAAACTGTTCTTAACCTGAAGCACCACTTTAGCTAATGGGGCCTCCTGCTGCTGCCATGCCGCGGAGCACGATTTCTGTTCTCATCCTGAAGCAAAGTTCTTAACCCAAGGTAATATTTCTGGGTCAGCAGAGTCTGTAACCTGAAGCGTATGTAACCCAAGGTACCACTGTAAATGTTTTGTATGATGCTGGTGAGGAGGAGTGATGGCTTGCAGTTTTTGACGGTTAGGTTTTTGAAAATAAAACTAAGCAAAGATATTGTGGGCAGCCTTTTATTTCTACGCAGGGCCATCTTTACCACTGGGCGTAGTGGAGCAGCGAGCCAGGGTGCCAAGCAGTGGAGGACGCTAGGCGGAGAGTCCGGGGAGAGTCTGGGGAGGGGAGAGCGGGGAGGTAAGCGAGGCTGAGTGGGGGCTTGGTGCCTGCGCACCTCCAGTGCCCGTCGGAGGCGGGAAGGCTTTGGGTCCAGAACTCTCTCCGCTGGCTCTGCAACACACCACCTCCTCGGCTGCGAGGTGTGTGCTTGCATCCCAAGCTCTGTGCATACAGTATTTTCCGCTCAATAAGACATACTTTTCCCCTCCTAAAAAGTAAGGGGAAATGTGTGTGCGTCTTATGGAGCGAATGCAGGCGGGAGGCTCTGATCAGCGCTCCCTTTAAAGAGCCGCGTGGAGCGTGTGTGTGGCTCTTGGGGGCTTTTCCCCAAAGAGCCGCACCCACACTCCACATGCTCTTTAAAGGGAGTGTGGCTCTTGAGGAGGCCTTAGCTGTGCGCAGCCTCTCCTGGACTAGGGAGGCTGCGCGCGGCCAAGCAAGAAGCCAGGACAGCCAGCGGGATCGCTGCGCTGTGATCCCACTGGCTGTCCTGGCTTCTTGCTTAGCTGCACGCAGCCTCCCTAGTCCGGGAGAGGCTGCGCGCGGCTATCCCATAAGTCAGGGCAGCCAGCGGGATCGCAGCGATGCCGCTGGCTGTCCTGGCTTCTGGGAATCAGAATATTTTTTTTCTTGCTTTCATCTTCCAAAAACTAGGTGCGTCTTATGGTCTGGTGCGTCTTATAGAGCGAACAATATGATAATAGGTGTGACTCTATCATTGCTCCCCCTGTCCACTCTACCTTGAAAGATCCCCGCGCTCGAGGCTACACACTGCAACTGCTGCCTCCTCCAGCACCCCTCCCTCCTTCCCCTGCTTCTCCACCGCCTTTCACGGAGCCTGCCTCCTCCCATTGCCCCTCCATGGTTTATTGAATATTTACAAGTACGGTGGTACCTTGGTTTTCGAATGGCATATTTGCTGAACAAATCGGCTCCCGAATGCCGCAAGTAAGTGTTCCGGTTTGTGAATGATTTTTGGAAGCTGAACATCCGACGCGGCTTCCACTTGAGTGCAAGAAGTTCCTGCAGCCAATCGGAAGTCGCGCCTTGGTTTTTGTACGGTTTCGGGAGGCAAACGGACTCCCGGAACGGATTCTGTCCGAGAACCAAAGTACCTCTGTAAACTGTAAACAGATAAGAACACGGACAGGATTATTGTAATAACCTCCAGTTTTAGAAGAGTATATATTTAAAGTAGATGAATAAATGAGGAAATTAAGTTAATTTGGAATATGCAGAAAATATATATTTTTTAAAAAAATTAAGAAACTGCAGAAAGAAAGGGAAGGAAGTTGAGATTTGAAATGTTAAAACGTGCTTTTTAACATGTTAAAGGTGCCCTTTACCTAATGAGGCCTCCCGCCGCCAGTGCCCTTCCACCGTTCGGCTTCTGTTCGCAAACCGGGAAACTACTTCCGGTTTTGCTGAGTTTGCATACCCAATAGTTAGTAAACAGGGCTGTTCTTAAACCAAGGTACCACTGTACTGAAATGTATATAATTGAAAATAATAATAATAATAATAATAATAATAATGAT
The DNA here is from genome assembly GCF_965153285.1 of Podarcis tiliguerta. NCBI lineage: Eukaryota > Metazoa > Chordata > Lepidosauria > Squamata > Lacertidae > Podarcis > Podarcis tiliguerta. The sequence continues at coordinate 70,632,033 of NC_139543.1, read as the reverse complement.
GATGATGATGATGAAATATAGCTTAATAATGATTACCCAATCTTGTGACAAATGAATTAGGGAGTATGGGGTGCTAGAGTCACTTACATTTTGGGGTTATAGAGAGAGCCATCTGCCCATTTCCATTGCTTCGTGACGATGTCGTACGTCAGGCCCATCCAGAATTTGTAGTATTTACTCTTGCCGTGGCGCTGGCGGAAATGTTTCTTTGATTCAAACCTCAGGAAGTTCTGCAAGGCAAAGCCACAAGCACCCTGCCTTCAGGAGGCGAGATACACCACTGCCCTTCAACCTAATGTTCAAAAGCCCGAGTATGTGAGCTGTCAGTTCAAGACTCTGGCAAGAGAAATCTGCCTCTCTTCCCTAGCAACCAGCTCAGCAAAAAACGGGAGGAGAGGAGCAAAGGGATGGCAGAAAGCAATAAGGCAGAGGTCGGCAAGGCCAGATCACTCCCACAGAGATCCTCTTGACCTCCCATTTCCTTGACCTCTGAAGGGAGGGTGTTCCACAGGGCGGGTGCCACCACCGAGAAGGCCCTCTGCCTGGTTCCTTGTAACCTCACTTCACGCAATGAGGGAACCACCAGAAGGCCCTCGGCGCTGGACCTCAGTGTCTGCGCAGAACGATGGGGGTGGAGACGCTCCTTCAGGTATATTGGACCAAGTACTGGACCGAGGCCGTTTAGGGCCTCAAGTCTTGAGATTGGTATTTTTACTTCTAACAGTACCTATTGGGTTTTGGTTTTTTTTTTTAATCACTGATTATTCTCTAAGGACACAGTCCAGCCATCAAATGGGTTGATTTAAAGGTATAGCACCGTATTTTTCGCTCTATAAGACGCACCCAACCATAAGACGCACCTAGTTTTAGAGGAGAACAAGAAAAAAAATATTCTCTCCCTCTCTGCACAGCGCCTCTCCAGCAAAGCGGGAGGAGAAATGGAAGGGGCTCCGTTTCTCCTCCCGCTTCCCTGAAGGGGTGCTGCGCAGCTTTCCCTCTCTGCGCAGCACCTCTCCAGTGAAGCGAAGTCAGAACAGCAAGAGGGATCGCTGCGCAGCGAAAGCATTCCTCCCGTTGCCCAGAATAGGCTTAGCGCGGCTATCGCTGAAGCCAGGAGAGCAAGAGAGATCGGTGCTCACCGATCCCTCTTGCTGTTCTGGCTTCAGCGATAGCTGTGCAGCCTGCATTCGCTCCATAAGACGCACACACATTTCCCCTTACTTTTTAGGAAGGGAAAAGTGTGTCTTATAGAGCGAAAAATACAGTATATGGTGGGGGCACAGCTGAACTACTGCTAGGTGATATGGGGGTGAGGCATGGGGAGGGGGGGGGCTGAAGCTATCGAGCCTTGCCCATCTCTATCCCCGCAGCAAAACGGACAAGCCTCAGTACCATCTGTTCTGTGTCGTTGTGGATGACGGCCAGGGAGGAGAACTCATCTCTGCAGAAGCCCATGCTGGAACGCCAGCCCATCTTCCTTTCTCGGAAAAGGTAGCAGGAATCTTTGTGCTGCAGCCACTGCATCTTGCACACACTGCAGTTGATAGCTAAAGGGGGGGGGTGTGCATGAAAAGCTTGACAGTTGTACAGAAGTATCATTTATCCCCCTTCCCTACCCCTGAATGTGCCGAAATGGTGATAGGCAGTGCCAGATTTACGTATCAGCTAAACAAGCTATAGCTTGTTTAATGGGGGGGGAAACTGGGTATACATTTCCAAAATATAAGATAAAAATAAAATCTACATACAGTTAGAGCTTAGTAATTATTTTACTATTAATATACAGCCATACCACGAGTTACAGACGCTTCATGTTGAGCTTTTTCGGGTTACAGACACGCCAAAACCTGGAACGAGTTACTTCCAGGCTTCAGCGGCCGCGCATGTGCAGAATCACTAAATTGCTCTTTGTGCATGCGCAGAAGTGCCAAATTGCAACCAGCGCATGCGCAGATGCGCCGCTGCAGGTTGCGAACATGCATCCCGCATGGATCACGTTCGCAACCTGAGTGTCCACTGTACTTCTTCTTACTTGTATTTCACTATTAATATGTTGTTGTGGTTTAGTCGTTTAGTCGTATCCGACTCTTCATGACCCCCTGGACCAGAGCACGCCAGTTACTCCTGTCTTCCACTGCCTCCCGCAGTTTGGTCAGACTCATGTTTGTAGCTTCGAGAACACTGTCCCACCATCTCGTCCTCTGTCGTCCCCTTCTCCTTGTGCCCCCCATCTTTCCCAACATCAGGGTCTTTTCCAGGGAATCTTCTCTTCTCATGAGGTGGCCAAAGTATTGGAGCCTCAGCTTCACGATCTGTCCGCTTCACGATCTTCTTAATTGTATTTCAATTCAACCATTACTTTGATAAAATACATTTTGTCATGTGCATATGGCTTGAGATACCTATGAGGTCCGTCGATGACCATATAGCATTTATTCAACACAAAGAACAGCGACAATTTGTTGTTGACAAAGGACAGCTGGACATATAAAGGGCCCCATTACCTTCAGGAGCTGAGGGCCTCATCAAACCAAAATCCGGCCCTGGAGATGTTTGTTGCAATAGCTGGAGATGCCAGGAGCTGCAAGGAGATCAGAAGATCTCCACGGTTCTTTATTGGTTTGCGTTTCCTTTTACTGCAAATTACAACGATTCTGTCCAGAGTGTTCTATATATTATACACTATCTGTAAATGGATAAATCACTAGCTCCGGCACCAATAATTACCTTCTTACTAAAAACTTTTCCCATTTGCAATCCTTGGCCGTTGTTTCTCCTGTGATACATTTTTTTTTTTTTAATGAACGAATGAATAAACTGGTTTAAGAGAAGGGGGGGGGGGGAGAAAACAATGCCCACATCTACCTTTGCCAATCTGTAGCTGCCTCAGAATTTCAGTCAGGATGATGATCTGCAGTTCCATCACGTCCCTGTGACTCTCTGCCTGTTTCGACAGCTCGTCCACTTCAAACGAGAACCAAAGACAAGACAGGTTGAGTGGACTGAAGACCCAAATTCATCCGTGCCATTCTCACAAAGCCCCTGAGAAGCACGGGCTGCCTCTGTGAAGAACATAGCTGTCAACATTTCCCCCTTTTTAAGGGAAATTCCCTTATTCTGAATAGGATTCCTCACAAGAAAATGGAATACATGACAGCTATGGTGAAGAAGCATCCCTGGTTTTGAAGCCATTGGTTCATTTGGTGACTGAAATATACTCGGAGTCAAGTATGGATTTCATGCTCTTTATTCAGCTCATAGTGGTGAGGGGGAATGGAAGTTCCCCCAGAATGTCTGCTTTATATACATTATTTACACAATAAGCCCCACGTGATTGGCTAATTCCGGGATTCACCTATAGGCCAATCTGGTTGCATATTCACTTTCACCTGGAGCTGGATTGGGTGGCTCCTGTGGACCAATCAGACTGCTGCATCCTGGACCCTATTGTTCTAGGACCAATCAGACTGCTGCATTCTGGATCCTATTGTTCTAGGACCAATCAGACTGCTGCATTCTGGACCCTATTGCTCTAGGACCAATCAGACAGCTGCATTCTGAATCCTATTGTTCTAGGACCAATCAAACAGCTGCATTCTGAATCCTATTGTTCTAGGACCAATCAGACTGCTGCATTCTGGATCCTATTGTTCTAGGACCAATCAGACTGCTGCATTCTGGACCCTATTGCTCTAGGACCAATCAGACAGCTGCATTCTGAATCCTATTGTTCTAGGACCAATCAGACTGCTGCATTCTGAATCCTATTGTTCTAGGACCAATCAGACTGCTGCCTTTTGGATCCTATTCAACTCAGTACATAACAATGACCTAACCCTGCCCCGATGACCAAGAAGGATCCCACGGTTTATAACAGGGGTCGGCAAACTACGGCCCCTGGGCTGGATCAGGCTCGCCAGGGTTCTAAACCCGGCCCGCCGGCGCCCGGCAATTGCCCTGGTGCTGCAGACAGAGTGAGTAGCGGGGCACGCAATCGTTTCGGCTCAGGCAGCTCCACATGGCGATGCAGCCTTGCTGCGGAGTCAGGAATTACTTGGGGCAGAGAGGGCCTTTCCCGGGAGGGGCTGTGGGCAGACGGGCACAGGAGAAGCCCAAGTCCCTTTCCGTTGCAGGAAACATCACAGGTGGCACCTCCCTGGCACCGTTCTAGCTGTTGCCATCTCTATTTCTCCTCCGAAAAGGGAAGGAGCAGGAGACAGGGAGGCGAGTGCGGCTTCTCGGGTTGGGATCCCTCAGCTGGGAAGGGAAGCTATGTGCTGCCTTTTGGAGCAGCCCCAATCCCATTCCTACTTGTGTGAAAGCAATAGGGGGCAAGGAGCTCTCAGTTAGGCAGCATGAAGCCTCCCTTCCCATCGAAGCAGCCCCGATCCCATTCCTACTTGCGTGCATTCCTACTTGGTGCATTTTAAAAAAAAGAAAATTAATTTAATTTAACTCCCTTGTGGGGGGCCGGACTATATTTTTTGGGGGGAAATAATGAACGAATTCCCCACAAATAACCCAGAGATGCATTTTAAATAAAAGGACACATTCTACTCGTGTAAAAACACGCTGATTCCCGGACCGTCTGTGTGCTGGACTGAGAAGGCGATTGGGCTGGATCTGGCCCCCAGGCCTTAGTTTCCCTACCCATGCCTTAAGCCAGGGGTCAGCAAACTTTTTCAGCAGGGGGCCGGTCCACTGTCCCTCAGACCTTGTGGGGGGTCAGACTATATTTTGGGGGGGGGAAAGAATGAACAAATTCCTATGCCCCACAAATAACCCAGAGATGCATTTGAAATAAAAGCACATTCTACTCACGTAAAAACATGCTGATTCCCAGACCATCTGTGGGCCATATTGAGAAGGCGATTGGGCCGCATCCAGCCCCCGGGCCTTAGTTTGCCTATCCATGCCTTAAAGTAAAGGTAAAGGGACCCCTGACCATTAGGTTCAGTCGCGGACGACTCTGGGGTTGCGGCGGCGCTCATCTCGCTTTACTGGCCGAGGGAGCCGGAGTACAGCTTCTGGGTCATGTGCCCAGCAGGACTAAGCCGCTTCTGATGAACCACAGCAGCCACAGAAACGCCATTTACCTTCCCGCTGGAGCGGTATCTATTTATCTACTTGCACTTTGACGTGCTTTCGAACTGCTAGGGTGGCAGGAGCAGGGACCGAGCAACGGGAGCTCACCCCGTCGCGGGGATTCGAACCGCTGACCTTCTGATCAGCAAGTCCTAGGCTCTGTGGTTTAACCCACAGCACCACCCGCATCCCCTACCCATGCCTTAAGCCAACGCAAAAATGAGGTTCGTGTTTTTCTTTAAGGTGAAGGGACTCGGTCAGCCCCTTCCCTCTCACTCGCTTACCTTGGAAGCACATGAGTGCCACCAGCGTGGCCAGAATGGCAGAGGTGAGCAGGACGCCAAAGGTGGCTGAGCGCCAGTAGCTGGTGTCTTGGAAATGGGAAGGAAAGAGACAGGTGTGAGAGGAGGAAATCCCAGGTTGCCAGGGAGATTGGTCTCTTGAGAATGAAGGTACACAGGCATCTTAAGCCGCCGAGATATGGCGAGGGAGGGAGATACGGCCAAATGCATGGGCTGCATGCAGGACTCCAGTTCGATCCTGGCAGCTGGCAGCATACGATGTGAAATGCTCCCCTCTGCTGCGAGTCTGAGTTGGCAACACTGGGCTAGATGGAAGAGCTCCGAAGTTTCTGGGTTCGGCCCATCCTAAACCTACAGAGAGCTAGAAATGGCGCATGGTTTTGGTTTCCCGATGGCCATATGTTGTTACTCACGAGGTGCCCCCTCTGCTTACGGATCTGAGCAGGAAGAGAGCCCTGATGGATCAGCCCACGTCTCAGTCGAATGCAAAGTCATGTTTCCAAATGGGACAGTTCCACCCGCCCAGTTTGCACGCACACAAAACCCAGTATCTCGCAATGGTATACTGGGCACGGAAGGCTCCAACGCGCTCCAATAGGCCGTGATAAACGTCTCCCTGCTACATACGCTCCAACATTTCTCTAGAGGAAAATAGGGGCATCCTATTCTACATCAGGAAGCTTCTCCCGCGAAAATAAATAAAAAATTATTATTATATTATTTTAAAAAAGAGAGTCCTCTTTACCCTGAAAATAAAATACCTGCACCGATCGAAAGCCCTTCCTACAATTTCGAAGGAAAAGGTCACATTAAATTCTTTATTGAACAGGCAACCAATTCTGAGGAGTGTAGATTCCTTTCTTGTCAAGCCTTTACAGGTCAACTCAAATGTAAGTCCCACAGTATTCGATGGAGCTTACTCCCGTGTAGCTGGGTAAAGAATGTGCAGCCTTACACTGAAATCCTAAGGATGTTTTCCAGATTGGCAAAAATGTACAAAAACTGTTGTAATGTATGTTGGAGATGCAAGAACAAGGCAGGAACCTTTCTACATATGTGGTGGGAGTGCAAAGAGATAGTGGGATTCTGGGGAAATATCTGTAATGAACTGAAAAAGATGTTTAGATTTTAATTTGGGGGGGGGGGGACCAGAATCCTTTCTCCTAGGTATCATGTCAGAGGAAATAAAAAGAACGTTCAGACCAATATTTATGTATGCAGCTATGGCGGCAAGGTTATTGATTGCCAAAAAATGGGAAAAGCAGCAGCGTCCCAGCTAAAACAAACTGGTTATCTAAAATGATGGCATACTTCCATATTGCCGAACTAACAGGGAGGATAAGAGGAGATAATGGGTACAAAAAGTGAATGAGGAGTGGGCTATCTTTAAGGAGTACATCAACATTTATGTGGGAAAAGTAGAATTTCTGACAGATACTGCGTGAATCCAGAAAATGATTAGAGTGAAAGGAGAGTAAAGTTAAGATACAAGAAGAGGTTAAAGAAATAATGAAATGCGTTTAAGCTAGTTGGAAAAATAAAGTTGCGTAACAAGAACGGCTGGAAGTCAAGTCACGTGGTGGGTGTCCATATGGGGTAGGTATATTGATATAGGTAGGTATTATATAGAGTAATGTAGGTATGTTTTATGTTATGAAAGTTAGGTAGTGTGTTGTGTACGTGTACTGTGTAAATGTATATGTGTTTTATATGTTAATAAAAAGAAAGGAAAAAAATGAAATCCTAAGGATTTTTACTCTGACCTGAGTTCTACTCCCTTTGAGGATTTACTCTCTCCTGATCATTCTCACAGTTTCTATTATTATTATTATTATTATTATTATTATTATTATTATTATTTTCTGCCTTTTTCCCTGACACCTCACAGCTAAAATTTTATTTCATTCCATTTATCCGCAGAAGGCGTTGCACACGATCCCTTCTCTCACCCATTTGCCTCCTTTACAACAACCCTGTGAGGGAGGTGAGGCGGAGAGGTTGCAACTGGCTCAAGGCGGCCGGCATCAATGCGCCTACGACATCTGCATGTCTGCCGAGATCAAATGGTTGGAGGATGGATGGCGGCTAACAGATTGAGGCTGAATCCTGACAAGACAGAAGTACTGTTTTTGGGGGACAGGGGGCTGGCAGGTGTGGAGGACTCCCTGGTCCTGAATGGGATACCTCTGCCCTTGAAGGACCAGGTGCGCAGCCTGGGAGTCATTTTGGACTTACAGCTGTCCATGGAGGCACAGGTCAGTTCTGTGTCCAGGGCAGCTGTCTACCAGCTCCACATGGTACGCAGGATAAGACCCTCCCTGCCCACACTCTTGCCAGAGTGGTGCATGCTCTAGTTATCTCCCGCTTGGACTACTGCAATGCACTCTATGTGGGGCTACTTTTGAAGGTGACCCGGAAACTGCAATTAATCCAGAATGCGGCAGCTAGACTGGTGACTGGGAGCGGGCGCCGAGACCACATAACACCAGACTTGAAGAGACCTTCATTGGCTCCCAGTACGTTTCCGAGCACCATTCAAAGTGTTGGGGCTGACCTTAAAAGCCCTAAACAGCCTCAGTCCAGTATATCTGAAGGAGTGTCTCCACGCACATCATTCAGCCCAGACACCGAGGTCCAGCTCCGAGGGCCTTCTGGCAGTTCCCTCATTGCGAGAAGTGAGGTTACAGGGAACCAGGCAGAGGGCCTTCTCGGTAGTGGCACCTGCCCTATGGAACACCCTCCAGATGTGAAGGAAATAAGCAGCTTTCCTATCTTTAAAAGACATCTGAAGGCAGCCCTGTTCAGGGAAGTTTTTAATATTTAACGCTGTACTGTTTTTAACACTTGATTGGGAGCCGCCCAGAGTGGCTGGGGAAACTCAGCCAGATGGGTGGGGTATAAATAATAAATTATTATTATTATTATTATTATTATTATTATTATTATTGCGGGAGAAGCTTCCTGGCACGGAACAGGGCGCCCCCGTTTTCGCCGGAGAAACGTGGGAAAGGTATGCACCCTTTCCAAAAGTCAGACTTTTCTGCCGAGGTGCCAAAAAATGAAGCTCATCTATCAGCCTGCATGGCGAAAGATTAGCCACAAGGCGGCCTTTTTCCGCCAGGACGGAGAGCTCTGCGCCATAAGAGCATGGGGAGATTGCCTAAAAAAGATGTTAGATTGTTTTTGTATGCCACAACTGCAGCAAGAATTTTACTTGCCCAAAATTGGAAATCTCAGGAAATACCAACAGTGGAAGACTGGCAGATGAAGATGTTGGACTTTTTGGAGCTGGCTGACCTTACTGGATGAATCAGAAAGAGGAGGAACATCAAGAAGAATGGAAGAAATTTAAGGAGTATTTAGTAAAACGTAATAATATAACATAAGTGGAAATACTTGCAAGTACAGTGTTGCCCCGCAAGACGAATGCCTCGCAAGACGGAAAACCCGCTAGACGAAAGGGTTTTCCGTTTTTCAATGCGCTTCGCAGGACGAATTTCTCTATGGGTTTGCTTCGCAAGACGAAAATGTCTTGCGATTCTTGCGATTTTTTTCCGCTCCCCAACCCCTTTTTCTAAGGCACTAAACTGCTAATAGCCTTTTAGCAGCTAATCCGCTAATCCCTTAAGCCGTTAATAGCCGCTAAACCGCTAATAGCGCTAATTCGCTAATCCCCTAATAGGGTTGCTTCGCAAGACGAAAAAACCGCTAGACGAAGAGACTCGCGGAACGGATTCTTTTCGTCTTGCGAGGCACCACTGTACTAAATTTGGCTTAGGATTAAATTATGTTGAATTGTATAAAATGATGGATTGAGAATATTACGAAAAGAAAGGAAGATAGTTAATAGAACAAGTGAATTTTATTAGAAAGTGGATATTGGAAAATTGCTAAAATGAGACTGAATGAAAATCATTTAGGAAGGATTTGAGGAAGTCACCCATTAATGGAATGCAATTTGGATTTTTAACTGTAAGAAGCTGTGCATGTATGTTTGTTTTTCTTTTTATATTTGGAAATCTGGAAAATTAATTTTAAAAATTTGAAAGAAAAAGGAGAGCATGGGAGAGCCAGGGCTACATCTAACCTGGCACCCTGTTCTCACAGGGGCCAACCAGATGCGCATTACGGGCAGGATCCGAGCGCAAGAGCCACACTCTCCCACCTCCTCTTGTTTCCAGCAAGTGGGATTCAGAAGCATGGCTGCCTCTGACTGCGGAAGGCAGAGCACGGCCGTCTTCTTCTTCTTCTCAATTTTTTTTTTTTATTATTTTTCACAAAATTTTAAACACACGTACAAACAGACAAACAAACATAAATCATAACCTTATTAAGACTAATCTTATTAACTAATCTTATTAAGTGACTTCCTCGTATCCCCCCGGTTGAATTTCAGTGTATATCATTTTAACGGTTTCCCAGTATTCTTATAAAATTAACTTAATCACTTAATATCTTTCTTTCTTTCCAATTCAGCATAAAACATATTAACTCATCACATTAAGCATTTAAATCCTAAGCCTATCTGTTCTTTGCAAGCTTTTCCAATTAGTTGAACTTAACATATTTGACTAAAATAGTCTTCTTCCTGGTAATCCTCCTCCTTCTGATCACGGACTCTCCCGGCCAGGTCGGCTAGCTCCGAAAAACCCATCATCTTCATGCGCACGGCCGTCTTCTAAAGCCATGCTGTGGCAGGGAGTTCCGCAGGCCCGCCGCGTGCTCCTTCCTTCCTTCCTGAGGTCTTAGATATATGGTACTGTTCATAACCGCACGTACATAGATCAGCACAGGAAGACCGACCTGAAGCCATTTTGATTCCTAAACTGAGCAAATGTTTTCTCTGCAAGGTCAAACTGGAAAAGCCTCCCCATTGTCATTTCATTCACAAATCCTGTCTTAAGGGTATGTCTTGTATGAACAGGGCGAGCGTGTGACCTGGCCCAGGAACTAAGTATTTATCATTACAAAAGACTGGCCAGGCTCCCCAGGAAATCCAATCAAGTGACCATTAAACAGGTAACCTGTCAGACGAGATAAACAACGCACTCAGATTTCTGCTGTAGACCACCTTTTCTGTAATGTAGGTATGATGTATCTGGGGGTGGTCTTGATCTACAGGGTGGCAATTTCAAAAGTCTTTATAAGCCCTTGCACACCATTTTTCTGGGTCCTCCTCCTCTCCTGCGGGTGAGGGGAGCACCCTGTTGCAACAGATCAATAAAGATCAGGCTTACTAGCTGCTTTGCTTCTCAATATTCTCTGGTTGGCCTCTGTTATTCTCTCCTACCAATAGGGAACCTACGTAAGGACTCTATATGGGCTCTTGGGTACCCCATAAGGGGAAAAGGGGAGATTTTTGTTTACAACAGGCTCGGCCGCCCTCACCCTCTTCATCCTCCAGGCGTTTCCTGCTGGCAATGGTGACCCGTGACCTGTCGGGAGTGTTAGAGCGGAAAGAGCGCGCCGAGCGGGCGACGTTGAGCATGGGTCTTCCTGGGAGCGCCTTCCGGCGACCGCACCTGCCCAAAAAAGGCCCCAAATAAACCTCCCGAGGGACAAGGAGGGTCTTTTTTGGCCCACGCGCCCACCAAAAAAGGGTTCAGGCACCCTGCGAGGCTGAACCGCGGCCTAAAGGTGCCCGCCTTTCGCACTCGGCACCGGGGAAAAGGGAGCAAGCTGCCACTCCGCCAGGAAGACCGGATTCTTCTGTGGGGCTTCAGGGCACAGCCACAAGGGGGGGGGCAGCCTCAGGCTGGGGAAAGGGAGGCAGGATGGGAGTTGTAGTTCCCAGGCGAATCCCAGGCGAATCCCTCAGGGCATTGAATCTGGTGGGGTGGCGGACTCCATTTCCCACAATGCACCCCTCCGGCCCCACAGAAGGCATAAATAAATAAATTCACAGGGCCTCAAATCTCCTCAGGGCCTCAAATCTGGTGGTGGGGGGACGGATGAGGGACTACATTTCCCACAATGCACCTCTGCGGCCCCACAGAAGGCAAAAAAACAAACACACACAACCCAAAAAAAACCAAATAAACCTCAGCAACACTGCGTTAAAGTTTAAAACGAAAGTAATAATAATAATAATAATAATAATAATTTATTTATACCCTGTCCATCTGGCTGGGTTTCTCCAGCCACTCTGGGCAGCTTCCAACCAAATATTAAAAACACGATAAATACATCAAACATTAAAAACTTCCCTAAATGAGAGAGAGCGCTGAAATAGATTCAATTAAATAAATAAATAAGGAATGGTGAATAAACAAACAGATGATAAACAGTTAAATAAAAACGGCGATCGATCAATAAATAAATGACGATTGCAAACAAATAAACCACAAATGATGACGAGCGAATAAATGCATAACGACCGATAAAGCAATAAAAGGAAGGGTGAATAGACAAAATCAGTGGTTTCATTCATGGGGTTTGGCGCTTGCTCTTATCTTGCGACGCAAAAACAGGCTTGCAAAACCCACGAAAGCAAAGAAGAAAAAGTCCTTTACAAATATGCATCAAATGAATGAATGCAAAGCAGAAGAAATGCAGTTATTTCAAGCATCCTGTCCGGCTTCTTAAAGGCCAGCGACAATAGTGAAAGGCCAAAGGCCGGGTTGCTGGAGAGAGTGTTTCTGGGTTATTTTATTTTATTTTATATGTCCCTGCCAAAAGAAAGGGTGGGGGGTGGGGAGAAGAAAAGGGCAACATGAGGAAAAACTCCATTTAATGCCACAAAATGCCATTTGGCGCCTTCCAGAAACAGCAGCCATTTTGTGCCCCTTCATGGCCTCCCGGAAGCCATTTTGTGAGGCCACGTCAGCCATGTTTCGACTGGCGCTTGCATCAAATTCTCAAATTTAAAAATGTCCCCGCTTTCCCGCCAAAGGGACTTTCTCATCTTATTGTGGGGTCTGTCCCTGAGAGAGGTGAAAAACTTATCTAAAGGCTCCTAAAAGATTTTTGGAAGTGGGACCTTTAAGGGTCATCCATCCCAACCCCAGGCTATGCAGAAACCTTTTGCAACATGGCTCTCCGGGACGTCCCAAAACCTTGTCCTCCCCGGCTTTATTTATTTTATTTTTTCAGTTCCTACATCGATTCATTACAATTAACCTAGTTTAAGTTACAATTACAAATGGTAATAGAAAATTACACAACATCACTTTTGACTTACTGAAGTTTTCATATTACACTTTTAGCTCTTTATCTCTTTCTTAACATATCAAAAAGAGAAAGACCAAGAAAGGAGACACCGAAAAAAAAGGAAAAAGAAGAGGAAAAAGAAGTTTTGGAAGCTTCCATTTAGACTCATTATATTATTATTTCATAACAAAATTGCACGTAATCCTAAAACCCTGCTAATGCATTAAGCTGTGTACAATGCTTCTGTATATATGCAATATTCCATTCTTCCTTCAATGCGTTGCCGTCTCTTCCTCTCAATTTCATGGTCATTTTTTCCATTTCGGCATATTCCATTAATTTGACTCCATTAATCTTCTTTAGCTGGCACACCTTCTTCTTTCCAGTACTGTGTTAGCAATATTCGTGCGGCCATAGTTGCAGACATAAATAAGTCCTTTTATAATCCCGGTGCATCCACTCCTATAATGCCTAGTAGGAAAGCTGCTGGATTTTTAAAACAAATGTTATTTTAAACATCTTCTTCATTTCATTATAGATCATTTCCCAATACTACCCTATGATTTTACAACATATGAAAAATAAATCTGTTATTTTACATTTCCAACACTTGCTTTCTTTAGTTTTGTACATTTTTGCTGATTTAACTGGAGATAGATATATAGGGTGACAATGTTTTCAACCCACCTCAAAGATGTTAAAATCAATAAAATTATATATATATATATATATATATATATATATATATGGAAAAAGCAGAGTAATAAATATAACAACAACAACTTATTTATTTATTTATACCCAACAAGAACAACTTATTTATTTATTTACACCCAACAAGAACAGTTTGTTTGTTTATTTATACCCAACAACAACAACAACTTATTTATTTATACCCCACCCATCTGACCGGCTTACATTAAAGAATACATTAAAACATCAAGACATTAAAAACCGGAACCATAGATAGCTGAGACCTGGAAGAATCAATAGAATCGGGGTCTGAATCCCGTCCCCCGCCCCCGCTGCCAGGCTGTGCCCCCCACCCACCCCCAGCTAGGCCTGACCCGGGTCGACCCCACCCAGGCACCCTGCTTTTAGGGGGCACCCTCTGCCACCCAGCAAGAGCCCCCATCTCCTGACCCCCACCCACCCCTTGCAAAGGGGTCCCTGAAGCCTCCGCCCAGACCCCCCCGAGCCCTTGCCCCACGGAGGCCCCGAGATGCCCCTGGAGCCCAGGCCCCCGGGGGCCAAGGTGGTCCCGGCCTCCAGCCTCCAGGCCAAGTCCCAGGTCTTGAGCGCCAAGTCCCGCTCGGCGGAGGTGAGGGCCCCCCCAAAAGGACCGGCCTTCTGGAGCAAGTCTTCGCCCCAGCTGCGCCGGGAGCTGCCCAAGCCCCCCAGCCGGCCCTCCTGGATCTCCTGGGCCCTGCAGGACAAGATCCCCGGCCCCCCAGGTGAGGGGCAGGTGGGGCGCGCACCTCAGTGTGGCAGCGGGCGACCCTGGCGACAAGGAGCAGCCACGCACCCCAGAGGCCCTTGAGATTCCTCGCTTTTATATTTGGGGTTTAGGTTTTTTATTCCATTTACCGCCCCGCAAGATCTCCGGGGAGCATGCAGATTGACTGATTAATTGGTTGGTTGATTGATTGATTGATTGATTGGTTGGTTGGTTGGTTGACTGACCGATTGATTGATTGATATATACACTGGTACTTTGGTTCACAACCATAATCCGTTCCGGAGGTCTGTTCGTAAACCAAAACGGGTTGTAACCCAAGGCGTGCTTTTGCCAGTGGGGCTTCCCCAAATAAATTTGTCGGTAATCCCCCCCCCCCCAATGGGTTGTAATAATAATTTTTAAAAGGTCAGAAACCAGGACACGCACTTCCGGGTTTGATATGTTTGTAATTAAAAATGTATGCAAACCAAGACATATGCAAACCAAGGTACCGCGGTATAAATTTTTATTTATTTTCCATTTCTTTTTTTCTTTTTCCTTTCTCCTCCTGTGATGAGGCTGCATTTTAATATTTTATGTTGTATTTTAATCTTGTTTTTAAGTTGTATTCATTCAACTTGTTTTTATTATTGCTTGTTAGCCGCCCTGAGCCTGGCCTTGGCTGGGGAGGGCGGGGCATAAATAAAATTATTATTATTATTATTATTATTATTATTATTATTATTATTAGACATCCACATTATCATTATCTGCTTTTACCTCCCTGGCTCTTTGCAGCCTGGTTGAGGAAGGCCGATTTAAAGCCCATGGTCTGGAACCGGCTGCCGGCTTTCGTCTACGTCGTTTCTATCAGTCCTCTTTGTTAATTTTATTTATTTCGGTTGAGTTTAGCAGGTCCTCACACGGCTCCCTCCGAAGGCAGAATTCCTCCTGTTAAAATACTGGATTATACAGTTACCGTATTCTTCCGTCTATAAGACGCCCCCATGTATAAGACGACCCCTATTTTGGGGGACTCTGGTTTAAGAAAATGGGGGGGAGATGGCCGCCGTGTATAAGATGCCCCCAAAATTTTGGACATTATTTTTTTTTGGGGGGGGGACCTAGTTTTATACACAGAAAAATATGTTAACTCTGCAAAACAGAAAGTAACAATAGCAGCGTCCCAGTGGGTGGGGATTTTAGGACGCTGTTCCCCACACATATATTTATGTCTTTGTTTATGTACTAAAGTGGGCTGGACTAGATGACCTGTGGGGTCCCCTTCCCATTCTGCAATTCTGAGATTCCAGACCTTCCAAGTGTCCCTATTTTCCAGGGACAGTCCCAGATTTCGAAAATCCTTGTTTCTGATTTGATCCCCCTTTTCCTTAGGACGTTTCTATTTTGCATCAGAGAAATACTGGGGGGTATGAGATTTGCGACCCCCAAGCCGTCTGAAGGCACCCCCGTACATATAGGGAAGATTTTAGATGTTTATTGTGTTTTCGTCTATGTTGGGATCCTCCCAGAAAAAGTTGGAGCAACCCAGTCAGATAGGCGGGGTATAAATAGTAAAATTATTATTATTATTATTATTATTATTATTATATAGGACATCTCTGTTTCCATCAGAGAAATGTTGAAGGGTATGCCTGTTCGGATAGGCCTACAACGCAAGGTGCTTGGAAGTGTTGTAAACAAAAATTGCCCTTTTCCCTTATGGGGTATCCAAGAGCCTATATAGAGTCCTTATGTAGGTTCCCTATTGGTAGGAGAAGATAACAGAGGCCAACCAGAGAATATTGAGAAGCAAAGCAGCTAGTAAGCCTGATCTTTATTGATCTGTTGCAACAGGGTGCTGCCCTCACACGCAGGAAAAGAGGAGGACCCAGAAAATTGGTGTGCAAGGCCTTATAAAGACTTTTGAAATTGCCACCCTGGAGTCCAAGACCAACCCCAGATACATCGTACATACATCACAGAAGGGGTGTAACCTAAGACCACCCCTCAGATACATCACACCTACATCACAGAAAAGGCAGGTCTAAAACAGAAATTTGAATGTTGTTTTTCTCCTGTCGTTGTTTATCTCCTGTCTGGCAGGTTACTTTATTGGAATCCCTGGGGAGCCTGGCTATTCTTTTGTAATGATAAATACTTAGTTCCTGGGCCAGGTCCCAGGCTCCCAGCCTATTCATATCTTAAATGTGCCCTTAAGACAGGATTTGTGAAGGAGAAGACAATGGGGAGGTTTCCCACTTTGACCTTGCAGAGAAAACATTTGCTCAGTTTAGGAGTCAAAATGGTTCCAGGTCGGTCTTCCTGTGCTGATCTATGTACGTGCTTGGTTGGTACACTTATGAACATTTAACATATATCTCAGACTTCAAAAGTCCTATCACAGTGCGCAACCCGAAATCGCGCAACCCGAAGCATCTGCAACCCGAGGTATGACACTATTGCATTGCTGTATTTGTTCCTGTACTGCAAGGGGTTGGACTAGATGGCCTCTGAGGGTCCCCTTCCCACTCTGCAATTCTGCAATTCTTCAGAGGCCTCGGCGTGCCAGGCAGGAAAGCTGAACGGGCGTGCTTCTAATGCTTCTCCTTTTCCCTCCGCAGATGTTTTGGGCATCTCCACCTGGTGGCAAATCTGGGCGCTGCTCTTGGTGGCTGCTTCCTTGGCCTTGTTCTGCGCTCTGCTCATTTTGATTTACAATTGTAAGTACTGGGGTGGGGTGGGGCTTCGAAAGAGGCTTCCGACACCCCAAACCCGGGTCTCCCTTCCTCTGGGGCCTGCACGCTGCCCTAGAGCGGGCACCCGCTGCCCTGTTTGGGGTGGCAATAATCATAAAGGGGCTGGGCTGCATGATCCATGATGCAGCGTGTCGTTCTCTATCGTTAACTGGCTCTGGGACTACAGAACTCAAGGGCATTATTATTATTATTATTGTTGTTGTTAAGTTGTGGGTGAACATATCAGACGACACAGCGATTCTTCAAACAGGCGGTTGGAGGGTGCATGGCGGCTAATGGATTGAAGTTGAATCCTGACAAGACAGAAGTACTGTTTTGGGGGGACAGGGGGCGGGCGGGTGGGTGTGGAGGACTCCCTGGTCCTGAATGGGGTAACTGTGCCCCTGAAGGACCAGGTGCGCAGCCTGGGAGTCATTTTGGACTCACAGCTGTCCATGGAGGCGCAGGTCAATTCTGTATCCAGGGCAGCTGTCTACCAACTCCACCTGGTACGCAGGCTGAGACCCTACCTGCCCGCGGACTGTCTCGCCAGAGTGGTGCATGCTCTAGTTATCTCCCGCTTGGACTACTGCAATGCGCTCTACGTGGGGCTACCTTTGAAGGTGACTCGGAAACTACAACTAATCCAGAATGCGGCAGCTAGACTGGTGACTGGGGGCGGCCGCCGAGACCACATAACACCGGTCTTGAAAGACCTACATTGGCTCCCAGTACGTTTACGAGCACAATTCAAAGTGCTGGTGTTGACCTTTAAAGCCCTAAATGGCCCAGTATACCTGAAGGAGCGTCTCCACCCCCATCGTTCTGCCCGGACGCTGAGGTCCAGCGCTGAGGGCCTTCTGGCGGTTCCCTCATTGCGAGAAGCAAAGCTACAGGGAACCAAGCAGAGGGCCTTCTCGGTAGTGGCGCCCGCCCTGTGGAACGCCCTCCCATCAGATGTCAAAGCGATAAATAACTACCTGACATTTAGAAGACATCTTAAGGCAGCCGTGTTCAGGGAAGTTTTTAATCTGTGATATTTTACTGTATTTTTTGTTTCTATGGAAGCCGCCCAGAGTGGCTGGGGAAACCCAGCCAGATGGGCGGGGTACAAATAATAAATTATTATTATTCTTATTATTGTTCAGAAGCCAGAACAGAACTGAACTGAAGAGCTCAGTCAGCCTACTTATATAGAGCTCCAGTACAACGTTACTGTAGCAAATTTCTAAAACTATCCAATCACTGAACGTCACTTTCGATCCTTCATTTGCATAACTATCTGCAGTATCCCCCTGCTGGCCCAGGGTGAGAACTTCAGTACATAACAGTTGTTGTTGTTGTTGTTGTTGTTGTTGTTGTTGTTGTTGTTGTTGTTCTGCGGTCCCAGGGCAAGTTAACAAGACTGGCAGCCAGGAGAGTTTCAAACACATACCTTTACATTTGCACAAGGAAAGTGCTCTGTTGCCCCAGTGCAATAAATTTATTATTATTGTTGCAGGAATTTATGTATAGGTTGGGGCAGCAGATATCATGCACATGCAGCCCAGTACCAAAATCAGCACCATCACAATTGTGACTTTTGTGAGTTGTCCCCACAAAACACTTCATCACAGTTTCTTCCTATCTATTCAAAGGGCCTCTGCTGCAGAATACCAAATGTAAGAATTCACTGGTAATTTTATCTATGTACTGGCTCACTGGGGAAACTTTAGAAATTCATCTAGATATGTGAGCTCAGCTACTCAGCAGCCCCTCTGTCTGAGTGATAATCCCTGGCATCCTGATACCTGAGTGCCAGACAGGTAGCCATGCCAGAAATAACAAACCCAGATGAAGACAAAAGGGTGTGATGAACTTGGCTGGGAAACAGCGAGATTTAAATATCTCTTTTGTTACACTTGATGGGTGTTTGGTGGAGGGCAAGGGGGACCATGGGGCAGAGTCCAGGATGCTCAGATTACTGCCACCAGACCTCCCCTTTCATGATGTAACCATGATGTATTAGTGATGTATTTTTTTTTGGGGGGGGGAGAGTGTAACATGGGGATTAGCAGCTAATAAGAGTTTGGGTTCTCTTTTGTTTGGGGCTTCCATCTTGTTCCACCTGGTGCCAGGTGTGAGTCCTGTCGTGACAGTCTTCAATAAAGACCAAGCCTACTGGCTGCTGTTTTGCTCTGGTATTCCTGGCTGGGGTCCTTGTTTTTTGTCCAAGGGAGCCCTCAGATTTCTCCGTTAACATTATTAGTATTAGTATTAGTATTAGTATTATTAAAAAACACACAGAGAGAGAAATACGTTTTCATTTCAGACACCCTTGTGGCGACAGAAATCACTGCTGAATCTCAACTGCTGCAGCGTTCAGAGAAGAGGCTGAAGATGGCCGTTCAGCAGCAAGCAGAAGGCAGAAGTGAGAAGAGCTCTCGATATTTTCTTCCCCTGTTTATTAAAGCAATAGCGGCAATCGTTATTGCAGGAGAGATGCAACAGGGAAACCAGTGGGAATTGGTAAAATGGCGAAACCAATTAGTCTCTGGCAAATAAGCAGCCCTTGCTTCTCATCAGGGAAGCTCTGGTGCTGAAATATGCTCGGAGTCGAGAGTGGATTTCATGCTCTTTATTCAGCTCATAGTGTTGAGGAGGAATGGAAGTCCCCTCAAAGTATCTGCTTTATATACATTATTTACACAATGGGCCCCACGTGATTGGCTAATTCCGGGATTCTCCTGTAGGCCAATCAGGTTGCGGATTCACTTCCACCTGGAGCTGGATTGGGTGGCTCCTGTGGACCAATCAGACTGCTGCATTCTGGATCCTATTCTAGGACCAATCAGAACTGCTGCATTCTGAATGCTATTGTTCTAGGACCAATCAGGACTGCTGCATTCTGAATCCTATTGTTCTAGGACCAATCAGAACTGCTGCATTCTGAATCCTATTGTTTTAGAACCGATCAGACTGCTGCATTTTGGATCCTATTCAACTCAGTACATAATAGGTGCGCTTATGAGGAGTTCCTGGGTCTGGATCTGCGACACCAGCCTCTGAATTCCCCAGCCAGGCTGCGGAGGAGCCAGGGTTTGCTGACCCTGCTGGCGCTGGTTTTCCTGACTCTTCTGGGGATATCCGAGGCCCAGCCCAGTCCAGCTCGCTCCAGGAAGAATTGATGTCGCTAGAATGCCATATCACTTGTGCTCTGCAAAGGGAAAAAATATGCAGTGGTGTACGGTCAGGGGACTACGGGTACGAGGCTAGTTCCCTAAATTTTCCTGGTAAATTAGAGCACTGAGGTATTAAAGCCTGGCACCTCTTTCCCAAGGCCCAAGAAGATTTCTGTCCAGCTTAAGTGGGGAGGCACGATGCTCATGCCCAGTTTAGCTTATACGCTATAGCTCATGGGTAGGCAAACTAAGGCCCGGGGGCCGGATCCGGCCCAATCGCCTTCTCAGTCTGGCCCACAGACGGTCCATGAATCAGCGTGTTTGTACATGAGTAGAAGGTGTCCTTTTATTAATAATGCATCTCTGGAATATTTGTGGGGCATAGGAATTTGTTCACTTTTATTTTCAAAATATAGTCTGGCCCCCCGCAAGGTCTGAGGGACGGTGGACCGGCCACCTGCTGAAAAAGTTTGCTGACCACTGCACGGTATAGCTTAAATGGTGGATTTGCGTATAAGCTAAGCAAGCTATAGTTTAGGCCTCCAGTCTCTTGGGGGCCCCCAAAAAATTTAAAGGAAAAAACAACTGGTTGTTCATTTCCAAAATATAAGATAAAAAACAAATACCTACAGCAACAGTGCTTTGTGTTGTGTAGGCTCCTATGATGCAAGTCATGGGCCCTGCCTGCTCCCTAAAATATCACTGGTTTGCTCCTTTCTGTATATAGGGTGCCTCCATTCAGCATGGACTGGTTGCATGGCCACATGGGTAAATAGCTTGAGATGCCTATTGGGTCCATCAATGACAAAATAGCATATATTCAACACAAAAAACCAGTGACAATTTGTTGTTGACAAAGGACAGCTGGACATAGAAAGGGCCCCGTTACATTCAGTAGCTGAGGGCCTCATCAAACCAAAATCTGCCCCTGCTCACGTCACCACCAATTGCCCTCGAAGACTGGTGCCTCTGGCCTAAGCGTCCTGTGAAAAATTTCACTGCTGCAATTACGGGGTGCAAAAGGGGATTTCTTGATACTGGCACTCTTGCCCGTCCGTCCAGCATCACATATCCGGCTCTTCTGCAAAACGAATGTGGAAATCAGTGCAGTGAAAATATATAACACAGGGTTTTTGTGTGTGTGTGTTTCAAAAAATAAACGCAGCTGTAATGGTTCTAGGGGTTGCTCGTGCGTAAATCGGCGCCACACCTGGGTGGGTTGCCTGAGTGAACCCTTTCTGTCTGGACAGCCACTCGCCCGTGGCTGTCTCAATCGCTGGCAGAATCCGTCAGTGGGCGTTTCTTGAACTTCTTCCAGCATAAAAGTTCTTTGACGCCTAGTCTCCGCCTACTCTCCCTGCGCGGAAGCCTTCTGCGCAGGGAGGGTGTGGGCATCGGAGGACTTGTGCTCTCCCCGCTGGTCCCCGGTGAGCAGTCTTGGAGCCACCTCGCCGATTCCCCCATCTGCCCCCCTTCTCCACTGGTGCTACGCTGATTTCCTTCCCCAGAAGATGTGCTGCTTCTCTCCCTCCCGGGACGCTCTCCGGCATCCCTCTGGAGCCCTCCCTCTCCTTCTGGCTCCGATAGCAGTTCCCTGACAGCAGCTGATCAGAGGTTGGATGCTGCCAGTTTCTGGAAACCGCAGGATTGGAGACTGTTGCTCTCGTGCTCGGATCCTGCTCGCGGATGTCCAGTAATGGGCATCTAGTTTGAGGTGTTCTCAAAGTAAAGGAAGGATTGAACTCTGATTAATTAGAATACACACAGAGGCTTGAACCAGCAAGCCTCTGGGAAGGGTGCGTATAATAATCTGTCTCCAGCCTCCAGCCCAGGTCGTTTTATTCACAAAAGAACTTTTTGCAGAGTGTTCTTAAGAACCAATCAGATTTCTTCTGAGCATTTCAACAAACCCCACGTGGGAACAAAGTTAAACTACAAACACTAGTTAGGAATGCATACTTTTGGGGTAAATAAATGAAAACTACAAAGGAGTGCATTCAGCAACCCCGGAGGTCATAAACAATCAGTACACATGATAAGAAGGATGGCCAGGAGGACAGTGATCATTATCACCTTAATGTGAAACCTGTTTCCTGGCCCTAAGATTAACATCCTAAGATTAACATATCAGAAAAGCTACATCAAAGAAACTGCCCACTGTCTTTGATGACCCAGGAGCCTGCCTGTCTAAGTGTGTACATGACTTGTGAAGAGAGAGAAATGGAACAAGGATGCAGAGGTGTGGATTGATCAAGAATCATATCAAAATAGTTTAAACCCAGTCAACGCAATGTTTTCATTGCTGACACAGATGGCTTACTCTATATTTCCTCATAGCAATCCCAGCTGATCACTACAGTGGTGCCTCGCAAGACGAAATTAATTCGTTCTGCGAGTCTCTTCGTCTAGCGGTTTTTTCATCTTGCGAAGCAACCCTATTAGCGCCATAGCGGATTAGCGCTATTAGCGGTTTAGCGGCTATTAGCGGCTATTAAAGGCTTAGCGGATTAGCTGCTAAAAGGCTATTAGCGGTTTAGCGGCTTAGAAAAAGGGGTTGGGGAGCAGGGGAAAATCTCAAGACTCGCAAGACATTTTCGTCTTGCAAAGCAAGCCCATAGGGAAATTCGTCCTGCGAAGCGCATCGAAAAACGGAAAACCCTTTCGTCTAGCGGGTTTTCCGTCTTGCGAGGCATTCGTCTTGCGGGGCACCACTGTACACTAGTTGGTTGCTTGGAGAACAGATGGGCCCTTGGACCTAACCCAGCAACCTCTTTGTACCTTTCTTCATCTCTGCTCAACCTCCGGAAATCCTCCAAAATATCTCTCTCCCGCCAACCCTTGTGGTTTATCTCCACAGCCCTGACATGCAAGTCCTGCAAACAGCACTGGATGCAATGGGGAGACAGCTGCTACCTGCATACCACTCAGCCCATGTCCTGGAAAGACTGCTTGAGCCACTGCAAGTCACTCAAAAGCGGCCTCTTGATCGGGAGCACCGAAGGAGAAATGGTGAAAGCTGTTTGGAGTTGCGGGTGCGGGGTTCCTGCTCTGGCACAGGGTAGGGGTAGGGGCATGTGTCTAGGGCAGAAATTGCATAAACCTCGCCGATAGGTGTGCAGTTCTCACACGCAACCCTGACACGCAAGTCCAACCCCCTGCAATGCAGGAATCTCAGCCAAAGCATCCCTGACAGGCAGCTGTCCAACCTCTGCGTAAAGGTAAAGGTAAAGGTAAAGGTACCCCTGCCCATACGGGCCAGTCTTGACAGACTCTAGGGTTGTGCGCCCATCTCACTCAAGAGGCCGGGGGCCAGCGCTGTCCGGAGACACTTCCGGGTCACGTGGCCAGCGTGACGAAGCTGCTCTGGGGAGCCAGAGCCGCACACGGAAACGCCATTTACCTTCCCGCTAGTAAGCGGTCCCTATTTATCTACTTGCACTTTGACATGCTTTCGAACTGCTAGGTTGGCAGGCGCTGGGACCGAACAACGGGAGCGCAACCCGCCGCAGGGATTCGAACCGCCAACGTTTCGATCGGCAAGCCCTAGGCGCTGAGGCTTTTACCCACAGCGCCAAACCTCCAAAGAAGGAGAGTCCACAACTTCCAGAGGGAGTCCGCTCCACCGTCAAACGCTCCTTACTACCAGGAAGTTGTTGGAATCTTGATTCCAGTAATTTGAATCCATTGGTTCGGGTCTTACCCTCCGGAGAAGCAGAAAAGCAAGCTTGCTCCATTTTCCGTCTGGCAGCCCTCCAGATATTTATCCTGTCACCTTTAAGTCTCCTCTTCTCCAGGCTAAACATCCCCAGCTCCCTCAACTATTCCTCCTTTGGCACTCAAAATAATAAGAATAAGAATAAGAATAATAACAATAAAAATAATAAAAATAAAATAAATAAAATTTTATTTATATCCCACCCTCCCCGGCCGAAGCCGGGCTGAGAGCGGCCAACAACAATAAAAGCAACCCTGTTCACATAACAATCAATCAACTGAAATGCATTCTAAAACCAATTCATTCTAAAATCAAAATCAAATCAATGGCAACCATTGGGCTAGAGTGCTCTGAGGATTACAGAAGGAGAGGGGGTCAGACTGTGCCTTGCCCTAGTCTCTTGGGACAGAGCATTCCACCAAGTCAGGGCCACAGCAGAAAAAGCTGTGAAAAGAGAAAACAGTTAAGCCTCCCGCCTGATATCGATAGGCAGGGATTTGTACATCCATCTTTATGTTAATCAGTTGTTCAGCCAGGCTTTTCAGTGCCTTTCCCCATCACTTTCCTAACTGCAAAAAGTCTGGGTTTTTGTAAGTGTTGTGCTAGAATGGCAGAGCGCTTTGCTTGTGCAAACCTGAGTTTCCTGGTGTGCACTTGCTTGCTCCTAGGGCCGCCTTAAGCATATCCAGCCAGTGGCGTAGCGTGGGGGGTGCAGGGGGAGCCGGCAGCACCGGGCGCAACATCGGGGGGGGGGCGCTCGCACTCGCAGCTCTCTGCCCCTACCTGGCTCACTCACTCTCTCTCACTGCAGTGCTGGCTGTGCAAATCCGATCCGAGCCGCCGGGTTGCCGCCCACTGTGGAGGGGAGGGTGCTAGGCGTGCGGTGCGGTGCGGAGAGAGAGAGAGAGGGACTATCTGGGGGAGGGACAGTGCAGCGGGGGGGGGGCGCAAATTACTTGCCTTGCCCCGGGTTAGGGGGCGCAAATTACTTGCCTTGCCCCGGGTGCTGACAACCTACGCTACGCCACTGTATCCAGCGCTGTGGTGCAAATATCCCTATGGGGATATTTCCCAGGGCTGCTGACCTTTCTTGGGAGGACAGCGCTGCTGGCGACGTGCCCAGGTTTGCGGGGCTAAGGAGGAGGCGGGCAGTGGCTGGAGGGCAGCTCCTCCGGCGGGGAAGAGGCGGAGGCTGGAAGTGACAGCTCCTGGCTCAGCTGGCCGCTTTGTGCCGTGGTGGCCATGGCAGGCGGAGACTCCGAACATGGCGCTGCTTCGGCGTGGCATGGCGGAGGCGCCGCATCCAGCCTCTTCCCTGGTGCCCTCCAGAACTTGGCGCCCTGCTCCACTAGCCTCTATGGGTAAGAGGCCGCTGCATGCTCCCTGCAAAATTCTGGCAGCCCTGCATGATGCGTCCCGCATGATGGGCCTTGGGGGTTCCTTTTCCCGCAGGAATTCCTGCTGTCGCAGACGGTGGACTGGTTCATGATGCACAACAACCGGCTCCGAGGTGGAAGCTACTGGATCGGCCTGATGTACAACACGTCCGAGAGAATCTGGAAGTGGGCCGACGGGGCAAATCTGCACATCAGGATGTGAGTCTCCTCCTTTTTCTGCACGAGAAGCGAGGGTGTTTGATGTATAATGGTTTTGCCTACATATAAAATTGATTTAATGGGGGGGTGGCGCTGTGGGTTAAACCACAGAGCCTAGGGTTTGCCGATCAGAAGGTCGGCGGTTTGAATCCCCGGGACGGGGTGAGCTCCTGTTGCTCCGTCCCTGCTCCTGCCCACCTAGCAGTTTGAAAGCACCTCAAAGTGCAAGTAGATAAATAGGTACCGCTCCGGCGGGAAGGTAAACGGTGTTTCCGTGCGCTGCTCTGGTTCGCCAGAAGCGGCTTAGTCATGCTGGCCACATGACCCGGAAGCTGTACGCCGGCTCCCTCGGCCAGTAAAGCGAGATGAATCCCGCAACCCCAGAGTCAGTCACGACTGGACCTAATGGTCAGGGGCCCCTTTACCTTTACCTAATATTGATTTAATGATAATGATGAAAAGACTGTCCTGTTGTGAGGGCTCTCGGAGATCTACGCAAGTCCTCTGAGCGCGGGGAGTAGCTGCATTGGCCAAGGGTCTCTCTGGCGATTTCTTACAACAGTACAGTCAAACCTCCGTTCTCAAACTGCTCCATTTTCGAGTGTTTCGGTTCCCGAACGCCGGAAACCCAGAAGTAAATGCTCCGGTTTCCGAACCTTTTTCAAAACTCGAACATCCGACGCAGGAAGCTCTTGCAACCAATCGGAAACCACGTCTCGATTGTCAAACGTTTCAGAAGTCGAACGGTCTTCTGGAATGGATTCCGACTGTACTCACTACATATTTAGAAGAAACTCGTTCAAAAGAGGCGATACGTCAGTATTCCAAGCCAAGACATAAACGGTGGATGAAAAACTCATATAATGGAAAACGGTGACAGGCACAATCATAATTGGGTGGAATTTGCCACCCGTGAGGCTGTGTCCCTAAATAAGCTAATAAAAAACACAAGACCCGCCAGACAGTTGCGTAGCCCAAAATTTCTGCTTCCCCTCTGAGAACCCAGAGTTGGTGGGTCCATTTCTCTGGCTATGAATAAAGCCTTTTAAAACCAGCCCATAATAGCGGATGCAGAAGCCCCCATGCAGCCTTCAGCCGCAACTAGGCAGGTAAAGGTAAAGGGACCCCTGACCATTAGGTCCAGTCGTGACTGACTCGGGTTGCGGCGCTCATCTCACTTTACTGGCCGAGGGAGCCGGCGTACAGCTTCCGGGTCATGTGGCCAGCAGGACTAAGCCGCTTCTAGCGAACCAGAGCAGCGCACGGAAACACCGTTTACCTTCCCGCCGGAGCGGTACCTATTTATCTACTTGCACTTTGACGTGCTTTAGAGCTACTAGGCAGGTAGCTGTTAGCAAATGCTTTAGTAGTAGTGCCTTGCTGTGCAAATTGCAGTTATCTCCCACAATCTCTGCTTGCAGCAGATTCTTCCCATTCGCTACGGCAGCCTGCTTCCCCGATCCCAGGAATTGCATTAAAAAATAAAATAGGCTAAGCTTCCTTATCCCTAACAGGTCTGGAGGCTGGCAGCACGTCTCCGCCATGGTGGACATCTGCGTCAACTTCAGAAACGGCGATTCGTACATCTTTGAATGCAGCAGCAAGCACCAGTGTCTGTGCAAGAAATCGGTGGAATGAAGCAGGCGGCAATCCCGGGTCCAGGCACCCCTCTCTAGAGGCCCTCACGAAAACAGCATCCACGGACATCTCTCGTAAAGGGGCGCATCTCACCCTACGAAGGCGCACGGTGTGGGCCTGGTGTTCCGGCCACTGTCTCTGCCAGGGCCACAAGCTGCTCTCTCTGCAACGGCCGGAGAAGTCATCCGCCTCCGCTAGTGAGCTTCTACCTCTGCCCCTTAAGACTTCTCTTTTCGCTTCGGCCTTTGAAGGTGTGCTGGGCGAGATCTGCCGAAATGCAAACTCCCCGTCTGCCGCTGAAATCTAGTTGCGGCCGTTCTTTTTACTGTTTGGCCAGCCATGCATCGGCTTGGCCATTGGTTTGTTGATGTTTTCGTTGCCGTTCTCATGTGCTTATGGTAAACCGCTCTGTGATCCTGACAGATGGGAGGGTGATCTGGAAGAATAAGTCAATAGATGTTAAAAATAAATGTGTATTATACTACCTCCACAGATCTCAGCCGTTGATCCCTCTCAGGTTGCCCTGGGACGGATGCTCAGTGGTGTTGTAAACAAAATGTGCCCTTTTCCCCTTATGGGGTACCCAAGAGCCCGAATAGAGTCCTTACGTAGGTTCCCTATTGGTAGGAGAAAAGAACAGAGGCCAGCCAGAGAATATTGAGAAGCAAAGCAGTTAGTAAGCCTGATCTTTATTAAAGCTGTTGCAACAGGGTGCTCCCCTCACACGCAGGAGGACAGAAGAGGGCTCAGAACCAAGGTGTGCCTGCCCTTATATAGACATTTAAATTCCCTGCCCTGGAGCTCCAGACCACCCCTCCATACATCATACATATATCACAGAAGGGGTGTAACCCAAGACCACCACCCCACAAACATCATACCTGCATCACAGAAAAGGCGGTCTACAACAGAAATCTGAGTGCGTTGTTTATCTCCTGTCTGGCAGGTTATCTGATAATGCCTTATCTGATTGCCTTTCCTTGTACAGCCATACCTCATGTTACGGACACTTCAGGTTACGTCTTTTCAGGTTATGTCTCGCAGCGACCCGGAAGTACCGGAAAGGGTTACTTCCGGTTTTGCTGCTCGTGCATGCGCAGAAACGCCAAATCGCACCGCACATCTGTGCAGATACAGCGTTTCAGGTTGCGAACGGGCCTCCGGAACAGATCCTGTTCGCAACCAGAGGTACCACTGTAGTCTGTCACCCTTTGAAATGCTGACTACTAAATTCCTGTAACGAGGAAGGTTTTTTTCCCACCTCCTCCCTCCTTGCAGAGAAACATTTGGTCAGAGTGGGAGTCAAAATGGCTTCAGGACTGTCTTCCTGTGCTGCTCCAGACATGTGGTTTGCTTGGTACATTTATGAACATGTATTTTATATATATAAGACCTTAAAATTCTTATTATAGTGGCACCACTTCGAGATCTTTCCTTTTGTAGCCTTCCACCAGAGGTGGGCTGGGGAAGGATGCACCCTCTTCAGAGGTCTTCTTCTGCCAGCCCACCACAGTGAAATGTCTCTGCTCGTCAGGGAGGAGTCCCCGGCGCTCATGTCATTGAAGATACAGTGGTACCTTGGTTCTCAAACTTAATCCGTTCCGGAGGTCCGTTCCAAAACCAAAGCGTTCCAAAACCAAGGTGCACTTTCCCATAGAAAGCAATGCAAAACGGATTAATCCGTTTCACTTTTAAAAACAACCCCTAAAACAGTAATTTAACATGGATTTTACTATCTAACGAGATCATCGAACAATAATCAATGTGCTGCCCTATAAAATAAGACAGTATTGTAGGTGATAAATTATTATTTCCTTACCTGCACTGATGATAGTCATTGTTTGGATGGGGGGCTTTTATCCATTTCCACAGTCACACAATCAATTAATCAGTAGCTGAACTGGGTTCCACACAGTCACAAAAATAAATGAACCAAAAAAGCCTCAAAAACAAAAAAGCAAAATAAATAGCAAAGACAAAAGCGCCAAACTTAATCCGTTCCAGAAGTCTCTTTAACTTCCGAAATGTTCGAAAACCAAGGCACAGCTTCTGATTGGTGACCATCCCTTTCTTATGCAGACACCTTTGGAATGTGGTTTCACAAGATGTTCTTGTTGTTTAGTCATTTAGTCGTGTCCACCTCTTCCTGACCCCCTGGACCAGAGCATGCCAGGCCCTCCTCTTCCACTGCCTCCCGCAGTTTGGTCAAACTCATGCTGGTAGCTTCAAGAACACTGTCCCACCATCTCGTCCTCTGTCGTCCCCTTCTCCTTGTGCCCTCCATCTTTCCCAACATCAGGGTCTTTTCCAGGGAGTCTTCTCTTCTCATGAGGTGGCCAAAGTCTTGGAGCTTCAGCTTCAGGATCTGTCCTTCCAGTGAGCATTCAGGGCTGATTTCCTTCAGAATGGATCGGTTTGATCTTCTTGCAGTCCATGGGACTCTCAAGAGTCTCCTCCAGCACCAGAATTCAAAAGCATCGATTCTTCAGCGATTATGGTCCAGCGCTCACTTCCATACATCACCACTGGGAAAACCATAGCTTTAACTATATGGACCTTTGTTGGCAAGCTGATGTCTCTGCTTTTTAAGATGTTGTCCAGGTGTGTCATTGCTTTTCTCCCAAGAAGCAGGCGTTTTTTAATTTTGCGGCTGCACCTTTGGAATGTGGTTTCACAAGATAAGGTACTACAAAGAAATAATAGGCACCTTCTCCGTACACCTGGAGACGTCAAATCAACCTTGGAGGTCCAGCAATCCCAGTTGACATGCTCTGCAATGTTGCAAATGAACGATGCGATGGCTGGCCTAACCCCTCAGAAGCCAGTAATAAATTGCTAAATAGAATCATAGAATTGTAGAGTCGGAAGGTACCCCAAGGGCCATCCAGTCCAATCCCCTGCAAAGCAGGAATCTCGACACGCAATCCCCCATCCAATTGGAAACCATACCGGACCCTGCTTAGCATTGCAAATGTGCTAGCGGTTTTTGACTGCACCGTGAAATTCAGGTGAGTAGCCGGAGAAATGCACAGAGCACAATTCAAAGTGTTGGTGCTGGCCTTTAAAGCCCTAAACGGCCTCGGCCCAGTATACCTGAAGGAGCATCTCTACCCCCATCGTTCAGCCTGGACACTGAGATCCAGCACCAAGGGCCTTCTGGCGGTTCCCTCCCTGCGGGAAGCAAGGTTACAGGGAACCAGGCAGAGGGCCTTCTCGGTAGTGGCACCCGCCCTGTGCAACGCCCTCCCATCAGATGTTAAGGAGATAAACTAATATCCGACTTTTAGAAGACATCTGAAGGTGGCCTTGTTTGGGGATTTTTTTTTAATATTTGATGTTTTATTGTGTTTTTAATATTCGGTTGCAAGCCACAGAATGGACATGGCAAATGGGCACTAGGACCAGGTGTGCAGCCTGGGAGTCCTTTTGGACTCACAGCTGTCTATGGAGGCGCAGGTTAATTCTGTGTCCAGGGCAGCTGTCTGCTATCTCCATCTGGTACTCAGGATGAGACCCACCCTGCCTGCGGACTGTCTCGCCAGAGAGGTGCATGCTCTGGTTATCTCCCGCTTGGACTACTGCAATGCGCTCTGTGTGGGGCTACCTTTGAAGGTGACCCGGAAACTACAACTAATCCAGAATGCAGCAGCCAGTCTGGTGACTGGGGGCAGCTGCTGAGACCATATTACACCAGTCCTGAAAGACCTTCATTGGCTCCCAGTACGTTTCCAAGGACAATTCAAAGTGTTGGTGCTGACCTTGAAAGCCCTAAACGGCCTCGTCCCAGTATACCTGAAGAATCATCTCCACCCCCATCGTTCTGCCCGGACACTGAGGTCCAGCTCTGAGGGCCTTCTGGCGGTTCCCTTGCTGCGAGAAGCCAAGTTGCAGGGAACCAGGCAGAGGGCCTTCTTGGTAGTGGCTCCCGCCCTGTGGAACGTTCTCCCTCCAGATGTCAAAGAGAAGAACAACTACCTGACATTTAGAAGACATCTTTAGAGAAGCTTTTAATGTTTAATAGGTTATTGTATTTTAGTGTTTTGTTGGAAGCCACCCAGAGTGGCTGGGGAGGCCCGGCCAGATGGGCAGGGTATAAATAATAAATTATTATTATTATTATTATCTTCTCACGCCAAACAAACACGCCACGCACCGAAAGTGCATTTCTCCCCGCAAAGGATCCTGGGAAGCCTAGTTTCTAGGGTGCCGTGAAACGTAGTTCTGAGTCGGGTGTCTGCAACTATAGTTCCCATGATTCTTTGCAGAACCCGCTGCAGGCCACGCCCTCCAGCAGCACGCTAGCGGCCCATTGGCCGGCCAGAAGGACACGACAGCTCTTGGGGATCCCTGATTGGCCGGCTGCTTGGTATAAGAACCCAGGGGACAGGCCAGGCTGAGCCCATTTTGGCTCTGACCTCCGAGGGCTTCCTGTGGATTGGGCCAGGAAGAACCTGGGGGGGACCTGCTCAGCTCCACACAAGGGGAAGGCACCCCCAAGTGGGGCAGGCAGCCCCCAAGCATCTCCTTGGGCTGGTGGTATGTAAAATGGGGCAGGCGGAGGGATGGCTGGAACTCTTTTGCTCGGTCCTGGGTTCAAATGGCGCACCCTGCTCCGTTTCTGCTCTATTTCTTAGCAAAAACTAAAAAAGCTTGGGTTTTTTTGATCCCCCATTCCCAAAAGAAATACAGTTAAGATAAATATTTGTCTGTTTGTTTCTTTTTATATAAATATTTTATAATGTAATGTTTTTTCTTTTATGTATGCTATAAATTTGGAAAAATAATAAATTTAGGGGGGGATAAAGAAATGCGAGGTGTCTTCCTGTTTTTTCTAAATTTAGCCGCCTGCCTGCACCACCATCACTTTTATTGCATTTAAATCCCACCAGCTAGCTCTAATTGAATTTTTGAATTTTATTGTTATTCGTGTTTTCATACTGTATTTTATATTGCTTTTATAATTAAGGGTTTTAAAGTGTTTTAGATTTGTTGTTAGCGCCCTGAGCCCGGTTTTTGAACCCGGAAGGGCGGGGTATAAATAATTATTATTATTATTATTATTATTATTATTATTATTATTATTATTATTTTCCTCCCGGACCCTCTGCGCACCCATAACCATTGAAGCGGCAGGAGGCTGCGGGGTTGCAAAGGGAGGCTTAATTCATCAAAGGTCGTCAAATCGATTTGGATGAATACATCGTTGTTATTGAACCAGATTTGCACGCCGCTGCGTCGTGAGAAGACCTCAGAGCGGTTTACAAAAACCACACCCTGTTTTCCCTTGCTCCCATTTTCCTTAATAATAATAATAATAATAATAATAATACTGTAATGGTTTCGAGTCCGACCCTCCAGAGCAGGAGAAAACAAGCTTTTTCCACGTGAAAGTCCTTAAGATATTGGAAGATGGCTCTCATATCTCCTTTCAGCCTCTTCTTCTCCAGGTTAAACACCCCCGACTCCTTCAACCGTTCCTCATCAGGCTCGGTTTCAAGATCCTTCATCATCTTGGCCATAGGTAGTGAAATGTACTTGGAGTCGAGAGTGGATTTCATGCTCTTTATTCAGCTCATAGTAGTGAGGAATGCCAGTTCCCCCAAAATGTCTGCATTATATACATTATTTACACAATAGGCCCCACGTGATTGGCTAATTCCGGGATTCTCCTGTAGGCCAATCAAGTTGCGGATTCACTTTCATCTGGAGCTGGATTGGGTGGCTCCTGTGGACCAATCATACTGCTGCATTCTGGATACTATTGTTCTAGGACCAATCAGACTGCTGCATTCTGGATCCTATCGTTCTAGGACCAGTCAGACTGCTACATTCTGGATCCTATCATTCTAGGACCAATCAGACTGCTGCATTCTGGATCCTCTTGTTCTAGGACCAATCAGACTGCTGCATTCTGGATCCTATCGTTCTAGGACCAATCAGACTGCTGCATTCTGGATCCTATTGTTCTAGGACCAATCAGACTGCTGCATTCTGGATCCTATTCAACTCAGTACATAACAGGTAGGCAACCTAAGGCCCCGGGGCCAGATCCGGGCCAATTGCCTTCTCAATCCGGCCCCTGGACAGTCCGGGAATCAACTTATTTTTACATGAGTAGAATGTGTCTTTTTATTTAAAATGCATCTCTGGGTTATTTGTGTGGCACAGGAATCTGTTCATTTTTTTTTTCTTTTCCAAAATATAGTCCGGCCCCCCACAAGGTCTGAGGGACGGCGGACCGGCCCCCTGCTGAAAAGGTTTGCTGATCTTGGCCTTGCCCAACTTCCAGCTTGTGAATATCCTTCTAAAATTGTGGTGCTCAGAAGTGGACACAGGACTCCCTGCCCTGGCCCAGTATAGTGATTTTACATTGCGCAGGCCATTAATAGTTTTATAATTTAAATGATATACAGGCCTGCTGATATTATCTCCTAACATTTGCTGGACATTTTTATTCAGCCAGGCAATTGCCCATCCTGTCACCATCGGTCCTTAGGACCCATTCTCTGCCCAGTCCCCTTTTAAATTTTTATTTGCAATTAAACGAGGCTTGCGGCGGGACAGAATATTTCCTCTGCAGTTTTCAAAATTGTAGACATTTGGAAACGTTTCTAGGTTTGAGCGGAAATGTTTTGCAATGTTAAAACAAGGAGCTATTTTACAGATAATGAGGTGAAAGGTTAAAAGAAGGGAGAATGTGGTTATAGAAATGCTAAGAATTTATTAAAAGAAAAGAATAAAAGAATAAAAGAATTTTATTTGAAAGTCAGAAAGAGGGAGGGAAGGTGCTCTGTTTGAGCAATGCTTAAGGTGATAGATTTATGTAATAAAATGTGATTAAATATGGAAAACCCAATTAAAAATTAAATAATAATAATAATAATAATAATAATAATATTTTCTCTGCAGTTTTCTTGCTATACTGTGCCCCTTCTCCGTCCTCTGTTCCCCAGACTAAACAGGCTTGTTTCTATTGTATTTTAATATTCTGTTGGAAGCCGCCCAGAGTGGCTGGGGAAACCCAGGCAGATGGGCGGGGTATAAAGAATAAATTATTATTATTATTATTTCTCTTGGTGCCAGGGGTTCGTGCCATCATGACCTTGAACTGCCTGCCACGGAAATGGTCTCTGGCACTGGGACCAGTCTGCTTTTTGCTTTTCCTGGGGGTGGCCCTCTTGCTGCTCCATAGAGCAAGGTAAGTTTCCGAGGATTAAAGGCAGGGGTTAGATAATTTATTACGGCCAAAGACCAGCTCAGATAACATAACACCATGAAAATAGCGTTCATAAAGGTAAAACATACAATCGGAGCAGATTGCAGCAATAGCTCATGAGTTAAAATTGAGTGCACAGCCTGGGAGTCATTCTGAACTCACAGCTGTCCATGGAGGCGCAGGTCAATTCTGTGTCCAGGGCAGCTGTCTGCCAGCTCCATCTGGTACGCAGGATGAGACCCTCCCTGCTCTCAGACTGTCTCGCCAGAGTGGTGCATGCTCTAGTTATCTCCCACTTGGACTACTGCAATGCGCTCTACGTGGGCTACCTTTGAAGGTGACCCGGAAACTACAACTAATCCAGAATGCAGCAGCTAGACTGGTGACTGGGAGCAGCCGCCGAGACCACATAACACCGGTCCTGAAAGACCTACATTGGCTCCCAGTACGTTTCCGGGCACAATTCAAAGTGTTGGGGCTGACCTTGAAAGCCCTAAACGGCCTCGGTCCAGTATATCTGAAGGAGTGTCTCCACCCCCATTGTTCTGCCCGGACGCTGAGATCCAGGTCGGAGTGCCTTCTGGCGGTCCCCTCATTTCGAGAAGCAAAGCTACAGGGAATCAGGCAGAGGACCTTCTCGGTGGTGGTACCTGCCCTGTGGAACGCCCTCCCACCAGATGCCAAAGAGATAAACTACCACCTGAGATTCAGAAGGCGTCTGAAGGCAACCCTGTTCAGGGAAGTTTTTAATGTGTGACATTTTAGTGTATTTTTGGTCTGTGTTGGAAGCCACCCAGAGTGGCTGGGGAAACCCAGGCAAAGGCTACAAATTATTATTATATTATTATTTCTGCCTCCGGCTTCCTTTTCCAGAGAATGGGCTCAAATACAAGAGCAGAAGGAATGCCAGGAACTGATTTGGCTGCTGGAATCTAAGAACCTCTTCTTCGGAAAGTGAGTTTTGACACAGCCCAACGCTAGAGGTCACAAGCGACACGGGGTCTTGTTCCGGCTTGCGACCCAAAATCCACCTCCGCTACCATCACTTTTCTGGTCCCATCTCAAATTCCTGCCCGCAGCTTCAAAAACTTTACCACCTCTCTACCTTCTCTCCATCTAAGCACCGGGAGCGAGCCTGCGCCAACCTTGCGCCCCCATACTACAATTCCCAGCATTACATATCTTTAGGGGCCGGGTGAAAATGTTCATTTTCAACCAGGCCTTGGGCTGATTAACATCTTATTCCCCTTTTAATGTGTTTGGGGGAGGGGCTTATTGGTTTGTTTTTGTTTTTATCATGTAATATCGATAGAGAGATGATAGTTTAGATAGCTAGATGATAGATAGATTGATTGATAAATAGATAGTAGATAGATGATA
Organism: Podarcis tiliguerta; assembly: GCF_965153285.1. NCBI lineage: Eukaryota > Metazoa > Chordata > Lepidosauria > Squamata > Lacertidae > Podarcis > Podarcis tiliguerta. The sequence continues at coordinate 70,596,616 of NC_139543.1, read as the reverse complement.
GATAGATAGATATAATAGACAGATGGTAGATAGATAGATGATAGATAGTAGACAGATGATAGATAGATCTGATCGATAGATAGATGATAGATTAGATAGATAGATAGATAGATAGATAGATAGATAGATAGATGATAGATAGATAGTAGATAGATGATGATGATAGATAGATAGATAGATGATAGAGATAGATAGATAGATAGATAGATAGATAGATAGATAGATAGATGATAGATAGATAGATAGATATAGATTTAGATGATAGATAGATAGATGATAGGTGATAGAATGCTGTGAACTGCCCCACGGTCTACAGATAAAGGGCAACGTGCAAATTTAATAAACAAATAAACAAAACAAAAGTTCCAGTCTCTACCCCCCACACAGTCGCCTACCTGTGGTTTATTTACCCTGGTTTCATTTCATGTCTGTTTGCGTTTGGCAGTGATGTGCAATTGTACATTGTCTATGCATATTGCCATCAGATCCTGTCTGGTAGCACTGTATTTTGCAGCGATCTTGCATAACCTTTTCGAATATTATTATTATTATTAGTAGTAGTAGTAATTTTATTAAACAAGCACACCCACCAGGTACCAGGTGCAATTCCACGCAGCCCTGACCAGAAAACGAAGTCCTGCTGCGTGAGAGCCTTTGATCTCCTTCTCTCTTTCTGTCTCTCGGTGGCAGCTTCCAGTACCGCAAGACGCCCAGGAATCAGAAAAGGATCCGTGCCGTCAAGAAGTGGGATATCTGGAATGAGGACAAGAATATCTTGGAGCACGTGCTGCTCACGGAGGAATGCCAGTGGGACCCGGATGCGGCAGTTGTGGCCCAGTACAGGTAAAAATGCCCTTCCTACGAGATGCCCTTGGAGGCGACAGGTGAGGAGGTGTGTGGACCACCTCCCTTTCCCAGTGCATCCCTAACCTGCCTTCCCTTCCCTTTGCAGGGCAGAACTGGGCCAATGTTGCAAAGCTTCCTCCTTGCTCATCCTGACCAAGGAAAACACCCCTCTGGGATCAAACATCGTCTTTGGGAAGGACGGGCGAAAAGTGCCCGTGAGACCTGACCTCGTGGACCTGCTCCCTGAGGTGCTGGGAAGACTGTTGTTGTTGTTGTTGTTGTTGTTGTATACCTGAAGGAACGTCTCCACCCCCACCATTCTACCCGGACACTGAGGTCCAGCGCTGAGGGCCTTCTGGCCAGTGGCGTAGCGTGGGGGGTGCAGGGGGGGCCGGCCGCACCGGGTACAACATCGGGGGGGGGGCGCTCGCACTCGCAGCTCTCTGCCCCTACTAAAATCCACGGGTTAGGGGGCGCAAATTAATTGCCTTGCCCCACGCTACGCCACTGCTTCTGGCGGTTCCCTGCCTGCGAGAAGTGAGGTTACAGGGAACCAGGCAGAGGGCCTTCTCGGTGGTGGTGCCCTCCCTGTGGAATGCCCTCCCTTCCTTCAGATGTGAAGGCAATAAGAAGCTATCTTATCTTTAAAAGACATCTGAAGGCAGCCCTGTTTAGGGAAGCTTTTAATGTTTAATAGGTTATTGTCTTTTAGTGTTTTGTTGGAAGCCGCCCAGAGTGGCTGGGGAAACCCAGCCAGATGTGCGGGGTATAAATAATAAATTATTATTATTATTATTATTATTATTATTATTATTACTACTGCAGTGGTACCTTGGTTCTCAAACGCCTTGGTACCGAAACAACTTTGAACGCAAACACTGCAAACCTGGAAGCAAGTGTTCTGGTTTGTGAACTTTTTCGGAAGTCGGACGCTCTCTGTTTTGAGCACCACACTTCCGTTTTGAGTGTTACGCCGAGGTTTTTGCTATTTATTCTGCGTTTTTGCAGCTCTTGTGTGTGTGTGTGTGTGTGTGTGTGTGTGTGAGACTGGTGGAACCCAGTTCTGCAACTGATGGATTGATTGTGTGACTGCAGTACATTGTTTATTGCTTTCATTTTTATGGATCAATGGTCTCGTTAGATCGTAAAATCCATGCTAAATTGCTGTTTCAGGGATTGTTTTTAAAAGTCTGGAACGGATTAATCCATTTTGCATTACTTTCTATGGGAAAGCGCGCCTTGGGTTTGGAGAGCTTTGGTTTTGGAACGGACTTCCGGAACGGGTTAAGTTTGAGAACCAAGGTACCACTGTATTATTATAACTTTCCCGTACTATTTCAGACACATGGTTCTTATATTTAGATGTGTGTGCATTTATGAATATTTCTTCTATATTTGAGACCTTAGAATTCTTATAACATATCCTTGGGGTCTCCAAGGGTGGAATCAGCCTTTGGCCAAACTGGCACCTGCCAGCGGCCACAGGGATGCCCAAGACCGCACTCCTGCGTACAAAACCCGGCATTTCTTTCACACGCTGATTTTGAAAACGTTTTAAGACACAGATGTTTCAAAATCTCTCCCTTTCCCCTCAAAACCTCCAGAAATCCACCTTCTCGGAAGTTCAGTACGAGCATTGTGCCGTGGTGGGCAATGGCGGGATCCTGCAGAGAAGCCGCTGCGGGAAAGAGATCGACCAGGCAGACTTCGTAATCAGGTAACTCTTCTTTGAGAGTGATTCAGAGCCCTTGATGTCGGGGGAAGATTCCTTGCTACACTTAGAAACTCCCTGGCGATTGAGATCGATCTTGGAAACTCCCTGGCGATTGAGATCGATCAGGCAAGCGCCTCTGCTGTAGTACCCTTTTGGCCAAAATATTGTTTAGACCAGCCTACCGGGGTGTTTTGGGATGCGGGTGGCGCTGCGGGTTAAACCACAGAGCCTAGGACTTGCCGATCAGAAGGTCGGCGGTTCGAATCCCTGCGACGGGGTGAGCTCCCGTTGCTCAGTCCCTGCTCCTGCCAACCTAGCAGTTTGAAAGCACATCAAAGTGCAAGTAGATAAATAGGTACCACTCCGGCGGGAAGGTAAACGGCGTTTCCGTGCGCTGCTCTGGTTCGCCAGAAGCGGCTTAGTCATGCTTGTCACATGACCCGGAAGCTGTACGCCGGCTCCCTTGGCCAGTAAAGCGAGATGAGCGCCGCAGCCCCAGAGTCGGCCACGACTGGACCTAATGGTCAGGGGTCCCTTTACCTTTACCTTTACCAGGGTGTTTTGAAAAGTGAGGCGAGCTTTAATCTGTTTTCAACTTGTTGTTATTTTAACTTTTCGAAAGTCTTTGGTTATTGTTAAAACAAACAAATAAATCTTGTTGATGGACATACTGATTGATTTTTTATTTTGTTTTTGAGGGTTTGTTTTTTTATAATCCAGCGGTGTATAGATTTTATGAACCAGATATATGGATAAATCACAAAACCATGGTTCATTCAGCTAATGCACTCTGCTTAGCTCAAGTTGAGCAGATCTGGGGAGGAAGGAAGGAAGGACAGGTTTCTGGAATTGTTCTCAAATAGAAATTAAATCTGATCAGGCCCAGGTCTCTTGATATGCTAAAGGTAAAGGTAAAGGGACCCGTGACCATTAGGTCCAGTCGTGACCGACTCTGGGGTTGCGGCGCTCATCTCGCTTTACTGGCCGAGGGAGCCGGCGTACAGCTTCCAGGTCATGTGGCCAGCATGACTAAGCCGCTTCTGGCGAACCAGAGCAACGCACGGAAACGCCATTTACCTTCCCGCCGGAGCGGTACCTACTTAACTACTTGCACTTTGACGTGCTTTCGAACTGCTCGGTTGGCAGGAGCAGGGACCAAGCAATGGGAACTCACCCCGTCGCGGGGATTCGAACTGCCGACTTTCTGATCGGCAAGTCCTAGGCTCTGTGGTTTAACCCACAGCGCCACCCGCATCCCTCCTTGATATGTTAGGATGCCATCAATACCCCTGGAACGTAAAACACTTCTGCTTGGTTATCTAAAAGACGCTAGTCTGGAAAATGATGCAAAAATAACGTTCAACCTGCTACTAAGATAAGATTACCAGATTTTTTTCAATGAATCCGAGGGGCGCTTTTCAACTTCAGTAGAAATGATAGGATTTTGTCAAGGGGACTGATTTGTAAATCCAGGGACTGTCCCTGGGAAACGGGGACATTTGGTAACCTTATACTAAGATTATAACGGCTAAATATCGGGAAGGTAGAGCAGCGCATCTCCTAAATTTTATGAAATAAATACAGTGGTGCCTCGCAAGACGAAAAGAATCCATTCCGTGAGTCTTTTCGTCTTGCGGTTTTTTTGTCTTGCGAAGCAAGCCCATTAGCGGATTAGTGCTATTAGCGCTATTGGCAGTTTAAGGGCTATTAACGCCTATTAAAGGCTTAAGGGATTAGCGGTTTTGCTGCTAAAATGCTTTTAGCAGCTTAGCGCTTCAGAAAAAGGGGTTTTGGAGCGGAAAAAAACCTCAAAAATTTTCGTCAATTTTCGTCTTGCGAAGCAAGCCCATAGGGAAATTCGTCTTGCGAAGCGCCTCTGAAAACGGAAAACCCTTACGTCTTGTGGGTTTTCCGTCTTGCGAGGCATTCGTCTTGCGGGGCAACACTGTAAATAGGATAGTGTTTATCTGAAAGCTGACGCAGACCTGGATTTCCTCTTCCATCTCACCCTCTCCTCTTGCAATCCAGGTTTAGCTTGCCTCCCGCCAGGAATTCCTCGGAAGATGTGGGGTCCAAGACGAGTCTGGTGGCCTTGAACCTCAGCAGCCTGGACTCCAAGTAAGAGGAATGGGGGGCTGGGGGGGCGGCATGCTGAGATGGTGCAGTTGGTGATGCTGAGCAGCTGCCTCGCCCCAAATTAGGTCCGAACTGATACTGGCCTGCTCTCCCAAGAGCGACACTGAGCTCAGCGTAGCTCGTCGGAATAGCAAAGCATTTAAAAATCAGCAAAATGTTTTTAAGAAAACAACCAACACACAACTGCACATGAATAGCACAAAACCAAGCATGAAACAGCTAATGCTGTTCAATACAAGCTCATGATTTAATTGTTTAAAAAGAGCCTTGTGCGTAAACGATGGCTGAAAAAGGACTTATGTGCACCAGCGAAAGGGGTTTCAGCACATCAGAAGAGCCATTGGCTTCATCAGGCCCATGTTGGACTCAGTGGCGTAGCAGGGTCAGGTGGTACCCGGTGCGGAAACTGCCTCAGTCCAGTATCCCTGAAGGAGCATCTCCACCAGCATCATTCTGCCTGGACACTGAGATCCAGCTCCGAGGGCCTTCTGACGGTTCCCTCCCTGCAAGAAGCAAAGCTACAGGGAACCAGGCAGAGGGCCTTCTCGGTGGTTGCACCTGCCCTGTGGAACGCCCTCCTACCAGATGTCAAAGAGAAAAACAACTACCAAACTTTTAGAAGACATCTGAAGGCAGCCCTGTTTAGGAAAGTTTTTAATGTTTGATGTATTTGTCATGTTTTTAATATTCTGTTGGGAGCCACCAGATGGGCGAGGTATAAATAAATTATTAGTATTAGTATTAGTATTAGTATTATCATCATTATCATTATCATTATTATTACAGTGATACCTCGGGTTAAGAACTTAATTCGTTCCGGAGGTCCGTTCTTAACCTGAAACTGTTCTTAATCTGAGGTACCACTTTAACTAATAGGGCCTCCCACTGCTGGCGTGCAATTTCTGTTCCCATCCTGAAGCAAAGTTCTTGACCCGAGGTACTATTTCTGGGTTAGCAGAGTCTGTAACCTGAAGCATCTGTAACCTGAGGTAAAGGTAAAGGGACCCCTGACCATTAGGTCCAGTCGTGGCCGACTCTGGGGTTGTGGCGCTCATCTCGCTTTATTGGCTGAGGGAGCCGGCATACAGTTTCTGGGTCATGTGGCCAGCAGGACTAAGCCGCTTATGGCAAACCGGAGCGGTACCTATTTATCTACTTGCACTTTGATGTGCTTTCGAACTGCTAGGTTGGCAGGAGCAGGGACCGAACAACGGGAGCTCTGTCGCGGGGATTTGAACTGCTGACCTTCTGGTCGGCATGTGCTAGGCTCTGTGGATTAACCCACAACGCCACCCGCGTCCCTCCGTAACCCGAGGTACCACTGTATTATTATTATGTATCCCCACGCGTGTGTTACTTGTTTCCTGCTTCCTTCTCCTTTCCTTTCCTCCTCCCACAGGTACCAGGGCTCCCAGAGGAAGCGTCTTGCGGATGCCCTGCGCCCCTACCGGGATGCCCTCCTCCTCCTCCTCCCCACCCTCCAAAGCCATGCCAGGAACCCCCCTCTGCATCCGCTGGAGGACTCGGATGTGCTGCAGCGGGCCTCTTTCTTGAACCCCCAATACCTGGACGCCCTGGGGAGCTACTGGACCCGCGAGGGCTTCCAGCCCGAGTGCCTCTCGCCCAACTTTGCCTTCGTCAGCCTGGCTCTGGAGCTCTGCCAGCGCATCACTCTCTACGGCTTCTGGCCCTTCGCGCATGGCCTGAGCGGCCAGCCCTTCCCACGCCACTCCCAGGTGCGCATCAGGCCCAGGGAGTTCTCCTGCTACCTGAAGATGTACCTGCAGGGCATCCTGAGACTGCGGCTGGGCAAATGTCAGTGAGAAACAGGAAAATCTCTCTCTCTGGGGTAAGGAGGAGGTTGGGTTTCCAAACAGGCACCTCTTGAAGGTTTTCTCGCAGACTTCAGTTCTGGCGTGGGCAAGCCATTTTGGAGAAGCTTTCGGTGTTGCTGGACTCCATCTCCCATCTTCCACCAGGAGCGCAGAGGGATGATGGGAGCTGGAGTCTGGCGATACCGCTTGGAGGGACCCCACGGGCTTCTGGAGGAGGAACAGGGTTGTTTAGTACTACCAGAGTCTCCCGAATGGGGAAAAGGGGGTCCTTTCAGAAGGCTAACGTCGTCCCCCGCTCTTTTTCTGAGAGTAGAGTTCTGTGAACAGCCTGAACGAAGAGCTGGAGGTGGACGTGCGCCCCTGCACCCCAGAAATAAGCGTCGGGCAGTGGACATCTAGGACCCATCCCCATAACTTGCCCTTCAGTCTAGAGAACCAGCTAGTTGTCACGGCTTGCAAAGCCCCCTTTCGACCAAGCTGCGTCTTCTTTCCCTGTTCTTGGCCCTCTGCCTTTGCCGCAAGTGGTCAAAATGGTCTCAGGGGCCAAATGGGTAGGGCTGTCCGGCTGCAGGGCCATGCAAACAGAGGTTTCCCCGTCCCCGGATAAGGGAGGTCGTTGGTGCATTCCTAAGGGGGGCAGTCTCCCAGCCATGGAGACGGAGGTACAAGGAACCCCCCCAAATTTGTCTGCAGTGCAAGGGCATTCAAACCCCAACAACTTATTCCGGCTGCTCCTAAACAGTCAGGAGCCAGGGAGCTGCTTCAGCCACCGTCACCGGAAGTGAGGATTTCCCCCGGTAGAGTTTCTCGGTTTCGTTGGTGTTTGTGGGATGTCTGTGGCGGAGAGCAGGAACTGGCCGTCGCACTGCCTTCTTCATCTCAGCTCTTTGGAAAACTACTCGGTCCGTTTTGGAGCACATCAAAGTGCATTGCTGGGCGCTTGGGCAGAAAGTTGCCCTTGCCAGGGAAGCAGAAAGACACTTCCCAGATTTATAGCGGAGCAATAGGCGGTCTGATCCCCAACCTGCTTTCCACACCAATCCTACTTTTACTGTGTTGTTAGTTGTTGTTTTACACCTTAATGCTTTTTCATGTGTTCCGTTGAGGCCGCAGGGCCTGGGTTCATGTCTGTTCAGATCTTCAGAAACAAATGTAAAGAGAAATCAGAGAGGTTCTGAAATAAAACTTGATACAAGCGCAGCTCTATTTTCCCCAACAGCAACTCAGCTTGCATAGAACTTAAGTCTTCATTCAACTCCAAAGCCTCAGCTGGGGTCTGCAAAGGTCTTTGTTCAGCTTCCCCACTAGAGTCAAGAGGAGGACTTATAGAGGAAATGGCAGGCCAGTCATCTTAAGAAAAAAGCACACCAAGAACTCAGGCCAATGTAAGTTTCAATAGTGGGAGTGGTCCCTATTCACAATTCAATAGTCGATAGAAACAAGCCTTTCTGTGCGCAATTAGATCTACCCACACGTAGTTGTTTTCCTTGAGAAAGGTAGAGAATAACAGGACATATTTATCCGAAAGTCCTCAAACTTACAAACTTCAAACTTGAAAATTAGCTGATGAAGGTGAATACATCGAAACAGGGTCCTGTCCTGGTTTCGAATCCATAACTGACTTCTGCTCAATGATTGAAACTCAGTCTCCATCTGCAAGCTGATAAATCATAAGGATCAACATTATTGTTGAGTGAAAAGGAGAAAATCTTTGTAACGAATTATTGTTTTATACATATCTCTTTGAGTTTGAGTTTGTAATCTCTATTTGAGTTTGTAATCTTTATTATAATACATACTTTTGAATGGATTAGTTTTTATTTCTATCAACTATTGAATTGTGAGTAGGGACCACTCCCACTACTGAAACTTACATTGGCCTGCGTTCTTGGTGTGCTTTTTTCTTGGTATATTTAATAACAAGAACTCCAACTTATTTAAGGTCAGTCATCTTAACACCTATAAATTGTAAATGAAACTACCGAGCCTATTGAAGGACAAGTCTTGCTGAAGGGCTTTGCAGCATGGCTTCTGCAAAGGCAAGCACTGGGTCTTTCTGCACCAGGTTTCCACACATTTTAGCTGAGTTGCCGTGTCGTCATTCCATTAGGGTCATCCTTGCATTTTCTTGGGCTGCAGAAAATCCAATGGCTACCTGTTGGATACCTTAGCAGGCATGGCCAAATTTGGCCCTTCAGCTGTTTTGGGACTACAGTTCCCATCATCTCTGACCACTGGTCCTGTTAGCTAGGAATGATGGGAGTTGTAGTCCCAAAAAAGCTGGAGGGCCGAGTGTGGCCATGCCTGCCTTAGAGGCTTAAGGGAAGGAGCATGAAGAGGGTGGGTGGCCCCATAGGAAAGGGGGAGGAGAGGGGGGCAGATCTGGGTGACACAGGCCAAAGACGGAGGCAGCGATGATTCTAAATAGCAGTTGCTCAAAACCATAGAAGGGGAGAGTTGCTCAGATCCCATTAGGGTACCTGGTTGGCCACTGTGACAACAGGACCACAGTGTGATGGCCTAGGACTTGGGCTCGGACTCAGAGCCAGAGGAGTCTCAGTCCGCACCGGCTCATTTGCATCAGGCGGCATCTGAACCTAGTCTGGGCCTGATCCTGAAGAGCCCCAGTCTGCACAGGTTCCCCTGCAACAAACACCAGCTGGGCCGAGTCAGGGGCCTGAGGCTGCCCTGGCTCCAGATGCAGGGATGACCTCGTTGCCTTCAGCTGGGCCATCACTCACAGCTGCTCCACTACCGGTTGGGTCAGGGGAGGCTGAGGCGGCCTCTGGGTCTAGTAACCCACCGATGTCTCCCGAGCTGCAGAGATTGAGGTCTGAGAGAAGGCGAGACCTGAGTACTCGCAGGAGGAGGGCTCGCCTTCGGAAGAGACAGGGAGGTGAGTCACCAGGGGATCTGGACCGGCCGTTACCCCGACAGAGATAAAAGGCGGCCGGACCCCGCCCCAGGTTGCGGGAGCAACGTTGCTGTATAATAGATCCTGCCTGAGACCCTGCGCCTGACCTAGTTTCCTGCCTTTGTTTCCTGCCTTGGCCCTGTCAAACTGACTCCTCGCGGAACCCTTGGATTCAGAACCGGACCTGGACCGCGTTACTCAGGTTACCCCCGGGCCCAGCACACTGTGCTCACACTCTCGTGAAAGGCTAAATCCAGGTTACGTAGCAGGCAGGAACATGGGCTCACATTTTTTTGCAGATGTTTGGATGCCAGAAAGAAAGCTTGGGCGTGTGAGTCCCACTGATCCCACTGCAACTTCACATCTGGAAGCAGCTAGCCTATGGCCATGCCTAGAATGGCACTGTTGATAATGCATTCACTGTGCCAACCTCAGCACACAGGTTCTTGGTTCTTGCATGACTACTTTCAAGCCAAGGCTGTGCCCCAGAATCATAGTTGTAACGTTTCCCTTTTTTAATGGATATTCCCTTATTCCGAATAGGATTCCTTGCAAGAAAAGGGAAAAGGTGACAGCTAGGCCCAGAATCCTCTGCAGCACCCATAATAATTTTAATAACAAATTATTACTTATAGCCCTCCCATCTGGTCGGGCCTCCCCAGCCACTCTGGGCGGCTCCCAACAAAATATTAAAAACACGATAAAGCATCAAAGATTAAAAACTTCCATATGACACACACCCCCACCCCCAAAAAACACCTGTGGACTCTGCAAGTCGTGAGCCGGCTGCAACTCTGAGCACATTCTGGGATGTCGCTGCCAAACCCTGTCCCAGAACTTCCCCCCCGGGTGGACACAAAGATCATCTGGCATTGTTTTTATTTTAAAACACTTTAATTTCAAAATACAAACGGACGAGGGGGCGTGGATTGGCTTTCTCCTCCTCCTCCTCCTCTGTAACATGATGTCCTCTCGGGCCACCCTCCCGGACCTCCTTGAGATGTAGCTTCTGGAGTGAGGAATGCAGCTTCCTCGAACTCACCAACCCAAGACGCAAACAAGACAACAGTTGCTTCTATCATACATTCAGTGTTATATTGCAGCACAGCCACTGACAGCCTTGCAGAGGAAGGGCTGGTGGTGAGACATTGGGGTAGCCCTGGGCTTTCCTTGGCCTTGGTCCTTCTGGGGCAGGGTGTCCCCAGGCCCCCCGGGACGCGCATCCAGCCCCAGGGATGTGGCTTCGACTGAGCAGTTGCAGAAGTAGCACAGGTGAGCTCCTGGCTAGGTCAGGGGAGGTTTGATGCTGCTTTGCCTGAGAGCCTCGCTTGCAAAAAGTGGTCCACGTTGCTGACATACCTTGGGGCAATCAGCCTCTCCTTCAGGATCTAACGCCTGCAGAGATATCTAAGATGGTGCCCTTTGGAAGCTGCTAGACTACAGTTTCCATCTTCCCTGGCCATCGGCCACGCTGTCTGGGGCTGATGGGAGAGGGAGTCCAGCAATACCCCGAAGGCATCCCACTGGGGGTGTTTTGGGATGAGAATTGACAGCTCACGCACGGCGTGACATCAGAAGAGCTTCTACAGCATCCTTAGCCAACCTGTTGCCCTCCAGATGTTTTCGGATGACCCAGCTGGGCGTTGGCTGGGGCTGATGATGGTTGTTACCGTCCAGAACATCTGGCTATCAGGGCCGGAGTCAGACGCAAGTTGGCACGAAAGAGGCAGAGCTCTGTTGTCAGTGAAGTTGACTTTTTATTCCAGGAAATGAACGTACAACTCAGCAACGCTCCCCAGTAGGTGAGCAGTTGCCAGGACTGAAGGTCCGTGCCTTTTACCCTCTCTAAGGCTGACTCCTCTCCCGGTTGTTTCCCAAGCTATCTCAAATTGCATCTGCACACCTCTGGTCTCTGTTCATGCTCCTCTCATTACTTTGTGCACTCTCAGAGACCAGGGGAGAGGGGAGCTTTTTGCAGCCAGAGAGGGAGACTGGCTGGATTCTTCAACAGCCTCTTGACCCCCCTCCTCTGCTCCACCTTCAGAGTCTGTCATCTGCTCTTCCTGCTCACTAAAGCCTGTTGCCTCTGCATCATCTAGCACCTCTGACCTCTCCTCTGCTCTGAGCTTTCCTCCCTTGGGGGTTCCCCACTCCGCTTTGTCCAGCCAGGGAAGCTGCTGAGAAGGGAATACGCCCCCTGCCCACCCACCCCCAGGCGAAAGCATTCCCCCCTCCCCAGTTGATAGACCCTGAGCAGAAGCTGGTACACCTTGGTGGGCTGCCTGGCCGACCGCAACTTACAGGGGGAACCTAACGTGTCTATCGTGGGTTTAAAGAGTCAGCAATGCCCCATTCGAGGAAATCAAATGCCTTTGTGTACCTGGCAGACAGAGCTGAGGAAAGGAGCCCCCCAATGTTGGCACGAGCCCCGGGATCCAGGGGCAGACCCTCCCCCCCAGTCTGCCCGCTCAGCACGAACCAATGCCCGGAGCTACGGTTGCCCCGTTACGCTCGCCTCAGTGAAAGGAGATTGTCTCTACACCGTCCACTGTCCTCCCTCCGCCCTGGCCGAGCAGGCCGCGCTCGGGGTGGGGCAGCGAGACGCAGGCTAGCACTCGATGGAATCTTCCAGAAGCTGCAAAAGCGTGGCAGGCATCCTGACGTCGCTGACAGGCAGAGGCGCCAGGGGGTCTCGATAAGTGGGCGACGTGGCCTTCGGCGTCTCCTCCCCGTCGTCGTCCTCATCCTCTGTGGGCAGCTCTTCCAGCTTCGGCAGTGGGGCGACTGGTTCCTTGGGGGCTGGGGTTGCGTCACTGGGCTCTGTGGCCCCTGGAGTGGCAGTGCCACAGGGAACAGCCTGGGATGCGTCCATGCTTTCGCTGGGGGACCCAGGGCGCTCCCCAGCCCCTCTGCCACCCTCACAGTTCCTGTCAGCAGTGGGGCTCTGAGGGGCGGGATCCATGTGGCTTGGGCCCCCATTGGCAGCCATCTTGCCTTCCGGCACGGACTCTCCCCCTTGCTGCGGACCGCCCTCGGAGCGCTGTTCTTCCTCAGGTCCTCCTACGGTGTCTCCAAACTGGTTCTCCTCACTGCCCACGGGGAAGAGTGTGGCCTCGTCTTCCTCATCTTCCTCGTCTTCATCTTCCACCACCTGAATTTCCACCGGCCGCTCTACAGCTTTGGGCAAGGCCTCGTCTTCCAGGCAAAGAGAGGGGCGTTGCTCGAGGGCCTTTCCGTTGACGAGAGCCGTCTTGGCCTCCTCTTCTTCCTCGGGCTTCTTGGGGGCCGCACTGGCTCGGGCCTGGCCCCCGCCCTTGGGCACCGAGTTGGCCAGCGGTGCGTCACCAACGGGCAGGCCTTTCCCGCTCCTCGCCGAATCCAGCTTGGAGTTCAGGGCCGCCTGGCCTCCGTACGTCTTGGGCGCCTCGTCGCCAAGGTCGCTGTACCCCTCGTTCTGGAAGTAGACGTTATCGGGGTGCGGCGAGGCCTTTCCAGCATTGACCTGTAGAAGGGCAGAAAGGGAAAGGACCCCATTAGTGGAGGGGAGCCAGGCAAGATGGCAGGACCTGGCGTTGGGGGCTTTCATCTCAGGGTGCTTCGTAGAAGGGACCCTGAAGATCATCCAGTCCAACCCCCTGCAATGCAGGAATATGCAGTACAAATATCCTGTACAAATATCCTGTACAAAGACGGAACCTGCAACCTTGGCGGTTCCTGAACGGCTCCGTTTTCGAACATCTCGGCTCCCGAATGCCAAAACCCGGAAGTAAATGCTCCGGTTTTCGAACGTTTTTCAGAACCCGAACATCTGACACGGCTTCCGCTTGACCACAAGAAGCTCTTGCAACCAATCAGAAGCTGCCGAACGTTTCGGAAGTCGGAACGGGCTTTCGGAACGGATTGTGGTCGACAACTGAGTTTTGAATCGGCACCACGCTCTAACCAACTGAACTATCCATGCCCAGGCCATGCTCTGGCTGGTTACCCCGTGCTTATTGGAGACAACCCCCTCCCCCTGAAAACAAATTCCTGGGGTGTCATGGACTGGTTGGGGGGGCAGAGAAATGGTGGGAGGTACCAACTGGGGAGCCACCGGGGAGGAAGGTGTGGGATGTAAGAATCAGGTGCAGTCAAACACAACATGGCTAGAGTAGACATGAAGGTTGTCTCAGTCCTCCAGCTGGAACTTCCTGCTTTCCAGGACTGAGACGAAATTTCCTATGTGTAACTTGAGATGAGCGTGGTAGAAAGAACCAGAACCACAGGCTGGCAACCATCTTGTTTCTTTTGTCTCTATCGATGCCATCTTAACAACAGCACTACTAAGATGAACCCTTGGCTCAAGGCCAAGAGAAGAAAAGAGGGGCTTTCTCCTGTAAGGAGATAGTCACCACATTTAAACTACAGTGGTACCTCGGGTTACATAAGCTTCAGGTTACAGACTCCGCTAACCCAGAAATATTACCTCGGGTTAAGAACTTTGCTTCAGGATGAGAACAGAAATTGTGCTCTGGCAGCAGGAGGCCCCATTAGCTAAAGTGGTGCTTCAGGTTAGGAACAGTTTCAGGTTAAGAACGAATTAAGTACTTAACCCGAGGTACCACTGTATGTTCTAACCTTTTAAGTCTGCCTTCTGGGAACCTATGTGTGAACAGATGATTACTTGTGAGTAAACGTTTTATACTTTACAGAAGACTGCATAGCGCCTTGTTTTAGGAGGGATTAAACAGGGAAAATACCAGGAAATATTTACAGAGACTCTGACAAGTCTGAGCAAGCTATCTGCTGTGCGTGTGTTTAAAAGGGGGAATGTTAACTCTGCTGATTTTGTTGAACTTGTAAAGACAAGTTGGGATAGGATATCTTAGACAATATATCTTCCCTGCATCCCTAAACATTCCCACAGAAGGTTCGGAGCCCAGAGATTGGTGGTGGGACAATGATGAGTGATCAGAGGGAGAAGCCTGGGAAGAGGAGGTGTCGGAATCTGGAAAGGTAACAGGGCTTAGTGGGCGGGGAGAGTCTGTGCAGAGAGAAGTCCGGAATCAGAGGTAGAAGCTGAATCAGGAGAGGAGGGAGGCCAAGAGGCAGAGATGAGTCCAGCTGGTGAAGAGGCACAGGTGTCTCCTCTTGCTGCTGTTGCAACAAATTCTCCTCCTCCCTGGTCTCCCAGAACCAAGAGAGGTGTGAAGAGGGAGGAGAGGAGGCTGTTTGCATGCAGGCACAGAATCCGGTTGCTTGGGGAAAGCCCTGGAGAGGAGGAGACATTGACGGCTGTGGGGAGGTGGGGACTTTCAGCTTTGCCAATATCCATGGGCCAAGATCTACCGGGGTTGAGCCGCTGCATTCCTTGCACTCCACTAAGTCTGTGAAGATTGTGTTTTTGCTAATAAACGTGGAGTTTACTGCCGGCTTGCTCGTTGTTACGGGCTCCCCACCTGCCCACCTCCCTCCCAGTCACATCTTATTTGGCCTGATCCATTGGTGGCACAGAAGAAGCCTCCGCTGGGATAAATTTTCATTGTTTCTCAGAGGCTTTCTGGTCAAGACATGTTTCAAATGTGCATGCAGGCTCCTTCTTCTCTTCATATCCCACCCTTCCTCCTAGAAGCACCCACCGTTCTCTTCATTTCGGAAGTCAGACTAGATCACCCTTTGGGTCATTTCCAACTCTGCAGTTTTATAATTCTATTACCTTAGCATCACAACAACCCTGCTAGGGAAGGAGGTTAGGCTGAGAGAGGCGGTGATGGGCCTATGGTCACCCCATGAGCTTTGTGGCTGAGTAGGAATTCGAACCCTGGTCTCTCCCAGGTCCTAGTCCAAGAGTCTAACCACTGTGCCACACTGCTGACCTTCATTAAGGCTTGAAGGACCCCTGTCTTTGGCCTGTGTCACCCAGATCTGCCCCCCTCTCCTCCCCCTTTCCTATGGGGCCACCCACCCTCTTCACGCTCCTTCCCTTAAGCCTCTAAGGCAGGCGTGGCCACACTCGGCCCTCCAGCTGTTTTGGGACTACAACTCCCACCATCCCTAGCTAGCAGGACCGCTGGTCAGGGATGATGGAAACTGTAGTCCCAAAACAGCTGAAGGGCCAAGTTTGGCTATGCCTGCTAAGGAATCCTATAGATAGTCCTTCTCCTTTTCCCCCAATTGGCACATAGTGATTCCATTCAGTAACTCTCCATCCAGGATTCTTTAGCTGCGATTCCTGCCTTGCAGGGGGTTGGACTAGATGGCCCCTGGGGGTCCCTTCCAACTCTACAATTCTGAGAACATTGGCTTCCTCTGAGTTGTTTGAGGCTGCTAGCCATGAATGTCAGAATCGCGAGTGTGGTCCAGTTTATTAGAATTCCTGATCCATGATTGCAGTCATGGGATTTTTGTCTTTGACATGAAGACAGGATGTTGCAGTGCTCTGTGTGTGTTTATATGTAAATAAAGTATATTAGCCAACATGCTGAGTTGCTGAGGTCTGTTACGCAACTGCACAAACTCTGCGGATCCCTAAGCGTGCCAGCGTCGGGTGGCATTGGTCGCTGTGATGGGCTGAAGAAAGCTTATGAAGCTCCCGAACAATCGACCAGGAGGGAGAGAACATGCCAGTCGGGCACGTGTCTCTGCCAGGGTGTACTTGAGTGTAGGCTGAACTCCTGACACAGTTATCCCTGGACATCAGTTTGGAATGAGGTAAAGGTAAAGGGACCCCTGACCATTAGGTCCAGTCATGGACGACTCTGGGGTTGCGACGCTCATCTAGCTTTATTGGCCGAGGGAGCCGGCGTACAGCTTCCGGGTCTTGTGGCCAGCATGACTAAGCCGCTTCTGGCGAACCACAGCAGCGCACAGAAACATTGTTTACCTTCCCACCGGAGCAGTACCTATTTATCTACTTGCAGTTTGACGTGCTTTCGAACTGCTAGTTTGGGAGGAGCAGGGACTGAGCAATGGGAGCTCACCCCGTTGCGGGGATTCGAACCGCCGACCTTCTGACTCGCAAGCCCAAGGCCCAGTGTTTTGGACCACAGTGTGCTTTAAAATGCTAACATCTGCAAAAGTAACACGCAAAGGTCCGTTGTATATAGGGAAATTGCCTTGCAAAACTGTGTTGACCAGTTGATAGTAAAGGTAAAGGGACCCCTGACCATTAGGTCCAGTCATGACCGACTCTGGGGTTGCGGCGCTCATTTCGCTTTATTTGCCAAGGGACCCGGCGTACAGCTTCTGGGTCATGTGGCCAGCATGACTAAGCCGCTTCTGGCGAACCAGAGCAGCGCACAGAAACGCTGTTTACCTTCCCGCTGGAGCGGTACCTGTTTATCTACTTGCACTTTGATATGCCTTCGAACTGCTAGGTTGGCAGGATCTGGGACTGAGCAACGGGAGCTCACCCTGTCGGGGGATTCAAACCGCCGACCTTCTGATTGGCAAACCCTAGGCTCTGTGGTTTAACCCACAGCGCCAACAGCATCCCTTGGTAGGTGCAGCCATTGCGGAGGTGCTAGGTGGCAGGGGGTAGGGTGGGGTCTCTCCCCCCCCGCTTGCCCTCCCCCCTTCCCCTCCCATCTGGGCACTCACCGGCTGGAACCATTTTAAGCTCTGTCAGGTGGCAGGGCGAGCCGAGAGCGACAGACAGGGGAGAGAGAACGAGAGAGAGAGAGAGAGAGAAAGAGAAGGTCAAGGCTTGAGAACAAGCATGCGCAGAGAACCACAGCATGGCAGGCCAGAGGAGGGGGGGGGGACCCACAGCCTGACCAGGGCGGAAGGTGTTGCACGGCCCAATTTAAGCAACCAGGACTCTGCAAAAGAGGCCCAGGGCAGAAGCACACACGAATTTTGCATGCACGCATTTCGTAAATTGCTTTGACTTTTTTAAAAAAAGAAAGAAATCAAGCGGTACATTCAGTTTGTGAAATTCGTAAATAACAACTGAAATGCTTTAAATTCTAGGAATGGTCAGCAGGTGGTAGTTCACGAGCGATTGTGAACACTCTGAGACTTAACCCGGAGTGATTTGTCCAAACCTCTGGAGTTTTTTCGTTCTCCCATAGTTGTCGATAAGTCAGGATTTCTGGGTTCCAGTTGTGTCTAGAGCGCCCTCCCCCAACTTGGTGCCCCTCCAGATTTTCAGACTACAGTTGTCAGCAGCCACAGCAGATGTGACACGGAGGATGTTGGGAGTTGTAGCGCACGGCGCCTGAAGGGCTCCAGGTTGGGCAAGGCACCCCTAGGCCCTAGGCCTGGCCAGATAATTCTTCATGCTCCCGTTCACAAAATTTCACACTCGCAAAATCATTGTTGCAGCTGCAGAAAGCTTTGCGCTGGTCAACAGCCCGAAAAGGGGGCTTGGGGAGTTTCTGTGAACAGCTATACCCCTCGCAACCATCCTCCTGTGATTTGCAAGAAAAATCCCGCTGCTGGGATACCTCAGCCGTTAGGGCGCAAGGCTCTTGATCTCGCGGTTGTGGGTTCGAGTCCTGCCTTAGGAGATTCCTTAATTGCAGGGGGTTGGACTAGATAGCCCTCAGAGGTCACCCTTCCAACTCGATGACCCGCCCCTGACCATTGGCCGGGCTGGTGTGAGCTGGAGTCCAGCTACATCTAAGAGGCCAGAGCATCCCTGGAAACGGGGAGGTGTTCATGTCAGGCTGGGGTGGGGGTGGGGCAGTGTCAAAAGGCCAGTTAAGGGTGGGAAAAGCTGAGGATGGTTGAAGGCAGTCCAGGAACAGAGAGGAGAAAAGCAGAGGGAAAAGGCAAGGGGGTGTTGTGAGCATCTAGAGACAGAGGAAACCCTTTTTCTGAGAAAGGCAGGTTCAATATTTGGGGAGGGGGAGGTCTCTCTGAGCAGTCAGGAGAGATAAAGGGAAGTCCTTCTTCATGCAATGTATCGTTAAACTGTGGAACTCACAGCCACAGGAGGCAGCAAAGGCCACCAACCTGGGTGGCTTTCAAAGAGGATTAGATGAGTTTGTGGAGGTTATCTCCCTCTTGGACTACTACAATGCACTCTACGTGGGGCTACCTTTGAAGGTGACCCAGAAACTGCAACTAATCCAGAATGCGGAAGCTAGACTGGTGACTGGGAGCGGCCACCGAGACCATATAACACCGGTCTTGAAAGACCTACATTGGCTCCCAGTATGTTTCCAAGCACAATTCAAAGTGCTGGTGCTTTAAAGTCCTAAACGGCCTCGGACCAGTAGACCTGAAGGAGCGTCTCCACCTCCATCGTTCTGCCCGGACACTGAGGTCCAGCTCCGAGGGCCTTCTGGTGGTTCCCTCCCTGGGAGAAGTGAGGTTAGAGTGAACCAGGCAGAGGGCCTTCTTGGTGGTGGCCCCCGTTCTGTGGAACGCCCTCCCGTCAGATGTCAAGGAAATAAACAACTATCTTTTAGAAGACACCTGAAAGCAGCCCTGCTTACAGAGAAGTTTTTAATGCTTGACCTTCTATTGTGTTTTTAATATTCTGTTGGGAGCTGCCCAGAGTGGCTGAGGAAACTCAGCCAGATGGGCGGGGTATAAATAATAATAATAATAATAATAATAATAATAATAATAATAATAATAATAATAATATAATTTATTATTTATACCGCGCCCATCTGGCTGGGTTTCCTCAGCCACTCTGGGTGGCTTCCAACAGAATATTAAAATACAATAGTCTATTAAACATTAAAAGCTTCCCTAAACAGGACTGCCTTCAGATGCCTTCTAAAAGTCATCATCAGTGGAAAAAGGCACAGTTATATAATGTTATATTTAATAACATTTTTACAGATCCATGTAGATCCCGCCCACGTCATACCCCTTGCTCTCTCTCACCCAGTGCTGTCCAAACTGACTGGGATTGTGTATGTGGCTCTCGCCATGATTTCAGACTGGGGGACATTCCCAGCCCTGCTTGGGCGATGTGGCTGGGCTGTCGTTGAGCATCAGACGCCTTAGCTGGAGTTTCCCATTGACGGCTCCAGACAAGGTGCTTCTCCCGTGGCGCCCGCTCTTTGGAGCTTGCACATCAACGCACACCCTTCCCGCTTACCACATTGGGGTGCTTCTCCATGGCCAGAGCCGCCCGCTCCATGTTCTGCTGGCGCCGCTGCCTCTTCTTCATGGCCCGCAGGATGAGGAAGAGGATGATAGCCGTCACCAAGAGCAGCGCCCCCAGGCCACCTGCCAGGATCCCGGCGTCCATCGTCCCCTGGTGCCCGGCTTCGAGAGGATCCATGGGGACTGATCAGGAAGCGGAGAGGGTGGGGGCGAGAGGAAAAGAGCATTGGGTCTCACTCTGAGTCGCAATAAGCAATGCAGAGAGAGCTCAGGGCTGCAGGGTTACTGCGCAGCGATGTACTGTATTTTTCGCTCTATAAGACGCACCTAGTTTTAGAGGAGGAGAACAAAATATTCTCTCCCTCTCTGCTCAGCGCCTCTCCAGCAAAGCGGGAGGAGAAACGGAAGGGGCTCCGTTTCTCCTCCCGCTTCGCTGAAGGGGGGCTGCGCAGAGAGGGAAAGCTGCGCAGCGCCTCTCCAGCGAAGCGAAGCCAGGAGAGAAAGAGGGATCAGTGCGCACCGATCCCTCTTGCTCTCCTGGCTTCTGGGATAGCTGCTCAGCCTGCATTCGCTCCATAAGACACACAAACATTTCCCTTACTTTTTAGGAGGGGAAAAGTGCGTCTTATAGAGCGAAAAATACGGTAGCTATCAGCTCAGGTGCCGGGTGCACATATCCCGCAGCTGGGGGCAGGCGAGTCACCGATTGGGGTGAGGGGGCGCTGCGTGGCACCTCTACGCCAAATCCCCCTCAGCCGTAGGGCGGCTGAGGGAGAGGTGGAGGGCAGACTCAAGTCCCACACAGGCCCCGCAGGAAGCACCGCCCGCCCCAGTGTGGCGCCCAGTGCCAGCCGCATTTTGTTAAGCCACTTGAAGGAAATGGGGCTTCATGACCCCACCATGCACACGGTGGCTGGAGCCCAGCCCGGCACGATTGGGGGGATTCCTGGCCACGTCATCCCCTGGCCAGCCAATCAGCTGGCTCTGGGGGCATGGCCTGCCCTATTTAAGGCAGGACACGGCCGGGGATCTCCCTCTTTCCCCGCCTGCCAGCTGTTCCTGCTTTTCCCGCCCTATAAGGTTTTCCTTCCTTGACCTTGCTATGGACCTTGGGGCCTGTTAGGAATTTTTCCACTTGGCAAATTGGCACCAGCCACTTGGTTTCCGCCTACCTCGTAGCAAATCGTCACAACTTTCTGGGTATTGGCAGTTAGGCATTGGTATTGGTCTGTAGATGGAAGAGGGGAGGTAGCGCCATCACCTGCCCCACATATTGAAGGGTAGTCCGGTAAAGGATTCCGGGGGGTGTGGCCCTGTCCGAAGCCTGGGGAGGTGAGGGCCTAAGGCACGCCCCCTAGCGGTGACCACGGGGGAGTTCCTAGTTGATGTGCATCAGCAGGACTCCCCCTACTGGTGGTTAACCCTTCCAAGACTTCAAGCGGACGGGCTGAAGTCGGATATAGTCGGTTAGGACCAATGCCTAAGCCAATACCGCTCATCACCTGTAACCAATAAAGCTGTGGCCTTATTTAGCCCATTAACCTTAATAATTGTGTCATGTGTCTTTATTTCCACTGGGGGGGGGAGGAACTCACCACGCAATGTTTGTTGACTTAACTAACAAGTTTCGTGAGCCCAATTTTTAATTTTTTAAAACTCATATTTTTGTTGTTTTGTCACCCCCCTAAGTGGTGACACCTGGGGTGGACCACACACACACACAAAGACACCTTCCTTCACCACTGGCCCTGAGCCCATCACAACAGCAAGAAAGCGCTGATTGTTCAAAGGGCCTTATTGACGTGTTGTCAGTGATCCTTACAACAATTCTTTTTTTAAAAAAATATTTATTTATTTGGTTTTTCAAATTAACGCTTTACACTCACATATCCAACCTACATCATAAAATCAAGATTCCAAAGAATCTCCTGGACTTCCATTCTCCCCTTTGTGGGTCCTACTATTAATCATTTCCTGCTGTGTCTTTTATAACAATCCAAATCTTTTACAACTCCGTCATATCCAAAATTCACCATTAAACTACTAGTGTTATGACAGTCCTACTAACAATTCTAAACTGTTTACAATGATTTTTAAGATCAATTATAAATTTCCCCCATTCCTTATTAAAATTCTGGCCTTCCTGATTTCAGATTATTTCAGTCATTTTTGCCGTTTTGGCATAGATCCTTACCACAATCCCGGAAGGTAGGCGAGTTTTAGCCATCGACTTTATGGCAGTGAAAAGCTGGACTCGCTGGAGCAAGTCTAGCGATTTCATGGAATTAATTATACCAAGCAGTTTCGATTGGGTTCGGAATAAAGGCGCAATTCATTTTGAATTGTATTGTTCTCATTCCTCAATGTGTCGTGCAAATGGCTATTTTGAATAATGCTTCTTTGTAGGGTAGGGGGCACTGGCGATGAGTTTGGGAAGCCAATGGGGCCGTGTGTGTCCCCCCCCAAAAAAAGTTTGGGAACCCCAGGGTTATATAATACAGTGGTACCTCGGTTTTCGGACATCTCCGTTGCTGAACATTTCAGTTTTCGAAAGCCAAAATACCCGGAAGTGAATGCTTCTGTTTTCGAACGCGCCTTCGAAGTCAAACTGCTTCCGCGGTGTGTATCTTTTCCCCCCACAATTCTCTCTATTGAACTGGCAGATCGCCCTTTGCCCCTCGGTTTTTGAACATTTCGGAAGTCGAATGGTCTTCCAGAATGGATTACGTTCGAAAACCGAGGTACCACCAATCTTTGGACTTGACTATCCTTGGACTTTTGGGACACGGTTGTGATGTGGGTTAAACCACAGAGCCACCCAGCACCTCCGCAATGGCTGCACCTACAAAGGGATGCGGGTGGTGCTGTGGGTTAAACCACAGAGCCTAGGACTTGCCGATCAGAAGGTTGGCGGTTCGAATCCCCGCGACGGGGTGAGCTCCCGTTGCTCGGTCCCTGCTCCTGCCAACCTAGCAGTTCGAAAGCACGTCAAAGTGCAAGTAGATAAATAGGTACCACTCCAGTGGGAAGGTAAACGGCGTTTCCGTGCGCTGCTCTGGTTCTCCAGAAGCGGCTTAGTCATGCTGGCCACATGACCTGGAAGCTGGACGCCGGCTCCCTCGGCCAGTAAAGCGAGATGAGTGCCACAACCCCAGAGTCGGCCACGACTGGACCTAATGGTCAGGGGCCCCTTTACCTTTACCGATGTTACTTTACAGCCAGTTATGTGTGTGTTGTGGTATTCTGAACATGATTTACATAATGAGGCAATTGTGGTGTGTAACACAGGCATAGGCAAACTCGGACCTCCAGATGTTTTGGGACTACAACTCCCATCTTCCCTGACCACTGGTCCCATTCGCTAGGGATGATGGGAGTTGTAATCCCAAAACATCTGGAGGGCCGAGTTTGCCTGTGCCTGACTGTAACGGAATAAGGGCCTATTGCTATGTACAGCCAGCCTTCAGCAACGCATTGGGCGCATGTCCTTTCATGGATAGCTGAGAGGTCATGTGCAGAGAAGGAGCCCACCTACCCACTCGCCCACCTGCCCAGTCACCTGCCCTGGCATACCTGCCTGGCCAGGACTCAGCACCTCCACGTTGACCGTGGTGTTGGCGGTCTCCCCCGACTCCTCATCTCGCGCAAGGATCTAAAGGAGGAACGAGACCTGAGCATCACCAGGAGCACACAGGTGAGCGCCGAGAGTATTTTGGGAGTGAAAGGGTCTCCCCCGGAAGGTGGCAGACTCTCCTTCCTGGGGAGTTTTTGAGGAGAGGGCTGAGGGCCGCCTGCCAGGGATTCTCATGCTCAGGCCCAGGCAGAGGGGGGGCCATGTGGGCCACTTGGCCCGGGCCCCAATTCCAAAGGGGGGCCTCGGTCAGCATACATTCCCTATGTATTTTTAAAAAGCACTATTGTATATCTATAGTTTCCATTTTGTCTTTACAGTATATGCAGATACGATTCAAGCCTTGAAATAAAATTACAGTGGTGCCTTGCAAGACGAAATTAATCCGTTCCGTGAGTCTCTTCGTCTAGCGGTTTTTTCGTCTTGCGAAGCAACCCTATTAGCGGTTTAGCGGCTATTAGCGGTTTAGCGGCTATTAGCGGCTATTAAAGGCTTAAGGGATTAGCGGATTAGCTGCTAAAAGGATATTAGCATCTTAGTGCCTTAGAAAAAGGGGGTGGGGAGCGGAAAAAAATCTCAAGACTCGCAAGACATTTTCGTCTTGCAAAGCAAGCCCATAGGGAAATTTGTCCTGCGAAGCGCATTGAAAAACGGAAAACCCTTTCGTCTAGCGGGTTTTCCGTCTTGCGAGGCATTCGTCTTGCGGGGCACCACTGTACCGTATTTTTCGCTCTATAAGACGCACTTCCCCCCTCCTAAAAAGTAAGGGGAAATGTGTGTGCGTCTTATGGGAAGAATGCAGGCAGGAGGCTCTGCTCAGCCCTCCCTTTAAAGAGCCGCGTGGAGCGTGTGTGCGGCTCTAGGGGGCTTTTCCCCGAGGAGGGAAAAGGGCAGCCCCTCAGTCCCTTCTCCCTCCTGCGGAAAAGCCCCCAAGAGCCCCACACACACTCTGTGCGCTCTTTAAAGGGAGCGCAGCTCATTGGGGGAGCCTTAGCCGCGCTCAGCCTCTTCCGGGCAGGGAATGAAGGCTCTCCTTGCCTGGCCGGGAGAGGCTACACGCAGCTATCCCATAAGCCAGGACAGCAAGCAGGATCACTGCGCAGCGATCCTGCTTGCTGTCCTGGCTTCTGGGATTCAGAATTTTTCTTTTCTTGTTCTCTTCCAAAAACTGGTCTGGTGCGTCTTAAAGAGTGAAAAATACGGTATTTGTCAGCAAAGCTTTGGTGAATATTATTTATATACTTAATGTAGATTCCAGCGTATTAGGCGACTGGGCGTAGAAGACGGCAGCTGCCAATTTGGGGGGTCAACTTCTACGCCCCGTCGCCTAATACACGGCAGCTTCGCTGGGCAGTGGCAGCGGGTGGCGGGCTCCGCTCCACACCAGGAGGTAGCCACCCTGCTTCCTCCCAGTGTGGGGCCCCAACTCCCATTGCCACGGCCCAGCAAACCCATACCCGGCGTATAAGACGACCCCCGACTTTTTAGAGGATTTTCCAGGGTTAAAAAGTCGTCTTATACGCCAGAATCTACGGTACTTATTTATAAGACTCCAGTTATCCCCAGTGTAAAAAAAGAGGGGGGCACACTATCCACCTGGCCCGGGCCTTTGCCTGGCTCTGCAAGGCCCTGCTCACGCTGTCATTCCTGCTCTCGGCTCTGGCGCCACCTGCTGTTGGACTCCCTGCCTTCCACCCAACCGGACCCACCGGGAGCCAGTTTCCCACTGTTCCCGCACAGTGCAGGAGAGCGACCCCCGGCTGGTCGCTGGGGGGCGGGGAAGGGCTCGGCTCAAACCTGCAAGGCGTATCGCTGGAGAGCGCTCAGGTGGTCGGCGCGGGCGATGAGGAGTCCGCCGGGGGTGACCTGGAAGAGCTGGGTGTGGTTGGACTGGTGCCTGAGGCTGTATCGCACCGCAGGGTTGAAGCCCTGGGGAGAAAGGGAGAGATAAAATCGAGATGTGGAAATATGGAAATATCGACGAGAGGCAAGACTGAGATTTGGACATGATTCATGGTTCAGACTATGGGAAGTTGCAAAATTAAAAATTACAATTCGGAAGATAGTCCAACCTTTTTTATTTTAGTTTATTATTATTATTATTATTATTATTATTATTATTATTATTATTTATTAACTCCGCCCAGAGTGGCTGGGGAAACCAACAAAACACTAAAATACAATAACCTATTAAACATTAAAAGCTTCCCTAAACAGGGCTGCCTTCAGATGTCTTCTAAAAGTTTGGTAGTTATTTTTCTCCTTGACATCTCGTGGGAGGGTGTTCCACAGGGCGGGCGCCACCACCGAGAAGGCCCTCTGCCTGATTCCCTGTAACGGCTTCTCGCAGTGAGGGAACCACCAGAAGGCCCTCAGCGCTGGACCTCAGTGTCCGGGCAGAACGATGGGGGTGGAGACGCTCCTTCAGGCATACTGGACCGAGGCCGTTTATGATTTGATATGTTAACTCCGCAAACCCGGAAGTAAGTGTTCTGGTTTTTGAACATTTTTCAGAAGCCAAACATCTGATGCGGCTTCTGTTAGAGTGTAGGAAGTTCCTGCAGCCAATCGGAAGCCATGGATTGGTTTTCAAACGATTTTGGGAGCCATAGCTGTCAACATTTCCCTTTTCTTGCGAGGAATCCTATTTGGAGTAAGGGAATTTCCTTTTAAAAAAGGGAAACGTTGACAGCTATGTCGGGCATTGAACGGACTTCCAGAATGGATTATGTTCGAGAACCAAGGTACCACTGCACTGAGCCAACCCATTGGCCCCTTTGGCTTAGCATTGCTCGCACTGGCCGGCAGCATCTCTCCAGGGTTTCAAGACGGGCACGATTCCTTTGCACCCATCCCTGGAAGATGCCGCTGTGGGTGGGGCCGGGGGCTTCCTGCATGCCTTCTGGTTGAGATTCCTGCATCGCAGGGGGTTGGACTGGATGACCCTCGGGGTCCCTTCCAACTGCCATTCAAGGATTCCCCGCCACTGTGACCTTTCTGGGCTGCCCCACCCAAACCGCACCCAGGTGACTCACGTCGGGGAAGTCCATGTCACTGGCCAGGACGAAGAGGACCCTCCTGCTGTACGTCAGGACCAGAGAGGCCGTGCTCTCGCCTTCGTGGACAAAGGCCTGGTGCTGGGACTTCTCAAAGTGCGGTGCGTGGCTGTTGGCTGCCAGGATTCGCACGCGGACCTCGGTCACGGCGTACTTCTTGGCGTCGTTCACCTGAGAGGCCTGAGAGAGAGAGGCAGGGAGCGGAGCAGGCAGGAGGGAGAGAGAGAAGGCAGTTTTAGGCAGAATTTGGTCGCAGGGCAGGGCTGAATCCAGCCCTGGTTGCTCCTGGCTTGGGCTTTGCATGGTGGGATTAAAAGACCCTCCCTTTACATTGCACTTCCTATATACATTTTAAGAAAATTTGTATCTGTGCAGTGTAAGTGATGGAAGTCAGTCAATGAAATTTTATTATTGAGATATTTGTAGAAGAAATTTGGAAGAAATTTGGAGCCATATAGGGAAGTTTTTAATGTTTGCTGTTTTACTGTGTTTTTATAATTTGTTGGAAGCCGGCCAGAGGGACTGGGGCAGCCCAGCCAGGTGGGTGGCATATTAATAATAATTATTATTATTATTATTATTATTATTATTATTATTATTATTAATTACCACCGTATTGTCCTGAATATAAGCCCCACTTTTTCCCAATTTCCAACCATGAAAAGTTAAAGTGTGGTTTATATTCACAAACTTACACCGCCAGGAAAGCAGCGCAGCTCCCCACCCCAGGAAGCAGCCCAGGTATTGTCTATTTTTCTCTGCCCCCTCCCTTTCAATTTTAAAGGTATGGCTTATTTGCAGATACGGCTTATATTCGGGCCAATACGGTATTATTATTTGTTTCTTTGTTTAAGCAAGCCCACCTAGACATGTAACCAGATCTGGCATGTATTATCGCAACATGCAGTTTAATTTTTATTATGTATATTTATATTTTCAGCGGCTCGTTTTGGGAAAAAAATAATCTGGCTAACTGGTTTCTAATGTCTCATTTTAACAGGAACTGGAATGTCTGTTTTAGGCTTAGAGGCTTTGGGGACGATCGATCGATCGGTTAAATTGATTCGCCACTTTTTCTTGCCAAAGGCAACTCAAAGCAATTGGGAACCCAAAACTAAGCAGTGTTTAAAAAATACCTGTGACATAGAATCATAGAATCATAGAATTATAGAGTTGGAAGAGTCCACAAGGGCCATCGAGTACAACCCCCTGCCAAGCAGAAAACACCATCAGAGCACTCCTGACATATGGTTGTCAAGCCTCTGCTTAAAGACCTCCAAAGGAGGAGACTCCACCACACTCCTTGGCAGCAAATTCCACTGCCGAACAGCTCTTACTGTCAGGAAGTTCTTCCTAATGTTGAGGTGGAATCTTCTTTCTTGTAGTTTGGATCCATTGCTCCGTGTCCGCTTCTCTGGAGCAGCAGAAAACAACCTTTCTCCCTCCTCCATGTGACATCCTTTTATATATTTGAACATGGCTATCATATCACCCCTTAACCTCCTCTTCTCCAGGCTAAACATGCCCAGCTCCCTTAGCCGTTCCTCATAAGGCATCATTTATAAGGCACATAAAAATAAATGAAATAAATCACAGCAGGATTGGGGGCTGAGGCTGGGAGTTGAGAACCTCAATTTTCCCCTCCCGCTCCAGATGCGAAGAAGCCAAAGGGGACACGTGACTTCTGATCTCTCAGCTGCAGGGGCCTACCATGACGCTGAGGCTGTAGACCGGAGTGCGAATCCTGCTCTCCACCGGCCGCAACATGGTGATGGCGCCCGTGACGTTGTCCATGTGGAAGTAGCTGTGGTCTGTACCTGAAAGGAAGGGGAGGCAGCGTTAAGTTAGGGACTGTAGAATCATAAGATACTAGATTTGAGAGCGACCACCTAAGGCCATGTTGTCGAACCCTGTGCAATACCAGAATCTCAGCTGAAGCATCACTGGCAGAGGACCACCTGATCTCTGTTGCATCAGGGGGAGAAATTCATATTTTTTTTGCCGTTTTGATGAGAAATGACCTAGTTTGAAACCAGAGGCTTTCCTATTAGGAATCTTAGGTGTGCAGAAAAGCTCAAGATACACATTGATCTACCCACACGTAGTGTTGAGAAAGTCTTCAAACTTACAAACTTAAAACTTAAAAATTAGCTGATGAAGGTGAATACAGAGCCCTGTCCTGGTTTCCAATCCATAACTGACTTCTACTCTATAATTGAAACTGAGTCTCCATCTGCAAGCTGATAAATTATAAGGATCAACATTCTTGTCGAGTGAAAAAGAGAAAATCTTTGTAACGAATTATCGTGTTATACATATCTCTTTCAGTTTGAGTTTGTAATCTCTGTTAGAGTTTGTAATCTCTATTTGAGTTTGTAATCTTTATTAGAATACATACTTTTGAATGGATTAGTTTTTGTTACTACAGTGGTACTTCGGGTTACATACGCTTCAGGTTACATACGCTTCAGGTTACGCACTCCGCTAACCCAGAAATAGTGCTTCAGGTTAAGAACTTTGCTTCAGAATAAGAACAGAAATCGGCGGCGCTGCAGCAGCAGGAGGCCCCATTAGCTAAAGTGGTGCTTCAGGTTATAAACAGTTTCAGGTTAAGAATGGACCTCCGGAATGAATTAAGTACTTAACCTGACGTACCACTGCATTGACTATTGAATTGTGAGCAGGGACCCCTCCCACTGCTGAAAGTTATATTGGCCAGAGTTCTTGGTGTGCTTTTTTCATGGTATATTTAATAACATTCCAAATCCAGGCGTGTGCCTCCTGGCTGGGGAACCAAGGCTGAGCTTGGCAGTCCCTGTGCAATGTTGCTTAAAAGCTACCTGTAAATTTACCATTTACAGTGGTCCCTTGTTTCTCAAACTTAATCCATTCCGGAAGTCTGTTCCAAAACCAAAGTGTTCCAAACCCAAGGCGTGCTTTCCCATAGAAAGTCATGCAAAACGGATTAATCCGTTCCAGACTTTTAAAAGCAACTCTGAAAACAGCAATTTAACATGGATTTTACTATCTAACGAGACCATTGATCCATAAAATGAAAGCAATAAACAATGTACTGCAGTCACACAATCAATCCATCAGTAGCTGAGCTGGGTTCCACACAGGCACAAAAACAAAGAGCCACAAAAATGCAAAATAAATAACAAAAACAGACAGACTTCAGCATAACTCTCAAAATGGAAGTGTGGCACTCAAAATGGGATACTGCCAGGGAGACAAAGCCCATCATGACTCCACGTCGTCTCCGGACGTCCATCAATCTCCCGCAGACACACAGTATCAGCAATTAGCGACAGGAGCTCCAGAAATAGCTTGCCACATTCCAGAGCCGATGCACGCTCTATCAGCAGATAATGCACAGCGAAAGATGCACCCAGGAGAGCATTATTTACAAGTTTATTTCTGCGTTGATCAGAACAAAGAAAAAACATGACTGCCTGCTTCAGAGTTCCGGCAGAGAGAGAGAAACGAAAACAAAGACACAACAGAAACATCCTGTGAAAACAGGAAATACGGAGACTCTGTGACTCAAAGCCTGCTCTGTTTTAAGGTGGAATGGAAATATCCTAACAGTGTGGCACTCAAAACGGAGCATGTTCGGCTTCCGAAAAAAGTTTGCAAACCGGAACAAACTGGGTTTGCAGTGTTTGGGTTCCAAGTTGTTTGAGTACCAAGGCATTTGAGAAACAAGACACCACTGTATTTATTTGTGCAATATAGAGCAGCAGAGCGGACGCTACTGGCCCAGAGATGGAAAGAAGATCAAGTCCTGACCAGAGATGAATGGCTGGCGAAGACTGTGCGCAAATGGCAAAATTGACTCGGAAAACCAGAAAGAGAAGAACTTTAAGAAGGAATGGGAGAAATCGATAATGTGTTTAAGAGAACGCTGTAAACAACTAAAAACTTTGGCAGGATTTGAGTAATGCTTGTAACGTACTAAAAATATATACTTAAAATGGACTGGTGTTTTGTTTCTAAAAAAAGAGAAAATAAGAGAAGCAGTTGGGGAAAGATTGATAATGGAAACCATGGAAAGGTGGAAGGGAGTGAAAGTATTCAGGGAAGCCTAAATGATGGTACTGATGTTTAACGTCTGGATTTTAGTTACAGGTAGGTAGCCGTCTTGGTCTGCCGTAGTCAAAACGAAACAAATTAAATTAAATTAAATTAAAAATTCATTTTCAGTAGCAGCTTAGAGACCAGCTAAGTTAGTTATCGGTATGAGCTTTCGTGTGCATGCACACTTCGTCAGGTTTTAATTTGCAATGTAAAACTTAATAAAAAATAGATTTGACCAAAAAAAGGAGAAACGACCTTCAGAAACTGCTACCTTTGAAATTTGTGCATCGCTGAATATTGCGGAGAGAGGCAGGAATCTGCCCCCCCCCCGAGATCTCTCCCCACCCCCACCCACTAGGTCCACCTGCCACATAATCCCAGTCCAGCTTAAACTGTTTAATAACCCTCCCAATTGCATCGGGGAGGAGGGATTCAAATTCCACCCCCCCGGCCACCTCCAACCTCCAGCACCTGCTTCCAGCACCTTCCATCCAATTTGCTTCCTGAACAGCCATTGGGCCAAGCAATTGGATTGCTCAGCCGGCGCTCTGCGGGTGACACAGTTTTGCAGAATCCGACTGCATGTTGCAGCCGGAGCGGGTGAGCCAGCCATTTATTGCTATGCCTCCCCCCCCCCCCCCGGGCGGGTCATAGCAATTAAAGTGCATTATTAGAAACATCTCAAAAACCATGAAATAATAAAGCGGACCGTAAAAATATATAAGTTTACCTGATCTTACTCTCGGTTCCTCACTGTTCTGCACTCATTTGTGAAAAAGAGTATGGTGGAATTCTGAGATTCTGCAGGGATCTCAGAAAACCTTTTCAGCAAACTTTTTCGGCAGGGGGCCGGTCTGCTGTCCCTCAGACCTTATGGGGGGCCGGACAATAAAAAAATGACTGAATTGCTATGCCCCACAAATAACCCAGAGATGCATTTGAAATAAAAGGACACATTCTACTCATGTAAAAACTTGATGATTCCCGGACTGTCTGTGGGATGGATTAAGAAGGCGATTGGGCTGGATCCGGCCCCCGGGCCTTAGTTTGCCTACCCATACTCCATGGCATGTGGTCATTCATCCTGTCCTTGCAGGGCCGGATTTAGGTTTGATGAAGCCCTCAGCTACTGAAGGTCATGGGGCCCTTTATATGTCCAGCTGTCCTTTGTCCACAACAAATGGTCACTGATTTTGAATATGTGTTGAATATGTGCTATATGGTAACTGATGGACCTAAAAGGTATCTCAAGCCATTTGCACATGTTGCCATCCAACCAGTCCATGCAGAATGTAAATGTAAAGGTAAAGGGAGCCCTGACCATTAGGTCCAGTCGCAGACGACTCTTGGGTTGCGGCGCTCATCTTGCTTTATTGGCCGAGGGAGCCGGCGTACAGCAGGCCAGCAGGACTAAGCCGCTTCTGGCAAAACCAGAGCAGCGCACAGAAACGCCGTTTACCTTCCCGCTGGAGCAGTACCTATTTATCTACTTACACTTTGACATGCTTTTGAACTGCTAGGTTGGCAGGAGCAGGGACCGAGCAACAGGAGCTCACTTCGTCGCAGGGATTCAAACCGCTGACCTTCCGATCGGCAAGCCCAAGAGGCTCAGTGGTTTAGACCACAGCGCCACCCACGTCCCACTGAAGGTAATCGGGCCCTTTCTATGTCCAGCTGTCCTTTGTCAACAACTAAGGACTATATGCTATCTATTGATGGACCTAATAGGTATCTCAAGCAATTTGCACATGTTGCCATTCAGCCAGTCCATGCAGAATGTAGGCACCCTATATATAGAAAGGAGCAAACCAGGGATATTTTAGGGAGCAGACTAGCAGGCTGGGCCCATGACTTGCATCATAGGAGCCTATACAACACAAAACACTGTTGCTGTAGGTAGGTTTTATTTAATGTGTTTTTTATCTTATATTTTGGAAGTGTACACCCAGTGTTTATTTTCCTTTAAATTTTTTTTGGGGGGGCCAAGAGAGTGGGGCCCTAAGCTAGAGCTTGTTTAGCTTATACGTAAATCCGGAACTGTGTCTGTGCAGTGCCCCACCAGCTGCTTCTTCTGGGAATCCCCCCCATGCAGGATTCGAACCCTCTACCCTCTGCAGTTTCCTGCAATTGGGATTCATAAGCCTTGCTGTCTCCAGAGGCAGAGAATTGTGTTCAGTATCATGAGTATATATGATGATAATTATATTAATCTTCTTGTATCTTATAATGTGGTTTTTGTTTGATTCTTCTGTTATTTGTTTGTTTGCTTGTATGTTTGTTTACTTGTATGTATGCCTGTTTTTTCATAAATGTATTTATTTTAAATTAATAAAGATATATTTTAATAATAATAATAATAATAATAATAGTAGCAATATTCCCCAGCCATATGCCTGCTATATGGAAGTTAACCATGGGGCAACAAAAAATGGATTTTAGGTGCTCTAATGGTAGCTGATATTGATGAACTGGAAGAATGAAGACACGATCTCCTTCCAATCAGTGGATTGATAATAGGATAACACTTAGAACCTATGAAGTGACTGCTTACGGATGTAGACTCTGCTCGGATAAATACGACAATATTTGGAACAAATTATGCAAAACAGTAGTAGGCTATTAATATTTACATCAGTGTTAGTGTTATGTACTGATGTTCTCCCCCTGGGCCAACAGGGGGATACTGTAGATAGTTTTCACTCAGGTCCACGTCAGTTATTTTAGGCGGGAAACCCTGGGTTGTTGTTGATACAATGTTGACAGCCGGCTCCTATAAAAGCAGGCCGGCTGAGCTGTTTGCTGTTCAGTTCTGTCCAGCTACAAGAAAGAGCTGCTCTGGAGAAATCACTGTGTCATCTACTATGTTCGCCCACAACTTAACACTGGCGACGAGGATGGGATCGATGGACATCAGAGCACAGCCAGATGCAGCCACCCTCTGAGCAGAGCTGAATCACTGAGCTGAATCACTGAGCGAAATCACTGAACAGAACCAATTCAGAGCTGACTGTTCTGGCTAGAGCTCGGTGTTCCATCCATCGCCCTTCACGCCGGCATCGGAACCATGGCTTCACTTGTGCCTCTACCGCCATTTGCGCCAGCCTCTGAATCATGGGACTCCTACCTCGCTCGGTTTGACTGCTACCTCCAAGCCAACGAGCTGACGCAAGTATCACAGGAGCGTAAGCGGGGCCTATTCCTCAGCCTCTGTGGGCCTGAGGTGTTTGAGACGGCCCGAGCATTGGTTGCGCCTGAAGCAGTCCAGGCAACACCGTGGGACACCATCCAAGAGAAGCTCCGCAACTACTATGCACCAAAGCCGTCCAAGATTGCTGCCCGCCATGCGTTCTACCACCAGAACCAGGCAGAGGGGGAGTCAATCAACAACTACACCACCGCCCTGCGACAGGCTGCAATGCACTGTGAGTTCCGAGACTTAGACGATGCCCTGATGGATCGAATCGTCTGCGGGGTCCGGGACATCCATCTGCAACGCCGTCTCCTCGCCAAGCCAGACCTCACGCTACAGAAAGCCATTGAGGAGGCTGTGGCCTCAGAAGCTGCTGAACGCTCCGCCCAAGTCCAGCAGCCTGCGTCTTGCTAGGAAGCCAGTTCCAGTGCATCATGAAGAGGCCAGCAGTGATGAGGCATCCTCCAGTGAAGACGATGACATGCACCAGACAAAGCGGGAGCGCAGGAAGTTCCAACAGAAGTCCAAGGGCCAACCGGAATGTGCCGACTGCGGAGGCAACCATTCCCGTGCCAAGTGTCGATTCAGAGACGCCATCTGTAGGAAGTGTTCCAGAAGGGGCCACATCGCTAAGGTCTGCCGATCGGCTCCGTCTGACACCCCCCCTTCACCAACTCGCAAGTCCAAGTCTTCACTCCAGTCTGCCAAGGAAAGCTGTTTCGCTCTCACCAACTGCCACTGCCCGTCTGGAACCACGATTGGCCAAACCTACTCGCCTACGCGACTCAAGCTGAACGTCACGGTGCTCATGGAGATCGACACCGGGTCTGCCCTGTCCATCGTGTCTTGGAGCACCATCAAAAGACTGGTACCCAGAGTGTCCAAAAGGCAACTTGACTCTCACCGCGTACACCTGAGAGACTACCAGGGAAACGACATTCCCGTGGTAGGCGTTGGCCGGTTCCGGATCGCATTCAATGATTTTTCGGGCCTGCTCCGGTTGGTGGTGGTCGAAGGCCAGCGGCCAAGCCTCCTAGGGCTAGACTGGTTTGATGCCCTCGGCCTGGAAGTCACCGGCATCAACTGCATCTCTAACGCAGAGACTGAGGGTCTGATCAAAGACTTTGCCGAGGTTTTTGACGGCACTTTGGGGCAATATACAGGTACGCCCATCTCCTTTAGCCTTGATCCACAAGTCGCCCCCACGCCGGGTTCCCTTCGCTCTCAAGGCTGAGGTGGACGAACAACTGGACAAGCTGATCGCCCAAGGAGTTTTGGAGCCGGTTGACCACGCCAAGTGGGAAACCCCCATCATCACGCCTGTCAAGCCAGACGGGTCGGTGAGAATCTGCGCTGACTACAAGTGCACGATCAACAAGGCACTTCAGCAGCACGCTTATCCGGTTCCTGTTGTCCAACACCTGCTGCATTCCCTGGGTGAAGGTAAGGTCTTCGCTAAGCTGGACCTTGCCCAAGCCTATCAACAACTGCCCGTCGATGATGCCACTGCTGAAGCCCAGACGATCGTCACCCACCGAGGGGCATTCCTGTTGTCCAACACCTGCTGCATTCCCTGGGTGAAGGTAAGGTCTTCGCTAAGCTGGACCTTGCCCAAGCCTATCAACAACTGCCCGTCGATGATGCCACTGCTGAAGCCCAGACGATCGTCACCCACCGAGGGGCATTCCGTTGCCACCGGTTGCAGTTCGGGGTGAGTGTGGCTCCTGGCATCTTCCAAAGCCTTATGGAGCGTCTCCTGCAAGGGCTTCCGGGCGTGGTACCATATTTTGATGACGTCTTGGTGTCCGCAGACTCACACCAGCAGCTGTTCGAGCGCCTCCGTGCCGTGCTGACCAGGTTCCAAGAGGCTGGGCTCAAGGTAAAGAGGGAGAAGTGCCAGATCGCCGTTCCACAGGTGGAGTTCCTGGGCTATCTTATCGACGCCTCCGGACTTCACCCGACCACATCCAAGATCCGCGCTATCCAGCAGGCCCCCATCCCAAAGAACAAGACGGAGTTGCAGGCGTTCCTGGGGCTGCTGAACTTTTATAACATGTTCCTGCCCCACAAAGCCACGGTGGCTGAGCCTCTTCACCGACTCCTCAGCACAAAGACGCCTTGGTCCTGGGGTCATCGGGAGATGGCGGCCTTCAACGCGGTCAAGGCTCTCCTTTCATCGGACAGTGTGCTGGTACAGTACAGTGAATCCAGGCTGCTGGTCCTTGCCTGCGATGCCTCACCTTTTGGCATCGGCGCTGTCCTTAGTCACCGTTTTCCAGACGGAAGAGAAGCACCGCTCGCCTACTTTTCCAGGACGCTATCTCAGACGGAACGGAATTACAGCCAGCTCGACAAGGAGGCACTGGCACTTGTGGCTGGAGTGAAGAGGTTCCATGAATACCTCTATGGCAGGACTTTTGACCTCATCACTGACCACAAGCCGCTCCTGGGCCTCCTCGCCGGTGATCGTCCAACTCCACCAGTCCTCTCGCCGCGCATGCTGCGATGGACTGTTTTCCTGGCTGCCTACCACTACCGGCTCGTCCATCGCCCGGGGAAATCGATGGGCCATGCTGATGCCCTCAGCCGTTGCCCTCTTCCAGCATTTGTGGAAGACCCGGCTCCAGCTTCATCGCTCCTCCTGATTGAGGATCTTCCGGAAGCGCCTGTATCGGCTGCCACTGTGGCCTCCACATCTGCCCAGGATCGCACCATCAGCCGTGTGCTCAACTGGGTGTGGAGGGGGTGGCCACAAGGGCCTTTTGCATCGGAGTTCCAGCCCTTCACAACCAGACAACATGAACTCTCGGCTCATCGTGGCTGTCTGCTGTGGGGAGACCGCGTCGTAATTCCCCAAAGACTCCGTCAACGCGTCCTGGAGGCTCTGCACGTTGGCCACCCGGGAATTGTCAAAATGAAGGCGTTGGCTCGGTGTTACGTCTGGTGGCCTAACATGGACGATGCCATCACTGCCTGGGTGTCCGCCTGTCAAGCGTGCCAAGAATCAAGGCCTGCACCACCGGCAGCTAAGGGACACACCTGGGAGACGCCAAAGACACCCTGATCGAGGGTGCACATCGATCTGGCTGGCCCCTTTCACGGCCGGACCTTTATGGTAGTGGTAGACGCCTATTCCAAATGGCTGGAGGTGGCCCTGATGCCCTCCACCACTACCGAGGCCGTCATCCGGGTGCTGCGAGGACTCTTTGCGACGCATGAGTGTCCTGATGTCCTTGTCTCTGACAACGGACCGCAGTTCACGTCAGGCACTTTTGAGCGGTATCTTTTGGGACTGGGCATCCGCCATGCCCTAACAGCACCATTTCATCCATCCAGCAATGGGCAAGCAGAGAGAATGGTGCGCTCAGCAAAAGAGGCACTGGCGCGCCTGGACCGGGGAGACTGGCACGAGCGGGTCACCGAATACTTGTTCGTGCAACACATCACCCCTCATGCGGCCACAGGGCGGAGTCCTGCTGAACTGCTTATGGGCCGCCGCCTCAGGTCACTGCTCGACCGGCTGCACCCGGACTTTACCGTGGCTGAACCCCCAGGCTGTGCCAACGCGCCACGGTCTTTTGTTCCAGGAAACCAGGTCTTTGCCCGGAACTATGTGGGGGACATTCCTTGGGTGCCAGCCACAGTAGTGGGAGTCACTGGACCTCGCTCGTACCAGGTGGCACTCGAAGACGGACGCTTGTGGCGCCGGCACATAGACCAGCTTAGGCGCAGGGTTGGGGACTTGGACACTACCGTGGTGCCCCCAACTGCGCTCGTGGCTCCAGAAGAGAAACTTACAGATGGCGAGGCTCCACCTACACCTCCCTCGCAAACTGCCAGCGTGCAGCCGAACCAAGCCGCTTCAGAGGGTCTGCCAGACTTACCACAGACTCAGACCACTCCACTTGCGGAGGCTCCATCCACAGCAGTGGATCCAGGGGATTTGGGTTCAACGCCACCTAGGGTCGCACCGCAGCCTCAGCAAGAATTGGGTGGCCCTCCGGACTTGGCTACCAGTCCCCGGCGGTCTGGCAGAGTTTCCAAGCGCCCAACGTATTTAAAGGACTATGTTGTTGGACATGTATCACTGTTGGTTTAAGTAGGGGAAATGTAACCGATATGCTTTTTGTGCCTAATTGAACCATTACGTGTAGTGCTGTATATAAGGAAACCATTACGATTGTAACTAACGCCTTATCTCGGTGGGGAGGGGTGTTATGTACTGATGTTCTCCCCCTGGGCCAACAGGGGGATACTGTAGATAGTTTTCACTCAAGTCCACGTCAGTTATTTTAGGCG
The DNA here is from genome assembly GCF_965153285.1 of Podarcis tiliguerta. Lineage (NCBI taxonomy): Eukaryota > Metazoa > Chordata > Lepidosauria > Squamata > Lacertidae > Podarcis > Podarcis tiliguerta. Next base: position 70,558,868 of record NC_139543.1, on the reverse strand, counting down.
GGAAACCCTGGGTTGTTGTTGATACAATGTTGACAGCCGGCTCCTATAAAAGCAGGCCAGCTGAGCTGTTTGCTGTTCAGTTCTGTCCAGCTACAATAAAGAGCTGCTCTGGAGAAATCACTGTGTCATCTACTATGTTCGCCCACAACTTAACAGTTAGGATAAGAATATCAAATTTCTAAAAGAATGTATGAATTGGGCTATTTTTGTATATAGTCACGTAATGTTTTCCCCCATTACACAGTTGTGTGTTTTCTTCCCCCCCCCTTGTTTTTTTGTATCACTTTATTGCTTTATAATTGATTTTTCTTTCAATAAAAAAGGAATTAAATTTTTTTAAAAAATAAAAAAACATGAAAGTTCATCTCCTATCCTTTATCAACTTCTGATAAATGCAAGTATGTAATTTTACACACACACACAAATCCCCAGCGTTATGCACCTTTGTGTTATTTTCCCTAATATATGCACTTCAGAAGAGTTTGACTTCACTGCCAGATATCCTGGCAATAAGCTTTGGCACGTGAGAGAACATGTGATCCCACATCCCGGTAATCTAAGCAGCGCCCAAAGGAACCTGCCCTTCCTTCCTCAATTTGCTGGAGGGAGCAGATTCGGCCGTGTGCTTTAGCTGAGCGAACCCTAGTTCTGCCATTTGCCGTATTATTCGCTCCATAAGACGCACCTGACCATAAGACGCACCTGGTTTTTAGAGGAGGAAAGGGAGAAAGCCCCATTTTTGGGGGAATCAGCTCACTTGTGCAACTTCTTTTGCAAAGGGGAAAAGCCCCAATTTTTTGAGAATGAGCTCACAGTTGTTGAGCTTACTTTGCAAAGGGAAAAAATCCTGTTTTTATGGGGTTCAACTCACAGTTCTGCAGCTTCTTTAGGAAAGGAAAGGGAGCCGTTTCTACAGTCTCCAGACAGATAATCTAATCAGCCAGTCCCGTGTCGCTGGGGAAACAAGTAGCCTCCGTCTGAAGAACATTCAGCAATGGAGGCCTGGGCAAGGGGCAGAAAGGGAGCCGGCGATCGACCACACATTCACTCCATAAGACGCACAGGCATTTCCCCTTACTTTTTAGGAGGAAAAAAGTGCATCTTATGGAGCGAAAAATACGGTATTTCTTAAAATTTATACACTGTTGGACTGTGAAAGCTAGAAACCTCTAAGCGGCTCACAAAAGATAAAATAGGGAAATCGAGGAAAATTCACAACCACGCATGTGAAAGATTAAAACACTAAGAGAATGGCAAATCAAATTACATAGATTTGGCAAGGTTAACGGCAGTCTTAAGAGGACAATCAGATCAACAATTAACAAAAGAATGGGACTGTGTTAAAGAGTATATGAAAAAACATTGTTCTGGAATAAACATATCAGTATGTAATGAATGAAGTTTGCAAGGTCTAGGGAATGAAGAAATGGTTATAAAAGGTACAAAGCTAGAAATAACAAATATATGCATATATATATATAAACACAACCTTACGATAAAATGAAAAGTTGAAGTCTCAAAAGTATGGATGGGAGTCAAAGTGTATGTACATTTGTTTACGTTTTTGTGGTTGTTGTTCTTTTTTCTTTCTTTGGTTTTTTGACGAATACATGCCTTTGTTTATATTTTATGTTGCAATTCTGCATTGAAAATAAAGTTTAAAAAGGAGAAGTAGGACTAAGACGTGGAGATATGCACCAGAGATCCAGACCGTGGGGAGCCTCAAGAAATTAATAAATACAATTTGGACTATAATTTGATATTTTTTATTTTATTTATTTATTTATTTTAAATTGAAGTATTATGATTGGATATTTAATTGGATTTTTTTTTTATTGGAAAAATCAATAAAAATGATTTTAAAAAGAACAAGAAAATAAAGTTTTAAAAATAATAATAAAATAAAACAAGTTGAAATTTGACTCGACTTTCTAAGACAGGCTTGTCTAAAGAAGAATGGTCACAGGTGAGAAGAGTGCAGTGAAGGCGCCTGCTCAGTCTCAAGTGGCGGGGAGTTCTGAAGGGTAGACAGGGGCTGCCGCACAAAAGAACCAATTTTTTTATCAACGGCTAGTGGGAATTGCATGGCACCTGTGGCCGTGCCAGTTCTGCCAAGCAAAGGGGTTGAGAGGGTCGGGGGGGGGGCGGTGTCAGGCGATCTTGTTGCCCCAATTTGTTACGGGCTTTGCATTTTAACCGCAACACCTTTGACTTGGCTGGAAGCTCGACTGGCTCCCCTCCCCGTCCTTCTGCCGGCAGATGAAGGTTTTTCTTGTTCCAACAGCCTTTAGGGAACTGACTGCTTTAATTTAAAGGGCTTTTTACTGCCTTGTCTGTTTTAAGCAGATATACGGTAGTCCCCCGGTTTTCAAATGTAATCCGTTCTGAAACGTTCAAAAACCGAGGTGCAAAGGGCGGTCTGCAAATTTAATAGAGAAAATTGAGAAAAAGAACATACGCAGTCAGCGGAAGCCGTTCGACTTCCGAGGCGTGTTCGAAAATGGAAGCATTTACTTCCGGGTTTATGGGATGCGAGTGGCGCTGTGGGTTAAACCAGAGCCTAGGACTTGCCGATCAGAAGGTCGGCGGTTCGAATCCCCGCGACGGGGTGAGCTCCCGTTGCTCGGTCCCTGCTCCTGCCAATCTGGCAGTTCGAAAGCACCTCAAAGTGCAAGTAGATCAATAGGTCTACTTCCCTCCGGCAGGAAGGTAAACGGCGTTTCCGTGCGCTGCTCTGGTTTGCCAGGAGTGGCTTAGTCATGCTGGCCACATGACCCGGAAGCTGTTCGCCGGCTCCCTCAGCCAATAAAGCGAGATGAGAGCCACAACCCCAGAGTCGGCCACGACTGGACCTAACGGTCAGGGGTCCCTTTACCTTTACTTCCAGGTTTACGGTGTTTGAAAACTGAAACATGCGTCAACGGAGACTTTTGTCAACCGCGGTACCTGTGTGTGTGTGTGTGCTCTCTCTCTCTCTCTCTCTCACACACACACACACACACACACACAATTTTAATACTACCAGCGTTTTGTTGCCTTTTTAATGATTGGTTTTTTCTGTGTTTTTAGCAATTCTTGCTTTTATCCATAAGCCGCCTTGAGTCCCGTCAGGGGAAAAGGCAGGGCATAAACAAATAAACCAAAAAACAAATGCAACAACTTTTTTTCCTACCCCTTTATAATTTTTATTATATTTCTTATGAAAAGGTAGTTTTGCAACAACTTTTTTTTAAGGCAACCAGTTCAGACCTCTAAGCACAGGAATTGCATGTTGACGAGGCTCACCATGTCACCTGAACGTGCCCATTCATACAACGCCCCCCCCTCCATCGCCCAATGCTCCCCCTTGGGGGAAACTCACGCCCCGCTCGGAAGCCTCTCAGAAAAGGCATCTATACTGGCTGCTTCAGCTGAGCATGGGGTTGGATTAGATGGCTTTCAGGGTCCCTTCCGACTCTATGGTGCCTTGATTCTAGAGCAGCCTTTCTCAACCTGTGGGTCCCCAGATGTTGTTGAACTACAACTCCCATCACCCCTAGCTAGCAAGAGCTCAGGGATGATGGGAGTTGTAGTCCAACAACATCTGGGGACCATAGCTATCAACTTACAGATTTGAAAATAAGGGACCAGCAGCCTCGAAAATAAGGGATCAGCAGCCCAAACAAGGGGTTTTGCTTAGCTTATACAGAAATTCGCCACTGATGGAGCCATGCTGTTTGGCTGCGACTGACTGTGTTTTGCAGGGGGTTGGACTACATGATCCTAAGGGTCTACAACTCCGAGGGGCAGACAAAACTGATGAACAACGTCGAGATGGCAAAGCTTACAGGCAGAATAAGAAACCAGGAAGAGAACCTCTTTAATAAAGTATGGGGAAAGTTTATAATTTAGTTGAAAAGCTATTGTAAAGAGTTACATACATTGACAGAAAACTTGTAGTAAAAATTTGAAGTATGGATGGACAAATGATTTATAAAAATAGAGTTATGAAAGGGATGCAGAGGGGGAAATCACTACATTAAGATGTTGCACTGGTTGGAGGGGATGCTAAGCAGCACGTCGGGGCTGCCGTCGTCCTGGCGCCAGGAGTTCCATCGGCCCTTCCCCGCCTGAGAGAGAGGGAGGGAGGGAGAGGGACTCTTGCCCACGCCGCCCGCCAGCCCGGCATGAGGCAGTTGCGTTGCCACGGTGGCTGCTGAAGTGCCGCCCTTCTGCGTCCCTCCCCACCCCCTCCTCTTCCTCCTCCCTCAGGCCGCCTCCTCAGCCTCCGCCACCGCTGCCGCCTCCGGCTTCCCCTGGCAGCGTGGCAGAAGTCTCGCAAGAGAGGGGCTGCCTGCCTGCCCGCCGCCACCCGTCTCCTCACGGCGCGCCCCTGAGGGGGAAAAGGGAGAGATAGAGACGCAGCAGCTCGTGCGCGCACTCTCTCTCACGTGGCAGAGGATCCCGAGCCGCTGTTTCCCTCCCGAGCCGGGCAAGCATGAAACCCGGGAAATTTAAGGGACATCATCAATAAGGGACAGCAGCGGGAAACGGCGCTGGGATAAGGGAGTTTCCCGCCAGATAAGGGACGGTTGACAGCTATGCCTTCGTGACGCCGGATGCCTCTGGTCCACCTAGAGATGCTGAATGGGGTCCATCGCAGCGCATTGCCACAGCTCATGTTTGTTATGTAGCAGAGGAGAGATTGCTAAGGAAATGGAAAGGTGCCTTGCTCTCCATGTTTATGGAAAGACTGAGCTCGGAGGGAAAGGGTTCGGCGCAGTGTCGCATTGTTGTTCCCAGGAACGGCTCAAAAATGTGTCAGAGATTCCTAGGGCAGCGGAGACGGGATTTCCCTGTAACCTCTTCACCCCCGCTTCTCAAACCTTGGCCTTCCTGCCGCACATAGCAACCCAAAGTGCACACACCAAACCTGTTCCCAGCCTTTCCTTCCTTAGGAACGTTAAGGGCTTCCCAAAGGTCATCTGCTCCAGCCCCTGCTGTTAGGAAGAGCCAGGGAGTGATGCAGTTCTCTGGTTTTATTGATTTGAGAACCGCTGTTCTAGAACCTGCTGGGCCATGGGAAGAAAAAGAGGATGCTGTGCTCGATGGGCCCTCTTAGACCTTATCCAGGAGCCAGCCAGGCTCTTTTTCTGTCCCCTGACCGCCATGTCGCCAGGGACCCCCAGTACCTGAGAGAATAGAATAGGTGATGGCAGCCTTCAGGTCGCGGTCTCCGTCCTCGGCATGGATGGGACCAGGCAGGAACTGGAGGGGTTCTGTCTGCAAGAGATAAACAAACTTCAGGGAAAGCGGGGAGAGAAATGTGCACTTGCAGGGGAGCGAGTTTGACTTTCTGCCCTGCACGTTGTTGCAGAAATTTATATATAGGTGGGGGGGGGGGTTGCCCCTCCAGCAGATATCAAGCACATGCAGCCCACTACCAAAACCAGCAGAATCACTTTTTTGACTTTTGTGATTTGTCCCCACAATCATCACAGTTTCTTCCTGTCTATTCAAAGAGCCTCTGCTGCACGATACCAAATGTAAGAATTCACTGACAAATGTCTCTAGGTACTGACTCACTGCGATAACTTCAGAAATTCATCTAGACATGTGAGCTCAGCTGCTCAGCAGTCCCTCTGTCTGAGTGATAATCCCTGGCCTCCTGATACCTGAGTGCCAGACAGGTAGCCATTCCAGAAGTAACAAACCCAGATGAAGACAAAAGGGTGTGATTAACTTGGCTGGGAAACAGGGAAATGTAAATATCTCTTTTGTTACACTTGATGGGTGTTTGGTGGAGGGCAAGGGGAACCATGGGGCAGAGTCCAGGATGCTCAGATTACTGCCATCAGACCTCCCCTTTCATGATGTAACTGTGATGTATGAGTGATGTAGTTTGGGGGGGTGTAACATGGCTGGCGCTGTGGGTTAAACCACAGAGCCTAGGGCTTGCCAATCAGAAGGTCGGCAGTTCGAATCCCCGTGACGGGGTGAGCTCCCATTGCTCGGTCCCTGCTCCTGCCCACCTAGCAGTTTGAAAGCACGTCCAAGTGCAAGTAGATAAATAGGTACCACTCCGGTGGGAAGGTAAACGGCGTTTCCGTGTGCTGCTCTGGTTCGCCAGAAGCAGCTTAGTCATGCTGGCCACATGACCCGGAAGCTGTACGCCGGCTCCCTCGGCCAATAAAGCGAGATGAGCGCCGCAACCCCAGAGTCGGTCACAACTGGACCTAATGGTCAGGGGTCCCTTTACCTTTTTTAACGTGGGGATTACCAGCTAATATAAGTTTGGGTTCTATTTTGTTCGGGGCTTCCACCTTGTGGCAGGTGGGAGTCCTGTCGTGACAGTCTTCAATAAAGACCAAGCCTACTGGCTGCCGTTTTGCTCTGGTATTCCTGGCTGGTGTCCTTGTTTTTTGTCCAAGGGAGCCCTCAGATTTCTCCCTTAACAACGTCACATTTTTAACAGCAGGCACCACATTGCTCAACACCAGACGCCCCTGCTCACCTTGACTTCCCCTTCTGTGATGTTGGCGGTGTAGACGGGGCTGACGCAAACGCCGACCCCGTCGTGCGACAGGAAGTTGCACGGCAGGAACTGGGGGTACTGGTCGTCTCCGTCCATCACGTTGACGTGGATCCTGGCTGAGGAATTGTACCTTTCCTTTGTGTTCATTTCCTGGGGCAGAGAAAGCTCAGGTTAAACGCCCCAGTGTAAGAACATAAGAAGAGTGTGCTGGATCAGGCCAGTGACCCATTCAGTCCAGCATCCTGCTCTCGCAGGGGCCAACCAGATGTCTCAACAGGAAACACTCCAGCAGGATCTGAACACAAGACCCCTCTTCCCCTCTTGTGGCTTCCAGAAACTGGTGGAAGCAGAGCAGAGCTATTGTGGTTTATTTATTTGTACCCCGCCCATCTGGCTGGGTTTCCCCATAGAATTGGAGACACCTGGCTTACTAGCAGTACATATGAAAAGGATCTAGAGGCCTTGGTGGACCACAAGCTGAACATGAGCCAACAGTGTGATGCAGCAGCAGAAAAGGCTAATGCTGTTCTAGGCTACATCAACAGTAGTCTAGTGTGTCCAGATCAAGGGAACGGATAGTCCCGCTCTATTCTGCCTTGGTCAGACCACACCTGTAATACTATGTCTAATTCTGAGAACCACAATTTAGGAATGATGTTGACAAGCTGGAAGGTGTGCAGAGGAGGGCAGCCAAGATGATCAAGGGTCTGGAAACTAAGCCTGATGAGGAACGGTTGAAGGAGCTGGGGATGTTTAGCCTGGAAAAGAAGAGACTGAGAAGAGATATGAGAGCCATCTTCCAGTATCTTAAGGGCAGTCTCATGGAAAAAGGAAAAAAAGCTTGTTTTCTGCTGCTCTGGAGGGCTGGACTCGAACCCATTATGATTTGTTATTTACAGTGGACGCTAGGGTTGCAAACGTGATCCGTGCAGGATGCACATTCGCAACCCGCAGCGTCCGCAACCTGCAGCGGCGCGTCTGCGCATGCGCAGGTCATGATTCGGTGCTTCTGCGCATGCATGACCGCTGAAACCCGGAAGTAACCTGTTCCACTACTTCCGGGTTTCAGCGGCCCATAAACCCAAAAAACGAAACCTGAAGCATCTGTAACCCAAGGTATGACTGTACGTATTTAAAAAAGCTAATCTGGTAAAGCAAAATGGGAGCAAAGGAAAGCAGGATGTGATTTTTGTAAACAGTTTTGAGGTCTTCTGACGATGCAGTGGTAGGACTCGAACTCGTGGCTTTGGGGAGAATCAGGAAAAACTTTCTGACAGTAAGAGCTGTTCAACACGGGAACGGTCTCCCTTGGGAGGTGATGGACTCTCCTTCCTCGGAGGTTTTTAAGCAGACGTTGGATGGCCATCTGTCCTCGATGTTTTAGCTGAGATTCCTGAATGGTTTGGGGGGGTGGACTAGATGACTCTTAGGGTCCCTTCCAACTGATTCCACGAAATGCTCATTGAACAGCAAAGCAGCTTCCTGCAAACGAATCTCAGCAAATGATCTCCGAACACGTCACACGGAAGCCCCGGCGTTGAGCCGCAGAGCCCATAACACACCTGCGGGCACGTGCCGTGGGTGGCTGCCCTAGGGCACACCTGAAGGGCAACCAGCTCAGAAACAAACCAGCAAGAGGGGGGGCAAGGAGGAAGAGGCGGGAGCGGGAGCAGGACGGGCCTCGTGCAAGGGACGGTGGCGCTGGGCACCTTGCCACCTGGAGAGCAGCCCAGGTGCTTCGTGAGGCAGGTGTGGGCGATGTAGAAGGGCTGGCGCGAAACCGGGGGGCACACGCTGTTTGGGCAAAGAGGGGATGAGCCGTACAGATGGCGGGGGGATGCCTCTTGGCATTCCTGGGGCCACAAGCAGATGGGGGCCAGCTATGGATGCAGCGAATTGCCGCTTGACGTTAGCCCTCTTAGAGAAATTAAAAGAAGGGGGGAGAGATTTAAGCCATTAGCCCTGAAGGGGGGGAGCTGACAGGATCACGTCACCCCCAATTAGCCAGCTTAGGGAGGCCCAGGCCGCTGTTAATGAGCCGGCGAGCGGCGGCGGAGGGGGGGTGTGTGCCTGAAAATAGCTGCCCACAAGGAAAAGCCTCCTGGTCTCTCCGAAAAGCCTCGCTCTCTGCTGTCGCTTTGGTTTCAGCAGCGATTCCCACTGTTGGACACGAGAACCATCTGACAGTCTGCCCCAACCTGGTGCCCGGTGCCAGACGTTTTGTCCGACGCCTCCGATCAGCACAGCACGTGTGTCTTGAGGGCGCCGTCTTGGCGAAGGCTGCCCTGGCCACCCCATGGTTGCCTGGCAGCAGTCCAAAGGAAGTCTCCTTCGTCGTGGAGCACAGACTGTGGAACTCACTGCCACATGAACAGCAGGAGGACTGGGTGAGGGAAAGTTCACAATGGCTGTTCTCTCATTCCTGCACCACACGGGGTTGGGCTGGATGACCTTGGGGGCCCCAACTCTACAATTCCACGATCCCTCTGCAGTTGGCGGCTGCAATGCTTCCGATTGCTGGAAACCACACGAGGCTAGAGGGCTCTTGCGGTCGGATCCTGTTTGTGAGTTTCCCATAGGCGTCTGATTGACGCGTGTGGCTCTTCCGGCTTTTGCTTCCGACTGGATGGGCTGTGGCCTGACCCAGAAGGCTTGTCTTGGAATCATCGAATTGGAGAGTTGAAAGGGACCCTCAGGGGTCATCTATTCCAACCCCCTGCAATGCAGGAATCTCAGCTAAAGCATCCAGAACAGGTAGCCACCCGACCTCTGCTTAAAAACCTCCAAGGAAGGAGAGTCCGCCACCTCTCGAGGAAGCCCATTCCACTGCCAAACATCTCATACCATCAGCAATGTCTAGGCAACACAATGACCATGTACATACGCAATAGACAATCTTTATAGAATTCCTTCAAACCATAACAAGTCCAAAATGAAATCTTTAGGCTCAAAGTCTCTGGAAATCTTTAAATGAAGCGAAGTACCAGATTTGTGGGACACGGGTGGCGCTGTGGGTTAAACTTGCCGATCAGAAGGTCAGCGGTTTGAATCTCCGCAACTCGATCCCTGCTCCTGCCCACCTAGCAGTTCGAAAGCACGTCAAAGTGCAAGTAGATAAATAGGTACCACTCCGGCAGGAAGATAAATGGTGTTTCCGTGCGCTGCTCTGGTTCACCAGAAGTGGCTTGGTCCTGCTGGCCACATGACCCGGAAGCTGTACGCCGGCTCCCTCGGCCAATAAAGCGAGATGAGCGCTGCAGCCCCAGAGTCGGCTGCGACTGGACCTAATGGTCAAGGGTCCCTTTACCTTTACCAGACTTTGTACGATGAAAGACAAGCTGTGAAACTTTGTGTATTCAGCAAATATGATGTCCAACACTGAACAGAGATTCCGGATATTGACTACTGTTTCGTAGAATTCTTCGTCAGCGTGGTGGGAGGATATAGAATTGCTTCATAAACCCATCTTGGTTGGTTTGGTTACAAACAGCTCTTACCATCAGAAAGTTCTTCCTGATGTTTACCCTGGATATACTTTTTTGTAACTTGAAGCCATGGGTTCGGGTCCTACATCCCAGAGCAGGAAAAAAACCATTCTTGCATTCTTGCTCGTGTTAATGTTTAAAGCCCTAAATGACTCAGGCCCCAGAGGCAGACCTCTTGAGAGTTCCTCCATCCTCTGAGGCTCAGGGTGGTTGCCTGAGAGAACGGGCCTTTTCTGTGGTGGCCCCTAAGCCATGAGACTCCCTCCCCACAGAGGCATGTCTGGCACCTTCATTGCACAGCTTCTGGAGGATGCTGAAGACACTTGACCCTGGCCTTTGACCCTTTAGGTACAGCGGACGCTCCAGTTGCGAACATGATCCATGCAGGAGGCACGTTCGCAACCCGCAGCGTCACATCTGTGTATGCGCGGGTTGCGATTCAGTGCTTCTGCACATGCGCAAAGCGTGATTTAGCACTTCTGCGCATGCGCGACCGCCGAAACCCGGAAGTAACCCATTCCGGTACTTCCGGGTTTTGGCCGTCCGTAATCCAAAAAAACGCAACCTGAAGTGTCTGTAACCCGAGGTATGACTACAGTGGTACCTCGGGTTAAGTACATAATTCGTTCCGGAGGTCTGTCCTTAACCTGAAACTGTTCTTAACCTGAAGCACCACTTTAGCTAATGGGGCCTCCTGCTGCCGCCGCGCTGCCGGAGCCCGATTTCTGTTCTTATCCTGAAGCAAAGTTCTTAACCTGAAGCACTATTTCTGGGTTAGCAGAGTGTGTAACCTGAAGCATATGTAACCTGAAGTGTATGTAACCCGAGGTACCACTGTATATGTTTTTAGAACCCATTTTATTTCAACTGCAAGTTATTTTAAACTGGTCTTAACATTTTAACGTTCAAAATCTTGTGAGCCAGCCTGGGGCCTTAGGGTGGGATATTAATAAGAATAAGAATAATGTGTTCGAATTCTGCTCCTGGTTGGCCGCTGTGAGACAGGTTGCCAATGGCCTCATATGGCAGGTTTTTCTCATGTTCTTACGAGGTGCTGAGAACACAGGCACTGGCTGGCATCCTGGTGTGTGGGAGCAGTGAGGGGCACCAGCGAAGAGAGGATTCAGCCCTTGTGGGTACCCCCCATGCCCCCCCAATCTCCCGCTCCCCTTCTCACCACGGCATGGATCACAAACTCCAGGTGTCTCTTGGTCTCAAAATCCAGCGCTTTGCCCAGGACAATCCTCCCGCTGTTGGGCAGGTCGATCCGGAAATATTTAGCGTCAGCCTGGAAGTTCAAAGAGGGGTGGTAGCCACGCAGCTGGCACAGCAAATGCCCACAGAGGCTGGCAAGCCCAGCATCCCTCTGGGCCCCCTCTCCCAAAGGCGCTTCTCCCGCCCGCTCACCCCTTGCCCCGCAAATCCATTTCCTCCACCCGCAGAGGTATTGGCCGTAATCTACGCCCACTGCCAGGTCTAGGTGTCCTGGTTCCCCCCAGCTAATCCCACACCCACGCCGGCGTTGCCATGGAGCAAAGGGGGTCAGCAAGGGATGTGCAGGCGCACTGTGGCCGCACGGTTCTGGCCGAGCGAGGGCCGGGCACTGGCCAACTTAGCCAAGGCTCCAGCACAAAATTATGCCAACGCCTTTGCTTTGCTTTCCGCTGCCGGCAACCAGTTTCGTGCTGGTAGGACGGAAGGTTGGGAGCTGAACAGCAGGTGGCGCCAGAGCAGACAGAAGGAGACCCAAAACTTTTTCGCTGATACGGTTGCCCTCTGTGTGGTTGGTGGAGAAATGAACGCATAAACAGAGAGGGGAGCAGTCAGAAGGGGCCGTCCGAGATCTCGCACTGGCCCAGTGAGATCTCACGCAACCTTCCCTGAGGAAGGTGGTTGGGTTTAAAAAGTTCTCTCCATACCCACGTTTGCATGACCTGGCCTGGGGGTTGAACTAGATGACCCTCAGGGTCCCTTCCAAGTCTATAGTTCTGTGATTCCCACAGCCAAGTAAGATAGAGGTCACATAGAGGCGTTTCCAGGGGTTTGCCCAGAGTGCAATTTTGCCCCGGAACATAATCCTGGCACAAGTTGCGGGGTTGCAAAAATTCTAGCTCTGCTATAATAGTAGTAGTAGTATGTATGTATGTATGTATGTATAAATAAATAAAATAAAATAAAATAAAATAAAATAAAATAAAATAAAATAATAATAATAATAATTTATTTATTTATATCCCACCCATCTGGCTGGGTTTTCCCAGCCACTCTGGGCAGCTCCCAACTAAATATTAAAAACACAATAAAACATCAAACATTAAAAACTTCCCTAAACAGGGCTGCCTTCAGATGTCTTCTAAAAGTCAGATAGTTGTTTATTTCCTTGACATCGTATGAGAGGCTGTTCCACAGGACAGGTGCCACCACTGAGAAGGCCTTCTGCCTGGTTCCCTGTAACTTCGCTTCTCACTGGGAGGGAACTGCCAGAAGGCCCTCGGCGCTGGACCTCCGTGTCCGGGCTGAACGATGGAGGTGGAGACGCTCCTTCAGGTATACTCGACCGAGGCCATTTAGGGCTTTAAAAGTCAGCACCAACACTTTGAATTGTGCCTGGAAACGTACTGGGAGCCAATGCAGGTCTTTCAGGACCAGTGTTATGGGGTCTCGGCGGCTGCTCCCAGTCACCAATCTAGCTGCCACATTCTGGATTAGTTGCAGTTTCCGGGTCACCTTCAAAGGTAGCCCCACACAGAGCGCATTGCAGTAGTCCAAGCAGGAAATACCCAGAGCATGCACCACTCTGGCGAGACAGTCTGCGGGCAGGGAGGGTCTCATCCTGCGTGCCAGATGGAGCTGGTAGACAGCTGCCCTGGACACAGAATTGACCTGTACCTCCATGGACAGGTGTGAGTCCAAAATGACCCACAGACTGCACACCTGGTCTTTGGTGCAGTGGGGAGGTCAGTACACCAAAAGGAATCCTGTACTGCCCCTATTGCCCAACATCCAGAACATTTATATTAAAATTAAAGTAATCCCCAGACCAACTAAAAGCTCATCTTCCTCCTCCCGGTGGCCCTGGGGAGAGGACTCACCGACGTGCCGTCGATCACGTACATGAGGGTGTCGCCATCGGCGTCCTCCGCCTGGGTGCTGAAGATCACGGAGTGGGGGGTGGCCAGCTGGGGACGAGAGGGGGGGGAAGCAGGGTTAGGCGGGAAGTCAAGCCTAGTGAGAAGAGTCCTCCTTACCGACTCTCTCATCCTACCTGGGATATGGGGATAAAACATACCGTATTTTTCGCTCCATAAGACGCACTTAGTTTTTAATGGAGGAAAGGGGAAAAGCTCCTTTTTTGAGGATCAGCTCAAGGTTTTGCAGCTTCTTTTGCAAAGGGGAAAAGCCCCTTATTTGAGGATCAGCTCAAAGTTGTTGAGCTTACTTTGCAAAGGGAAAAAATCCTGTTTTTATGGGGTTCAACTCACAGTTCTGCAGCTTCTTTAGGAAAGGAAAGGGAGCCGTTTCTACAGTTTCCAGACGGATAATCTAATCAGCCAGTCCCATGTCACTGGGGAAACAAGCAGCCTCCGTCTGCAGAACATTCAACAACGGAGGCCTGGGCAAGAGCCAGCGATCGACCACACATTTGCTCTATAAGACGCACAGACATTTCCCCTTACTTTTTAGGAGGAAAAAAGTGCGTCTTATGGAACGAAAAATACAGTACCCAGGCTGGCTAGAGAACCTTGTCCCTCAAACACAGGGGCACCAGTGGCGTCTCATCTGCACACTGGGAACAGGAAACACTCTTTTTTGTCAGAATATCGGGTTTCTCAGGACTAGCCTCTTCCACCGCGGTCTAGCAGTTAAGTCGTGCACTGAGAACCAAGGAGACTCGGGTTCAAATCCCCACGCCACTATCAAAGCATAGCTGTCAACTTTGAAAATAAGGGACCAGCAGCCTCGAAAATAAGGGCTCAGCAGCCAAAATAAGGGATTTTCAGAGCACAGGTATGTTCGACTTCTGGGCCCCTCCGAGCCAAAGGCAGAACGCCCAGCCAGCAGCCAAACGAAGCCTCAAGCGGTGGTTCCCACAGCGCAGCAACCCGGCAAAGGGGATGCAGCAAGGAAAACCACCGTCACCTCTCCGCTGGGAAGCGCTGAGCAAAGGCGAGTCCCCAGGCAACACGGCCGATTTGATCGGCACAAGGCATGCAAGCTCCACCCCCCAGTCATTCCTAGACTCCTTATTGGGTGAGCAACGCAGCCAAGCAACCCAGTTGGAGCCTCCCTCCTCCCTGGCCGGCAGGGAGGGAGGGAGAGGAGCTGCTTCCTTTGAAACCTGGGAAATTTAAGGGACATCATCAATAAGGGACAGCAGTGGGACACGGCGCTGGGATAAGGGAATTTCCCGCCAAATAAGGGACGGTTGACGGCTATGTATCAAAGATTTACTGGGTGACCTCAGGCCGGCGTGCCAAGTTGCGCCCAACATGTGGGGGGCAGTGGCTGTTGCACATTGATGATGTCACAAGCACAAAGCTCTGCCCCACCCACCCTGGTCGGGCCATGCCTGCCAGGATGCTCTGGAAATCACGGCAGGGGCTACAGAGAGCAAAAATCACCCTCTAAGCTGCTCACCTTCACCCGGCACACCTGTGCTTGCCCAGGGGTGATGGGGATGATGGCCCCCTCAATACTGGGTGAGGGGGGGCTCAGCCCTCTGCCTCAAAATATTGAGTGGGGTGAAACTCTTTCTGCCCTCTATATCCAGAGGCCAGACCTCAGGTCAATGACTGATATCGCTCAGTTTAACCTGCCTTGCCGGATTGTTGGGAAGATAAAATGGCTAGAGGCGTGCAGAGAACCAAATCTTATTCATGGAGGAAGATAATAATAATAATAATAATAATAATAATAATAATAATAATAATAATTTTATTTATACCCCGCCCTTCTTGGTTCAGATAACCGGACTCAGGGCGGCTAACAACAAATTTAAAACACTTAATTGATGCAACAAAAAACAGCATAAAATAGAGTATAAAACGTGAATAGCAATAAATTCAGAATTCAAAAATCAATTTAGGGGGGAAATCCATCCAATAAAGATTAGATGATCACCAGGGCTAGCTGGCTATGTTAGTCCTACTTGGGCCAGCGAGGAGACCAGGGGAGAATTAGCTGTGGGATCCCAGAGCGGGTGATCTTCATAAAAAGGGGAGGGGGAGGGAAGGAAGGGGAATAAAAGATCAGGCTAAGCTCAAATTGAAAGCCAGGCGGAATAGCTCTGTCTTACAGGCCCTGCGGAAGGAAGTTAAATCCTGCAGGGCCCTGGTCTCATGGGACAGAGCATTCCACCAGGTCGGAGCCATCACTGAGAAGGCCCTGGCCCTGGTGGAGGATAGTCTGACTTCCCCAGGGACCTCTAAACTATGGTTATTCATGGACCTTAAGGTATTTCCTTAAGCTTGGTATTTCTCCTCTCGGGTCCCCTATTCTGGAGAAGGGCCCGGGGTCTTCCTGGGCCCTCCAGTCCCGGCCGGGCGCCAGGCGCTCACCTCGCTGATGTTCTGCGTCAAAATGGTGTCCTCCTGGAACCGCGGCTTGTTGTCGTTCTCGTTCATCACCTGGACGATGATCCTGTACTCAGCCTGCCAGGGAAGAAGAGGGTGTGATGAGGGGCTTCCCTGAAGCGCCACCTGTCCAGGAAAACTATAGTTCCCTTTGCTGGGAGGAATGGGGGCGGGGAGAGGACTGCGCCCTGGAGTTCGGAGATGGGGATTGAAAGAGGTGAGGACAGGTGACCCCACCTAGGCCTTAGTCACCCCCCCCCCAACCAGGCCTCAAACTGTCCAAAATTCCTTTTGTCTTCTAAAAATCCACAGCTAAAGTTTTCCTCTGCTTTCTCACAAGATGCATAGGCAAACCGGTACAGTGGTGCCTCGCAAGACGAAATTAATTTGTTCTGCGAGTTTTTTCGTCTTGTGAATTTTTCGTCTTGCGAAGCACGGTTTCCCATAGGAAATGCATTGACGGTTTCCCATAGGAATGCATTGACGGTTTTAAGAAAAAGGCGCAAGATGTTTTCGTCTTGCAAAGCAAGCCCATAGGGAAATTCGTCTTGCGAAGCAACTCAAAAAACAAAAAACTTTCATCTTGTGAGTTTTTCGTCTTGCGAGGCATTCGTCTTGCGAGGTACCGCTGTAATTTTATCAGTACAAGAAGGCTTCAAAAAGCTAATGAATAGGCTCTGTTCAAAGCAGGCCTGAGAACTGGATCTTATCTCATTCAGTTGCAACATCTTTGAACATGCTGAGCCACAAGGCTCGGCGACCCCCCCCCCCTTGGCTTCCCACCCCCCTTTCCCAAGACAGGAGCTTTCTGTTCATGCTCAGGGGAACTCTAGGCAGAACTGTGAAGGGGAGGAGAAAGGGGAGGGAACTGGAAGGGGAATATATACTCTGTGCAAATGACTGTGAACTCGTGCTTGTTTGTGAATCTATCACACTTGCTCCTTCTACCAGTTCATGGATGGTAGAAATAAAGCTTTTTCTCCAAACCTATTCCTTGAGTGTCTGTTGACTCCCATCTCCCTTTCCCGGGCGCAATATTTTTCCCACCCGAGGGCAAAGCCTCATAAGGCTACATTTTTTGGTGCGCTGGCCGGGACAAACAGTATTCCCCGAGGGCAAAGCCTCATAAGGCTACAGGATCACTTAGAACAATGCAACAGGAAATCCCCCGATGATCCTGGATCTCGATTTACGATTTTGTGCTACACTTTACAGCAAGGCTCCCATGGGAGAAGTGTCACAGGGCGCCAGAGCTACAGGAGACGACTGTCTGCATCCGCACCATGCATTTAAAGCTCTACGACACGACTTTGTGCAGTCACGGCTCCCCCAAAAAGAATCTCGGGAACTGTAGTGACGCGGCAGCTAAAAAGGCCAATGCAAATCTGGGCTGCATCAATAGGAGTATAGCATCTAGATCAAGGGAAATAATAGTGTCACTATATTCTGCTCTGGTCAGACCTCACCTGGAGTACTGTGTCCAGTTCTGGGCACCACAGTTCAAGAAGGACACTGACAAACTGGAACGTGTCCAGAGGAGGGCAACCAAAATGGTCAAAGGCCTGGAAACAATGCCTTATGAGGAACGGCTAAGGGAGCTGGGCATGTTTAGCCTGGAGAAGAGGAGGTTAAGGGGTGATATGATAGCCATGTTCAAATATATAAAAGGATGTCACATAGAGGAAGGAGAAAGGTTGTTTTCTGCTGCTCCAGAGAAGCAGACACGGAGCAATGGATCCAAAGTACAAGAAAGAAGATTCCACCTAAACATTAGGAAGAACTTCCTGACAGTAAGAGCTGTTTGACAGTGGAATTTGCTGCCAAGGAGTGTGGTGGAGTCTCCTTCTTTGGAGGTCTTTAAGCAGAGGCTTGACAACCATATGTCAGGAGTGCTCTGATGGTGTTTCCTGCTTGGCAGGAGGTTGGACTCGATGGCCCTTGTGGTCTCTTCCAACTCTATGATTCTATGATTCTATGATTCTATGTAGTTTGCTGAGGATACAGAGGGTTAGGGTTACCCTCCCAGAGCTACAGGCCCCAGAGAGGCACCCTTCTTCCCAAGGAATGCTGGGAACTGTCATTCTGTGAGTGGAACAGGGGTCTCCTAATAACTCTCAGCATTCTTAACAAACTACAGTTCCCAAGGTTCTCGGGGTGTGGTCCTGCTTTAAATGTATCTCCATCACTCTCAGATTTTAATCGCATTGTTTTCCGGGGCCCTAGGCTCTCACAGCAGAAGATATTAATAATAGTAGTAGTAATAATGATGATGACAGCAGAACTTTGAGAGGGAGGTTTGTGTTGGGGACAGGACTCAGCCTTCAATCGGGTGCGGGTGTGAGTTTGTGTAGAAACTGGCCTAGCCCCAGTGGCGTAGCGTGGGGGGTGCAGGGGGGGCCGGCCGCACCGGGCGCAACATCTGGGGGGTTAGGGTTAGGGGGCGCAAATCCACGGGTTAGGGGGCGCAAATTACTTACCTTGCCCTGGGTGCTGACAACCCACGCTACGCCACTGCCTTGCCCTATGAAGGTAAAATTTGCATTCGTGGCCCCACCCCTTTTGCAGGTTGCCCCGCCCACGGCGGCCCTCCAGGACGACAAAGGGCAAGACTCTCCTTGCTCGAATTCCCCTTGGAAACATTTGTGGCCTGCCTCGCAGGGCTGGTGTGCACGTGGTCAGCAAAACCAGGGCCGTAAAGCACTTTGTAAGCAGCAGCCAGAGCCATGCTAAGCCGGAGACCGAGCAGGAGATGCCAAAGGA
This sequence comes from Podarcis tiliguerta, assembly GCF_965153285.1. Classification (NCBI taxonomy): domain Eukaryota; kingdom Metazoa; phylum Chordata; class Lepidosauria; order Squamata; family Lacertidae; genus Podarcis; species Podarcis tiliguerta. The sequence goes on along the minus strand of NC_139543.1, from coordinate 70,540,536 downwards.
ACTTGATGGGAGTTTTAAGATCCTGCCCAGGACGTAGGAATGTCTAAAGCACATTTGGATGGAGATAATAAAAAGCAATGTTTTGTACCGGCGAGAAGCCGTCTTCCACACATGTGAAGGAGACCATCAGAACAGGAGTTTCCAACGCCTGGAAGAGAGAGGAAAAAATGGAGAGCTTCATCCTGACATCATCCATGCATCTCTTTCCTCAACTTTGCAAATGCAGAATAGCTATTTTTTAAATCATTATTATTAGTGGCGCCTGCCCTGTGGAACGCCCTCCCATCAGATGTCAAGGCAATAAACAACTATTTTACTTTTAAAAGACACCTGAAGGCGGCCCTGTGTAGGGAAGTTTTTAATGTCTGATGCTGTAATGTTTTTAATATTTAGTTGGAAGCAGCCCAGAGTGGCTGGGGAAACCCAGCCAGATGGGCAGTATATAAATAATAAATTATTATTATTATTATTATTAGTATTAGTATTATTACTACTACTACTACTACTATTATTATGCTCACTGATGGTTTCCTCATCTGGGGAAAGAGGAGGAGAGGGGATCTGCAGGGCTCTCTCCTGGGCCTGGTGTCATACGACAATTTTATAAATGGCTTGGATAAAAGGAATTGATAAGATGCTCATCACATTTGCAGGTGGTACCAAACTGGGAAGGGTAGCTAAGGCCGCAGAAGACAGAATCGGGATTTAGGATGTCCTTAAAGACTGGAAAACAGGGCCAGAAGTAACCAAATATATCTCAGTAAGGATGTGGGTGGTGCTGTGGGAGCCTAGGGCTTGCTGATCAGAAGCTAACAGGAACAGTGGTCAGGGATGATGGGAACTGTACTCCAAAACATCTGGAGGGCCAAAGGTTGCCTATGCCTGATGTACGTCATGGGCCCCGCCTGCTACCCTGCTCCCTAAAATATCACTGGTTTGCTCCTTTCTATGGCGCTGTGGGTTAAACCACAGAGCCTAGGGCTTGCCGATCAGAAGGTCGTCGGTTCGAATCCCCATGACGGGGTGAGCTCCCGTTGCTCGGTCCCTGCTCCTGCCAACCTAGCAGTTCGAAAGCACGTCAAAGTGCAAGTAGATCAATAGGTACCACTCCGGCAGGAAGGTAAACGGCACTTCCGTGCACTGCTCTGGTTCGCCAGAAGTGGCTTAGTCATGCTGGCCACATGACCCGGAAGCTGTACGCCAGCTCCCTCGGCCAGTAAAGCGAGATGAGCGCTGCAACCCCATAGTCGGCCACGACTGGACCTAGTGGTCAGGGGTCCCTTTACCTTTACTTTTACGGACAAACAGATGGTACTGCACTTAGGCAGGCAAAAAATCTGAGGCACAAATATAGGATGAATCATAGAATCATAGAACTGTTGGGGATAGACCCTGAGGGTCATCTAGACCAAGCCCCAAAAACCTTTGAGGTCCTTTCCAAGTCTATGATTCTACGATTTATAAGAACCTGAACATTTAGTGTGGCAGCAGCTACCCTTGGGAACTCCCTGCCTATTGATATCAGGCATGACGCCTTCACTGTATTACTGTATTCTTTTCGGCGCCTGCTAAAAACATGGGAGGCTGCTAACAGATTGAGGTTGAATCCTGACAAGACAGAAGTACTGTTCTGGGGGGACAGGGGGCGGGCAGGTATGGAGGACTCCCTGGTCCTGAATGGGGTAACTGTGCGCAGCCTGGGCGTCATTTTGGACTCACAGCTGTCCATGGAGGCGCAGGTCAGTTCTGTATCCAGGGCAGCTGGACATGCTTTGACGTGTTTTCAAATTGCTAGGTGGGCAGGAGCTGGGACCGAACAACGGGAGCTCACTCCATCGCGGGGATTCGAACCGCCAACCTTCTGATCGGCAAGCCCTAGGCTCTGTGGTTTAACCCACAGCGCCACCCGCATCTTAGCTTATACGAAAATCTGGCACTGGACGGGAGCTACACTCACCTCTCGGTCCAACACCTTTTCCTCGGAGACATTCAGCCGCACAGCCTTTCCATCCAAGTAGAACCAATCGGCATCGATCCCGCTCAAGGTCAGCTGGACGGCGTCGCCCTCGGGATCGCCGGACACCATTAACCGGCAGACCAAGGTGCCGTAGGGGCTGTTCTCCGGGATTTCGGTGAAGATGTTGCTTCCCCCGCTGCACTGGTCAGCAACCGCTGGCAGTTCCGGAGAGGAAAGGGACAGCTCAGACACCGCTGAGAATTTCACAGGAACAAAAACATCACACCACCCACGATAACAGAATGATAGACTCTTACGACTGAATACCTCCAACTGGCAAAGCTGAGAGGGAAAGTGAGAGGACCCCCGAAGCAGAAAGTAATACAAAGAATGGAAAATATTCAAAGATGTTAACAGAGAAATCCGAGGGCTCCCATGGACAAAAAGCAAGGACACCAGCCAGGAGTACCAGAGCAAAACAGCAGTCAGTAGGCTTGGTCTTTATTGAAGACTGTTGCGACAGGACTCCCACCTGCCACAAGGTGGAACAAGATGGAAGCCCCGAACAAAAGAGAACCCAAACTTTTATTAGCTGCTAATCTCCATGTTACACCCCTCAAACTACATCACTCATACATCATAGTTACATCATGAAAATGGAGGTCTGGGGGCAGAAATCTGAGCATCCTGGACCCTGCCCCATGGTTCTCCTTGCCCTCCACCAAACACCCATCAAGTGTAACAAAAGAGATATTTACATTTCCCTGTTTCCCAGCCAAGTTCATCATACCCTTTTGTCTTCATCTGGGTTTGGTATTTCTGGAATGGCTACCTGTCTGGCACTCAGGTATCAGGATGCCAGGGATTATCACTCAGGCAGAGGGGCTGCTGAGTAGCTGAGCTCACATGTCTAGATGAATTTCCGAAGTTTTCCCAGTGAGCCAGTACATAGATACATTGATCTGTGAATTCTTACATTTGGTATCGTGCAGCAGAGGCCCTTTGAATAGATAGGAAGAAACTGTGATGGGTGTTTTGTGGGGACAAATCACAAAAGGCACAAAAGTGATTGTGCTGATTTTGGTAGTGGGCTGCATGTGCATGATATCTGCTGGAGGGGCAACCCCCCCCCCAACCTATACATAAATTCCTGCAACAAAGATTACCTACAAACATATTGTCCACATAACAATCTCCTTGTGGAATTCAACTGATCCTTGTAAAATACAATGTGCAAATGTGAATTTGTTGGAGTACACGGAAACAAATCAGGGTAATAGAAGGCTGTGTGCGAAACGTAAATAACAATACAAGTACAATGAGAAGAATTGGAAGTCTTTTATTTAGAAATTCAATGAACGGTTGTATAATAATGCAAATTCTTGTTTTGTATGTCCCCCCCCCCCCCGTTCTTTATCTTGTCTTAATCTTTTTTTTATTTTTAAAAATATTTTTATTAACCAATTTCAACATAGCAATTTATCAATCCTCTTAATCAATTGCATTATTCCCCCCCCCCAATCCTCCCTCTCACCCCCACCAAGGACTCAGCTCCCCTCCCTGATTTCTTTACATAGATTGTTTTCTGCATGTCGTAAAATTGTACATATCCTTACTTTATCTATCATAAACCCAGAAGCGACTTATGCTGGCCACATGACCCGGAAGCTGTACGCCGGCTCCCTCGGCCAATAAAGCAAGATGAGCGCCACAACCCCAGAGTCAGCCATGACTGAACCTAGTGGTCAGGGGTCCCTTTACCTTTGCTATTGCTTCAAAATTCGTAAACAGAAGACATATAATATGTGCATGGAGTCACAAATAATAGGAATCAAATAAATGTTCCATGAACAGGAATATAGGAGTGGTGAGTCACTATCAAAGATCACTGAGATGGAGGCAAAACGCCTTTCCCCGGTCAGTATCCTGCAAATGCAATGATAGGCAGCCTTGTTCAGGGAAGTTTTAGTGTATTTTTCATCTTTGTTGGAAGCCACCCAGAGTGGCTGGGGAAACCCAGCCAGATGGGCGGGGTACAAATAATAAATTATTATTATTATTATCATTATTATTATTATTATTATTGGCGTTCCAAACATAGCAATAGGGTAAGAGTTCTCCCGGAATAATGAACTTTTTACATTGTCCACAAAGGTACATCTAATGGCCATGGATCAGCTTATTATTAGCCGATCTGCTGCTGGTTCTTGTCGAAAGCTTTCTGTTTTGCAACACAAATGGAAAGGGCTGGCAGCTGGAAGAACCTGAGGAGGACTGGGGGAGCCTTGTAAATTCGTAGCGTGCTTTAAACCCCTTATCCAAAGCAGCTTGAGCCAGAAGCTCTTCCTTCCTGCGTCCACTAAGATTTCTGGACTCATTAACAAGTTTCACCCCCGAACAAAATCCATCTGGTATCCAGTGGTAGAGTTAGATCGTTTCAGACTCCGGACTTAACGGTCTTGTTCCCAACAGCCCTGCTTTTAGGTAGTGTTACGGAAATTACGGAGGGGGGGCACATTTTTAAAGTTGTTAAATGTTACAAATATTATGCATAAAGGTATCCTTTCAACTTGACAGCTCCGGGAAGTTGTTGTTATTTAGTCATTTAGTTGTGTCCGACTCCATCTGCAGCCCAAGAAAGTAAAATCTCTCACTGCCTCCATTTCTTCCCCTTCTATTTTCCAGGAGGTGATAGGACCAGTGGCCATGATCTTAGTTTTTTTGATGTTGGAGTTTTCTTGGCAGGGATACTGGAGTGGCTTGCCGGTTCCTGCTCCAGCAGGGAAGTTAGGTAAAGGTAAAGGTACCGCTGCCCATATGGGCCAGTCTTGACAGACTCTAGGGTTGTGCGCTCATCTCACTCTAGAGGCCGGGAGCCAGCGCTGTCCGCAGACACTTCCGGGTCACGTGGCCAGCGTGACGATGCTGCTCCGGCGAACCGGCACCAGAGCAGCACATGGAAACGCCGTTTACCTTCCCGCTACAAAGCGGTACCTATTTATCTACTTGCACTTAAGAGTGCTTTCGAACTGCTAGGTGGGCAGGAGCTGGGACCGAAAGACGGGAGCTCACCCCGCCGCGGGGATTTGAACCACCGACCATGTGATCGGCAAGTCCTAGGCACTGAGGTTTTACCCACAGCACCACCCGCGTCCCTTAACAGGTAACTTACCCACAGCGCCACCCACGTCCCTTAACTAGGTAACAGGGAAGTTACCAAGCTTTAAAAATCACAAAAAATCAACTCCTTTGCCAGTTTCCTTCATTCCACCGCCAATTTGTTTCATTGGCCAAGGACTTGGAAACCACTCGGTCCTGCCATAATCCCTCAAGCGGGAGGTCATGTACTCACAGGAAGGTACTCATTTGTGTCAATCGCTGGGCAAAAGCTTCTCTCCGGACTTGCCCAGGTGCCAGACTATGCAAACCAAAGTTCTATTGTTCTTTTGCAGTAGGTGCTTAGAATGTACTTCCCAATACATATCCTGTATTTGCCTGTTGTTGTTGTTTAGTCATTTAGTCGTGTCCGACTCTTTGTGACCCCCTGGACCAGAGCATGCCTGGGACTCCTGTCTTCCACTGCCTCCCGCAGTTTGGTCAAACTCATGCTGGTAGCTTCGAGAACACTGTCCAACCATCTCGTCCTCCATCGTCCCCTTCTCCTTGTGCCCTCCATTTTCCCAACATCAGGGTCTTTTCCAGGGAGTCTTCTCTTCTCATGAGGTGACCAAAGTCTTGGAGCCTCAGCTTCAGGATCTGTCCTTCCAGTGAGCACTCAGGGCTGATTTCCTTCAGAATGGATGCGTTTGATCTTCTTGCAGTCCATGGGACTCTCAAGAGTCTCCTACAGCACCAGAATTCGAAAGCCTCCCTTCTTCGGCAATCAGCCTTCTTTATGGTCCAGCTCTCACTTCCATACATCACTACTGGGAAAACCATAGCTTGAACTGTATGGACCTTTTGCCCTGACACATTCCTCCGATGTGAATCATGTATAACCCTCCCCTTTTCTGATGTAGTGATGATGTAGCAATGATGTAGTGATGATGCTCCACGAACTGCATGCTGGGATAAGATAGAAACTTTTAAAAGTCCTTGTCACCCCATCCTCGGGGTTCAATTCCTCTTTGAACCTGTTGCGCAATAAACTTTGGTCTATAGCCGTTTGCTCCGGTTGGTGGCTGCACTCCTTCCTTTATTCCGCAGGGACCCACGGGCTCTGCCCGACCAGCTGGGTGGCTGAGCAGCCTCACACCTAGATTTTCCCCTAACAGTAGCAACGTGTTATTTTCTCAAATGCCTTGGTTCACAAACACCAAAAGCCCAGAAGTAAGTGTTCGAACTCAAAATAAATAGCAAAAACAAAAGCGCCATACTTAACCCATTCTGGAAGTCTGTTTGACTTCTGAAATGTTTGAAAACCAAGGTGCAGCTTCTGATTGGTGCCGGGGCCCCGGAAACAATAGCCGACAGCTGCATCAGACGTGCCAAAAAGACCACCTGTATCCTGAGAAGGTCACCTTTTCTCCATGGCACCTCCGAGGCCAGACTGTGATGGCCTGGGACTCGGGCTCAGACTCGGAACCAGAGGAGTCTCAGTCCGCACAGGATCCTTTGCCTCAGGCATCACCTGAACCAAGTCTGGGGCCTGGTCCTGAAGAGTCCTAGTCTGCACAGGTTCCCTTGCAACAAGGACCAGCTGAGCCGAGTCAGGGGCCTGAGCCTGCCCTGGCTCCAGATGCGGGGATGACCTTGTTGCCTCCAGCTGGGCCATCGCTTACAGCTGCTCCACTGGGTCAGGGGAGGCTGAGGCGGCCTCTGGGTCTAGTAACCCACCGACGTCTCCCAAGCTGCAGAGACTGAGGTCTGAGAGAAGGAGAGACCTGAGTACTCGTAGGAGGAGTGCTCGCCTTCAGGCGAGACAGGGAGGTGAGTCACTGGGGGATCAGGACCGGCTGTTACCCCAAAAGAGATAAAAGGCAGTTGGACCCCGCCCCAGGTTGCGGGAGCAACATTGCTTGTATGCCAGAACCTGCACCTGTCCTTGCCTGGTTTCCTGCCTTGGCCTGGTTGGACTAACTCCTAGCAGAACCTTTGGATTCTGGACCGGACCTGGACCGTGTTTCTCAGGTTACCCCCGGGGCCAGCACACAAACTGCCTGCCTACCTGTCTGTGGCAGCGCCTCTCTGCCCTTCCCGGTTCCTGGACTCACCTGTGATGAGCCGGAAGGACATGTCGATGGCAAGGAAGAGGACTCCGCATGTCAAAGGAGGCATATTTTGCAGCCAGGCGACCCGGGAGAAGCGGTTCTCACATGCAGGACTGCAGGGCAGGGCAGGCAGCCGCAAGCAGGTTTCCTGGAACGGGAGAAAGCATCATGACCGAGGGTTGAACTGAATACAGATCAAGGGAATCCAATCGGATAATTTCACTTCCCCCAAACTTCAAATGAGGTCCACATCCATTTGCAATTTTTAAAGAAACATACACAAAACATCCTCACGAAAACTCAGCATCATTTTAGTGCAATTTTCTACCAATATAAACTCTTCCTTTTTTTGCAGACGAATATTCACATTTTTGCAAGTGACATTTCTTTAATACAGTGCTTTTTTCCCTGCGGGGGGGGGGGGGATAGGCAGGGGTACGCAAAGCCCTAAACATTTTGTGAATCTTTGTACTTTTGTCCATTTACTGTATTTATTTTTTCCAATTTGGACTATAAAACGGTGGTTTTCTTGAGTCAAAATGAGAGTACCCCTAAACATTTTTTATAGAAAAAAGCACTGCCTGGATATAATTAATTTTTGCATGTTTGCATTTTGGAATGATAACGACGCGAATACAAAGATGGAGCTGGCCTTCCATTGCTTACAACAAGGACAGGAAGCCACCTGTCTATTATTTGATTCCAACGGGTCCTCCTGTCTATCAGCAGAACACAGAGAAAGTGATGTCAAGCTTGCCTAGGTCAAGTCAAACCACTGGTCCATTTCGCTCCATATTATCAACACTGTCTGGTGTATGGGAAAGTTATTCCGGAAGATAATTGTGATTAGTGATCTGACATGGTCAACTCTTCCAGTCTCTGGTTATCTACATATCTCTTCCTGGCTCTGGTTGTCTATGTTTTATTACTTTCTCTATCCCTTGTTAAAAGAAGAAGAAGAAGGCTTTGATGTGTGGTCTGTTGGCAAATGGTAGGTAAAGGTAAAGGGGACCCCTGACCATTAGGGCCCCGTGACCGACTCTGGGGTTACGGTGCTCATCTCGCTTTATTGGCCAAGGGAGCTGGCCAATAGATCTGGTCTGTGGGGTCACGAAGAGGCGGATACGACTAAACGACTAAACAACAACATGTACAGTGGTGCCTCGCAAGACGAAAAGAATCCGTTCCGTGAGTCTCTTCGTCTAGCGGTTTTTTCGTCTTGAGAAGCAAGCCCATTAGCGGATTAGTGGATTAGCGCTATTAGCGGTTTAGTGGCTATTAGCGGCTATTAAAGGTTTAAGGGATTAGCGGATTAGCTGCTAAAAGGCTATTAGCAGCTTAGTGCCTTAGAAAAAGGGGGTGGGGAGCGGAAAAAACCCCCAGGAATCGCAAGACATTTTCGTCTTGCGAAGCAAGCCCACAGCAAATTCGTCCTGCGAAGCACCTCCAAAACGGAAAACCCTTTCGTCTAGCGGGTTTTCCGTCTTGCGAGGCATTCGTCTTGTGGGGCACCACTGTATTTAAAGTGTCCCAGGATTCGTTGAAAAAAATCTGGTAATCTTACTGTACTGGCCATAACAGGGCACAGCCCCATCTATAAAATAGCTAGCTTTTGAGCATAGCAGTGGGAGTAGACCACAGATCTGTGCAAAAGGCTACCTGCGGGTCACTTCAGCACGTCTTAAGGGCTTCCCCGTGGCAGACTGAAGGGCTTGCTTGGTACTGTATCTACTGCTTGCTGTTTGGAATAAAATCTGTAATCTTCTCACTCACTTGTGTGTGTATTGCTTCTGAATCTAATCTCTCTTTTTTTTTTTTTTTTGCAAGTAAATTTTTATTAATATTGCTCATTTATACATAAGAACAAATACAAAATTTATACCATAACTCGCGCGTATCACAACAAATAAAAAATACAACACAAAATTCTTTTAGGCTCCGCCGAGCCGTAGACTTCCTTCCACACTTTTGGTAAGTATCAGATAAATTTGTATTCACGTATTTTATCGTTTTAATCTGTATCCTTTACAGTTAGATTTAATTCAGCCCCGCCAGTGTCGTCTGAAAATTAGTTCCAAGATAAGTCAAATATTTATTCCAATTGTCATGAAATTTCTGTTCGTCTTGATCCCTTAATCTTCCTGTTATTCTAGCGAGCTCAGTATAATTTATCAACTTAAACCTGCCAATCACTTATACTGGGTATAACTTCTGTTTTCCAGTTTTGCGCTAGCAAGATTCTTGCGGCTGTAGTGGCATATAAGAATAGTATCTTATCTTCTTTTTTAATTTCTTTACCCATCATTCCTAACAGAAAGGCTTCAGGCTTTTTGGGAAAGGTATATTTGAGAATTTTTTTAAGTTCATTGTAAATCATTTCCCAAAAGCCCTTCACCTTACTGCATGCCCACCACATGTGGTAGAGGTCTCCCTCTGCCTCTCCACATTTCCAACATTTCTTATTTTTCAGCCTATAGATTTTGGCTAACATCACTGGTGTATGGTACCATCTATATATCATTTTCCATAGATTTTCCTTTAGTACCGTACATGCCGTAAACTTCTGAATCTAATCTCAAAAGAACCGTTCTGCATAGATGGCTACTACTGCGGCCCATGTTTTGTTAGCCCAAAAATGGAAAACAAGCGAGGTCCCAACCAAAGAAGAATGGCAACTTAAACTGATGGAATACGTGCAGTTTGCAGATTTAACATACAGAAGATGAAAAGAAGAATGTCTACTGAATATATAGGTGAAAATTGTGTTTATTTAAAAATGCTGTTAGCATTAAGATAAATTCAGGAGTGTAAATAAGTTTTGATGGATGTAACAAGGGATTACCGAACGGTTTAGTTCATGTAAAATATGCAGGGATGTATGGTATGCAAGGGACGTGGGTGGCGCTGTGGGTAAAACCTCAGCGCCTAGGACTTGCCAATCGTCAGGTTGGCAGTTCGAATCCCCGCAGCGGGGTGAGCTCCCGTTGCTCAGTCCCAGCGCCTGCCAACCTAGCAGTTCGAAAGTACCCCCGGTGCAAGTAGATAAATAGGGACCGCTTACTAGCGGGAAGGTAAACGGCGTTTCCGTGTGCTGCGCTGACTCGCCAGATGCAGCTTGTCACGCTGGCCACGTGACCCAGAAGTGTCTCCGGACAGCGCTGGCTTCCGGCCTCTTAAGTGAGATGGGCGCACAACCCTAGAGTCGGACACGACTGGCCCGTATGGGCAGGGGTACCTTTACCTTTTTATGGTATGCAAAATGTACCGCAGAAGGAGAAGAAGAGAAGTCATTGATTTAAGGCTGTCTAAATGAATATTTTGAAATGTGATTCAGAAAATTTAATAAAAATTATATACAGTGGTACCTCGGTTTTTGAACAGCTTAGTTCCTGAACAACTCGGAACCCAAACGCTGCAAACCCAGAAGTATCGGTAGGTGTTCCGGTTTTTGAACTTTGCCTCGGAAGCCGAACATGCTCCCAGCCTGCACAGGAGTCCCCGCCTCCAGGAACCCCAGCCTGCACAGGAGTCCCCGCCTCCAGGGTCGGCTGAACTGGGGCAGGGCCTTGATTCTGAAGCGCCTGCGCCTGTGCCGGATCCTCAGGAGCAGACACCAGGTGAATCCACTCTGGCTCCGGAGGTGGTTGAAGACACAGTGCCTACAGGTGAGTCTCCCCCTGGGTCCAGTAACCCTCCAGCCTCTCCTGAGCTGCAGAGGCTCAGGGCAGAGAGGCGGAGGGAACTGGTTTCTTCCAGGAGGAGTGCTTGCCTTAAGGCCAGGAGAGGCGGGTCTCCTGGGGGCCGGGACCGCCCCTGGCCTCAGAGAAGATAAAGGCCAGTCAGCCCCGTCCCAGGTGGCGGGAGCAACATCGTTGAAGAGCTGTTTCGGCCAGCACCCAGTCCTGTTCCCCCAGAGTTTCTGCCCTTGCCCGGCTCCTCGCTTTGGACCCCGCTTCGCCCGTGGAGGACTGTCTGCCAACCCTTGACTCAGGTCCTGGACCTCGCCCCACGGAAACCTCCCCCCGGGACCAGCACAGTAAGATTCATGTAAAATGGCTGTTTTAGAGGTTTTTTAAAGTCTGGAATGGATTGATCCATTTTGCATTGCTTTCTATGGGAAAGCGCGCCTTGGTTTGGGAACGCTTTGGTTTTGGAACGGACTTCTGGAACGGATTAAGTTTGAGAACCAAGGTACCACTGTTAATTATAAAGGTGCAGGCAGCTTTTAAGCAACATTGCGCAGGGACTGCCTAGCTCAGCCTTGGTTCCCCAACCAGGAAGCACATGCCTGGTTCTGGAATGGACTTCCGGAACGGATTAAGTCTGAGAACCCAGGCACCACTGTACTTAAAAATAAAGAAATAAAAGCTTGTAGGCTTCTGCACAAAAAACTCTGATGTTGTCCTTTCAGATCACTTATCTACAAGCAACTTCTTTCACTCTCTCTTCTCTACATGAATGTTTTCAAAGGCCAAACTCCAAAATGCCACAACAGCTCAAGGGCCAAAGTGTCCCAGGTGGTTCTCGTCTGGCCCTACAAACTCAGCATCCCATAATCTTTCTCCCCCTAGCAAAGTCCAGGTCGGCTCATCCGTTTCCACATTTCTGCACAGTCCGCAAGAAGCAAATCTACACAGTGAAGACAGCCAGCTGGCATTTCCTGACCTAACCTGACTTCCTTCCATGTATTTGTCCAAATTCTTCTAGAAGACCAAATTCGGGGTTTTACAGTGGATTCTCCCCCCAGGGAGAAGAAGAAGAAGTCGGTTCTGAGCTAAAAGACTGGTCCGAGCTATAAAAGGTTCAGCTCCAGAACCTGTTTGCAGAACAAAAGATGCAGGACTTTGGTGCTGAAGAAGGATAGAACTTTTTTTATGTATGCCACAACAGCAGCAAGAATACTCATCGCAAAGTATTGGAAGACACAAGAGCTACCCACCCGGGAAGAATGGCAGATGAAGCTGATGGACTACATGGAAATGGCGGAAATGACTGGCAGAATCCGAGACCAGGGAGAAGAGTCGATGGAAGAAGATTGGAAAAAATTTAAAGTATATTTACAGAAATATTGCAAAATTAATGAATGTTAGAAGAATACTGGAATGAAGTTATATGGTTTTAGCAGAAATGTTATTAAGAATTATGCAAAAACTGATTGTTAATGGGCTAAAGCGGAAAATTTAAAGTTAGACTGTGTTAAGATAAATTATAGAATAAAAAATTGAGAAAGAGGGAAAGGATTTGCTGAACCAGCTAATTTGAACTAGAATACAAAAAAGGGAGGTGCGAGGAAGTCGAGGAAACAAGCAAATGAAAGATAAAGATATGAAATTTGGATGTGTTTTTAAATGTTTTTGTTTTTTCTTGTTGTTTTGTTGTTCTGTTTTTTCTTTCTATTTTTGATGTATTGTTTGTTAATTTTTTATTTTTTTTTTTACCTTTTTTCTTTCTGTAACTATTAAACATCTAATAAATATTACTAAAAAAAAAAAAGATGCAGGACTTCAATGCACAGAACCCTGCAAGATGTAGAACCAGCTGTCTCTGACCATGTGCAGAGTTCAGTCACTAAATCAACACGTCTGACCGAGCTCCAGGTGTATGGGATGTGAGAGAGCATTTGAACATCAGGAGATACCTTCTACAACAGCTTAAAGGACCATCCTAGGCTGGTTTCATCTTGTTCTCACAGTGGCAAGCAAGAGCTTTACATTTTTGGGGTGCCCCCAAGAGAGTGGGGTCAGCAATTTTTTTCAGCCATGAGCCGGTCCACATTCCCTCAGATCATTTGGTGGCTGGAATATATTTTTTGGAAGGGGGAATGAACGAATTCCTATGTCCCACAAATAACCCAGAGTTGCATTTTAAATAAAAGCACACATTCTACTCATGTAAAAACCAGGCCGGCCCTACAAATAACCCAGAGATACATTTAAAATAAAAGGACACATTCTACTCATGTAAAAACAGGCTGATTCCCAGATCATCGGCGGGCCGGATTTAGAAGGCAATTGGGCCAGATCCGGCCCCCGGGCCTTAGTTTGCCTACCCATGGCTTAACAGATACTTGCCAGACTGTATAGTTAAAGCTATGGTTTTCCCAGTAGTGATGTATGGAAGTGAGAACTGGACCATAAAGAAGACTGATCGCCAAAGAATGGATGCTTTTGAATTCTGGTGCTGGAGAAGACTCTTGAGAGTCCCATGGACTGCAAGAAGATCCAACCTCTTCATTCTGAAGGAAATCAGCCCTGAGTGCTCACTGGAAGGACAGATCCTGAAGCTGAGGCTCCAAGACTTTGGCCACCTCATGAGAAGAGAAGACTCCCTGGAAAAGACCCTGATGTTGGGAAAGATGGAGGGCACAAGGAGAAGGGGACGACGGAGGACAAGATGGTTGGACAGTGTTCTCGAAGCTACCAGCATGAGTTTGACCAAACTGTGGGAGGCAGTGGAAGACAGGAGTGCCTGGCGTGCTCTGGTCCAGGGGGTCACGAGGAGTCGGACACTACTAAACAACTCAACAACAACAAAGTAAGCCCCTATAGTCCAAAGAAAGCTTTTCCCATTTCCTTCCTCCTTTCAGAGAAATATTTGAGATCAATCTGGGAGAGTCAAAATCGTTTCAGGATTGCTCTCCTGTACTATTTCAGACACGGCGTTTATACATGGCATGTGTTTGCCATGTACATTTACCAACATTTATTATATATATATAAGACCTTTGGGTTAAACCACAGAGCCTAGGACTTGCCAATCAGAAGGTGAGCGGTTCGAATCCCCGCGACGGGGTGAGCTCCCGTTGCTCGGTCCCTGCTTCTGCCAACCTAGCAGTTCGAAAGCACGTCAAAGTGCAAGTAGATAAATAGGTACCATTCTGGTGGGAAGGTAAACAACTTTTCCGTGCGCTGCTCTGGTTTGCCAGAAGCAGCTTAGTCCTGCTGGCCACATGACCCGGAAGCTGTACGCTGGCTCCTTCGGCCAATAAAGCGAGATGAGCGCCGCAAACCCAGAGTCGGCCACGACTGGACCTAATGGCCAGGGGTCCCTTTACCTTTACCTAAGACCTTGGAATTCCTATAACACAGTGAGTTCCCTTTTCTTTAAAAATGTAAGTGTAAAAAATAAGCCTACATCTGAAGCACATTTCCCTCCTCACGGCACCCAAGTATCTTGGGAACTGTAGTTTACCCCTTGTGGAGAAACCGTCTTCTAGAGCCCTTTATAAAGGGGAGCACGAGAGCAAGAGACCCAAAACCGGGACTTTCTGGGATCCAATCAGAGGTCGGGATGGTTTCCGTCATTCTGGGATGTCCTGCTTAAATCGTGAGCAATACGGAAGGGGGCATCATTCCATGATAGTAAGCTGATTTCTGAATTCTACTTTTTAAGATGGTTTTTTTACACAATGTTTGTAAAACGATCTGATTTTTTTAAAAAAAAATGAAAGGTGAGGAGAGACAAAATGGGTTTGACTCTCTATGGTCTCAATTTGCATCGTTTATTAACCATAGTACAGTTATCTCCCTTCTAACTTTATTTAGATGCATACAAGACTCGGAGGACGAAACTTTGTGTTGGGTAATTGTTTTTAAAAAGTTCAATAAAGTGTCTCTCTCTCTCTTTCTCTCTCTCTCTATATATATACTTACAACTTACATCACAATGAACACCATTAATTCTATTCAGTGCTCTGTTCCAAAGGAAACCCAGCCACGGCCATCGCCAGAACTGCTGGCCATTCAAAGATTCATTCATTCGTAAAATTTATATACCGCTTGATTGCAATTAAAAAAACAACCTCAAAGCAGTTTACAAAAAAAGCTAGAACAGCGAAATTATATTTTTATATATATAATGTTTATTAAATTTTCTGTTTTGCAATTTAAAATGCTCATTTAAACATCTTTAAAATATCAGTGACTTCCCTTCTTCTCTTTCCATGTTTGGTTTTACATCCCTGCATATTTTACAAAAACTAAACCATTCAGTATTCCATTATTGCATCCATCAAAACTTATTTACACTGTTGGATTTATCTTAACATTTTCAAGTGAACACAAATTTTTCCCGTGTAATCAATAAACTTCCAAACTTCTCTAAATGTATGTTCTTCTTGTTCTCTTATATGTCAAATCTGCAAGCTGCTCATATTCTGCCAACTTAAACTGCCATTATTCTTTGTTTGATACCTTGCTCGTTTTCCATTTTGGGGCTAACAAAACACGGGCCGCAGTGGCGGTACACACAAATAACCTTTTCTGACACCTGGGAATTTCCGCCTGAATTACCCCCAACAAAAAGGACTCTGGTGTTTTCTTTTTAAAGTACCGTATTTTTCTCTCTATAAGACTCACTTTTTCCCTCCTAAAAAGTTAGGGGAAATGTGTGTGCGTCTTATGGAGCAAATGCAGGCTGCGCAGCTATCCCAGAAGCCAGAACAGCAAAAGGGATTGCTGCTTTCACTGCGCAGTGATCCCTCTTGCTGTTCTGGCTTCTGAGATTCAGAATATTTTTTTTCTTCTTTCCCTCCTCCAAAAACTAGGTGCGTCTTGTGGTCTGGTGCATCTTATAGAGTGAAAAATACAGTATTTTAAACATTTTCCCCAATTCATTATAGATTATTTCCCAATACCCTTTTGCCCTTTTACAAGTCCACCACGTGGGAAAGAACATTCCCTGCAACGCCTGCTGTAAAGCAGCAAAATTATCAAAAAGGAGAAACCAGGAACGATCAGCTAGAGGTTAAAACGGCAACAGACGGAAGACAGAATTGAGACGCGCGCTGACTTTCCGCACATCTGGATAGCCCCTGGACATCTTGGATGTGCGCCGGGTCAACATCCTGACCAAGAATAGTTCAGCCCCGGCTGCGCGAAAGGGGATGTTCTCGCCAATGTCATCCCCGAGGCTAAAAGGAGGCAGCCGCGCGCTCAGCCAATCAAAGCGTCTCGCTCGGCGGCCGCCAGGTAATTGGGATCATCTGGTGCTTTTCGGGACCCGGCACAGACAGAATTAGAGCCTCACGTACGTGGCCGAGGACAGGCGTGGGGAGGCAGGCGGCCGGCGCAGAAAGAAGCATCGGCGAAACCACGGTTTTCTTTTTATATATATATATATACCGTATTTTTCGCTCTATAAGACGCACCAGACCACAAGATGCACCTAGTTTTTGGAGGAGGAAAACAAGGGAAAAATTATTCCGAATCTCAGAAGCCAGGACAGCAAGAGGGATCGCTGAGCAGCGAAAGCAGCAATCCCTTTTGCTGTTCTGGCTCCTGGGATAGCTGCGCAACCTGCATTCGCTCCATAAAATGCACGCACATTTCCCCTTACTTTTTAGGAGGGGAAAAGTGAGTCTTATAGAGCAAAAAATACGGTATTTTTTATTGGTTTTTACACACGTTTTCCAAACGTAACATCCCACCTTATACAGTAATGCATCCCATTATATTTTAAACTTAGAGAAGCCTAGGAACACACACCTTATTTTAATGAATTGACTTTTGTGCAACTTCGGAAAGCTTTTACAGAGTTACGACTAAATACGATAGGCTCTGCTTATAGAGATGGGAGACACAGAGGCATACCAACAAACGAACGTGTTTGCATTAGGGGATGTCCTGAAGGACCTTATGCATTATATCTTGTGCTGCCCCGTATATAATGAAGCAAGAGAATGGTTTTTAGCACCTATAATGACAAGGTCCCCTGGCCAGAACCCCTCTGACGTGATTTTATATCTCCTCGCAGACACAGATAAGTATGTGACCTGGCGTGTAGCACTCTTTGCAACTGTTGCTTGGAAAATTAGAGCAAATTATATAGCCAAGGTAGTCACCAATTGTAAAGGAGATGAATTTATTTGACCCTATCTACATCAAGCGATATTCTATCTCTATCACCAAACTCCGAATATAATTGCACATTGTGTTAAATAACATTATTTTTTAATATATTAGTGGCCATGTGATGATTTTAGCCTATAAATTTTATTGTTTAATGTCTTAACCTGTATATTAAGGTACTTTTCTGGCTCTGTTTAGAGTAGGTAATGTCTTGATAATATAAATGTTTTGAGTTTTTTGTATTAATCCAGCGTATTTTCTTTTAATTGTTGAATGTTTCTGTGTACGTTGCGGCAGCCTTTGGCTATGTGCAGTAAAACTGACGGACTGACTGATTGACCTTATACAGTATAACAAACCTTGGGCTACCACAGTCTAGGACTTCCGTCAACCTTGACTAATGGTTTTCCAGCTTTCTTTCTGATTTTGCATTTTATTTTATTTATTTATTTATTAAATTTTCCAACATACATTTATAGTATCCAATCTAAATTTATCACATATTTTCTCTTTTAGACTTCCTTCAACCTCTCTGACAATCATCCATTATTCAAATTTTTAAATACGCATTTCCTAATTTTATATTGCATTTTATAAACCTTCACACACTTAGTTTTCATCAATACAATAGTCCTCTATCATTTACAGAACTTCTTGAAATCCCACTAGCGTTATTTGCTCATCACATACACATTTCAGATAGTCTGAAAAATTTCCCCAGTCTTCAATGAACTTTTGATCTCGTATATATCTGATCTTTCCTCTTAGTTTGTCCAGTTCAGCATACTCCATCAGTTTCATTCTCCATTCTTCGAGCGTCGGCAGTTGTTCCTGTTTCCATTTTTGGGCCAATAATATTCTCGCTGCTGTTACTGCATATTGGAAAAGTTTACAGTCCATTCTATGTATTTCATTTCCTACTATTCCTAGAAGAAAAGCCTCTGGTTTTGATTTTGCATTTTATTTTCATAGGTATTGCTCTAAAATCCAAATCCTAAATAAACTCCTTCTCCCCCCCTGCAATAATTCATACAGTTCTCCTTACAAAACTTCTCACAACCCTACAAGCAATGTCAATTGATTGCAATTGTCTTTCAAATATATTTTTTCCAATCTTTCAGGAAGGTCTGGTCTTGCTGGCTCTGAATTTTCCCAGTTAGTTTCGCCAACTCGGCATAGTTCATCAATTCCGTCTGCCACTCCTCTTTTGTTGCTAGTTATTCTTGCTCCCGGGACGCGGGTGGCGCTGTGGGTTAAAGCCTCAGTGCCTAGGACTTGCCGATCGCATGGTCGGCGGTTCGAATCCCCGCGGCGGGGTGTGGTCCCGTTGCTCGGCCCCAGCACCTGCCAACCTAGCAGTTCGAAAGCACCTCCAGGTGCAAGTAGATAAATAGGGACCGCTTACTGGCGGGAAAGTAAATGGCGCTCCGTGTGCTGCGCTGGCTCGCCAGATGCGGCTTTGTCACGCTGGCCACGTGACCCGGAGGTGTCTGCAGACAGCGCTGGCCCCCGGCCTCTTAAGTGAGATGGGCGCACAACCCTAGAGTCGGACACGACTGGCCCGTACGGGCAGGGGTACCTTTACCTTATTCTTGCTCCTATCGCTGGGCTAATAGTATTCTTGCTGTGGTTGTCGCATATAAAAACAATTTTTTATCATGCTTGTATATCTCTGTACCTTCTATACCAAGTAAAAGGGCTTCTGTTTTTTTTTTTTAAAAAAGTATATCTCAACATTTATTAAATCTTATTATATATCATTTACCAGGAGTCCTCTACTTTCTTACACTCCCACCACATATGGTAAAAAGTACCTTCTTTTTCCTTACATTTCCAGCATTTCTTATTTGCTTTGTGCATTTTAGCTGATTTCACTGGTGTTATATACCAACTGTACATCATTTTCATTGTATTTTCCTTTAAAGCACTGCAGGCTTTTAAACCACTGGTTGCCCTCGTGGGTTGTAGCGCCCCCTGGGGGTGGGATACCGCTGGAAGTGTTGATTTAAGACTCCGGATAAGTGGCTTCGAAGCCCACTTTGTTGTCGCGTCATCAAGTCCATCCATCGTCTCAAAAATTTACAGTGAAGGCTGTTGCAGGAAACGCCCCCCCCCCAATCATTCAGTTTGTACAAACTAGATGCGCACACACACTCACACACGACTCACACAACGTTTCTGTTATAAATTCATAGAAAATCAACCGTATGTCGGATTTACACCGGTCCACTTTTATTTTGCTCCATGAAGGAAGGAGTATCAAAAGGGGGTGGTTTGATACAGGACGGCCATAATCCCTTGAGCATACCAACACGTACGCAGGAGCCCTGCCCAGTTGGCATGCCAACCTTGATGGTCCCAGACAGAAGACCATCAAGGACACAAAGAACTTGCATATGGGAGTGGATTCAGCACGGACTGGAACAAAGGACAATGATCAGCTCTTCCCTCTGGGGGCAGGAAACTGCCAACTCCCCTTTGTCACCTGGAAAGTACTCATGGGGAGGGGGAAAGGGGGAACCAGACAGATGACAAGATACTCAGGTTACTGCCACAAACCCCTCCCGCAACCCCTCCTTTTTGTGATGTATCCATGATGTAGTCATGATGTAGTCGTGATGTAGTCTTAGGGGTGTAGCTTGAGTGATTAGTAGCTAATAAAAGTTTGGGAGCTCTTTTGTTTGGGGCTTCCATCTTGTTCCACCTGGTGGCAGGTGGGAGTCCTGTCGCGACAGTCTTCAATAAAGACCAAGCCTACTGGCTGCTGTTTTGCTCTGGTATTCCTGGCTGGTGTCCTTGTTTTTTGTCCAAGGGAGCCTTCAGATTTCTCCGTTAAGAAGGCGGGGGGAACAGTGTCCTCAAGTAAAAAAAACTTGGATTTGCTTTGATTAACTTTCGCAAACCACAGCATGGATTATTAGTATAGTGTGTGGGAAACAGTAGAAATGAAGAAAGCGTAAAAGGAGCAGTTTAACAAATAGATAAAACAGACCCGCTTAGAAGAAGATGGGATCCTATTTGAGAAGAAAGCGAATTAGGATTAATATGGTGGCATAAGTCCGTATGCAAGAACTTATGGATTTATGGTTGCATGTATGTATTTTGTTTGCTTTTTCTTTTCTCTCTCTTTCTTTTCCTTTTTTATTATTTCTATATCCTCTTTTGCTTGTAGTTGTCATTTTATTATTTTGGTGATTGGGTATGTTTGTCTATTATGGAAGAAAATTACGGTAATAAAAAGCAATTTTTAAAATTTACAGTGAAAACAGTTAATATGAAACCTGATCGGGCAACATACAGAGAGCTATTAATGGAGATGGCTAACCAATTAAAATTGAAGGGATTTCTAGAAGTAAAAGGAAAGGTAACAGATCGGCTACATTATTTCCAATTAAATGAAGTATTCAAAAATGATTAAAAAAAGAAAGAAAGGGTTCACCTACGAAATTTCAAATTTCCAGAGAGAGGTAATAGAAAGTGATACTAAATTATTATAAAAAATGTATAATATGTTGTTGGAATGGGAAACTAAGGATGAAGAGGTCAAGTGTGTTATGGTAAAGTGGGCAAGAGATGTGGGGCATAATATTCAAATGGCAGATTGGGAAAGACGGTGGAAGAATGATATAAATTCTTAGAGTCAGAAGGGACCCTGAGGGTCATCTAGTCCAACCCCCCTGAAATGCAGGAATCTCTGCTAAAGCATCCATGAAGAGGGCCATCCATACCCCACTTAAAAACCTCCAAGGAAGGAGAGTCCACAACCTCCTGAGGGATTCCTTCCATCACTGAATGGCTCTTGCTGTCTGAAAGTTCTTCTTGAATTTGAATCAGAATCTCCTTTCCCATCATTTGAATTCGGGTCTTTCCCTCTGGAGCAGCAAAATGAAAGCTTCTGGTCTCTAAGACTCTTGCTAAACGGCCACCAGCCTTTGAAAATTCGGCATCGGCGGATGGAGTTAATTGATGAATTAAACTAAGTACCGTATTTTTTGCTCCATAAGATGCACCAGACCATAAGACACACCTAGTTTTTGGAGGAGGAAAACAAGGAAAAAAATATTCTGAATCTCGGTAGCCAGAACAACAAGAGGGATCGCTGCGCAGTGAAAGCAGCAATCCCTCTTGCTGTTCTGGCTTCTGGGATAGCTGCGCAGCCTGCATTCGCTCCATAAGACGCACACACATTTCCCCTTACTTTTTAGAAGGGAAAAAGTGAGTCTTATAGAGCAAAAAATACGGTAGTTTTAATTGGATTTAATTGAATAAGCGTGCAACTAATTGTCACCGGTGCTATTTTTCTGGAAAAGGAGGTACCGGAACTCACCGTGAACGCCTCCCTTCTTCTCTTAGAATGGCAGCCGCCTGAGAGGTGCCAGTATCGAGTTCCGGTGAGTTTCGGCTGAAGCGAAGCACGACCCAAAAAAGCTTGAGAACCACTTGTTTAAGTGGTTGCTCCAGAAGGGAGAGAATTGGTCGCTTTTAATATCTCAAGAAGGCTGATCGCCAAAGAATGGATGCTTTTGAATTCTGGTGCTGGAGGAGACTCTTGAGAGTCCCATGGACTGCAAGAAGATCAAACCTATCCATTCTGAAGGAATTCAGCCCTGAGTGCTCACTGGAAGGACAGATCCTGAAGCTGAGGCTCCAAGACTTTGGCCACCTCAGGAGAAGAGAAGACTCCCTGGAAAAGACCCTGGTTTTTTGGAAAGATGGAGGGCACAAGGAGAAGGGGACAGCAGAGGACGAGATGGTTGGACAGTGTTCTCGAAGAGACCAACATGAGTTTGACCAAACTGCGGGAGGCAGTGGAAGACAGGAGTGCCTGGCGTGCTCTGGTCCAGGGGGTCAGAAAGAGTCGGACACGACTAAACAACTAAACAACAACAACCTTGCCTCCGTAGTTGCATACATAAATATTGGTCTGACCGTTCTTTTTATTTCCTCTGACATGATACCTAGGAGAAAGGATTCTGGGTTTTTTCCAAATGAAAATCTAAACATATTTTTCAGTTCGTTATAGATATTTTCCTGGAATCCCACTATTTCTTTCTGCAACATCTATCCTGGCTTGGTCATGGGCACAGAATGGAAGGTGACCGCAGAATCCCCAAAATACAATCATACCTCATGTTATATCTGCTTCATGTTACGTTCTTTCAGGTTACGTCCCGTGGCAACCTGGAAGTACCGGAAAGGGTTACTTCCGGGTTTCGCCACTCGCGCATGCTCAGAAGTGCAAAATGATGTCACGCACATGCGCAGAAGTGGTGAATCGCAACCCATGCGTGTGCAGACGCGCCGCTGCGGGTTGCGCTCCTTTCATGTTGCGAACGGGCCTCCGGAACAGATCCCATTTGCAACCAGAGGTACCACTGTATAAGATAAAAAACAAATAAAATAAAACCTACATACAGCAAGAGTGTTTTGTGTAATGTAGGCTCCTGTGATGTAAGTCATGGGCCCCGCCTGCTAGCCTGCTCCCTAAAATATCACTGGTTTGCTCCTTTCTATATATAGGGTGCCTACATTCTGCATGGACTGGTTGCATGTGCAATATGTGCAAATGGCTTGAGATACCTATGAGGTCCATAAATGACCATATAGCATATATTCAACACAAAAACTGCGACCATTTGTTGTGGACAAAGGACAGCTGGACATAGAAAGGGCCCCATTACCTTAAGTAGCTAAGGGCCTCATCAACCTAAATCGGGCCCTGATCTGCAGCAGCAGAACCAGTCCTCTGTTGTCTCTTGAGGCAGACGGAATCCAGTGCCAACTTGATTGCTGAGACATCAGCATTGAACATCGGCCTTCCCTGCTATAGGGTAGCCCCAGTGAATGTTTGCCCAATAGAGATTCAGCCTTCTGTGTCAAATGCCTGCTGAAACCTTCTTTTGCCTCCTGGCTGTTGTGCAGTTGTGGTCTCCTCATTTCGCAATGAGTACCCCAGAGTTGGAAAAGTTTCAGAAAAGGCGAACCAAAACCATTGATTCCCCTGTGATGAAAGGTTGCGGCCAGGACTGGATTTAGGTTAAGGGATGCGGGTGCCGCTGTGGGTTAAACCACAGAGCCTAGGGCTTGCCGATCAGAAGGTCGGCGATTCGAATCCCCGCAACAGAGTGAGCTCCCGTTGCTCGGTCCCTGCTCCTGCCAACCTAGCAGTTCGAAAGCACATCAAAGTGCAAGTAGATAAATAGGTACCACTCCAGCGGGAAGGTAAACGGCGTTTCCGTGCGCTGCCCTGGTTCACCGGAAGTGGCTTAGTCATGCTGGCCACATGACCAGGAAGCTGTACGCTGGCTCCCTTGGCCAGTAAAGTGAGATGAGCGCTGCAACCCCAGAGTCGGCCACGACTGGACCTAATGGTCAGGGGTCCCTTTACCTTTACCTTACCAGATGTTCCCGTTTCCCAGGGACAGTCCCCAAATTTACAAATCAGTCCCCATACAAAATCCATTGAAGCTGAAAAGTGTCCCCGGATTCATTGAAAAAAACATGGTAACCTTAATTTAGGTTAGATGAGGCCCTCAGCTCCTGAAGGTAATGGGGCCCTTTCTACGTCCAGCTGTCCTTTGTCAACAACAAATGGTCGCTGTTTTTATGTGTGGATTACATGCTATATATTGATGGACTTAATAGGTATCTCAAGCCATTTGCACATGTTGCCGTGCAACCAGTCCAGGCAGAATGTAGGCACCTATATATAGAAAGGAGCAAACCAGGGATATTTTAGGGAGCAGGCGAGCAGGCGGGAACCATGATTTACATCACAGGAGCCTACACAACACTAAACACTGTTGCTATATGTAGGTTTTATTTTATTTGCTTTTTATCTTATATTTTGGAAATGTGTTTTTTTTTCCTTTAATTTTTTGGGGGGCCCCCAAGAGAGTGGGGCCCTAAGCTATAGCTTGTTTAGCTTATACGTAAATCTGGCACTGGTTGTGGCATTTGGGACTTTTTAGCTTATATGCTGGAAGCCGCTCAGAGTGGCTGGGGCAACCCAGTCAGATGTGCAGGGTACAAATAACAAATTATTACAGTGGTACCTCGGGTTAAGTACTTTATTCGTTCCAGAGGTCCATTCTTAACCTGAAACTGTTCTTAACCTGAAGCACCACTTTAGCTAATGGGGCCTCCTGCTGCCGCCGCGCCGCCGGAGCCCAATTTCTGTTCTTATCCTGAAGCAAAGTTCTTAACCCGAGGTACTATTTCTGGGTTAGCGGAGTCTGTAACCTGAAGCGTATGTAACCCGAGGTACCACTGTACAGTCATACCTCGGGTTGAATACGCTTCGAGTTGAGCGCGTTCAAGTTGCGCTCCTCGGCAACAAGGGAGTAACGGAGTGTGTTACTTCTGGGTTTTGCTGCTTGCGCATGTGCAGATGCTCAAAATGACGTCACGCGCATGCGCAGAAGTGGTGAAAAGCGACGCGCGCGCAGACATGCCATCACTAGTTACATTTGCTTCTAGATGCGAACGGAGCTCCGGAACGGATCCTGTTCGTATCTAGAGGTACCACTGTACTATTAAATTGTTATTAGAGGGAAGACAAGGAAGAGGTGACATTGTAGAAGCTTACAAAATTCTGCATGTCATGGAGAAAGTAGCTAGAGAAACGTTATTCTCCCTCTTTCCTAACGCTAGAACTCGTGGACATTCAATGAAGCTGAATATCAGAATCATAAAATTGCAGAGTTGCAAGGGACCCCCAGGTCATCTAGTCCAACCCGCTGCAATGCAGGAATCAGAAAGATTCAGGAGGGATGAAAGAAAGTCATTTAAAGAAGGTTTTAAATGAGGATTGGACAAGTATATGAAAGGAGAGGGCCATCGATGGCTACAAACCAGGAGGCAGCAATGCTTGTGAGTGCCAATTGCTGGAAACCACAAGAATTGCAAGGGCTCTTGTGTTCAAATCTACAAGAAAGAAGATTCCACCTAAACATTAGGAAGAACTTCCTGACAGTAAGAGCTGTTCGACAGTGGAATTTGCTGCCAAGGAGTGTGGTGGAGTCTCCTTCTTTGGAGGTCTTTAAGCAGAGGCTTGACAACCATATGTCAGGAGTGCTCTGATGGTGTTTCCTGCTTGGCAGGGGGTTGGACTCGATGGCCCTTGTGGTCTCTTCCAACTCTATGATTCTATGATTCTATGAATCCTGCTTAGGGGCTTCCCAGGATGCTGGACCAGGTTGGGTCCAGCAAACTCTTCTTATGTTCTTTGGCTTATGCAATTAAAAACAAACTGTAGCCTTCTTAGACTTTACCGATTGGTAGGGTGAGCGTTGCTCCCAGAGAGAGAGGAAGGAGTCAAAAGACACCGAGGTTGATTCAGAGAAAGAGTTCTTTATTTCTGCTCTCCGGAGGAGCAGAAAGACACTTGCGTGGTCAGTTCACAGCAAGTCCGCAGAAATAGAAATTTCACACAGTATATATATCCTCCAGGCACCCTCTCCCTCCTTCCCCAGGAATCCAGCCTTGTACGTTCATACACATAAGTTGACATCCATGAACATAAACAGATGTTCCTGTTCCTGTACTCTTATATTGGGGTTAAGAGGGTCACTCAGCTATAGGAGTTTCCCTTGACGCCATCTCTATCTCCAGCCATGGGGGCTGACAGACCCTGTCTTGCAGAGTCTGTGTGTCAGTGTGTCAGGATATTTACAACCTACAAGATAAGATAAGCCCCAGCTCTGCCGTCCCGTCTCCACTTCGGAACTGACAAGGCCATCCATTAAGCGTCACAGACTGATAAAGGAGAGGGCTTTGTTCATACAGCTGGGTTCCTGTTATACATTGGCTCAAGTGCTCAAGTTAATGCTTTTTAGCTAATGGACCCTTGGAGAAGGAAAAATGGGGATTTTGGGGCCCGTTTCAGACTGACTGCACAGTCAGGCTTTAGATTTGGGAAACCCATTCCTTCAAAACCAGTTTCTGTAACAGCTAGCGATCTGTTTTAATATTTAGCGGGGTTATTGCTGTAAAACAACTTTTAAAAAACGGTACAAAATTGTGGTGCTGTATATATATACCTCGGGACGCGGGTGGCGCTGTGGGTTAAAGCCTCAGCAGCTAGGGCTTGCCGATCGTAAGGTCGGCGGTTCGAATCCCCGTGGCGGGGTGCGCTCCCGCTGTTCGGTCCCAGCGCCTGCCAACCTAGCAGTTTGAAAGCACCCCTGGGTGCAAGTAGATAAATAGGGACCGCTTACTAGCGGGAAGGTAAACGGCGTTTCCGTGTGCGGCTCTGGCTCGCCAGAGCAGCGATGTCACGCAGGCCACGTGACCCGGAAGTGTCTTCGGACAGCGCTGGCCCCCGGCCTCTTGAGTGAGATGGGCGCACAACCCTAGAGTCTGTCAAGACTGGCCCGTACGGGCAGGGGTACCTTTACCTTTACCTTTATATATATACCTCAGTTTTATAAATAAATGTAAAACTGAATAAGAAGCGCTTTGTGGGTCAGGCCAAAGGTCCATCTAGAACAGCAAAAGTGGGCGTAAGAAGGCCGCTCTCCTTCCTACATGGTATTTGGAAACCTCTGACTGTGAAGACATGGTGATTAGTAGCCATTAATTGCCGTATCCTCCATTGGTTTGCCCAATCCTCTTTTGAAGTCCTCCAAGTTCGTGGCCACCCTCACTGCTTCCAGTGGCAGTGAGTTCCACAGTCCTTTGCGTGCCAAATAACTAAGTTCCCCTCAGAAAGGAACTTGCTGCTGAAGCTGCCGAATCAGAGGAAGAATCAAGGGTGTGTTATGTTTGGCGAAGAGGAAATGGATAAGGATAGCTTCTTCCCACGCTTCCCATAACAAAGAATCATAGAACCATATAGTTGGAAGGTACCCCAAGGGTCATCCAGCCCAACCCCAAGCAATGCAGGAATCTTTTGCTCAACCTGGGACTCGAACCCACAACCCTGAGATTGTGGGTCTTGTGTTCTGCAACAGCAGAGCCAGCGTGGTGTATTGGTTAGAGTTTCGGACTCGGACCTAGGTGAGACAAGGGTTCGAATCCCGACCTTGCCACTATACTCGCTGGGTGGCCTTGGGGACCAGTCAAAGCCTCTCCGTCTAACCTACCTGCAAGGGTTATGAGGAGGGAAAGGGGAGAAATGTCTGCAACGAGAGCTCCCTGAAGGAAAAAAGTGGGGTGTAAATAAGTAAATAAGTGAAGTAGAACTGAGCGATGGAAGATCCACGACAGACGAAAGAAAGTCTTTCTTCACGCACTGAGTTAAACTATGGAACTCAATGCTGCAGGAGTTCCCATTGGAGCCGGTATCCTAGATCTGTGATGTATGGGGCTGGTGAAGGGCATAGCCACCCAGCCTGACCAAAGGAATCCAGGTGCCATCCTAGCAGGTCAATTCTGTGTCCAGTGTGGCTATCTGCCAGCTCCATCTGGTACGCAGGATGAGACCCTCCCTGCCCGCAGACTGTCTCGCCAGAGTGGTGCATGCTCTGGTTATATTCCGCTTGGACTACTGCAATGCGCTCCACGTGGGGCTACCTTTGAAGGTGACCCGGAAACTACAACTAATCCAGAATGCGGCAGCCAGACTGGTGACTGGGAGCAGCCGCCGAGACCACATAACACCGGTCCTGAGAAATCTGCATTGGCTCCCAGTACGTTTCCGAGCACAATTCAAAGTGTTGGTGCTGACCTTTAAAGCCCTAAATGGCCTCAGCCCAGTAGACCTCGGTCCAGGATACCTGAAGGAGCGTCTCCACCCCATCGTTCTGCCGGGACACTGAGGTCCAGCGCCGAGGGCCTTCTGGCGGTTCCCTCACTGTGAGAAGCCAAGTTACAGGGAACCAGACAGAGGGCCTTCTTGGTGGTGGCACCCTCCCTGTGGAACACCCTCCCTTCAGATGTGAAGGAAATAAGCAGCTATCTTATTTTTAAAAGACATCTGAAGGCAGCCCTGTTTAGGGAAGTTATTAATATTTAATGCTGTATTGTTTTTAATACTCGATTGTGAGCCGCCCATAGCGGCTGGGGAAACTCAGCCATATGGGTGGGGTATAAATAAATTATTATTATTATTATTATTATTATTAGCGGCTGTCAGTTGCTGACCAGCTCCAGGAACTGGCTGCCAGCTTTTTCCCCCATTCCATTTTCATTTCGCTTTTAATTTCTACACTGCCTTTCTATCTAACTATCCACACACCTTATGACAATCTGATCCAATACCCAAAAAATCACAATACAGTGGTACCTCTGGTGGCGGACGGGATCCGTTCTGGTGGTCTGGTCGGATCCTGAGGTTTCCGCAACCTGAGGACTGCTTCTGCGCATGCAGTGAAACCCAGTAAAATACTTCCAGGTTTGCCATGCGCACCTCCCAAAGTTTACGTAACCAGAGGGTTACGTAAATGGAGGTACAACTGTAACTTTAAAATAAACAACCGATATCAACTAAAGCAATATTCAACAAACCATTCAAATATAATGGTAAACGGTAAAAAAAAATACTAGCAAATAACAACCAAGCAGTTTACACTTATCAGCTGCAATGAAGAATTACTGAGCTATCATCAGTAAAAAATAACGGCAATTTGCAAGGCATGCAATAATAATAATAATAATAATAATAATAATAATAATAATAATAATAATAAATTTATTAATACCCCGCCCATCTGGCTGGGCTTCCCCAGCCACTCTGGGCGGCTTCCAATAAAATATTAGAATACAGTAATGCATCAAACATTAAAAGCTTCTCTAAACAGGGCTAAATTGGGACACTGGTGGTGCTGTGGGTTAAACCACAGAGCCTAGGACTTGCCGATCAGAAGGTCGGCGGTTTGAATCCCCGCGACGGGGTGAGCTCCCGTTGCTCGGTCCCTGCTCCTGCTAACCTAGCAGTTTGAAAGCACCCCAAAAAGTGCAAGTAGATAAATAGATACCGCTCCGGCGGGAAGGTAAACGGCGTTTCCGTGTGCTGCTCTGGTTCGCCAGAAGTGGCTTAGTCATGCTGGCCGCATGACCCGGAAGCTGTATGCCAGCTCCCTCGGCCAGTAAAGCGAGATGAGCGTCGCAACCCCAGAGTCGGCCACGACTGGACCTAATGGGCAGGGGTCCCTTTACCTAAACAGGGCTACTTTCAGATGTCTTCTAAAAGTCTGCTAGTTGTTGTTCTCTTTGTCATCTGGTGGGAGGGCACCCCAAAACAAGTAAAAAGGATGGAATTGAGAAACAAGTACACACAAGTTATAAAATTATTATTATTATTATTATTATTATTATTTCTTAAAAAAAAATCCCTTTGGATATTTGAATAGCTTTGGCATCCTTCCGATGGCACAACAAGATACACAAGCTGCTGTCTCCCCTCTGCCTCGCTCCCGGATTTTCTCCTCGGAAAAAACCCAAATGCCTTTCCCACCAGGAAAAATGCGTCTAGAGTTGCCAGATTCTGCACTGGCCCTCAAAGCTTAGGCCCAGTCTGTCGGGAGAGCATATCCTCTCCTATAAAGCTGCCTGGGTTCAGAGGCCTTTGGGCAAAGCCCTTCCCTCGGTCCTGCCTCCCTCGCTGGGTAGGGATCGCGGGAGAGGGCCTTCTTGGTGGTGGCAACTTTGCAACTCCCTGCCTAGGGACTCTGTCTTTGAAGGACATTCTTTCCCTCGAAGAATACTGGAATTCTGCAGCTCGCCCCTGGCAGAGTTGCAATTCCCAGAAAGCCTTAAACTACAAAGCCCAGAATTCTTTGAGAGCGGAAAATTTGAAGGGCTGTATCCTCCCCTAGGGACCCCCCCCCCCCAGGCTCTGATATCTTCAGGGGAGACCCTGCTCTCAGTCCTGTCACCCTCACAAGCCTATCGGGTGGAGACTGGGGACAGGGCCTTCTTGGTGGTGGCTGCTCCCAGGCAACTTTGGAACTCGCTGCCTAGAGAAGCCAGACTGGATCCCTCCTTGTCCCTCTGCTGGCGGGTGAAAATCTCTCTATTCCAGCAGGTTTTGGGGGACTGGCTGTAAATAAGA
Organism: Podarcis tiliguerta; assembly: GCF_965153285.1. Taxonomy (NCBI): domain Eukaryota; kingdom Metazoa; phylum Chordata; class Lepidosauria; order Squamata; family Lacertidae; genus Podarcis; species Podarcis tiliguerta. The sequence goes on along the minus strand of NC_139543.1, from coordinate 70,510,527 downwards.
AAGGGGCTTTTAAATAGTGCGCTGTCCTGTTCCCCTCTCCAATAACAGACATATCTTATTACATTGTTTAATTCTGTAGATACCACAATTGCTTTTTAACCAGGACTATTAATATGTTTCTAGCTATCTTAATTTGCTTTAAAATTCAGGTAGGTAGCCATATTGGTCTGACACAGTCGAAATAAATAAATAAAAAATAAAAATTTGTCCAGTAGCACCTTAGAGACCAACCAAGTTTGTTCTGGGTATAAGCTTTCTGAAGAAGTGTGCATGCACATGAAAGCTTATACCGAGAAAAAACTTAATTGGTCTCTAAGGTGCTACAGAAGACAGGAGTGTCTGGCATGCTCTGGTCCAGGGGGTCACGAAGAGTCGGACACAACTAAACGACTAAACAACAATAAGGTGCTACTGGACAATTTTTTATTGTTTGCTTTTGAGTTTTCTTTCGTGAGCTGCCTTGCAGTCCCATTCTGGGAGAAAGACGGGATATAAATGAATAGCATTCTTATTCTTATACTTCTATTGTTTCAACAAGTCTTCAGGAATTGGCAGGTGGCATACAGAATTATGGAACTGTAGAGTTGAAAGGAAACCCCAGGGGTTATTGATTGGACCGCAACTGAAGACTCCCTGACAGATGGCCAGATATCTCCATACTAGTGTGTGCCAACAAAGGTCCGTATAGTTAAAGCTCTGGTTTTCCCAGTAGTGATGGATGGAAGTGAGAGCTGGAGCGTAAAGAAAGCTGATAGCTGAAGAATGGATGCTTTTGAATTCTGGTGCTGGAGGAGACTCTTGAGAGTCCCATGGACTGCAAGAAGATCAAACCTCTCCATTCTGAAGGAAATCAGCCCTGAGTGCTCACTGGAGGGACAGATCCTGAAGCTGAGGCTCCAAGACTTTGGCCACCTCATGAGAAGAGAAGACTCCCTGGAAAAGACCCTGATGTTGGGAAAGATGGAGGGCCCAAGGAGAAGGGGACGACAGAGGACGAGATGGTTGGATAGTGTTCTCGAAGCTACCAACATGAGTCTGACCAAACTGCGGGAGGCAGTGGAAGACAGGAGGGCCTGGCGTGCTCTGGTCCAGGGGGTCACGAAGAGTCTGACACGACTAAATGACTAAACAACAACAACAATAATAATACTAGGGTGAGGTTCACCTGCAGATCCATCTCCTGTCAAACACACAAAAACCGGAAAAGAGAGGGGGGTAAATTCTTCCTAATAATTTGGCAACAGCTCTGCCCTCCCCCATTAAAACACGCCGAAGAGACCACAGATGTTGTTTTCCAAACCTGCCTGCCAAAGGCTGTCCTTTTAATTTGCTGGAGCTCAGATCTCAGACATTTGTTAGCCTCCAGGAACCTGGTGCTGTTTCTATGTTTTAGACCAGCCCTTCCCAAACTTTTTCCTGCCACAAGCCCTTCGATTCCATAAATTAATCCTCGGTCCCCCCTACGCAATAAAAAGTATTATTCCGAATAACTGTTTGCATGAGCCACTACGGTCTATAAAAACACCATCACATTCAAAACAGGAACGATTAGTTGCACATTTATTCTCAATCCCATTAAAACTATTTAGTTCAATTAATTCGACAAAAGTGACGAACTTGAGCCACTGATGTCGGCTTTTCAAAGCAGAGAGATTTCCTGATCAGTCCTGAAGAGCAGAACCAGAGCCTGCCCCCATCTGGGGAGAAGGACCCCACTGTGGGAGACTTTTTAAAAAGCAAATTCTCCCCACCTTTTGTTTCATTTTCACTTCCATTTTGCACACCGCAATGCGGTCTGCAAGCCGCAGAGACCATCCAGTGTGCCACAAGGATTCCTCATCCTATGACAGGGGCCAGCAAACTTTTTCAGCAGGGGGCCGGTCCACTGTCCCTCAGTCGTTGTGGGGGGATGGACTATATTTTGAAAAAAATAATGAACGAATTCCTATGCCCCGCAAATAACCCAGAGATGCATTTTAAATAAACACATTCTACTCATGTAAAAACACGCTGATTCCCGGACCGTCCGCGGAGCGGATTTAGAAGGCGATTGGGCCGGATCCGGGCCCCGGGCCTTAGTTTGCCTACCCATGTCCTACGACAACCTGATGCAATTAAGTCACAATAAAGATTGTGACTTTATAATAAACCACCTAGAGCAACATTCAGTGATCCGCTTGGGATATAATGGGACGCAAGAACTCTCCAAATATCGGCAAATAGTAATGAAAGTTGCAGGAAATCGCCACTCAGCTGTGATTGAGAAAAACAACAGCAGATTCCTGAGACAACGAGACGTAGAAGACCAGACAGGGAGATCAAACTGAGCGACCAATAGAATTTTATAAAATCACAAAATGCAGAAGCCTAAGTGTTTCCCCCTGGTCTAGGCTATTGTGTGGGTGCTTTCGGAAACTTGTGCAGATGAACAGCACCCAGTCTGCCCCGCGGAAGCACCCGCAAAACCTCGGAAAGGAAAGGGTACCTGGAAGCCTGTCTGCATTTGACAGGTGAGCAGGGATGAGAACTGATGCTATGGGGGAAGAGGCGATGGGAACCCTACCCTTATGGTGTAGTGGTCAGAGTGTCGGGCAAGGCTTGGAATCAATTTGATTCCTTCCCCTCTTCTTTTTTTCCTTTCTCCTCCTGTGATGGAATTCCATTTGGGGACTTCCCTGGCTTTTTTTCTGGCCCATGAAGGACCAGTCTGGAAAGTTAGCCTTGGTGAAGACTTGACGCTTTCATCCCCCAAGAAGTTTCTGATTTGAGTCTCCATTGAAATGAGGCTGTATTTTAATGTTTTGATGTTGTATTTTAATCTTGTTTTTCAGTTGCATTTCAATAAATGTGTTTTTATTTCAGGTGTTAGCCGCCCTGAGCTGGGTCTTGGCTTGGGACGGTGGGGTATAAATAAATAAATAATAAATAAAATTTATTATTATTAAGGACCAGGGTTCGAATCACCGCTCGTCCATGAAACTCACTGGGTGAACTTGCGGGCAATAACTCACTCTTAGCCTAGCCTACCTCCCAGGGTTGTGGGGACGGTAGAACCGTGCAATATACAAATGAATGAATGAGAACCCCGCTGTTCCTGACAATCATCGGCAGTTCAGGATCTGTCCTGCTCCGCTGTAGCTTTGCAGTCCCTCCCTCTGCCTTCTACCTACCGCTGCTGCCAACCCCCCCCCCCCCTGCCCCGTGGCTCCTCTTCCCCGGGGAGGAAAAGACCGGAGCAAATCTCAAATTTTCCTGGAAGGGTTTTCGGGGAAGCCCAAAAACTGGGGAAGCCAGTTTTTGGGGAGGGTTTTCTGGGGCCAAGCATTAGCCAGGCTCTGCAAATGAATGCCTTACCTGGCTGGCGTCCGGGAGACTCCTCCGCTGCGTCGCACCTGTCCAGGTAGTTACCTGCCCTTGGAAGCAGCCGGCTTCCTTCAGCACCAGCCGCAGGGCTTCATGGCGACCGTCTCCTAAGTCCTGTGCCGTGGAAGCACCATCTTCGCCCGCCCGGAGCTCCCCTGCAAATGCGAAACCCAAGGGGTGCGCGGGTCTCCTCCGAGTTGTGCCTCCTGGCGCAACAGCCTGGGAGAAGCCGGCGGCAGCTGTTCCCGAGGCGGCGGCTCAGCGTTAACCCTGTGGGGCCTGGTCAGGTGGGCGTCCGGCTAATGCCCTCCTGCCAGCCGCGTAATTGGATTCAGGCCGGATTGACCTGCATTAGACCAGCAGGGATGGGACGGGCAAGGCGGCCGCCAGTGGCACCCAGCGGGCTTGGCTGGCAGAGGCACGAGCTGGCCGTGTGGCCACTTAGCAGGCGGGGAGCACATAGGGAAGAGGGTTTTGTTCATGGGTGTGTGTCTCTGCATAAAATTTATGCACCGCGTAGGGTGGGGGGAAACCTCGAAGCGGTCTGCAGAAAGAGAGAACGGTAAATTTACGCAGAAAAATGCGCAGCAGTGGTTTGGAACATACAGGAGCGCAGGCCGCGCGTATTCCGTCGGCTTCAGTTGCCGTTCTCCTGAGACCTCGCAGACTTAACGTAGAGAATAAGAGAACAAGAAGAACAAATACGTTTAGAGAAGATTGGAAAACGTTTATTGAATAATATGGGGGGAAAATGTGTACAGCTGAAAACGTTGGCAGCGTGAAGATAAGTTCAACGGTGTAAATAAGTTTTGATCTTCTTAATTGTATTTCAGTTCAACAGTTACTTTGATAAAATACATATTTGGTGATGTGCAAATGGCTTTAGGTACCTATTAGGTCCATCAATTACCATATAGCATATATTCAACGCAAAAAAAACAAACCATTCATTCATCAAACCTAAATCCGGCCCTGGTTTTGATGGATGCAATAATGGAATGCTGAATGGTTTAGTTTTTTGTAAAATATGCAGGGATTCGTGGTTCAAAATGAACCATGGAAAGAGGAAGGAAGTCACCGATATTTTAAGGATGTTAAAATGTGTATTTTACATTGCAAAACAAAAAAATTGTGTGTGTGTGTGAATCTCAAACCCACAACACTGAGATGAAGAGTCTTATGCTCTACCTCAGGGGTCAGCAACCTTTTTCAGCCGTGGGCCGATCCACCGTCCCTCAGATCTCGTGGGGGGCCGGACTATATTTTGAAGGGGGGGGAAATGTCCCACCCTGACCTGGCACATTTGCGGTGTAAAAAGTTGCAGGATTGCCCCTAGCACCCCTGATGCCGCCCTGAGCACAAATTGTGATGTGTGCACAAGGACAGGCAGCGGCGGTGGGTTTGAGCACCCGTCTCCCCCAGGCTGCTTCCTTGGGGGGACATTACCCAGACCCTCCCAGGGACCCTATTTCCCAGGGACAGACCTGGATTGACAGAAGCCATCCCGGTTTCTGAACTGATCCCAGTATGTCCAGCTTTTCCTTAGGACATCCCTATTTTCATCGATGGAATCTTGGAAGATAAGGAGTTATTTGACCCCCTGAATGGAGGAGATAAGTAACTCTGCAACCTTTAGAAGACATCTGAAGGCAGCCCTGTATAGGGAAGTTTTTAAAATGTTTAATGCTTTATTATGTTTGTATATACGTTGGAAGCCCCCCCCCCCCCAAGGTGGCTGGGGCAATCCAGTCAGATAGGCATGATATTATTATTATTATTATTATTATTATTATTATTATTATTATTATTATTATTTCCCTATTTTCATTATGATACCTGCAGTAGATATTTAAAGAAGATGAATAAATGAGCAAATTAAGTTAATTAGGATATAGAATCATAGAATCATAGAGTTGGAAGAGACCACAAGGGCCATTGAGTCCAACCCCCTGCCAAGCAGGAAACACCATCAGAGCACTCCTGACCTATGGTTGTCAAGCCTCTGCTTAAAGACCTCCAAAGAAGGAGACTCCACCACACTCCTCGGCAGCAAATTCCACTGTCAAACAGCTCTTACTGTCAGGAAGTTCTTCCTAATGTTTAGGTGGAATCTTCTTTCTTGTAGTTTGGATCCATTGCTCCGTGTCCGCTTCTCTGGAGCAGCAGAAAACAACCTTTCTCCCTCCCCTATATGACATCCTTTTATATATTTGAACATGGCTATCATATCACCCCTTAACCTCCTCTTCTCCAGGCTAAACATGCCCAGCTCCCTTAGCCGTTCCTCAGAAGGCATCGTTTCCAGGCCTTTGACCATTTTGGTTGCCCTCCTCTGGACACGTTCCAGTTTGTCAGTGTCCTTCTTGAACTGTGGTGCCCAGAACTGGACACAGTACTCCAGGTGAGGTCTATATGCAGAAGATATTTAAAATAAATTTAAGGAACCGCAGAAAGAGGGGGGAGGAAGTCAAGCTTTAAATTTCAAAATGATTGTAAAACCAGGGAAAAGTATAAACCTGAAGAGTATAGATAAAAATTTTAAAAAAGAGAGAAATGTCGGAGGGTATCTTGCGAAGCTATTTCTCCCCTAACAATAAGAGCATCATTTTGGGGTTTAGATACAGGTGTTTTTGTGGCTCCAAGCAGAGGACAGTGCTAAGGTGCCCTAAAGCGGGAGTGGGCAACGGCCGCAGCTCACACTTTGGTGGCAAAGGGGTGGAAGGAACAAGAAGCCCCGACAATAACGGACTGGCATTACAAGCTACAAGAATTTACTGAAATGGCACAGTTAACAAATACCCTGAGAGGCAATTCAAAACAAATATTTATTGAAAAGTGGGATAGATATAAAACATATGTTCAAAAATACAGGAAAGGTTCGCTTTCTATGCTAGCATTTGATTGACATTGGAGTGAGACTGAGTTGAGAAATAAGACTAAGAGCACATATTGATATAGGAATGTATTAGATAATCTGTAAAGAAATATACAATAATAAGAGTACATTCATTTGTAAAAAAGGAAAATACAATGGGAAAGACAGGAAGTCTAGCATGTTGGTACGTATGTGATTTTTCTGGGGGGGGGGGTGGGAATTTGTTTGTTTTTTTCCTTTTTTTGTGTTTCATTTTCTTTCTAGGTGTATAAAATTTGTATACAATTTTTGTACACATGTTGGAAATTATATTATAGTAAGTCCTGTAATGTAATATGACAACGTTTACCGATGATTCTATGATTCTATGATTCTATGTAATATAAGAAGGTTAACAAATAAATAAAAGGCAAATTCAAAAATAAATAACTAAATTGGGGGTGGGCAGCCTGATTTTCCATGAAATCAATATATCGGGGCGCTTGGAAGAACGATTGTTTTCCACCTAATTCTCTGGCAGCAGCTGCTTTGAGTTAGGCAGGGGGTAGGCGGAGGGAGCCTGTTCTGAGGTGACCCAGGGGGCTTTAAGTGATGCCAGCTGTTGCTGGGGTCTAGTGGGTTGCGGTCTGTCGGGGGCGGGGAGGGAGGGGCTGTGCCGGTGGAACAAACAGGCCCCGCAGCAAAACACGCAGAGCGCTGTTCTGGGCGGAAGGCCCTGCCTGGGTTCCCTCAGACACACGCAGACACACACAGGCCTTGGAAGAGAAGAAGAGAAGAGTTTTGGATTTGATATCCCGCCTTTCACTCCCTTTAAGGAGTCTCAAAGCGGCTAACATTCTCCTTTCCCTTCCTCCCCCACAACAAACACTCTGTGAGGTGAGTGGGGCTGAGAGACTTCAAAGAAGTGTGACTGGCCCAAGGTCACCCAGCAGCTGCATGTGGAGGAGCGGGGAAGCGAACCCGGTTCACCAGATTATGAGTCCACCGCTCTTAACCACTACACCACACTGGCTCTCTGGAGAAGAGGAAAGGTGGCAGTCAAAGGGCAGATAACCCACATTGCATGCAGAACGTTCTGGGTTCGATCCCTGCTGCCGCCCCTGGAAAGAGTCCTCTCTCTGAAACCGCAGAGCAGGCGCTGCAGGTCTGTGGATGTTAGAATTCCTGCTCCATGAATGCAGTCATGGGATGGTTGTCTTTCACATGACTCGAGTGTAGGACGAGCTCCTGACAGTGTAGGCAGCCCTGAGCTAAAGCGGTCAAGGGTCTGTATCTATAAGGCAGCATCCCATGTCCTGGAGTGATTGAGGGGAGACTGGGAATTGGCGTTGGAGCCATCTTTCAAAAGAGGCTAACCAAGATGATCACGGGTCTGGAAATGAAGCCTGATGAGGAATGGTTGAAGGAGCTCGGTATGTTTAGCCTGGAAAAGAGGAGATATGAGAGCCATCTTCTATCCCCACTCTGAGGGAAGGCAAATCAAAGCCGCCACCCTGGTGAGAATAATGCAAGGAGACCTGTTCTCCGGATATATTACAGGTTTCGCTACACGCTTCATCCGTCCAAAAAGCTGCATGATACAAAATAGCACTCTAATTACAATGTGTAAAGGTAAAGGGACCCCTGACCATTACATCCAGTTGTGACCGACTCTGGGGTTGCGACGCTCATCTCGCTTTATTGGCCGAGGGAGCCGGCATACAGCTTCTGGGCCATGTGGCCAGCATGACTAAGCCGCTTCTGGTGAACCAGAGCAGCGCACGGAAACGCCGTTTACCTTCCCGCCACAATGGTACCTATTTATCTACTTGCACTTTTGTGCTTTCGAACTGCTAGGTGGGCAGGAGCAGGGACCGAGCAATGGGAGCTCACCCCGTCGCGGGGATTCAAACCGCTGACCTTCTGATTGGCAGGTCGTAGGCTCTGTGGTTTAACCCACAGCGCCACCCGCGTCCCACATTACAATGTGTGGTAAACCATAAAAATTTGAAAATATCAGTCTCATACTACACCTTACCCAGTCATACAAAACGGTTTGCTCAGGAGAAAGAAAGTATTCACAGGCACAATCCTTAATAATAATAATAATAATAATAATAATAATAATAATAATAATAAATTTTATTTATACCCCGCCCCCCCCAGCCGAGACCGGGCTCAGGGTGGCTAACAACCAATAATAAAAACAAGGACAGGATAAAAACCCAGGACAGGATGGGGTTGCGCAGGGTTGTTAAGGCAGCAGAGAGCATTGTTGGCTGCCCACTCTCCACCTTAGAGCAGATTTATGCCACAAGGTGCCATAGGAAGGCACTGGACATAGTAAAAGATCCATCACATCCTGGTCACTGTCTCTTCGAGCTCTTGCCGTCGGGACGGAGATACAGGACGATGAAGACAAGAACAAGCCGTCTTAAGAACAGCTTCTTCTCCAGAGCGATCTCAGCCCTGAATGGGAAGCCCGGACTTTGAAAGTCATCTAATCTCCCTTGCTGTATCTTACTATATTGTTTAATTAGTGTTTTTATGGAGCAGTCAAGTAATTTCGTTGTCCCCGAAGGAGGCAATGACAATAAAGATATTATTATTATTATTATTATTATTATTATTATTATTATTATTATTTAAGTTGATTGAAATACAACTTAAAAACAAGATTAAAATACCACCCACAAGATTTTAAACCCTTCCACCTTGGTGCTTCTTGTAGGAGGGAGTTCCACAGTCTAACTTGGCACAGTGCAAAGAAAGACTTTGATCTGCCATGATTCTTCCAACGTTCACCTCTGCCAGATGTCTACTGGGTCTCGTGTTAGGAAGAGTTGTTGGACGACGGGACATACTTTATCGGAAGGTTGTGGACTCTCTGTCTGTTATGCACTGAGTTGAATAGGATCCAGAATGCAGCAGTCTGATTGGTCCTAGAACAATAGGATCCAAAGTGCAGCAGTCTAATTGGTCCTAGAACAATAGGATTCAGAATGCAGCAGTCTGATTGGTCCTAGAACAATGCAGCAGTCTGATTGGTCCTAGAACAATGCAGCAGTCTGATTGGTCCTAGAACAATGCAGCAGTCTGATTGGTCCGCAGGAACCACCCAATCCAGCTCCAGGTGGAAGTGAATCCGCAACCTGATTGGCCTACAGGAGAATCCCGGAATTAGCCGATCATGTGCGGCCCATTGTGTAAATAATGTATATAAAGCAGATATTTGGGGGGAATTTCCATTCCTGCTCAACACTATGAGCTGAATAAAGAGCATGAAATCCACACTCGACTCCGAGTATGTTTCACCATCCTTGCAGGTTTCTAAGCAGAGGTTGGAGGGCTAGCTGTCAGGGATGCTTTAACTGAGATTCCTGCATTGCTGGGGGTTGGACTAGATGACCCCTGGGGTCCCTTCCCAGTTCTTAACAACAACAACAACAACAACTAAAAATACATTAAAATGTCACACATTAAAAACTTCCCTGAACAGAGCTGCCTTCAGATGTCTTCTAAACGTCTGGTAGTTGTTGTTCTCTTTGACATCTGGTGGGAGGGCGTTCCACAGGGTGGGTGCCACTACTGAGAAGTCCCTCTGCCTGGTTCCATGCAACCTCACTTCTCACAGGGAGGGAACTGCCAGAAGGCCCTTGGCGCTGGACCTCAGTGTCCAGGCAGAACGATGGGGGTGGAGATGCTCCTTCAGATATACTGGACCGATTCTCTGATTCATTGGAAGTCTTGAAGAAGAGGTCAGATGACCGTGTGTGAGAGGTGGAGAACCTGTTCAGGGAAATACAATTTCCCTGATATTTCCCAAATGGAAAATATCAACAGTGGCAAGCGAAACTGATGGATTATGCAGAACTGGCAAAATTGATGTACAAACTGCGAGACAAGGACAACTGTGACTTTAAAGAAGAGTGGGAACTTTTTACAAACTCCTTAAAAAACAAAGAAAATGAATTGGGAAAAATAGCTTTTACTATATGGACCTTTGTTGGCAAGGTGATGTCTCTGCTTTTTAACACGCTGTCTTAAAAAACCCCCTAGACCCAATCAAAAAACAATGGGAGAATGACATACGCTATGAGATTAACCCCACTCAATGGACCAGAATGTGGGCGGTGCGTTTTCTGGCTGCGAAAGTTGCAAGCTGGATCTCCATGCGTGGCTGGGAGGGAAGGCGGGGGGGGGGGACGGCAAGGTGTGCAGCGAGGGGGGGAAACCCTAGCCTTGCGCCCATTCTAACACACACTCATCCTGGGTAATAGGCTTTGCTAACAAAGAGGATTACCAGACTGGAGCGATGGAGAGGTTAGAAACATCGCAGCTACTAAGGGGGCCAGCTGGGGGTCATTGTGTGAGTGGGGAGGGGTGGGTGGGAGAGGGTGGGAGGGTGCTCAGCTGTGATTCCATCTCCCCTCTGCCCCACGCTCAGGAAATGGGCTCAGTGGGAGGGGGGACTTTGGCGTTGGAAGAGTTCAGAAAGTCTGAGGTTCGATCCTGACCTCCTTCCAACACTACAATTCTTTTTTTCGATTTTTTAATTATTATTATTTTAACGTAACAAATTGTTTTTTTATACGCCTGTTGCCTTTGTCCACGGGGTTTTCTTGGCAGGGATACTGGAGTGGCTTGCCGGTTCCTGCTCCAGGTGGATCACGTTTGGTCAAAACTCTCCACTATGACCTGTCCATCTTGGGTGGCCCTGCACGGCATAGCTCATAGCTTCTCTGAGTTATTCAAGCCCCTTCGCCACAGCAAGGCAATTAAAAGACGCCTGCTTCTTGGGAGAAAAGCAATGACAAACCTAGATAGCATCTTTAAAAGCAGAGACATCACCTTGCCAACAAAGGTCCGTATAGTAAAGCTATGGTTTTCCCAGTAGTGATGTATGGAAGTGAGAGCTGGACCATAAAGAAGGCTGATCGCCGAAGAATTGATGCTTTTGAATTATGGTGCTGGAGGAGACTCTTGAGAGCCCCATGGACTGCAAGAACATCAAACCCGTCCATTCTGAAGGAAATCAGCCCTGAGTGCTCACTGGAAGGACAGATCCTGAAGCTGAGGCTCCAAGACTTTGGCCACCTCATGAGAAGAGAAGCCCCCCTGGAAAAGACCCTGATGTTGGGAAAGATGGAGGGCACAAGGATAAGGGAACGACAGAGGATGAGATGGTGGGACAGTGTTCTCAAAGCGACCAATATGAATTTGACCAAACTGCGGGAGGCAGTGGAAGACAGGAGTGCCTGGCGTGCTCTGGTCCAGGGGGTCACGAAGAGTCGGACACGACTAAACGACTAAACAACAACAACAAATTATTTCAACAAATATATTTTCCCCCATTTCCCCCCTCCCATCCCCGCATATCCTACGACATCCCTCAGTTCCTCTCTCTGATTTATCAACATATATTGTTCTCTGCATGTTATAAAAAATGTAAAAAGTCTCTAAATGATCCATCTGTTATGTTAACAAATAAATTTGTGTATGTTTATTCAAAACCTGCCAAGGAGTCCAGTTCATTTTGTTGTTTCTTTAGGTACTTTGTAAAAGGTTCCCATTCTTCTTTAAAGTCACAGTTGTCCTTGTCACGTAGTTTAGGCGTCAGTTTTGCCAGTTCCACATAGTCCACCAATTTTTCTTGCCACATTTCTTTTGTTGGGGTTTCTTTGTTCTTCCATCTATGTGCTATTAAGACTCTTGCCGTCGTTGTCGCTTACATAAATATATTCTTCATTTTCCTTGTCAAGTCTTTTTCCAACACTACAATTCTGATTCTATGATTTAAAATCAGAACAGCAGCTTCATAAAGGCCAGGCATAGTCTAACCCATGGGTAGGCAAACGAAGGCCCGGGGGCCGGATCCGGCCCAATAGCCTTCTAAATCTGGCCCATGGACGGTCTGGGAATCAGCGTGTTTTTACATGAGTAGAATGTGTCCTTTTGTTTGAAATGCATCTTTGGGTTATAGGAATACATTCATTATTATTTTTTTCAAAATATAGTCCGACCCCCCACAAGGTCTGAGGGACAGTGGACCGGCCCCCTGCTGAAGAAGTTTGCTGACCCCTGGCCTAATCCCATCACCTGACTTGCCAAGGGGTCCAGCCATGCAAAGGAAGTTCTATTGTACTTTGGGTGGTGGGACTTCAGAGGTGTTTGCCTATGCTTATCTTATACCTGGGTCTTGCCCTTATGCTAATCTTGTACCAAGGACTTGTCTGGACATGTTTGCCAAGGTTAAACTAGTGTGTAATCCCTGTCTACCCCTTCCCTTTTGTGACATGTCAAAAGTAATGAAAACTTACCCAAAACATATAGACAGTGCCGCATCTGTACACTAGGGGGCAGCAGCATTCCAAGCAGTCTTCAGCCCCATTGACATATGTCAGTATATTTTCTCCTGCAAGCCACTCCAGTAGCCAGTGGGATAGCCATATTTTTAAAGGCCCCAGTGATTTTGCATTCAGAATGTGCAGCCTGATACACCAGCATTTTAAAGAGGGTGCCAATATTTGTTGCAAACAAATTTATGCAGGGTTTTATTCCCAAGTATGCACGGAACCCAATACATCATCATCATCATCATTATTGGTTGATGGCACAACTGTGAATCATGCAGAATAATTTCTTCTCTCTCTTTTTCACAGGAGAGGAAGGAATCACAAACACCCCTTTTGGTATTGAGTATATTACAGAACCTTGAGCTCCAATTGAGGTGGAATTAGGAAATCAACAAGTCAATAAGTCAATAAAATGTACATAAAGGGAGCCCTACTCACTGAACACAGCATCCTGTCTCTGATAGTGGTCAGCAAGATGTGGTTGTTTTGTTGTTTAGTCGTTCAGTCGTGTCTGACTCTTCGTGACCCCCTGGACCAGAGCACACCAGGCACTCCTGTCTTCCACTGCCTCCCGCAGTTCGGTCAAACCCATGCTGGTCTCTTCGAGAACACTGTTCAACCATCTTGTCCTCTGTCACCCCCTTCTCCTTGTGCCCTCCACCTTTCCCAACATCAGGGTCATTTCCAGTTAGTCTTCTCTTCTCATGAGGTGGCCAAAGTATTGGAGCCTCAGCTTCACGATCTGTCCTTCCAGTGAGCACTCAGGGCTGATTTCCTTACCTCAACAAATGAAATGGATTTGTAAAAATGTTACGTGGAAAAACAACAACGAGGCATTACACTTACTTCTGTAAAACAAGAAAACCCTTAATAAAAATTAAACTTAAAAAAAAAAGAAGAAAAAAAGAATGGATGCGTTTGATCTTCTTGCAGTCCATGGGACTCTCAAGAGTCTCCTCCAGCAGCATAATTCAAAAGCGTCAATTCTTCGGCGATCAGCCTTCTTTATGGTCCAGCTCTCACTTCCATACATCACTACTGGGAAAACCATAGCTTTTACTATACGGACCTTTGTTGGCAAGGTGATGTCTCTACTTTCTAAAAAGCTGTCTAGGTTTGCCATTGCTTTCCTCCCAAGAAGCAGGCGTCTCTTAATTTTGTGGCTGCTGTCACCATCTGCAGTGATCATGGAGCCCAAGAAAGTAAAATCTCTCACTGCCTCCATTTCTTCCCCTTCCATTTGCCAGGAGGTGATGGGACCAGTGGCCATGATCTTCGTTTTTGTTTTTTATGTTGAGCTTCAGACCATATTTTGCGCTCTCCTCTTTCACGCTCATTATAAAAGGTTTTTTAATTCCTCCTCACTTTCTGCCATCAAGGTTGTGTCATCTGCATATCTGAGGTTGTTTCACTCTATAAGACGCACAGACCTAGTTTTTGGAAGAGGAAAACAAGGGGGGTGGGGATTCTGAATCCCAAAAGCCAGAATTGTGATCCCGCTTGCTGTCCTGGTTTATGGGATAGCCGCACACAGCCTTTCCTGGGCAAGGGGAGCCTTCATTCCCTGCCCGGGAGAGGCTGCACGCAGCTAAGTCTCCCCCAAGAGCCGTGCTCCCTTTAAAGAGCGCACGGAGCGTGTGTGGGGCTCTTGGGGGCTGTTCCCCAGGAGGGAGAAGGGACAGGGGCTGCCATTCTCCCTCCTCGGGGAAAAGCCCCCAAGAGCTGCACACAGGCTCCATGCAGCTCTTTAAAGGGAGGGCTGAGCAGAGCCTCCCGCCTGCATTCGCTCCATAACATACACATTTCCCCTTTTTAGGAGGGGAAAGGTGCGTCTTATAAAGTGAAAAATACGGTACATGCTTACTCTCACGTAAATCTGAAGGTTGCCCCCTCCTGCTGCACCTCTGCATTGGATTAAGAGCCCCCTGTCTGATTCTCTGCGCTCAGAGAAGCCTCCTTTGCCCCTTTCCAGCCCCACTTTCCACCCCACCCCTCAAGTGCATCAAAAGAGCCTGACGGATCAGGCCAGACGCACACTGGGCAGCTCCCAACAAAATATTAAAAATACAGTAAATCATCAAACATTAAAAACTTCCCTAAACAGATGTCTTCTAAAAGTCAGGTAGTTGTTTATTTCCTTGACTTCTGATGGGAGGGCGTTCCACAGGGCAGGTGCCACCACCGAGAAGGCCCTGTGCCTGGTTCCTTGTAACCTCACTTCTCGCAGGGAGGGAACTTCGGAGCTGGACCTCAGTTCGAATCCTGATTGCGGGTTTCCCCATGATGGGCGTCTGGTTGGCCACTGTGATCACAGGATGCTGGAATAAATGTGCCACTGCCCTCATCCAGCAGCCGTTTCTGATGCAGTGACGGATGATGCCCGTGGCTGCCTCCTGCGGGCGCGCGTTCCGCCCGTGCGCTCTTTTCCGCGCT